>NC_088099.1:103602819-104310319 GCF_036370855.1 Dromaius novaehollandiae
TTACAGGACTTCAAATAAAGGATGTCTGATACCTACCTTCAGAGTTCCTGAATTGCTTTTGAAAGTTTCCGCAGCACGTAAAATCTTGGACTAAGAATCTTAAAAATGAAGCTTTTAAAGCTTTGTGTGTAGGCACTGTTTTGTAGTTTTTGAAATGGTTCTGATCTTCAGAAGCATTAAATTCATAAATTCTGCTGGAGCAATACTGGGTCAGTATTATGTCAATATTGTGACGGGATAAAATTGAGTTTAAAGTTGTCTTGATACAAAAGTAATTGTGTGATTTGTTTTATAAAAATAATGAAAAGTTGCTATGAAAATGTGGTTAAAACTCTTGCAATGAGCAAAACCATGTATACTAGTTGCATTGTACATGCAAAAATATACTTGTGAAGACTGCATATTATACTTTGTGTTTGTACCATCAGCTGGTTGCGTATCACAACTGTATCTCAAACAAAAGATTTTTTTAAAATTTAGATTTATTTCCTGTTTGCTGAATTTATTTCCTGTTTGCTTTTATTGACAGCTATGTATCTAAACCTCATAGCAACTGTTGGAAATATCAAACTTTACTATTATCTTAGAGCAGTCCTAAGTTTATTAATTTATAGATGTAGAGAAATAGGAGTGGCAGAAAATCTGTATCTAACACTTTTGAAAAGCTGAAGGTCATTTTGCATTGCTCCAGAGCCATGCAAACTATAATATGCTTGTCAGTTAAACTAGATCAGGGATGTTTACCCACTCTGGGCTTCTAGCCAGGCTGACTTACAAAACTGCAGTTATCATGGTTAGTAGGTGTAGTGTCATTTCTTGCCTTGGATTTCCTATCCTTGTTTCATTTCTTTGTCAAGTCCTAAGTTTTTCTGAGGAGACTCTGATTTTCCCCTTAGGGGTTCCCACATTCACCTTTGACATGCAGAGTCGCAAAGATGCCCAATCTCTCTAACCAACTGCAAGCCTTTTGGGAACCACCTTCAGTCTTCCACAGAGACAGCAACAAGGAAGCATGTCAGTGGCTCCCCATTATCAAAGCCCTGCAGGCCCCAGGCTACAAAGCAAAGTCTTACTGTTAAGAGAGCTTTAATGGTCAGTATTTTACTGTTTAACACAGAACTTCTAAAAACGCATTTTACATAAAGGCTGAGATGCCTTTGTATTTGCATTCTTCCTCATTTATGACCACACTATTTCTAATGGCATTTCTTCTATTCTAACAATTGTCCAGTGAATGTGAAAGAAAACAGGTAACATGTACAAAACATCCCTCAGTGGTGTTTTGACGCCCGCTAATAAAACACAATTCAAAAAGAAAGAACTGGCACTAGCTGCTGGCCACCCAGCAGATTTTCAGCTGCAAGCACTGTGACGTACCCACAGTTTGAGGGCTCTCAGGTAGTGGTGTTGTGTTTACTGCTCTGTTCCCTCTGGTCTCACAGTCTCCAGGGGAAATAAGCCACTGCTGCTGTCCGTCTCCCAGAAGACTTCCTTCCAACTCTTTTAACAGATATGCCTTGTTTTGCTGTTTTAGTTAGACATGTATGTGAAGGCTACAGCGGCAGTGTCTTAGCTGTCAGGGAGAACATGTTGGAAGGTGCAGTCTCCTGTTACTGGTATGAGTTGGGGTCATGACTTCCTTCATTAGAATGTCTGTGGGGTGGTGATCATGCAGTGATCTAGTGGGGGAAATTGTGCAAGTCTGTAATCTTAGGAAAGTTGTACTTTGCTATTTTATCATCAGTGATTTGCAGAACCAAGTATGGCAGCAGTCCGTGCACAGTGCACAGCTGCCTTCACACAGTTCTTTGAGCAGAGCTTCTGTTATATGTGGTAGCACAAACAGATGTAAAAAATTCTTAATTTCAGCTGTCATCCTTGCATGGGAACTGTATATCTCTTTGTGAATTAGCTATAGATTCTATATCAGATGTTCTGTTTTTCCTTTGTCCACACAAATGGCTTTAGTTCGTGATGAGGTCATGGACTAAGAAAGAAAATCCAACATTTATCTTGCCTGTGCCTTGTACGACTGGGCTGCTGTGTCTTCACTGGTAACATATATGGGGGGATTGTGCCATAGGTCCTTGCCGTTAGTGCTCAAGCACTTCTAAGGTTACAGTTGCTCTTCATCTGTATGAACTTAGAGGAGTACCAGCAATGTCAGAGACAGAGCAATAATGGTGGTGTGTCAGGTTATCATGGATTGCTGGTCAGCAGTTTTGCAATGGAGAATTTCCTAGGCTCAAACCAGCTTTTTAGGGTACAAAATTCCATTGAGGATTTCTGAAAAGTCTCTGAATCTGAAGTCAGGGGCTCTGTGCTTGTTTTTGGCTATATACTGACAAAATTACATTTATTCTCAGCCAACCTATATATGTATGTGTGTGTGTGTATTTATTTATTTTTCTGGACAATATGTATATGGCTTATTTGTTTAATGATTATATACACTAGTGTTACAGGTTACTGTATTACTTGTTTGGTGTTTTTTTTTTTTTTTTTTTTTTTTTTTTTTTTGAAGTTCAGTAATAAAACCAATTTACCAGAGAGGGAACTGAAGAAGAGATCTTAAATGACATGCTGAGGATCAGTGATGTTTCAATGATGGAGTCACAAGTTTAATGTCTCTGTGTCAAGAACTGTGTAGAGGCAGGTGTAGCATGTCTCTTCTCTCTTTCAGCAAGTTTTGTTCCCAAAACATTAACTTACCAGAAGAGCATTGAGTGGACCTATTCTGCTCTTAGGAAGCATAAAGAGGGAAATCTGCCTTTACTGGGAACCTGAATGGCATTTTAATATATGCTAACCATAGATTTCTAGAAAAACCTCACCTGTTTTCAGATTTTGAGATACCTCATTAATGGAGTTCTTGTGCGTGACTATCTTTTTTTCTTTTTTTTTTTCTTTCTTTTTTTTTTTTTTTTTTTGCATTGAAACATTGAAATCTGTAAATTTTCAACCAGCTAGTGTTTAGACTTATAAGTATCTGTGAAAAATCTCTTTGCTACCTTCAACTACACTAGGTGCTGTGTTTTAATTAAAATATGAATTGGCCACCCTTAATCCAATGTAGTAGATTAAAGACATTGTTGTGTCTTGTAGGATATTCAGAGTTCTTTGACTTTTTTCAGTCTGCTTTCAAGCCAAGTAATGGCCACAGCATTGCAACTGTTTTTTTGTTTGTTTGGGCTTTTTGTTTTATATTATTTTCTTCCTGCAAGTGACCAGCCGTTAATAACTTCAACTATGCAATTTTTGTCCCATTGTGTAGGATTGTGGCAGCTGCCTAGGATCTAGTAGGAGCAGTATGGATAACTCAAGCACCGCTGCTTTTCCTTAGTTACTTGCAGGTACTATTGGATTTTGCTGGCTATGGATATTCCTGATTCTTTCAAAAATGTCCATGAACTTGCATATAGCTAGCGGTGCTCTGATTCAACAAAGCTCAGGTCGTAGATTATTTTTGTCTTCCTTGTTGAAAGGGAAGCTTTCCCTGAAGGAAAGCTGCTCCTCTGGATTCTTTCAGTAGCTTAAAAATGAATGGAGGTATTAGTGTATAAAACAACAAAAATAGTTTACTGGGGGAACAACAGCAAAATTAGTAGAGTTTTCTTCTCAGTTCCAGTAATGGAAGACTGCATTGCTGTTGTAGAATAAAAACTTCAGAATGTCACGTCACTGCATCTGTGAGACTTGGCAGTTGCATAGCAGGCAGGAAAAGCCAGTTGCTAATGGAATATAGCAGTCTATTTTCCAGAACAAAGTAGAGATATCCAAATTGAAGCAGGCAGTGGGAATTTGCCCATATTTATTGAAGCAATCTTCCCTTGCTTTAGGGATGCACAACAGTCTCTCACTAGACTATGACAGCAGTTGCAGCACTCCTGTTCACTGTGATTGCAGGTCTAACCTATACAACAGATTGCTCCTATTTAGCTCTTCTGCTAAGAGGCCGTGAAGTTCTTCATGGCAGTGGAAAATAAGCACTTTTACTGGGGGACAGGGAATGCTGGAAATCATCACACTTCACCATCTGACATCTCTTAGTTTGGTGAGTTTAAAATCTAAATGATGTTAGATGGTAGTGTTTGTGCAGTTCAGTTTTTTATGTTGTGTCTATTCTTTTTTTATTTTATTTTTTGACCTGGGCAAATTTATGTTGAGGGCAATTTATTTTATGTGTAGCCAGAAATAAACTGGATGTGTTTTAAAGAAAAGAAAGCTCTAGATATTCTATGAAATATTCAATTTTGATAACTGTTTACCCTAAAGGGTAGAATTCTGCTTTACACTTTCCCATTTAAAATTACATACAGTGGCTTTGTGTTTTAATCTTTTCTCATACACTGGCTCCTTTGAGAGACTTGGTTGTAACTTTAAATTTTTTAATTGACGAAAGTACTTCTTTGACCAGTCTGTATTTGGACGATCTACCCAGAAAGATACAGTTACTTTTTTTGCTGGTGGTGGGGAAGCCTTAGTTCAGAAATGCTTGAAAAGGAGCACTGAATAAAAATGAGAACTTCTTCCTGAGGAAACATACCACCAGGATATGACTCTCATACTGAATATCAGGTTTTTTACTACTCATTATATATTCCTGTCGAACTTGGGTTTTTTTACTAGATTAAGCCGCAGCCTACTCATCAGCACAGTCTTTTCACTACTCCCTTGTACTTTTTCTTGTGTATTACTTACAATAGTCCTGCATTTTATTTTCCTGGTAAGCAGGAAAATTATCCAGTTGAAATTATAAGCTTGTAGGGTGTAGGGTTTTTCTTTTGTTCCTGAGATTGCAGCAGGCCTATATTCTGACCTGTGTAGCCAAAGTCAGGTTCTGCATCTTCTCTGTAGTGATGCATTTGTATTTAAGCAAAGAGGGCTGCTTTGGAAATGCCTCTGAGACACTGAAGCTGAGCTGCAATATCTAAATCTGTAGCAGAATATAAAGAATTGAGTGAACATCTCGCACATTCATCTGAATGGTTGACATTGTAATGCTGTTAAAAGGGTGTATCCACTGTAGGTGAACCTGAACCGTAGATCTTGGGGCTGCATCTTTTTAAAAATTAAGTGCAATAGCCTGCCTGTCTTCTTGTGCCAAGACCTTTCAGAAGCACTAGGGATTTGAATTATGTAAGTGTTTGTTCTGCTTCAGACTGGGGCTATGTAAGGTCTCCAGATTTCCTGCTTTACATCATTTGGACTAATATTTTACAAAGATCTTCTTGTCTCGAAGATACTGGACGTAATTCTACGACCAGGCAGACTAAAGGGGGAAATAAATTTGTTCTTTTGAGTTGAAATAGACTAATTTAAAAGAAGATGTCAAAAATATTGCAGAGTTGTTGCCCTTGTTTTACTTAATCAAGCTGTCTGTTGTGATTTATTTTGCTTCAAGAAAACTAGTGTTGAAACATAGCTTTAGGGTTTTTTTCTCCTTACCTTGGATGTATGGACTTTTAATTTGTATCCAGAATCAAATTTTCCATGCATGAATGAACATGTGATTCCTTCATGAACATTCAAAAATGACTGTGTGACTTTAATTATTCCCAGGCACAATATAAGGCTGACTTCACACCTACTTCTGAGGACATTATAGCTCAGTTCTTGAGATCAGTCAAAACGGCAGGCAAAGGAAACGACCTGCGCAGCAGCATTCAAGCTGGCTGCAATCAGGGTAAGATTGCAGCCGTCAAGGCACGAGGTGATGAGAGTCTGACTGCAGGATTTGACACAGGTTTGAGGCAAAGATGACAACCAGGTTGTGGGCTGAGTGACAAGCAAGCGATGGCATTGTCCAAGGAAGGAGCGGAAACCTAGGGAGCAGGATTAGAGCCTACTTTGAGCTTGAGCTGACAGATGATATCAGAGGCGTATCCACAAGATGATAGCAGAGGCAGGGCATGAATTTAGTCAGAGCTGAAGGGAGCTGGCCTGGGACAAAGAGAGAGATATGTGAGCTGCCAGTGCAAAGAAGGTCCTTGAATTTGCGTTGTGAGCTCGCTCGCTCTGCCGTGCAGGCAAGAGGGGGAAGGCGGAGAAGAGGGGCAAGGACAGAGACCCACAGAATGATGGGTGGGAGGCTGAGCAGCAAAAACTAGTCAGAATAACACTGATTAAATGGTTAAAGTTGTTGGAGCCAGGTGGGAGCACAGGGAAAGGAGGGCTTGATTTCATGTGGATTGGTACCATCCAGTAAATGTGTTGAATTCTCAAGGATTAACGCATATAGTGTTGCAGAGCCTCATAGTACTGCAGCCCCAGCTATAGAGAGCTTTTGGTGACTGATGATTAGGTGGTCAAAAAATGGATGCAAGTACTTTTTCCTCATAGTCTGTGAGCTAAGGCAGAGACACTGGTAATATGCTCCACTCATGTATTAAACAGGGGTGTGTCCATCTCATGTTCCTGTTGTTCAGTGCATCTCCCCTTCCATTGCAGATTGAGACAAATGAGGCCTTAAGGGAGTGTTAACTGCTATCCCTTTATTTCCTCTTGCAGGTCCCACAAGTACTTATGGGCTGTGTCTTGGTGGATTCTAGTTCCCCTTATTTAAGTTTTTATTTTTCCCCATGTAGGAGGGATGAGGAGGCCCAAAAGAACTCCAGCATCATCTCCTCACTTCAAAAAGCTTTTCACAGCAAACCACTCTTCATCATGTGACTGCCCCCCCCCCCCCCCCCCAAAGTAAGTATAACATTACTTTGCTGGGGTGGTTTTGGTGTGTGTCTGAAAGTCCGGTGCATGACTTTCTGCCAGTCATTTTTTTTTCCTCATAAGTAAGAAAAAAGGTGGAAACCCCTAATTGAAGTATCTGCTAGAGAACTCTGAAGGGATGTACAGGCCAGGTGTATGATCTTGTGCCATAGAGAGGCTCTCATACTGATGCTTCATGCCTTGGAAAGGAAAACTCACTTTTTTGTCCTCTTCAGTACAACAGAACTCCCAGGATACATGATTTAAGGTTACTAATTCATCCTCTGATACAGCACTGCAAGACTGTCTGAGTGTTGACTGCTGCTAACGGTTTTTCAATGTGGAAGGTCATGGAGCTAACCATGCAAGTAAGTTGAGAGCTAGCCCCTCCTTCATACATGCCTCAGAGCATACTTGTCACATCCCAGATGAATGTGCAGTACTGCTACTTCCACCAGTAAACCTAGGTAGGTTATTGGCCCCATTTATTGAAGATGATCTCTCCTAACTATTCAGCCATAAATGTTTGCTTGCTGTCACATTCTCTATGTTAGATGTTTGCAGACCTATTGTATCCACTGTTTGAGTAAGTTATGTAATTTAGAAGTGTAAAGTTACATAGAATTCAGTATTAGAAGTTTTTTGTTTTGTTTTGAAGCCTATTTTCAATAAATGGATCTCACCTAAAAGATGATGATTTAATTCCCCTAGCTGTCTTTGCAGAACGATGAAGAACAGGAGCAGCTTCTGAAATTTGGAACAAGGAAGGACCTAGAGGTAAGTTCAGATCTTTAGCTTACTCAAAAAATACCTTCTGTTGTAGGTTAACTTACCTAGGGGTGAAACTTACCTAGTGCTATACGTTCTATCTTTGATCAAACTAACGAACCAGCAGATGGTACGCTTAAGTGTACACAGATGGCTTTCAAACCATTCCAGGTACATTCAACCTGTAGCTCTCTTGTACTGTTTCCTGACCAGGAGAAAAGTAATCTTATGTATTTCCAAAAACAGACTCTAAAATGATGGCCCTTTTTGTGGAAAAGCATACTTTATGGCCTATATCCAATCCAGGTTGAAATGACTGGCAAGTCACAATTAGCTAATGCCTGAGACATTAGCCACTTCAAAAGGTATCTAGAATGTCAGAGAGAGATTCCTACACTGTATTATCAAGGCTCCCAGGCTGCTTTACGTTTCAGCATCAATATTGAATACGTCTCCTCCCAAAAATTTGTGTGGTTCGTCTTATGTTCTGTAAGAAATTTAGCAGACTTTGTAGTTACCAGATATATAGTGATGCAAACAAGATAGCTGACTGTCTTCACAGGAGACTCAGGCTGAGCCAGGTTGAAGCTAGTCCAAAATTTATCTTTTGATACCATTTTTTCCTATTCTACCAGCCATTGACTAGAAGCTTGACACCCATTTGATTGTGGTGATTTATGTCATTACATCCAAAGGATGAAAAAAGTGAGGAAATACTCTTCCATAAAAAAAAAAAGTCATATGGAAAGTCTGTCTGGTATTCAGGAATATACTGAGTCTGTTTTTATGTTTTTACTTTGCAACTGGGTCAAACAACCCTGCTGTTCCAAAATTCTCCATGAACAAGCTGTTCACACATCAGTCTTGGAATCGGCGTAGAAAAGTCATCTCAAAGTACCACTGTTCCTGTGAGGCTGTGATTCCAAATGAGCTTCCTTAGAAGTAACGCTGGTTTAAGCAGCCTCCTCACCCTGCTGCTTCGTCCCAGTCAACCTTTTGTGGCTGCAGTTGTATTCAACCATCAGAGGCTAAAGCTGATGCTTCAGGTTAATTTAAAATATCTATGCAGTACTGCAAATTTATGTAGAACAACACAAGCATCAGAAATGAAGCACAGTAGACAAAGACCTATGTCTCCTGTAGAGAAAAGCCTTGAAAACAGTGATTTTAAAATGTCTCAGATCACTTTTTGTGATTGCTTATGCCTGATTGCTTGCTATAAGAGGAGAAATCTTTCATTTTACTGTCTTCGTGCTGTGATAATTTTGCAAAGACTAAACTAGGCTTAATGCAGTTCCATTTAGATAATATAGACTCCTTAGCTATTTGAGATAATTTCTGGATTTATTTTCCCAGGATAGCTGACAGTAAAGGTCTGTGTTACATATTAGATACTATTTGATGGAAAATTTTCACCTTGCTATGTTTCCTTGCAAATGCCAGAAATTTATTTGCCTAGAGTGTTAGGAAACTTGTAAACTCTTTTCAGAAATACAGGTGGCTGTAATGATTTGTAACAGAATTATGTCCTGCAAGAACACAAAACATTGACATAGCTGTAACTACTGTAGGTAGCTCTTGTGGATCAATAGAGCACTAATTCTGATTTGAGGGAATGAAAAATATACACACTGTATCTTAATTCAGTACCTGGTACCTACCTTGCTGGATATGCCTCTCCTGTTGGATTAGACTTTCAGTTTATATTACTTCCACATACATATTCTAGAGCCGGGGGCGGGGGGGAACCTCTTTTTTTTTCAGTAGTAGTTTAACTACTCCATATATGACCTCTTCAGTATAAATGGCTCTACACATAACTAACTTCTACTGGTTCCACTGAACACTTCTGATTTTAAGTGAAAATCTTCAGAACCACCACAAGTAAGTTTTGCCTATGACCAACTCTACCGTGTATATTGAGACTATTTCTTGACTTGGCCTGAAGAGAACTGGAAAGTAATTTTCTAAAGAAACAGTATCCCTGTAGTTCAGTATATAGATAACTTGTATGTTATTTATAAGAATATAATTTGTTAGGGGTAAAGTCAGATACTGCTTGTAATATAAATGCAAGGAAACTGCACAATGTGTAGCTGTGACACAGGCAGTGTAAATGAATTGGTCTGAACTAAGAACTTTTTTTCAGTCAAAAGACAGGAATGCACATGAATCACCAACTTATTTACATCCTAATACGCAAACTGTAGGCACAGTAACAGACTGATAATAACAACAAAAAAAATCAAGCACGTGGTATTATTTTCCATTGAGCTGCCTTCACCTTGAATAGATTTAATTCTTTTAAAAATTTCTAGCTCAGATCCTCTGTTACAGTGAAATTCTTTCATGCTTAAGGACAGCATAAAGCATCCTAGAGCTCAAATAGATGCAATTTACGCTGACATGGCTCTTACAAGTGCCAGAAAAGGGATCCTAATACAAACTTGAGTGAAACCCCGAACGGTTTAACAAACAGGTAAAGGGTAAGATCTCTTTCCTTCTCCCTTTAAGTTTGATCAGATTCTAATATGAATTCCCGTTTTGTTGTATACCACAGAATTCTTGGGAAAATGGCCTGTCTTGAAAAGACTGTAATAACATTTGGTAAATGCTTATTTTATAATGGTAAACAAAATAATTAAGAGTAGAATGGCTTCCTGTACCCTCTTCTTCCCCCATCCACCTTCTTTAAGAGAAAAAAATCTATATAATTTACAGCAATAAATTAATTTTCAGCTTTTCATTGAAGGACACTGCTATGAGCATAAAGAATTTTAACAGAATAAAGCATTAGCATGGTATTTTGTCTCTTTAATTTGCAAATTTAAGCAACTCTTTTACCTTAGAACTGAAATGCCTTTGAAAGAGACAACTGTATGAGAAGCACATTTAAAATGTGTTAAGAAATATTAGTTTTATTTAACCAGTTTTCACAGCTGAATATTTATTCTATAAAAACTTTACAGATTGTACAGTTTATATATAGTTCAAACTACTAGAACAAAAAAGTAGGTCCCACAGATGCAAAAATACTGTACCAATCCAAGGTAAAGGCAGATTTACACACTGTACAGCTCTCCACTGGGAAGGGGAGGTGGGTCAGTTCCAAGTAAAAACTTCAAAACTGTACAAAAATAAGGTTTGATTTCTTTTTCATTCTTCATAATACATTCAATAAGATTGCAAGCACAGATACCCAAATAATAATAGATATCTGCAGTCAGGAATCAATAACCACTCCTGAAAGGAATGCAAAATAGGTCTATTTACACAGGGCACTCTCTTACACCATACGGTATATAGTGTATATTTAAAATAATAAAAAAGCATAGACAAAGAACATTAAACATCTAATATAAGGTAGTTTTTTTTTTAAAGGAGTTTTTGTACTTTATAGTGTGCCAAAAGAATTTTAACTTATTAAATAATATATTCTAAGTGAACCTAAAATTTTATGAACATAAAATGCATTTTTTGGTGTAATACATCAATTAAACCAGCAAATAGGAAAAGGGGGAAAAAAAAAAAAAACAAACTGTAGATAAAGTAGTATTCTCACCCAGCAACAGAAGCACTTATGTAGTTATTAAAAAAAAAAAAAAATCAAACCCACAGAGACTATTTAAAAACCCACTAAAACTAACTTATAACTTAGGATATTCATACATAAGATATTCAGTGATTCACTAATACTGCAAAACAAGCTCTTTTTTTGTTTCCTCCCCCCCAACTCAGTTTCCCTCCCACTTCCCCTTATTCCCTCTCCCCAAGAGACAGTGGTTTCTTCATGCTATCTGGGTAAGAATTAAATATATTCCTCCCACCCCCTCTATACCTCCCCCAAAAAAGGACAGAGTGTTTTCTTAGCATTAATCCTGAGCACACTCTCTTTTTTGGGATATGTATGACTTTTTTAATTATGATGGGTTTAATTCTTAAAAAAAAATTGTTTTAGAATGTTCCATTACTTGAGGTATTTCAACCTTCTTCTGAGACAATGCCTTATATCTTAACTGACTTGTTGGGCAGTGAAAGTAAGGGCTGGCTAATACCCGTTTCAATTCTGTATTCTAATGAAGGAAAAAAAAAAAAAAAAAAGCATTATTCCAGACTTCCCTGCCACACAGAAAATAATGCAACACCATTCACTTTTTAATCCATTCTCTATTTGATACAGTACTAGCCATATATAACAAACTAGAGCCTTAAGAGAGATGTTTCGTAGTGCACTCTATCATTTTTTAGCTTGTGTGTGTGTGTCTACATACACGCTCTCACACACATATTACTTTATATATATATATAAAAAGATATTTTGTGTGTGTGTGTGTGTATATATATATATACACACACATATATGTGTGTGTGTATATGTATATGTGTGTGTATATATATATATATATATATATATATATTAAAAAAATCAGGGAGAAAGGAGTTTTGTTCAAATTTAAATGATACAGTACTTTTCAACCCCTTGACAATAAAAGGTGGGGAGGGTCCACTCCTGTTCCCAAGCTGAGCAAGGGGTGAGTTTATATCTGTTTTTAAAATGGGCATAATTTGTTTGCCCTGATGTCCAAGAAATACAATTCCAGTGTCAATAGGCATCTCATCAGAACTCATCAATTTTCTTCTGCAGATATTTTAACATTGAGTCCATCCCTTGTGCAGAGCCCCAGATTTTCTTCAAAACTTCACACTCCTTTTCATTTGCTTGTTCCAAGTCCACTTTCATGATATTACGTACTAAAGCTTTGGATTCTTCAAGTACCTAGGACAAAAAAACCACAGAGTCGTTTCAGTATTATGTAAGAACTCAGTGATGTGTACACTTAAAGATTTGTTTTTGGCAAATTGTGAAGTTGATAGTAAATTTAAGCATATCAATTAATGGACATACTGCATCCCCAAAAGCCTTTTTTATAGAGTCATACAGGATTTCCTTTACCCTATACCAATTCAATTTACAAAAGCACAAAAATATGGACATCATAAAAATATGTGTGTGTGTGTATACACACATATATATGTATATATATATATAGGTTTTATAGTGATAGTCAAGAGAAACTCTAGTTTAGTGAAATCTAGTCGAAACACTACTATCCAGGACTGCTCTAAAAGACCTTGAAAAGCTTAAAGACCAGCATTTAAAATAGAGTGAAAGACCTCAAGTTTCCTTTTTCATTTAAAAGACTATTAATCTGATTCAAAATCCAAAATTTCTAATGAATGGAACAGTTGACTTGTACTGAAACTGACCACCTCTTCCCTAAAGAAAACATCAAATTTTGATAGTTTTAGCCACTGCCAGTGGTGCACTCCACTATGAAAGACTGACTTCTTGAACTATGCATTACTGGTAAACTGTAATTTCAACCTAATGTCAAGGATTGCATTTTTGCTACATTTGTAAATATTTACAATTTTCTACCATATATGATACTTAAAGAAACTATATATTGAAGAAGTGATTCTTAAATGTGAAGATATGATTAGATGCAAGTAAAAAGATTTCTAGTCCCTAAACCAGCGTGATTTGGTAGAAGACTAAGTGAAGCTCATTGAAAAACTGCAAAAAGTTTCCATTTATCTGGCTATTTCTCTTCATACTCACCTTAGCCCCAGATAGTTTTGCTAACATTATTATTTTATAGATGGCATCCATTCCCCTTTCTCCAATTAAAGTTGAATACCTTTTGTATTTTGATTAATTTTAGTGACAATTTTTTTGGCAGAGTAACTTAAATAAATCTCATTAGCACAAAAAGTTAAAACTTGAGACATCATTTCTGTGATTCTGTGTAGCTCTTAGGGTGACTGTTTATATCACTTATACTTCAGTAAAAACAACCTCTGGTAAACCCAATTCATTTAATGTAATTAAACATGAAGGGTTAGGGTATGTGATAGAGAGGAGGTCAGAGACACTTTTTAAAAAAAACATATAGAAGGGTGTTAAAAGGCAGTGTAACTGAAATTTGTGGCCCTTGTTCCATGAAAACTGTCTTTCTAAGAAAAAGAGTATAATGATGTATTATAAAAATAATTAGATTAATTTTTATTAATCTAATTATAAAAGTGTACCATAAGAAAATAAATGAAACTTACAACTGAATTACATGTGACAAGTTCCTTAATTCGAACCATTACTTCCTGTGTGAATGTTCCCGGCCAAAACACTTGAGACACGAGTCCTTTGGCACAAGCTTCCTGCGCGGTCAACTTCCTTCCACTGAACAACATTTCATTGGCCTGAAGGGATAAAAAGTTACTTCTGGTATGAAATGTAATGAGGCAAAACTCATTAAAGGAAAAATGTTCAAAACAAATGAGGAAAATGCCTGCACTATGTGAGAGACAGTTTTATTATGGCTCTTCCAACTTTCAGTTATTAAAGAAAAAGACTTGCCTAGGGATGAACTGCTCTGTGTTGTCAACTACACTACTTCAGTGGTTCTAAAAATACACAGGTCTACAATTAAACATGAAATGTGAAAATTTTTTTTGTCATTTCCTATTCATGAGCAGTGTTCATCAGCTCTAGTTTTCTTGAGGTTGCTGATTTGATTAATTTGAAGTAAAGGTGGTAACAGGCTACCATGCCTGACAAATTTGTAAAAGAGTAATGAAGACATCAAGTTGCTCTTTGTAATAACAACAATGTTAGTTGCAGCTTAATCTTTCCTAAAAACCTACAGTATTTGTAAATTATGAAGATAATCCAGTTTTGGCAGCTGACCTCTTGGGAACTACCATCTTGGAGGAAAGCACAGCTAAATATTTATTATTGCTTTACTTAAGTATTCTGCAGCTGAAATGCTTTTTACTACTAAAATTTTTTTGAAACCTAAATATACGGTTTATTTTCAACACTGCTCAAAATCTTCAGCAATATAGTACTTCATTTACAATACAACATTTGAGGTAGTTGGACAGTCTTAAGAGTTTGATCTCCAAAAGCACTGAAGGGGATATATTCCAATTTGTGATCAAATTCATAGAAAGGAAACACTCCCACTTGATTCAGAAGTTCAGTATTCAACTGAAATTCTTTCAAAAGCTTACAGAGCGTTGTTCTTACTGAAAAAATACTATTTAAAAGGAGGTCTTGCACATAGTTTAAAAGCATCAGTTTAAAAATACATAGAATAATATAATACATTCTATGCAGTAAGGGCTCTAGTTCTGTAATTTTTGAGTTGTAATTATCACACACTTCACTGTTTAACAGTTTCCGTGTTAAAACATCCTACAGCCATTGATGCTCATGCTTTAATTTCACCTTTAGTGAAGTTTCTTATACAGTTAAGCTTTTTGTTCACACTGACATCCACACTGAAAAATTCAGAGTAATTACCAACCTCAAAATACCATTTCTACTGTCTCTGAATGACTAATTTACATCAAAAATATGACAAAGCCATCACTGGACTCTTGGACTATGGGAAATGAGGCTGTTAAAAAAAAAAAATCAAAAAATTAAAAAAAATAAAAAGAACCCAAACCCAACAGGTGTAGCATTTCTTAGGACAAAATGCTGAATAATACTTGGTAATTACGATAGCAACTTTTAGTTAAGGATTTCAAATGATCTAATTACTATAATGTTATTAGTGCTGCCCTTTTAAAGATGAAGAAATTTAAGACTCAGAGGTCTATTAAGTCTGGGTTCTACAGGCAGTTTGTTTGCTGGCTCCAGTCTGCTAGGCACACAGAAAGAGATGTTTCTTAAGATCTTTTCCATGAAAGGTACCATACGCAGATCTCTCATAAGTTAATATGGAAAGTTGTGATTCATATTTATTAGTTAAAAAAAAAAGTCAAACTAAAGGTACAAATTATATATTCTTTTAGTTCTACTTTCTGTGAAAGGTTCCACTAAAATTGAATATACAAGGTTCATCAACTATTGTAATTATACCTTACAGTTTTCTAGACTACATGCAAATGATACTAACTTCATAATCAATGATATACACGTTTTGCTCAAAATAGGAATCATTTTCCTAAGGAGATATATAAAATGTTTTTCAGAATCATTTTAAAAGATACTTAGCACTTGCGTCAAAGACTAAAATGTCAAGTCAATCTGCTGGGAGTTAGGAAGTTCAGAAATGTAAAGTCAGCTGATAAATTCTACACATTCTTCACATGTATCTTTGGTGATGAGGAAAAAATAAATGCCAGAGAACCCTTACAAGTTTTTTTTCCCTCAAACTCACTAGATATTACTAAGTTTTTTTTGAACATGAAAAACAACAAATAATAATGGTGCAGTCACTGTAATTCTGTCAAGCTGTAACACCCTGTTAGCATCAAACCTCACATGAAATGAATGCTCTCGTTAGCGTCCTCAGCTGACAGGTTTTTGAAGGCAAATGTTTTGCTCTGACATTTCACTTTTGATCTATATACAATGTATGCTACAGACCCACTACTAAGAAATTTTAATCATTCAATCATGTCTTGTATCTGCTGTGAAAAATTAACATACTTGTTGGCTACTTACCAAGAAATATGATATAAAAAAGAAAAAACTAAGATGAAAAAATATTTCACTAATAATTACAACAATCTCTTCATTAACTCTCGTTTTCTACTCAGTCTGTCTTTCTCTTTCCACTGCAGAGTTGCCGTACTTCCCTGGAACACGCTCTGGTCTCTCAATTTCCTTCGTTTGGAGTGAGCAGTCAGCAGTGGCTCACATAGGGCCCTTCGCACAAGCCCTAGCTGCAGCGCAGCACCTCAGCTCTCCCTTGCGCTCTGAGCTGGCTTGTGAGAGGCAGCTGGTCTCTAGAGAGCCCAAGACCCTGGCTGCAACATGGCCTATAGACACTAGGAAATGTGAATCCTTCACAGCTGACAGAAAAGCATAAGAAATACTGCTAAGTATGCCAGAGACTGACATAGAAACCCAGTGTCTGAGACTTGATCACATAGATCCTGTACTATATGGCCAGAACAAGCTTCTAAAAAAAAAAAAAAACAAAAAAAAAAAACCGGACTGAGAACGCCACAGCAGACAGACACATCCCCAAAACATATCCCCCAAAACGGACTTCACCTTACTCTATAATAGATTGTTTTAAAAACTCGAGAGCAAACTTCCAGAATTCTCCCAAAATTCTTGATATTCCTAATATAGAATCAGTTTTGAACCCTAAGATCTTGGCTTCAAATCTCCTGTGATAATGAATTCTATGTCAAACACATGTTCTGTGAAAAACATAACAGACCTGCTCAACAGACAAGATTGACCTCATAGGGAAGATATTTCCAATAATCTTAAGCTTGAAGATTTTCACTTAGCTGTTGATCATAAAAAGAAGGCACCAAATCTGATTAAAAAGAGTTAAAGGTGGGACTAATATCTCTGAATTAATACATTTGTGGCAATTTTTGTGATGATTTCTTTTGTATGATGTTTCAGTATGTATTCTGAATATATTCAATGAAATTCACTGATTATTTAATCCAATTTTGTGCCAGTGTTCATTACAGCACTGACATTGCTGTAATGTCAAGGGTCAAGAATGGTAGGAGAACATTAGCTTGGACTTCACTCCCCCCACCCTTCCTTTTGCACTTAAAAAGGTACCAAATATTATGGAATTGTGATCACTGGAAGCTTTCACAGATAGTAACATCTTTTCTAAATTATAACAATGAAAGCATTCACAAAGCACATGAAAGAGTATACTAGGGAAGAGCTTCTTGTATAAAAACACAATTTCTAAAAAATAAAATAAAATAAAAATAACAACCACAAGTCTCTAAAGAACGGGGATGGATGGATGAATGGATGGATGGATGGATGGCCAAATAAAAAGGGAAAGGAACAATCAGTAGTTTGAAACATGCTAAGATATTAAAGACAGTTTTATAACTTTATTGAACTATTTCATTTACCTTTTCTGTTTTCTTCTAATAACTAAATCCAGACATCACACAATTAGTCAAAAGAGCTGTTCAAACTTTAGGTGCTGTTAATATATCTAATATATTTACATCTCTATTTTTTAACCAAGAAATGTCTATATGGAAAAAAAATTGGCTTTTATAATAAACAGTAATTTAGGAAAAATCCTTGTAGCTGCAGGCATTTGTTTCATACAGTTACCATTCATTTTCAAATTGTAATGGGATTTACCTCTACATTTTCAGAGAATGCAGCATAAAAATAGTAAGCAACATGAAAATAATTTAAGCTAAGTGACTTTTAAATAGCTTTTGGTTATATTTGATTCTTTCATCTAACTGGAAGGCAAAAAAAGAGAAACTAAATAACATGTAGGTTATAGTTTCAGCAATAAAGCATTACCATTTTTTTCAATTCAGCAATACTGTAAATCCAGAGTGCAAAACTGGAAAAAAATATACTTCACAAAGGAGACAGAATTGGACCGAGTATTTCTTGTATGACACACTAATGTTAAACATCAGTCCTACAAGGTTGGGAAAGTCTGACAAGACTGCTTGTGCTGCATGAAATCTGCATTACCTATTTTGCACATTAGCATGAGACTGCTAATAGCTGATGATACAGTACTCTGCTATGAAAAGACACTGAGTGTGGACCAGCCCATTCTCTGCTGCACTCTTTGCGACGGGCTGACCACAAGACGCTAGTCGCTGATCCTTGTGAGAGAACAACAGGGAATGTGTGTCCAGTTACGCATCTTTCCTTTTGGTCACTGTTAGGGTTAACTGCACCTGTGAAGGGGGATTCTGATTAGGGCCCGTGCTTGCTTTCCCTTGTGTGTGCTTACGTGAAGGCTGGTTGCAAAAGCATGGAGCACAGAAGCTATAAATACCATTTTCTCATGAAAAGTTTTCATGAGAGAGAGAAAAAAAAATAACAGAGCAAAGGTAAAAAAAGAAATTTGAAATTGCTCTAGATAAATTATCACAACTGTATTGAGATGCTGTCATCCCCTACCCCACAAGCTACTTACAGAAGCCAGGCCCATTATCCTAGGGAATGTGAGGGATGAACATCCATCTGGACTTTGTCCAAAAGTAGTGTATGGTGTCTGAAACCAAGCCTTCTCGTTAGCCCAAACCACGTCACATAGAGGCAATATAGACGCTCCGAGCCCAATAGCTGGGCCATTTACTGCTACAATGATGGGCTTCTTAAACTGAATAAAAGTATTCACAAAATTCCTGAAGAGAAACAAAAACATGCACTCACTACACTTTGTAAGAGTAAAATATACCAGTCCTTGAGAAGTTAGTAATAACTCATCTCCACAGTAACATGATTTTGGTAACAGACTATTTTTCCCACCCCAACACAGCACAGCCCTTGGGCGGGCGCAGACTCAACGCCCCTCCTGGGGCACCACCTGATACAGCACTGGTGCATGTGCCTCACAGCCCATCTCAGGTGAGGGTGTCGCTGTACCTGACTACAGGGCAACAAACTGTCTTTACAGCCCTGCTTGGTCTTCACTCTGTGTTTCCATATGACATTGGTATAAGTGAAGATAAAATAAGCAAAGAGATAATGCGTTTGCTTAAGGAACATTTCTGGACTTCAGTGAGAGATTTTTCCTAATGAACAAATCTGCCTGTTTTAAGTTATGAACAGGCCATAAATAGTTGATCTCCATCATCAGATACTGCAGACCTTTAAACTTCTCCCTTTCATCTCCCTCTCTTTGTTGGTCATAACGCTATTGGTGCTGTGCTATCAATTTACAAATGTATACTCTCATCCTTGTTATCAACACAAAACAGCAATTCACGCCAGTACCCGGAGATGTTGGTTGTTGCGTAAAGTATGGATGCTTACACATCTCTCTGTTCTCAAAGAGCAAATGTCTTCAAGATACTCTGAAAGATGACTCTTCATTTCAGTATTAGATGCTGTATGTGGGATTTTTTTTTAATCAAATTTTTAAAAAATGTATGAGATTCAGTGATAATTTTCAAGTATGCTCTTTATCTGTGTCACGTATTTGGAGATAGTAATATCTGTATTTCCACAAAACAGAGTATTTTTACTCTATTTCATACATCACTAAAGATTACTATGCTTCTCACTAACTCATTACATTTAACTGAAATGAATACAAAAAAAATTTTTATAGGAACCATCCTATCCAAGCAGTCAGACAAACAGCCCACCCAGAGACTCGGGATAATAATTGTAATCACTTCCAAATATTCTACAGAGGACAGTCTTGAGTATGTATATGAAAAATACCATTATTATATTTGAGTGGTATTTGGTAGGTGTTTTAATTTACCTCTACATTTATCTGTTTTATTGAGAATGAGTAGTAGGTCATAACTCAGGCTTTCAGAAAAGCCTGAATTCAACTACAGCGGCAGAACCTCATTCTTAAAAGCCTCTGTCCATTGCCGGCACCTGAAATCTCTGCATGAGCAAATGTTATATGGATGATTGAAAGTTTTCCATTGGGGAAAAAAACCCCTGTCATTATTCTATGAGCCAACTGTGCCTACAAGAAAGCACGCTTTAAACATTACAAGTCCTTTTTCAGGGACATATATATTGATAACAACAACAGAACATAGAGAATCTGTCATTGAAATATTGAGGTCTCTGAGGAAATTCAGATATTCTGGAAGAAAACAAAAGCTAATCCAGGATCTCAGGCCTTCAAAACCAGAGTGCTGAAATGGATAAACTACTTCATATAGTATGAAAAAACTTCTCTATGATCCATGCTCCCCCCCCCCACACACAAAAATTCTTCTAGTTTGTAGCTGTTCAGCTCATTTTATTTAAACATCAGGTTTGATAGCTAGTGTTGGGATGATGTTCATTAATCTCCTCCTCCAGAATATCCATCGTTCCACTGCTCTGTATATAATATATTAGGTTACTCATAAAAACCAGATGCACATCTGGTATTTATGTATGTAAAACAGCCAGAGAGAGTTTTAGGAAAACAAATGCGAGTCTTTTAAATTTAGTTTCAACTACAGAAATATTATCATAGTAACAGCTTTTCATAGTTAAATTCTAATAGTATAAATCACAATGCATGAAATGACAACCCAGGTAGAAAGGGAGTATAAAGAAGTTCTGCATAGCGTATCACATAACAGGTGAATGTTTGAGCTCTCATTCAATTAAAGGCTTTTGAAAGAGCATAGTTATTTTTTTTTATCAGAAGATAAAGCAAGCTAGACTAGACAATGAATAACACCCACTCAGATGACTGAAGACAATTTTACATACCTAATAGCTTCTGCCATCTTAGTGCTTTCCTTTTTTCTATCATCTGTTAAACGTCGTATAAAATAAATAAAATCAAGACCACAGCAGAAAATGCTACCAACTGCACTGAACAGCACAAGTTTACTGTCATCTGCAGCTGCTGTGTTCAGTGCACTTTGGACTTCCTTCATTACCTGCAAAATCATCAAAATTTAATCAGAATATTTTTTATTATATTATTAAAAAGTAGCATACTGTTCTCTTTTTTCCCCCATGACGTATCTGAACTTTTGCCATCTCTAATTTTTCCTTAAGATCCACTCAACGATTATGTTTAAAAAGTTAACTTTTTCATTATCTAAAAATAAAAAGAGTAGAGTAACACACTATTAAATGCTTTGCATCTCAAGCATGTAATTAGGCTAAGATAATGAAATCATTAAGAAAAGATCTATTAGATGTTATCTGTAACTACAGCATTCATTCAGCATTTCTGTAATTTGGACAGCAGATGGCATATGCAACCAGTTCAGAAAAAGAACCTTAATTCAGGCTAAAGTTTGTTGCAAGTTGCACTTAATAAATCATCACATTTATAATAAGAGACAATACATCTAAATATTCAGATAATGTAGTATACAAAGTTAATAAATAAAACTCAATTATACTAAAAATCAAGTTGTCAGAGGAACAAATTGTAACCAAATGCAGAATACTTTGCAAGCAACAACCCAAATCTTGTTTTGTGTATGTTTGCACTTGAATAAGAGGCATAACTGATGCAGACATTTGGAATTCTTTCCACATCCTCCCCCCAAAACTCCAAATTGTTCTCACCTCTGGATTTAGGGAATTGTTTTCAGATGATTTTGTTGATAGCAAAATATGTGTGAATCCATCTTGTTTCCTGACTACAATGTCTCTGTACCGGTATGCGCTCTCTGTTTGTCTCACACTGAAACGTAGCCTTTTATCAAAAGGTTGATCTCTCCTATCATCAATAAATCTCCGTTTGCTGGCTGACACTCCCGTTACAGATGTCTGTATGTTGGTTGTACCATTGGCTGCTAATGCCTCCATAAAGGTAGATGTACCTGTAAATAATTTGAAACAGTAATATTCTATTAATTATATTTTATTAGTTCAGCACTTTCAAAATCCCCATTTAGCATGAAAACATGCTAGTCATATTATTAAGCAACACAGTAAATATGAAACTCATTCATCTGGAAGTTACTGAAACATTACAAAAATATACACTACGTGTAGACCAAAATTAAAAGGATAAAGGCATCCAGTGAATTAATTGTATAATTTAAGAAAATAAAAACCTATCAAAACAGACCAATCATCATTTACTTATTTTTAGTAAGGGGGGAAAGCTTTATCTGATGTTCCTAATAGCAATGCACTACAGTAAGTTTCTATTTTTAAAATTGTAAAAGGTACTAACACTCTGCTTTTTCCTTTTCTGACTCCTTTAAATGGTCTAACAGCATCAAGATTGCAAACAGAAAGCAGAGGCCTTTTGTTTCAGCCAACACAAGGCTAATATACTGAAAAAATGACACCTACAATAAACCAAATAAAGTACTTGATTGACAAGATCACATAGAGCATAATAGTCTTTAAAGGAAAACAGGAATGAATGAAGAAATATAGACTATACTTTGTTGAGAGGGAAACAAAAAGCCCCCCATGCAGTGATGAATAGTTTAATAGATTCACAGACAATGAGATATTTCTCAAGTCTAAACAATTTTGCAATTAAAACTGGCAAATAGAATATTTTGTCTTTCTGGTCTTCTTCCCAGTAACTTAAATAGGCAGAATTTGATGGGCTGTAAGTAAACAGGCCATTCTTCATGACACAAAAGGGACAGGTTTTTCCTGTATACCACGTTAGAAACAGAATACTGAATAATCAGCTTTCATAAGAGAAGCAAGGACAGGAAACCATCTTGGGTCTACTGTCCATCTGTACATCAGATTAAAATACTGGAACATGCATGTGCATGGGGCAGCAGGGTTAAAAACACTGGAAAAGCACATTACAGGCTAAGATAGGAGAGTTCTGAAGTGCAAGACTTTGCTAAAAATCTATTGGAAACCCACTGCTTTTATCTCACAGATACTTCAGGACATCATGCATATGTTTTCTTAAAAATATAGATAAAGTATGTGTAAGTTGTTGATTAAATGTCACTGGTGGATATTGTTTCATTCCTCATCCTTGGGAGGAAGCTATATTTTTAAAGTTCTGCTAACATGTAATACCCCCCCCCCTTTTTTTTTTTAAAGACACATGAAACACTTGTGAGTCCAGTGATGGCATTAAGTAGACTCACCTAAATAGCTGGAATACTGTATCTCTACATTTCAACAATATTCAAATATTGCTTACTTTGACCCATATGAAGTGGGAGAGAGCTATATTAAGAAAAAGGCTAACAAAAACAAACCTAAGATATTATACATTTCTCTATTTGTATTTCAGAAACCACCTTCAAATATAAATGAATTTTTTCTATTAAATTTTTGCAAATAAACACATCTCTGATTATAAATCTGTTCTGATTAATTAGGTACGCTGCCTGTCAAAGCGGCTATACTTTTATTTTAGTTTTTCAATTCTTTCTTGTTGTATTTACTCCTCTCTTACTACATCACTTTTTGTGAAGAAGATAAAGAGAAGAGAGTAAGAAACTGAATTCAGTTTGTGACCATTTGCTGGGAGAACAGAAAGGAACAAAATGAAATGGAAAATGAGTATTATATATTGTCACAGAAGATTCACATTTATTCTTAAATTTTTTAGTGCCTATCAAATTCCTTTTTTCATTTCAGCAGAATAAATAAAAATCTGATGCATGCCAATTGTGAAACTGATGACAGATACTTTAGATATTTTAGTCTTTTAAACCATAATATCTTGATTACAGTCCTTTAGAAGAATTCTCTTCAAAGGAAAATTGCACGAACAACACTGATACCCAATTTTTCATTACTAACACAGGATGACATGGCATCACTCATTGCAATGGTTTGGTTTTCCATAGGAAAGGTAAAGGAGTGCAACTTAAATCACCTCTGCTTACTAATCCTCCATTTATTGCTCTTGTCCTAGCCACAGTGAAAACTAACTGAAGACGCAGGAGAGCGCAGCAGACTTGGCCAAAGAGTCGGTAACCTTGTGTAACGGCTTTGAGTAGACGTTTGCCCACAAGTCATACTTCTAAAGATGTGCTCAAATACCAGAATATTACTTTTGAGATTTAAGAGGAAATGTTTACACACTTTGAGAGACGAAAGACCAAGATATTATAAACACCACACAACACGTTTCAAGCCTATCCAACTGGCAACAGACATTATAAGTTTTTATATAAATTTAGTCTGCACTTGTCAATAGTTACAGTTTCAAACCACAGACAAGGGACAGCTGCAGGTCAGTGGAAGGAGTCCCCTGCATCTAACACACTTCTGGATACTTAGACTGGAATCAAAAACCTGTTGGCTTTAGAAACAGTACTTCTGCGCAGGGGGATTTAGCCAGCTGTTACAGATTAGAAAATTGCACTTGGATTTAAAATACATTCATTAATATTTGTCACGATCAGTGTACATTTGTGATGTTCCACAGTTTTTAAGGGGGGACAGTAGGAGACAGTTTCTTTTGGCATTCAATCTTCAGAAGTAAGGAAAAAAGTTAGAGAGGTAAGGCAATACTTTGTGCTAATTATAAACAGGCAGAAGTTACATCACTGGACAGTCTGGGACATGTGTTGCAGCAAAGAAATATGCCAGAGAGAAGTAATGGTATTTCCATAGATTCCACAGATGATAATTTTGCATTGAGGTCACTTATTTTCAAGTTAATTGTAACTATATTCTACAACTCAGAAAATGTATTTCATAAAAAAAAAGTTCTGTATTTCAATATTTTGAGGCATGTAGTAGGTCAAAGACAAACAGAAAACCTGCAACACTCCCCTTTCAGTGGTTAGCCTTCCATAAAAAAATGAGGGCTTGAAAAAAAATTAAAAGCCACAATTTATCCTGGATGTTGTCAACTAATGCAGAACTGTTTGTTTAAAAGATAGATAAACAGCTTATAGTTACAAAAATACTCTCCAAATACAAACTAATTAACACAATACTAATTAATTAACACAATGTGATCTTCTCAAAGGTGGAGACATACCACCACTGCTCAAAGCTTCACCATACAGATGCAGAATGAGTTCAGCAGGACTACTTGGTTTTACAGCTGCTGATCAAAACCTGGTAAGAGTCACCCTTTTCATGCAGCTGCCCTTAGTTAGGAAAAAACCTATGGACAACAGATAAGAAAGGAACTGGTCTTATTCAAAAGGAAGACAGACACAAAATACGCAAGTTGAAAAAGGGCAGAGCAGCAAAGATTTCATCCCCTTCCCACTGCCAGAAGGCTCTGACATGAAGAAAACATAGAAAAAGCCTCCTCTCCAAAATACAAAGGAGATAGCAATTAAAGTCATCATGCCAGACACACATAAACTTTTAGTTAAAAACAAAATGAGTAACACAACTCCACAATGATACCAAAGTTAAAACCCCAAGCTCTTCTCTAAGCCATTCTTGCCTCGCTAATAGGCTCCCAACTCCTTTTTCTTTAGAAGTAAGTTTAGTTTAGCTTATATGGCAAGTAAGTACCTAGTATTTTTCTGAAATCCTGAGTAAAAGCATCCCCCTCCTCACAACAATACAGCTGACACATCCAAAGAGATACTGTAACAACAGTGTTTAGCTTCTTTTGCACACTCATTTTCAACTACAGATGTACTAGTGCTGGTACTCTTACCTCAAAGGCTTGTCTGACACAGTATTTTGTTTCTGGAAGGCTTATCGCAGATGTCTAAGGAATGAGCATAGGTAGAACAGAGGTACAGAACAACGCTATTTGAATGTTTTCCAGCTTTATCCCCTATGGACGTATCCCATCTACTTTTGAAACCGCTATGCTTTTGTCTTCTAAACTATCTTATGGCAGAAGGTTCTGCAATGCACTGTTTACTTTCTCCACATCCCTTCTCCCGACTGGTTAGTCCCAATCTCTTTACTCTCTCTTCTTCCAGAAGCTGTTCCAAACCCACCACTCTTCTGCTAATCTTGGAACAGGGGACCAAAATGGCACCACGCTCAAGACAGGGATTTATATTGTGACATATTCATGTGTTCTGTTGTTAGAAATTATTTTGGAGAAGGAGAACAATGTATTTAATTTTTAAACTAGCACTGAACAGAAGTTTGCAGAAAACTACCTAAAAAATGACAGGGCCTGTGTCCTGAGCAGTAACATCTAATCAAGAACAAGTCATTTTCCAGGTAGTTTTGTGTTTTGTTACTGGCAGAGTTTTGTTTAGAATTCTGTTTCACCCTCTCTTCTTTATTTGGCCTGCAGCGGCACTGAAAGTAATTTCTCATTTGAATCATGAAACCACTCCGTATTTTGAGACATGTCTACAATGTTCACAACAAGCTTCAGATGTGGCTAGCCTCCATAAAAATCTACTGCTTTATAGTTTCCATGGTCACTCCTAGAGTTCACACAGCTTCTGTTTCTTTGGTGCAGAGGGCAACCCAATACCTCAGGAATTTTATATCTGAGTGCTTTTAAAACTCTTTGGGGAACACTGTTTCGTCCTGGCAACTTGTTACTGTTCTGATTATCATTTTTCCTACATATTTTCTACTACTCCTCTGAGACTGTTCCTGAGATCCCTCTTCCATGAGAAATAGCCCTTATGTGAGACCCACTGTAGCAAAAAGCAAAGCAGTATTAATTTGTTAAAATAATTGCAGTAAAAACAAATCAAACAAAAACCTCCCCAGCCCCACAACAACAAAAAAGCCCTTACATTTATGGAGTGCTCCTTCTACACCTTAATCATCTCTGGGCCCCACCTGACTCCCTGGCAAAGAAACACAGTCTAGTTTCTAGTTTCTGCCCTAGAGAAACTCAAGAGGAGGGATTCAGAAGACACTGTGAAAAACAGATACCCAATTCCCAATGCTAAAAGAAGCTGGGACCCTCATTCCATTTCTCTGCCCTATTGTGCCAATCATTTCCTCTCTTAAAATAAATGAATTTTTAAAAGAAGTTTCCCACTTGAAAAAGCAAATGACTCATCTAACACTATCAACAACAATTGCTTAAACTGTTAATTGCAAAAATGCCATTGTAATTTTAACTGCTTAAAACTCAAATATGGGAGAGGGAAAAATATGATCTGCAAAACTGAAAAAATAAGTCAGTGGTAAAAACTAGTTGTATTTATCCCAGGAAAGCTGAATACAAAGTACTTTCTATACTTGTGCTGCTTTGTAATCCCAGCATATATAATCCACAAGACTGCGTCCACAGACTCAGGTGTCCAGTGCAGGTTGCCTCATGTTCCCTTTTCGTCTACAGAGAGTGCTGTCTCGCTCCAGGTTTGCACGTACTAGCAAGCCATAACTGCAGGCACTATTAGGCCTCTCCAGTTTGAACTCTACACTACAGCAAAAATTTCACATAGTGGGAGACCAACCCCAAACTGCGATACTGCAACGCAAATAAAATATTCACTGGCTTCCAGTAATTTCTCCACCTCTGCTTCAGTAATTACACAGCAAATATTTCTTAAAATTGCAGTGTATTGGCACAAAGTCTAGAAACCCATACTGAGGATGTCTAAAAAGCTATCAAAATCTTGCGTGCTCCAGAAGGCTATTCTATATGTATCCATTTTTTGTCTGAATGTATGTATTCATAGCAGTTATATTTTGGAATTAAGCAAAAGTGGTTGGTTTCCTTTGAATCTCACTATAAATATTTTTAAGAAGAAAAACGCATTGAATTCATTGTACATTTCCCTAAAATACTGGTTTGCTCTGTGATTTTGAAAGTGTGTTCAGAAGGTATGTGTCCTTTATGAAAGATACATTTTGCAAAAATTGTTCCAGAACATGTTATACTGATGCATTGCACAAAACCCAGTGCTATCAGTAATAACCTGCACATACCCCAGCATTAGGATAGACAGCTGAGAAATCCCCAAACATGATTTTGGGGGGGGGGGGGGGGCGCGCCGGAAGGATGGCGATAGTCCTTTAAACGTTGTGCTGAACATTGTGATACCCTGCCACTAACTCTGAAACCTCCTCAAAACTCTTACTGCTTTTTTTTTTTTTTGGGGGGTGGTGGTGGTGGTGGTGGTAACTCTATCTTTTCAAATAATTAACTACTTCTTGATTCTGTTTAAAGGAAATAGGTACATAGGAAATCACTGCATATTCCTCAGCCGGAAACTGTGTTGTTCTTGCAAATCCGTCACCCCTCCATACACAGTGTATGTTTTAATCACAGGCAAACTGGCAAATTGTTGTGGGAGTACTTGGTGAAACATCAGCAATACATGACTGCAACCCGGCAGCAGAGAGAAACAGCCAGCCCTGCAGTGGTTGGCAGACTTGACTGCCAATTTCCTTCTTCAGCTCCTAAAAATCTGCTTTCCCAGGACACATCAGCAAAATACATGCACTTAATTTCTATTCCCTTCCATGTATTTTGTATAGGTGTTTAATTTAAAAGACAATTTGAAATGTATACCCTTTCAAAATGTATATTTCTTACAGGACACTATTTTTGTGGACAAAACTAATATAGAGAGAAAATAAGCCTAACTGTTAAAAAAAAAAAAAAAAAAAAAAAAAGTGCGTGCGCACGCGCAAACACACACACACTCTCTTAACCTTGGTACTCTCTACTTGATTAAAACATTTTCAGTCCTACACTGATTTTTATCTCGGGTGCCATTTAAAGTAGTACGGTCTATAGTAGCCATTCTTTCCTGTTTTCAGTAGTTTTCTGTCTCCTTTGGTAACTCACAGCGTTCACAGAATATATTCACAGCTTCACAGTGATGCCATTACGAAGATGGCGGCATTACTGGTCGCCTTTAACGTTAGTAGGTTATGGGCTATTTAGCTATTTTTGCTCTTGAATGTCTTTCCTCCTCAGAGCAGGTAACAACTACTGTACCTAAGCATCCACATAAAGGTAAACTCCTCTTTCCATCCAAAAATGCAACGAATCAGGACACTGAGATTCTACTACTGCAAGTGGGCAACTGTGACGAGTCACAACAGCATTTCACCACCATCAGCATAAATAGGCTTTTAAGTCATACGTATGGAATTAACAGAGAGTTTACATATTTTAAAAACATGTGAATAACAAAATAGTAGACCTGACATTTATTAGGACTATGCCTGTAAAAACAACAGGGATAATGTTATGAATTGAATTTGGCAACAAAGCTCTTAACAAGTCTGATTGATTAATATTACTAACTTGGAAAAGAAATTACACTTTTATGCAAATGGTATTAAGTAACTTTTCCACAAGCTGTCTAACAATGAAAATAAATATCCTCCTTCTAACAACTATAAAAGGCTTTTAAAATACATCTTCAGTCTTTTTATGCTCATTTCACCTCAAATATGTAAACAACCACTCCCAAGATGAGGAACTTCTTTTTCTCCTTTGCCATGGCATCAGGATAAATTGGGATTGCTCTCTTCTTCCCCTCTCCCTTCAGCTTTAGGTTGAATTTTTCTTCCATTAAATCTACAACTAGAAGACTACTGACCAATACAAAGCAGCACATGTGCTCATTCTAACAATCTTGACTGTTAATCAAGCTGGCTGAAAGAAAAAGAAAAAATGTCCAGCAAATGGCTACTAAGATGATGAAGGGACTAGAGCATGTCTCATATGAGGAAAGGCTGAGACAGCTGGGCCTGTTCAGCCTGGAGAAGGGAAGACTGAGGGGGATCTTATCAATGTGCATAAGTATCTGAAGGGACGGTGTCGAGAGGATGGGGCCAGACTCCTCCTTTTCAGTGGTGCCCAGTGGTAGGACGAGAGGCAACGGGCACAAACTGAAACACAGCAAGTTCTATCTCAACACGAAGAAAAACTTTACTGTGAGGGTGACTGAGCACTGGATCAGGTTGCGGGGTCTCCTTCCTTGGAGATATTCAAAACCCATCTGGACACAATCTGGGGCAACCTGCTGAGCCTGCTGGAACAGGGGGGTGGGCTAGATGATCTCCAGAGGTCCCTTCTAACCTCCACCGTTCTGTGTGAAAATCCCCAAGTCCTTCTGACATCATTCCAGTGAAGAAATCTCAGCCATATTTCACAGTAGCATGCACCAAGGTATTTGATACAGAAAAAGTTAGTGGTATTCCTTTTCTCACAAATAAATGTAAATAAGATAAACCTTAAGTTACAGATTGATTTTTAAGGCCTTTTAACACCAGTAACATTTCATAATGAAAAACTCTTGTATCCTGTCCTTTGATATTTTCAAACTGCAGATTATGATACCACAGCATTCATTCAAAATGCTCTCAAATTTGAGAGTTAAATAAGAAGATCTCTTGGGGCTCATCCATAGAGGAAAGCTATCACAAAATAGGCTAAGGTTTAAACTTGAAGTACACCAAGCTATTTCACACTAGCTCCTGAGGTGAACACATTCTATATTAAGAACACTTCACTGCAATTTAATCTAATTCCCAAAGTGATCTAAAAAAAGGCTTTCTTCATGTGGAAGAGTGCCCTACTGTACCGCTAGCCTAGAACAGATATTGCCAAAAGACATCCCAGGCAGTTTCATGTATAGACATAAACATACATGTGTTCTCTACATGTGACATTTTCTTGTAAAGATATCAAAACTTTCTAAAACACTACCTAAATTATTAACAAGATTTAATAGGTGAGTATAGCATCCCTATGTTGACAGAATACTGTTTACCTTCTTTTAAAAAAGAAAATGTCAATCAAAAGTATTCATATTACATTTTTATCACCTAGGTGAGGCTTTAAACACAGAGCTCGTGAAAAGTCCATATATAACTGTACACAGAAACCATCTGGCATTCCCATGGAGGGCAGTCCTAGGTAAGCAGGGCTTGTGGACTTCCAGAGGTCCAGGACACCGATGTACATATATTCTTATAGAAGACCCTAAGCTCTGAGATCTCGGAGCATCTGGAGTGAGCACCTCTGCTGCAAAGAGCCCTCTCTTACTTTTACTCATCCACCCAGGAGAGGTACATATGTCTTTCCAGACACTGCCTGGCATCTGTCATTTATCAAAGATGTCTCAGCTTCCTGTGGGACATTAACCACCAGGTTCATTAAGAGGTGGTCAGCGAATACATTACCTGAAGCCATACTAGCTTGCAGCACAGGTGTTATTAATACTTGCAATCTGTTCTGCAGCAGTAGTACCCCCTTATCAGAAATTACTGATCTTGATAGAAATAATTGGCTGGGGTGAGAAGGAAAAGAAAAAAGGAGGAGTCTCTAGAGACTCTTGGGTACCTCTTAGAAAAACAAACCACCAAACCAAACCAACCTCCCCCAAGTATTGTGGTGCTGGGTATTCAGTCCTGAGTCCTGCACTTATGCAAGAGTGCTGTTAACTCCTTGAGCATTTCTATTGCTTGAAGTGTTGCAGAGAAAAAAGCAACAGAGCTGGGAATTGACACCAGAGGGGAGTGGGAGGAAAGAAACTATAGGTGAAAAGAAAGTTAGAAGTAGAGCACTCTGCAGAAGTACGATACAGCTCTGGAGTCCTTTGAGGAATGAACATACATTCAGAAATGCAAGTGCCAAACAGATTCTTCCTTTTGAATCAGAGGTACACAAGGGAAAGAAGTCTCTACTGGAGAGTCAAAGATTTGAGCCAAGAGGATCTGTGAGAGACCAGGTCTTCAGGCAAAGCACGAATTGCTGTTTACACCACATCTAAAGAGGCATTCTCAAATTGTTCTAGAGGCAATCAGTCTCCCATAGTTTTCCCAGGATTCTGGGAAAATACACCCACATTACAAGCAGGATGATGAACAATATCTTTGCATATGCCATGCAACAGGTGCTGGATAGTTAGATGCTCTCAACTGAAAAAGTGATTCAAAACAGTACATCATCTTGCCAAATTTGTCCTTTTATGCTGTTGGAGAGAAATATATTCCAAACATTTTCTACTGGCAACAACTGAAATGAGGGTTGATGGAACGGAGTAAGTTAATAGAATCTGTGCTCTCAAGCCGATTCTGATCTCTCATTTGTTTTTAGCAATGGCATTAGAAGATGCTGGAGGTTGCTGCTCAATACTAGGTAGGAAGAACGGGTATGCAAGGGCATGTCTAGAGTGGAGAATTAATGGAGAATATCCAGAATTCCCTGGACTGTCCATATTAAATAATAATAAAACCCAGAAAGTTCTAAAGTCTACAATAGGAGCCTTCTGAGACTAAAAGAGTAGGAACAGATGGTTTGCACGAGAAAAGCATTAGGCTTTGTCCTGTATCACTGCACGCAACTGCTAGAAAACACAGGAGGCATTTCTCTCCACACCATCCTGCCCCACAACTTGACCCAGGTTCTCCAGGTTGTGGGATTTGCAGAGGTAGCAAAGACCTTAAAAGTGGCCAAGAGTCCTGGAAAAATGCCCATCATAAGAACATGTTTCCATCAAATGTTGAAATTGAGAAGACAGTGGTACATAAGCAAATCAAAAACCATGCCCAGGACAGCTGAAGGCAGTGAACAGAAAAGGCTATGCTCCAATCTCAGCCAGTGGCTGGGAGGAATTGAGTGATCTGTCCTTATACAGCCGCATGCATACCACATGCGTGGGCAGAGTTTCTCTGTGTGCTCTTGCTATTGTTAAGGAAAAAAAAAAAAACCTGCCAGTCTTTAAGAGAGACATAAATGTGACAACAGTCAATGAAGCAGAACAGCCTATCAGAGGGAACGATCTCACACACAAAACCCCAAAACTGATAACACTATAAAACAGTAATTATGTAGTTAACACACGCTACCATACATAGAAAATGGTGCAGAATTGCTCAGGTGGCTTGCCTCAGGCTGAAGAGCAAGTCACTATAGAAGACAGGCTTGTTACAGTTATCGGTGGTCTCAATTCCCCCAAAATACTTTCCTCTGCAAAAATCTGCAAACTTTTTAAAATTACTGGAATATTTTTTTCAGATCTAGACTGGATCTAGATTAAAGTACAAGTATCAATATTGATACTGTTGCTAGTCAAAAGAAACAGATAAGGAAGCTAATGAATCAGGCACTATGATATATAAGTGGGACATACTGTTTCAGCAACAACAATGTATTAATATGCAAACACAGGTTCTAAGAGATTATGAAGAATAATATTAGAAGGATGAAATCTTGAAGAACAATTCAAGAAGTTTGGAAGCTCCAGATGTGGTGAAGAAAAACAAACCACCAACAAAAAAATCCATACAGTTTAGGGCAAATTTCGGGGGGCAGGGGAGAATAAACAAAAGTAAACCCTCTCTCAGAAAATAGGATTTAACAACTATTATCGACTTCACCAAAGACAAAGTGAGCTTAGTTAGGTACCAAGAATGCTCAGCAGCTACACAAAAATGAGGACAAAGTATATCATATCTGATGCTTTAAATCAAAATGGGCACTGGCCTCAGAAACTTCTGTAACTTGTGTAGCTGGCAACAGGAAGGAAAGTAAGGTTGATTTGGCTATTTGGAAAAGGAGGTAGGAACACAATTTTTTCACAGGAGTGATACTAGTGTGATCACAGTTCAAGGGTCAATTTGTAGATTCTGTAATCTTGTCACTGTAATGGCACGGAAGTACGCGGGTCCACAACCTGATAATTTGAGAAATTTACTCTAAGCATCTTTAGATACAGTAGATGTTAATGCTGAATCTTGCCTTGGGAAATAATCCATTAAGAACACACAGAGAAACCAAATATATCAGAGGAGGTCAATACATAAAATATAGAAGAATTACTATTAAGTAAAGCAAAGATCATGTGCACGCAAATAACAGGACCAGTACATAACTTCACTGAGAATTGTGCACAATTGTCAGCACAATTTTAATTTGGAAAACAGTTAGAAATGTGTTATAGATGCAACAAAATGATAGATGAATTAAATGACTGATTGTTTCCTGAAACCTGCCAAGGACCCACCTCTCCAAAACAGATTCCAATGACTGAACAGAGCAGAATAAATAAAATGGAAACAGGACAACATAGTGAGATGGAATTGAAATTTAATTTCTACCAAGATGAAAGTTGTGCAATTTTAGGTAAATGTAGTTATAAAAAGATACAACATAAAATACTTTTTCAGACAATTACCAAGACACCTCAGTCATAAGGAGAGGGTGTATAAATTGAACTAAATGTATACGATAATGAAAATATTTTCTTCAGAAGTGAGATGTAGCTTCAATTAACTCCACATGGTTAAACAGGTCAATAGGAACTGAGGGGAAAAAAAGAATATGCTATACTTACAAGAAAATAGGAAGTAAAGAACACTGGGAAGAATACAGGGAGATGCTAAAACAGATAAAGAACGGTGTTAGAAATGCAAAGTAAAACACTGAAATTTTCATAGTTACAAATGCTAAACATAAATTATTTTTCCAGTGATACAAAATAAAAGAGAGGACAATAAAGACCAAAAATAAGGAAGTGAAATGTAATGCAAGTTGCAAGTCAATTAAAAATTAGTGGGGAAACCAGCATGCCATAGGAATTCAGAAAAGATTTGTATTGAATATGAATATATTGAACTAAAATAAGTGACAGACTACAAGGCTGTAACATGGCAAGATTGCTGACTTACGCTAAAAAAAGAGAAACATACCAATGTGGAAGCCTATAATGGGAAATTAATCTTACTAAGTGAAATACCTTTGAGACTTGCTTCCTTAAAGACTGGCAAGTTTGCAAGTTATCTTGAGTAATAATATTTGTATTGCTGTAATTTCAAAAGGAGTTGGAAAAAAACAAAAGCAACAACAACAAAAAAACCAGCCTTAAAACCTCAGCAGTTTATTTCTGTTTATAAGACTACTCTCATAAAGCCATGTTTTAAAAGTTCCCTTCTGATTAAAATCTACTGGGGATCCAGAGCAATGCCCAGGAGAGCCATACTGGATACTGTAGAGAATTTTAATCTTCTTCCAAGTGTTCACTCATTACTTGCCATATATTTTACCAATATTTTGTAGTTTCATACCATTACAAAACATGCATCAGAACTCTCTTTATCATGAATACTTACATCTTATGGAAATTCAGGATTTGAAAAAAATAACACAACCTTGTTTTGCCCAGCACTGAAGCTGTATACATAGAATGATTCCTAGTCGTGTAAATTGAGAAATACACTGAAAACTCGAAAAGTGAAAATTTTCTATCTAAAACTAGTTTATTTTTGTAGGTTGCTAAAACCTAAGAGATTCTGATGCCAAAAAGTAGATCTTAGTACTCATTTCTGATTTTCTACCTAGTAACAACTAAGATTTCAGAGGTTTGTATGATAAGAATGGTCACATTCTCCATTATTGAGAGTTTGATTTACACAGTTATATGAACCTCTGCTTCTCCATTTGATTTCAGAGTGTTGCCATGTCACTATAAGCTCACTAGTGAACTCTGAGACCAGGATCTCATTGATATATTCCATTCTTTTATTATCTATACATTAACATAGTGGTGATTTTTATGGACCCAAACATTGTCCATTTTTAATTACTGTAGTATATGAATTTTCAAATACAGCAACATCACAGCAGATACTATACCATCAAGTATTCTTGCCCACAGCTCAGCTGAAATACTATTGAGATCGCCGAGGAATTTATCTTCAAGGTATTGTTTCAACTCATTATAATCAACAAAATAAAATCCTGCAATGAGACCATCTTACTGTTTTCTTTTTAAAAAAAAACAAAATAATAGGTGTGGTTATTGAATTTATTTCTAAAAGATTCCTTGTGATATTTTGTTCAAGAAAGAAAGAAAAAAAAAAGACTTTTTCTCCCTTTTTCTTTTTTTTCTTTAAAGTTTTAAACCAGATAAGAGACTAGGAGCAAGAAGCATGATCATATGTTGGCTCAGATCAGACCAACACTCTGAATTTGTTTTCCAAATCTACCCTCACTGCAAAGAGGAAGAAGTTTGCCGCAGGTCTGTCCTTGGGCTAGCGCATTCTTGCCTGCAGACTAGCGCTCCGCTTAGCCGGCAAGTTCAGGAAATCAGCCAGGGATCGTCCCGTGAATCTCATAACGGCTCTGTGGGGACTGCTTTTCCCCTACGATCCAAGTAAGCAGAACATGCCGAATTACTTACTGGTACTTCAGTACCAATCTAGTTTATAGAAAATGAGAATGAAGATTTGTTTTCCTGAACAGCTTGGTTTCTTCCTGTATAGTGTACCAGCCTGGAAACAAGTCATCTGTCATGGATATTGGTGCCTAACCCCAAAACAGGGCAGGGTTCCTTAATACTTTCTCTTCCTCCAACTGATATGTTTGGTGAACAATCCCTTCCCATGAAGGCTTCCAAAGTTAAGCCAAACTGTAGTATAAAATAATTGTTTTGTCAACATCGTCGATGTTTTTGCTCCATTTAACTTTCCTCTCCTTTCTCTGTCTGAAGAAAAACAACTGGAATCCTAAACCAAATTTATGAAGATCATTAAGCATAGTTCAATTACACCAGAACATCGAGGAAAAAGTAGTAGCGTTTTCCTACTCTAGACTCAGTATTGGACAGAAATATTAACTTATGACTAAGTAGCAAGAAATGAGTAATAAACTAATATATAATCTAATGAAAAATATGGAGAAAAAAAGAGCGAGACAGAGAGCGAGACAGAGAGCGAGACAGAGAGCGAGACAGAGAGCGAGACAGAGAGCAAAAGGAACAGGCCAAACTTTTTTGGGGGGTGTGCTGGGTTAGTTTTGAGCTTTATCAATTTCCTCAGTTGGTTCATCACGCCGCCTGATCACGAAGGGTGGTAAAAACGTGCAGGAAGGGGCAGTAGAAAGACAGGGCAGGATAACTGAGAATAACTTGAAAAGAGATTTTAAAGGGAACAGTAACACATTTCTCTCAAGTTTAAAAAATATACTGACTGGCAGATAACGATTCCAGAAAAGAGTAGGTATTTCCTCATGCAGACTGTTTAATTATGAGATTGAGTCTCATATATAAATCATACAATCAGTTTGGAAAAGGCTGTTAGAGAATAGCCAGACATCACTGAGAATTATATTAGCACAATACGTACTCAAAAACCCTGTTTTGGTTTGTTTAATTGCTGCCTTTGGGAGCCTTTTGGAGGATACAAAAAACAGCAGAACCGATGCAGCCTCTAAAGCTGTTGGGAAAGCTTTGTTTTTATTTTTTCAAAAAGTAATGGCTACAGTGAATTGCAGTCTTCACGTCAAAACAGACCCCTTCTATGTGCCATGATGTGCTGCCCATCGTTACCAGCCCACGAAACAGCCGTATTTTCAGAGAGGCGCTCACACCGCACTGCTCCAGATGCTGTCTTTGGAACAAGAAGTTCTGAGAGAAGTCTTTAACTACATGTCACTTTGTGTTTGCAAGCAAGCGTTTTCCCTTGCTTTTAGACTGACTAAACCTTAAACCTATTAACAACCTTTTTCCTTCCTTTTCATCTGGCTCATGCATATTCCCTATAATATATATTATGCATCCTTACTTGATTAAAAACAAACAAAAAAAAAAGAATATCATGATGATCACTAAATAGGAAGCATTCAAGAGCAGAGGTGGGCAAATAATGGCTTTTGGCTCAATGGTTGAACTGCAGAGGCAACAATAAACCTGAAAAAATTCTTCAACCTTACATAGAAGGAGTAAATCTGAAAGCAAAAGATGTAACATTTTCTAAATTGTTCTGAACTGAAATAAAACAAAAATGCTGCTTCAAAATAAAGTCATTGGGAGTGGGAGGAGAGAAAAAAAAATTTTTAAATCCCCCACCCTGACAGTCAAAATACTTAAGAAATCTGACTTGCATTTTCAAATAGGATTCTGTTCTTCCCTCTGCTAAGCTCTGCTTTCACTACAATTTCTATTGATCGAAAAAATTGTCACCTATAACCATTCAGGAGTAAATATATTAATACAGTTAACATAGCACTTTTAATTCTTCTGCTGTATGACCCTGAATATGTGTTATTTGTAGCAAAGATCAGTAAGAGACATAATAAAGTTTGCAAACACCAGTAAGGCATCTAACTCACCAGATTCTCCTTGAGGAAGGCTAAAATTGAAGTAGAACAAAGCCACCTCTGTATCCTACCAGCTTATTAAATTATAACTTTAAGCACACGTGCATTTAGCTGAAATTAGGTGTACATGCATTTAGCAAGAAATGATTTTATTTTAAATACTAAGATTGGAAAGATGCTTCCTGTATGTGGTGAACAGAAACCAATAACCTAACTTTGGGCCTGTGCTATTTCAAGATCCCTCTTCAGCAGGTCTGTCAGTGATTTCACTGTGTTTTAGCAGCTTAAACGTTCACTGTTTCAGTGGTTACAAGGCAGCTGGAACTACAAACTTCTCACAACTACTTTCCTTCTAAAAGCATTAGAGAAGGAAAATCCCCATCTCAACATCAGATCCATAGCTCCTTCAGGCAGGACTCCATGGCAAAAAATAAAGAATTTGTACCGCATAGGGTCACTGGCGAGCTACTACAGATCATTCTATACAATCGTACTACACAACCAGAAGAATAATCCATTACTCCTAATCAAAAAAGTGAAGAGGTATGACCAATTCAAAATAACACACAAACACTGCTTTGTGCTGCAATTCTACATTATCATAGGCCTAAGAGGCATCTTTGAATGTTGTGATGCAAATAAACACTTTAAGAAGTGAACTCAACCTGAACTGTGAAAGCAAAGCCAAATTTCCCCAATTTGTAGTCAAGACTAGCAAACCAAATTTAACAAGCAAGTATCTCCAGAGACATGTGAATTATTTGCACTAAAAATCATTTTCACTGAAAACTTCCTTCATTAAAACTCTCTTTTTTCCTGCATCCTTGACTATCTAGCTTCTTTATTATTTCTGATGGTCCAGGAGCATTTACAACAGCTCATCAAATTCTGACTTACTGCACTACCTAAAATACCTCTTGCTCCACAAAAGAGCCCTAGAGAGCTTGTCTCCATTTCACAGTTCCTTGTTTTTATCTAAGCACAATAACACAAAAGCTACCAGCCTTTTCACCAGCAGGCACAATGTTTGACCACAGAGCTACAGGTGTTTCATTCTGACTTTAATGGATTCCTCTACATGTGAGAAAGAGGTGATTGAATCAACAAGTAGCATCTACAGAACAGTCTGGGGGAGGATGATGGATTAGATGACAAAGGTCTCCTCCAGCCCTATTTCCTAGGATTCTGTGATGCGTGTATGATTGCATTATGTAGGAGTTTGTGCCTTTTTGTCCTGACCTAATGGCAGTCAGGACTGCCAACAAGTTGGGAACAATCACACAGAAAAAAAAAGAAAGAAAGAAAAAAGGTACCTGGACTGCTGAGATCAGATGCAGATTTGCAAACCCTGGACAATGATGATTTTTTCCCTGTCTCTCTTGATGTTACAGATTCTTAGCTAACTGATGCTTTCAGTCTTGATGAGGTACTCTCTGCCTGCGTCCTTGAATAACCCCAGAGAAAAAAATCCTCTTCTGTGGACATGCCTGAATATTTGTCTGGAAAGCTACAACCACAGCTCTGTTTTGTATCCATACCTGTGCCTTAAAATTTACAGTCTCTTGCTGTATAAGGTTTCTGTAACAGTATTCCTATGGATTGCAGTCTCCCGTGTGATCACTTTTGCAGTGACCTCTGCAGTGACTGATGTGAAAATTGCTCCCATTTAAAAAATGCATTATTTGTAAAATATTTCCAAATCATGAGCTTGGATTCTATGACTAGGTACAATAAAGGATAACTTTCCTTATAACACTTTCAAAATAATGATGAGAAAAATAGCCTGTAGTAAGAGGAAGCTTTAAATGATCAGATTAAAACTGACAATTCTTTTTTCTCCAAGGGTAAGGAACATGAAGAGCTTTCATCGAGGGAAACTGCTAAGTTTCTCCTTGGCTTTAAAACACACCAAAATACAATCTAAATTAAATATGAATACCATATATCCATATATATGGATAAATTTTGTGCAATACCTTTCAGGCTGCCCAGTGTAGTTTATGGCCTACCCTGGGAGTGGCTCTCTGAGATGACCTTCTGCGATGCTTGGTGTTAATCTGGAATTTGGCAGGACTGCAGCAACAGAAGTGGAAGCCAGTCCAATCCCTCTGTAATTACTGGCATTTAAGTGGGGACCATAACAAAATCACTTTACTCTTGATAGGGGGAGGCAGAAATACCTGATAAAACAATAGCAACAGAGGACATGAAAGACTCTCGCCACATTTCCCTGAGCTCCTTGCATTCTTGCATTTATTGATGACAACATGTTTACATTTTGGGGGATACTTTTTCCCCTTAGACTTGCAATGGTGTTGTAGCTCCCTGTTTCTCCAGCACTGCTCACTGTTACTACTTTACTTCTGACTTTTGAAGTTACCTGATCCTCCAAAGCATACTGGGGGCAGGGAGGGGAAGAAATCAGTTTTTCCATAAGACCCAGCCAAAGCAGAGCCAGTTCCCTCTTGAGGGGCTTCAGGTTCCTCCTTTTTTTCCTAATTAAAGCAATACTTTGTCAGGGAAATATCCTTATGAGCCAAACCAGCATTCAGTAGCTGAACAAGAGTTGCAGAAGGGTCCCTTGCACTGGCTGCGCTTTTGGCTGCTTGCCATTTTGCAGCTGCTGGCCTGGGGCTGGCAGGCAGAAGGTGGGCTCTCTGCCGTGCCAACACAGAAAGGATATGGCAAGAGCACAGAGATGCTCTTCTGCAGTGCGACTTGAAGCAAAGGATTGCATTATAAAAAGACAGAAAAGCCCAATGAAGTTTTTCAAGAAAGAAGGGAGGGGGGCAAAGGAGTGGAAGCAGGGAGCCCTTAGCTGCATGCCAGCAGAGGCAGCCACAGCTGGTTGTAATTTGGTGCCCAACCCTGTCCCCACCTGGCCCGCTCAGAGAGCGCTTCAGCTGACCCTACTCCACGCAGCAGCAGCACTCCCAGCACAAAAAGAGTAAGCTACAAAACACACTCCCCTCGGGCAGAAAAAGAAACAAAAAGAAACAGTCTTTGCTAGAAGGCAGGGTATTTCTATGCAGAGAAGACCCACTCGCTGCTTCCTCTGTTGTTAGCATTACCTTTGGTAGGCAACATTTGCAGGATCTGTTACATTAATTTGCAAGCTAGACTATGCTCAGCGTAGATGGTCTTCTGGGAGTGTAATGGATTAAAAAAACTAAAGAGGTTTTTGCTGAGTGTATATGCAGTTGAGCATATTTATAAAGACTTACAAGTCTGAACAGATTTTAACGTGATAGCAAAAGTCACATCTCTGTCACAAAGGCCAAAGCTCTGTCAAATTGCAAATCATTTGGCAAAGAGTTGTATAGAAAACATATGATCGCTCTCTTTCCTTTGACAGCTAAGATATTCAGAAAACAAACTGCTGAGCAATTAGGTTACGAGGATTCCTGAGATCCCATACCTTTCTTTCATATAATTCCCTCTGATATCAGCCCAGCAGCCACCACAAAACTTTCTGACACTGACTTCTTCCTTTACAGTTCAAATTTATTCTTCTGGATGAAAAAAAGTAATATGTTTAAGTTTGGTTTAGAGGTGAACAGTCTGAGGCTTTTGGCCCTCCTTTTCCCAAAAGGCTAAAACTCAAGCCAATAAAGTTTCATTACTATCCCAAAGCTTAAACACTGCAAGTAAGATGTTAAAAAAAAAAAAAAAAAAAATTTCCTGGTAAACTTTCAGTGAAAATTATATTAAAGACTGATGCCCACTTTAGTGTGTGTAAAGATATATGCACACTAAAAACTCCATGTATTCCATGGAAAGCTATTTTCTTTTCTGTTTTTAATTTTTTCTGGCAAGGATGTTACTTTTCCTATCATACTAAGAAAGAGGTTAATTTGCCCTCTTATTTCTCATCTGCTTGGCAGAACTGGATTTATGATTCAGCAGAATCAATTATTGTTTAGTTCAGTTTTTGTAATTTTTTGCCAGTGTAAGTAATTCTTTTACTGTGTGTATTTTGGTATTAAACTCTGTTAAAACAGTTTAACACATGCTGATCTAATTTACATCTATAACCTATATTTCAAAAAGTGCCCCAATTTTCTCTTGGCAAAGACTCGCTTCTTAGCTCATATTTAATGTGATCACATTAAGACTTATTTTCTCTTACAAAATATGACAAAGTACATATTCAGTATTACTATAAAGTAGGAAAAGCAAAACACAGTTTTGGGTAAGCAGTCAGAAGCACATATACTTTTCTTTGCACATCTGTGTTTATCCCAAGCTTGAAGCTTGACAGACTGTGAAAGTCGGCAACGCAGAGCAAAGAGTCCTCTCTCTTGTCAGTCCTAATTGCTCGAGTTTCATGGGGGTGGGGGTGGGGGTGTGGCATTTAAGAGTAGTCCATAAACACCAACAGGAGATTCGGAGGAAGAAGGCCAATGCAACTTGAAATGCACTAGCCAACCTCTACCATATAAGACATGCAACTAAAAACATCGACATTATGGCAGTCCTTACCACTGCAGCAGCGGAGAACAGATGGACTATAACCTGTTAGACTTGTAATGACTGGCTTATAACTAACGGGCAGATTCATGCATATTTCAAGCAAACTTATCTGGTTTGAACCAAATTGTTTGTCTGTTGAACTCCTTTAGTTCATACCAATATACAGTATTTTGAGAGATGCATCGACAGAGAAAGTAGATCCCCTCTACATTTTTAAAGATTTGTCTTTTACCTGTTAATCTGTTTCACAATTTAAAATATTTCATGATAGTTTTAACAAAAAAGGAACACAAAGAAGAAAAAATGAATACCCCCCCAAACCAACCACAAATACTGACATCCTAGAGAAATCTGAATATTTAAACACTGAACTACTGCTCCCAAGATCAAACAAGTAAAGCAAGAATTATCCTTTTTATAGGACTTTATGCTAAAATTACCTGGCAAAAAAGGGGGCTGCAGAGCAACAATCATCAGGGGAAACCCAGGTAGCTTCTATCGAAGAAACTCTATGTAGATCTTGGGGAATGAGCTTTCAAACTGCCAGGTAATATTGTACTGAATTTTTACTCACTGAAACCTGTGGCACTCTTATCAAGTGTTGCAAGCCAATCCTACAGATTCTTATGGTTTAAAGCCTTTCAAGTAAGCTAGAAATGAAGCGTAATGTTCTGCAGCTTTAATTTCTGTCATGCTACCGTTACCTGAATCTTTTCACCTCACAGCAACTGAAAAATTGCATTACAGTGAGAAAAAGAACACTGAAACCTAAGAAACCTATTACTGTTGAAAAACAAAAGCTTATTAAAGGTATTGTACCGAAAAACTAAAACAGACAGAAAGAGTAAAGGTAAAATACAAAGAAATAAAATGTACAAATCTGAAGTAAGTGTTGAGATATCAAAAAAAAAAAAAAAAGTGCCCTTTTTTAAGTGTAGCAGTAGTATAGGACAATATGCTAGTACCTGTTTCAACTGTAAAAGAGTAAGCAGACCCCCCTCCAAGAAAACACAACCCTAAAAGACATCTGCATTTCTTCAGAAGTAAAATGCAACTTTTTATTAAAAATGCTTTATTAAATAAAGCTTTGAAGATGTATTAGCTCCTTCATGATCAGTGTATGGTACACTAGCCAAATGATTGTAAAGCAACTAAGTATGAGAATCACACCAACTTCAGTTTGGTTATAAGAAACACAAACACCTGCCAGCGACTTTAATGTATGCTCATATTGGGAAACAGTAAAAAAGCCCGTAAGAAAGAACATATGCATATATCACCACAACACACAATGAGCTATGTGATAGTGAAAAAGCACCAGGTCCTTGACTTTTGCTTGGTCTAAGCCAGAAATCCAAATCCCAGAAACGCTACTTTTAATTGCCTATTATTGCAGGTTACTGGAAGAAGCTTATAAAAGTACTAATCGTATGATCTGTAAGGGAAAGAAAACACTGAACTCCGTCTCCCAGCTGGAACAATCTATACTGCATACCTCAACTAGCTCCAGGAAAGTCATATCAGATGTGTCATGAGAAAGCATAGCTGAGATGCAGGAGCTGAAAATCCTCTCCCAAAATCATGGTCTTAGAATTTTTTAATTTTTTTTTTAAACAGTCTGCATTTTGTAGGTCACAGAAATAATTAAATGATTTGCTACCAAGCCTTTCTACTATTGAACTGACTTGAGCAAGAATCACAAATACCTAGTTAAAACTACGAGAAGACAAAAAGAAATGGAAGAGGCAACAAGAACCCTTAGTTCTGTTTAGGAACTGGGATTACCAGTCATCACAGTCTTGGTAAAATTTAAGGATTACACCAATCTGGTACTTTTGCAGCATTTCCTACCAGCCTAAAGAACCACCTGGACTTCTCACTGAGCTCTGATCTCTGGCATGACCAGACAGTAGAATAGTGGAGAGTGCTCTTAAGTTTGGGGAATTTTTTTTTTTAAAGCAGAGATTTTCCACATACCAACACGGGCTAGATCTGTCACGTTCTAGAATACGTAGACAAGTTTAAAAACAGTTAAGAGCCAAAGGTTTTAATGAAAGTCTCAACTGAGTAATGCTTCATTGCTTATGGCATTTGAATAGGTATACCAAAAAAAAAAAAATTGCAGTAATTTTAAAACAAAAGGCATTTCTGCTTGTAGGACGAAACGACAACCAGGTTTTTAGGATGTACATGATGTTTCTTTAAGTCTGTGACAGGAAGCCAGAGCACTGACAGCAAAAGTTCTAAGCAGAAATTCACTGAACCAGAGCTCTGCCGAATTATAATTAATGATCTGACCCACTATGATTTTATTTTTCATTCTAACCAGATATTTTGTTCCAGGAATTAAAAAAAAAAAAAATTTCATAACTCTGTACTATTGTCGTATGGAACCAGAAACTGATGTACTTTGTACTACTTAAACCTAAGAGCAGTACAATGAAATAAATGCTGAAAGGAACCAGAAACTGATGTACTTTGTACTACTTAAACCTAAGAGCAGTACAATGAAATAAATGCTGAAAGTCATCCATTCAGTAGATATTCTAGTGTTATAAACTTAGAGGATATTTTGAGAAGAATGAATGTTTCCCCCTATATCCTGAATCACAAATCTTAATTTAAGAGAGTTGAGTCCAGTAGCTAGGCTACTAATTCATGTACTTGAGCCTAAGTGATTTATAAATCATTTACCTTCGCAGAGAAAAGAGACTAAAATAACTATGGCACTGTTTTAAAAAATGAATGAGGATCGCAATATGAAATACACAAAAACTGCCCACTTTTACTTAGAGCAGCACAGCCCGAAGAATGTAAATATTTGAGAGTGTGGTATGAGGAAGAGCAAGCATACAAAAAAAAAAAATATTCAAACAAGAAGCACATAACCTTCTGGAAAGTTTGGTGTTAAAAATGAAAGAGAAAGTGCAACTGACTCAGCAGTATCAACTACTGAAAATGCAAGTTGCTGTGCAATCAGAGAGCCAAGGCACTATAAATACTGGGAAAGCTTCCTATGGGAAAGAGTCACACTGCAAATCACTCCTCCTCCAAAATCAATACTCAAAATAACTACAATTACAGAGTTCCTTGGTCAAAATATGTGGTTAATGCTACAAAAAGGAAATCAAAGTCCACCATCACAAAAGAGATGTATGTGGAGGGAGAAAAAAAAAAAAGGGAAAGAAAAAGAAAATGAATTTGGTGTTGCAAACATATGTGACCAGTATCATCTGATCAGACCGTGCGGGTCATACTTTCTAAAGACAGCCTCTACAAACATATTAGGGCTGATAATCTCCACAGTGATCTTTTAAAATCTGATAGGCAAAACATTTCAAATTTATAACTGATTCGGGAACAGCACATACCTTGATTTACAGAAGCCGATGAAAATGTGATGCAGTCATAAACTAAAGTAGCCCAAGTCACGCTTGATAGCGTTATGGACAAACCTTACCTCAAGGTAAGGTTTCAAAGGTTGTCAGCAAACACAGCCCACTTAAGAGAATATCCAGAGACCTCCCCTCAAAGAAGGGGCCATGATTTAAGTGTCCAGAACTCAAAGAGTACCAAAGAAGAAGGTAGGCCAACGAACACAGCGCAGTTCTGCACTGAGACAGTGAAATGTCATGCCTTTCTGGTCCCAGTTAAATCAACCAACCAAACAAACAAAAAGACCCAGAAAATCTAGCAGTGTCACTAAAGAGAAAAAGGAGGAAATGCATTTTCTTCCCATTATAGAATATAACACCCAGGTTTATTGATGCAGTAGATGCAAATAGGGTATTAAGCTTCACTGTGAATGTATCAAGTAAAACCATTCAAAGGTGTGACTTATCTTTAACTCCTTTTTAGCTTCACAAAGATATTAGAATTTTCTGGGGAAAATGAGGGAGCTTGCAAAATCTAGAACGTCTCAGAGGTGAGAATATCATGCCTAAGTTTGCGAAACAGCAAAACAAGCTTAAGAAATCTCTGAAAGCAATCATAGCTGCTGGACCAGACAAACAAGGGGAAAAAAAGCATGCTATAACAGATTATTAGGGTTAATGAAGCAGGTGGTTATAAGCATAAATGAGGTGGGCAGATGCAACAAGTTAAATAATTCATTTCCAACTGTAAATACACTTGAACCACTGCTGTTACTTGTTTGGTAAAATGTTGGCTCCTACTCCCATCCACCCAGTTAAAAACCAAGAACTCTACAGGTTCCTTGAAATTAAGTAAATGACCTAGTTAAAAAGGGCAAAAAAGTAGATGGAGTAGATGCTTTTGGCATTGTCCACATAACAAGGAACTATTGTCTAGGGGTAATAACCTGTGCAAGTGTGCTACAGAATACATGACTGGATGGAAAAATATACGCAGAAACATTACCATCCATACGCTATCAACCTACGAGGACATTCCAAGTTCAAAGGTTTGCGCTGGTCCCAGTTCTAGTCAGAATCCTTGAATAATGGGGAAACTGTACTTAATGAAATCCCTAGATTACAAACTGAAAGGAGTGCAAGCTTTCAGAAGGGCAGATTTATAAAGCATATTGCTGAATTTGGAAAATGGTTTGAAGAGCAAATTTTTACTCTTATGGAAGAAAAATAAAGCTTACACACAAAAATTCCCTAGTAACAGGCTACAAAAATTCCTTAATTATTCCCTAATAATAAGCTAGGGACCAGTACAGAGAAAAAGTTCTGATGCTGTAATCAATTGCAAGGTGTATACAAGTTAACAACGTGATGTTTAAAAAAAAAAGGGGGGGGGGGCAGAGGCCAATTCTAAAACATACTCGTAAGGAAACCTTACAAATGCAGAGAGATAATACATTCTACTACGTATTGTGACGTATCTGCTGAAACAATGCAGTTTTGGGCACCACACCTACACAGACACACTTCAGACATCGCACAGGAGATCAGCAAAAACAGTAAGATTTTAAAATATGACCTAGGAGAAAAGATAGAAAGAACAGAGTTTGTTTAGTCTAGAGAAAGAATTACAGAGACTTGACAGCCTTTTTATAGCACATTAAAGTCAAATACAAATTGTTCTTGTTCACCAGAAGAAAAACTACTAAATGGCATTGGTTTAACCTATATGTACTAAAAGATATTGGCGAGAAAAAGGACGATGATTTTTCTAATCAAAGCAGTATAAAAGGTCAGTTAGAGGTTGTTTAATCCCCATTATGGAAGCATTTGAAGAACAAGTTATAACCCTTGTCAGGAAAAACACGCTTGATTCTGCCTCAATACAAGGATGGACTAAGCTGATGAAGATCTCCTTTAGCCCAAGTTGCAGCCAGAACAACATCTCTGAGGTTTAAAAAATAAAAAAATTAAAAAAAAAATAAAAAAGCTGTTTTCCACACGCCCAGCTTCAATGCTATCATAATTTGAGAACAGGCCAATATTTATGGCTTCAGTGACACATTGCTCTACATTGCTCTTAAGCTTAAGATGTTAGGTATTTCTAAATGGAGAAAAAGCATTTGAGTAACAGGCTTACTATAAACACATACCATCTTACTAGCTTGAAGCCACAGAAATCCATACCTCTAAAGACAGAGCCAATGGGGCCTTAACTTTCTAAGGCATTTAAACTGACCCTGGGATACATACCACAGAATTCCCATCTTGTAACAGATATTTATTTGAGGAGCCTTATTGATCATTCGGATTCTCCAGTTTTGTAACAAAGACTGTGAAGCCACATGTCCAACTAGGCAAACGATTCAAACAGTGACTAATACTGAACAACAGCAAGGTCTGAATACAGTTTACAAGCTTAACTTGGCTATGCACTAAGAATCTCTCATCTATCGCATAACTAAGAAACTCCCTCTTCTCCCCCTGCCCAAATCAGACTTAGAAAACTGAAAGCTAACAAGCAAGGGCAAAAACCTTTCAGCTGTTGGTTTCTGCAGTCTCTGTAGGATGGAATGACACATTGGGAAGACACACTTAATGAAAGCTGAGGATCTTATTAATGTCTTTAACTACCTAACAGGTGGCTCTAGAGAAGCAGAACCAGGTTCTTCTTGGAGGTGTACATGAAAGGACAAGGAGCAATGGAAACAAGTTGCAACCAGAGAAATTCTGGATTCTAGATGGAAAAAAAAAGTTCATAAAGAGGGCAGTCAAACACTGGAACAAGCATCCCCAAGAGGTGTGGAATCTCCACCCTTGGAGATATTCAACCTTGACCAGACAAGCCCTAAGCAACCTTTAAGGCTTAAGATAAGGTTTCTTATCATCTGATTGGGAGCAAAACAAAAAATAGGACCTTAAGAACAAGACTGAATCATGGAAATTTTCTTGACTAACCAGATACCACCCAATGTATCCCATTCATTAGACTATCTGCTAGATCATGACAATTAATGCTATCACAGAGCTGAGTAAAGAACAGGGACGTGTTTTTCGGATAAGCACTAGCTTTTTAAATGTGTTCAGCTCCTACCTTTTTGTGACCTGCATCTTTGTTAATCAGGCAATTCCCAAAAGTCAGTCATATTGATCAATGATCCCACGCTACATTTTGTGGGATCTGAATTACAAACTTCTGGGCTAAAGCAAAATATCAAATCAGTTATGTCCACTGTCACCATCCACATGGGCAGAGCTCCAATGAAGACAGTGCCAGATTGCTAAGGTAAATCTTCAATAAAAAGACCCTGTATTAGCTTAGTTAAGGTATAAAACAAGCTTTCCACAGTTGTAAAACTCAGCTCAGATATTTTTATGTTCATGGATTACATAGTCCCCTGTATTCAAAGAAACTCTTTCTAAGCAACACTATTTACTTCTGTGCAGGAGGTAGAAGATTTGTGTATTGTGTAGGAGTTAAGAAAAGCATCTAAGAGGTCTTTAATTAGGAGACTTCAGAGTTATCCCTGTATCTCTACTCATTGTAATAAAGGTCCTCGCTCACTGAAGATGCCCACTCTACATTTTTTTTAACCACTCTCCACCACTTTTCCAGATGTTTTTAGCTCACACACAAAATAGTTTTCTAACTAGACATCCAGGAAATGCTCCTGTGAGCAAGAGTGACAGCTTAAAGATCCTCCTCCTTTGCCCATTGCCTGCTTGTTTCAGCTCCTGCTCAATCCCTTTAAATGGGCTTGTATAAATTGAAGCATATGGCATAGGGACAGGAATCAGCAGCTGAAACTATGAATGGTAAGAGGGACAGATACAAGGAGAAAAGACATTGTGTAAGCAGGCTTAGGAAGCACTTCTACTTAATGTTTAACCAAAGTACTAAATTGGGGGGGGGGGGGGGGGTGTTCCTTTAGCTGGATTGGGCTAGGTTGCCTAATAGAAATCTGTGGCTGTATATCTTCCTTCCCTCAAGGAAACAGTATGGGCTGAATATTTTGAAGGAGCTTCATTCAGACAGAATTAAATTGAGGAAGACACTCTAGCAATTCATGGGAAAAGTCACCTAAATACTTTCTAGAGACAAAAAAATCCATTCTTTTTTCCAGGACCTTCCCCACCTTTGGAAGGGAATCAATATAGGGAAGTTGAGGATATTCCTGAAACTAACTACCAATAATTTGAACATTTTTCTTACTTTTGCAGAATTTTATAGCCTACATGATGAAAGGAAAAATAAAGTGCATTTGTGATGCCTTCTATCTCAAAATCTGTTCATATTGGGTTGTCCCTGGCCTCAAGTTCCTACGGAAATCATTCAGCCTACAGTCTGGGCTCACAACATGTAAAATTCAAAGACGTTTCTGTTCATATACTACTACTTAGGCAATTGCAAGAGTATAAAGGGGAAGAAAAAAGACACATACCCCAAAACAATCAACACTCCTTCTTTGTTAAAAATGAAATTTGCCATAATTCTCTTGTATTCATAAAGCTTCTTATGCCAACTCAACTTTCCCTTTTACAGATTATGCTGCAAAGATTTATCAAGGAATCCTCTAAGCCCATCTCTAGTCTCTTCCTTTTCCTAAGCTGAAGAGGACACTAAAGGTAGAAATCACTAATAGCGGAAGAAAGCCCTTAAATGGGATGACCTCAACAGAAGCTTTAAATCTCTTGCCTACACAGTTTTTCATTGCCAGCATATTCAGACATTGCGGGAGGCAGAATATTCTGCATGGAACTTGGTGGGAAGAGCAAAGGCTGCCAGAAGGAAATGTTTGGAGGGCACACTATCAGGGCTAGGCTATGCATATAAGGCTGAAATATAAGCTGTTTTTCTGCAAGTAAGCTCTTTTAATAGGAATCCAGTTTATTTATTTATTTAGAAGCAGATGGCAGCCTCTCAAGATGTTATACAGAAACATGACACACAATACAAGTATTTTCATCTGAGCATATTTTTTCTAATCAACTCCCTGCTATTCAGTATTAAATGACAAAAATTTAGTCTCTGGAGTCTGGTAATACCCTAGCCTAACTCAATGCTATGTCCTAAGTCCAACAGTTTTAAGTGATGAAATGTAATGCCTAGTAATACACTGGAGAGCAGACCAGACGACCTTGTAGTGTCTTCTGGCTAAAATGTTCTAAAGGAGGGAGGAGGCAGCGTGGGGAGAGAGATTCCATTTTTTTTGGGGGGGGGGGGGGAAGGGGGAGGAGGGAGGAAATCACACCCTCCATGCTGATGAGCACATTTGATGGACAAACACCACAACCTAAGGTTAGTCAAAAGTGCCTAATGCAAGGCAAGAAATCCAAATTATGTTGGATTCAGACATATCATAAAGTACGTTAGTAACAGTCCCATGTAATCGCTGTATTACATGACTCTGTATGACATTGCTGATAGCTTTCACATTATGTTTTCATGCAATTCATCCTGAATCATGTAGTTTAATCCCCATTTACTGTGAAGTATAATCAGCCACTACCAAGACTTGTGGAAGGATATCATATTAAAGAATGTTAGCACTACAGACAGGCAAACCATAATTTAAAAGGAAGTCAAATACTACCAAAACCTTCCGTCTCTTGATCCTTCCCACTGTACACCTCATTTCCAAGACTGTTTCATACCAGCTTTAATAGATATTACATAATTTCCTTTTAACAGAGAAGAGTCATATATATCCAAATGTGTTGATACAGGTTCATTCACCACACAACAGTACAATGCAGTACAACAAAAGTGAGTCATCCCCTCATTATAGCCACATACAACGCATAATTAAAAATGTAAGGAACTCCCACACAAACTGAAGTGGTTTTAGCATTTTCTACATGAAGAATGTACATGGTTATAATATTTTCCAACTATTTAACAATTTACCATTTTTGTTTTTATATAAGAGAATGCTAAAAGAATGTTAATGCAAACTCAAGGAATTTGTATATGATGCGCTATACCAGGGTGGTCTAACTTCAGCAGCCATGGCATTCACATCCAGTTTTTATAGTCCCTTGCCCCTGCCTTCCAGCATTTCCAGTTTCTTTTCAGTGCCCTCCCCGCCTCCCCACCAGACCGTTACCTTCCATGGTCTGCGCAAGTGGGTCCTTCCCCCTCCTCTTCCTCCCCCATACAAATAGCCTTGCCTTCCATTTCTTCCATTAGCAACAGCTGCTCCTGCACACACCACTCCAAGACTGCTAAATATTGTTTAAGGTAACAAGGGCCTGGGAGGGCTGCTGCTGTCACGTGAGGCAGGCCATTGTTGTAGCAAGAGTATGGCAACTGCTGCTGCTAGCGCAGGCTTCCCTCCCAGAAGCAGGAGCAGCAAGCCTGGATTCCTGGGAGGCCGAGGAAGAGAAGGGTTTCAGGTACTTGGATTGCTGCTCATACTTGCTGCTCAAAACAGTTCTCAGTCTCCTTTTGAAAAAGGGTAGCAGACTGCAAAGATGGGTCCTCAGCCCATGAACTGCTTGTTGAGATCAACTGCTATATGCAATTAAAGATATTAAAAATAAATATGCATCTCTTCTGACACACTAACTGCATCTCAAGGAGACTTGTACCGTAAGTCCTTATGGTTAAGAACAACAAAAATTTACAAAGTCACAGTTGCATTAATAAGAAGTTTCAGCATCTTCTTTCTGTATTTTAAAGGTAACTTGCGTAGGTAAACAAATTTTCGTGTGAATACTTCAGTCCTTACAAAGGATGTACTTGCACTTTTATCCCCAAGAGCTGTGCCTGAACATGGTTAAGAATAAATCCCCCAAACGTATGCTTGTTTTAAACTTCAATATCTCATTTTGAAAAGCCTCTGGGGTCTTTATGATTTGGATGATTTTGCCTAATTGACCCCTGTGCCTTTGAGAAGATTATCCCAAATCACTACTTTTCCCTTCTCTGCTACATCCAGTAAAAGTCTTAACTGGTATGCAAATAACACTTAAGTTTCAACTTTGCTTGGCAACCTCACGTATTCTGTATTTGTATAGTTTTTCATTTTCAAGTAGATGCCCAGACAATCTCCCAGCACTACCAGCAAGTATGCTTTTCATGTTCTCTCCCTCCTTTTGGGAATGGATAGTTGAAGATGACTACTTAGAATTCGGGATTCTAGTAGTTCCAGATGAAGGAACTATCAAGCTTAAATCTTTCTCCTTAGTCTATATCTCTCTCAGCTAACCCTACGGAAAGCCAGCCAACTAGCAACTTAACACTGCAGAAAGCCCAGCAAACTAACCGGTAAGAAAGAGCTATTCAGACCTCTTTGCACCCCTCCTAGTTCCTTTTTTTCTGAAAAATAAATTGTGAACGTGTATTTCACAAGAAACTAAGATAAAAGGAAAATGAAGGGTTTAGGTTCATGCAGTCTTCTCCCTTGAAATTAGTAGTAAAAACAACTCACCTGCTGGGCCAGAGCATCCTACCTTTTCAGAGATGACAAGCCTGTTACTGTTAGGGGAAAGAAGTGGTTGGAAAAGGGAATGGTTACAGCAAACTATATAACTTGGGGCCACATATGAGAACATATTAAAAGAGAAAATAATCACTTTAACTGGAATGATACTGTCCCTTCAGTGCTGTATTTTTTTCAAGTTTGTTTTTTTTGGTGGTGTTGTTTTGTTTTCAAGGGAATTTACCCTCTCACTTTCTACAACTGAGAAACAGTGAAAATGGAGATAGTCATTTCCCAGCTTTAGTCTCTCAGTTGCTCCCTGATGAGCATAATAGATACCTGGGAACTTAGTGCCAACTAGGGACCTTGCAATTCACCATAGCTATGAAAAAACCCTCCTCCACTTCAGAATTATTTCCCCCATTAAGGGAGGTATATAATGCACTCCTTTTTCCATTCCTTCCTCTGACTGGGTCTGCTCTAGTCCTCCTCAAAAGAAGCAGCTGCCTAAAATTCACCAGAATGCATATACAGCCGTGGGTACGCCACAATGCTTACCCTGTCAGCCCTAGATAAAAGTTTATTTCCATAAATGTAGGTGTATTCTGAACAAAATTTCAGCTGTGTATTTCTCTTCATAATTTTTCAGCTTGTTACATCACGCTTTGGAATGTATGAACTCTCTTTAATCCAATCAACTAAATGCCTAAGCATTAGAAACTTCATCATAGCAACGGTACAGTATTTGACTTGTTGATTTTACTAAAACAATGACTTCACAGTGTCTGACTGATTTAAGCAAGACTGATTTGAGGTACAACCCTGGACAGACCAATTCTAGGATCTGGTAGCAATTTTTGCAATTTTCTGCAAAACCCAAAAGTAAAAGAACAACAGCAAACTAATTTACCTACCTAACCTCAGCCCCCAGAAAAAGTTCTCACTTTAAGAGAAGCAATAATACAATTAGAGCAGAATTATAAAGATATCTGAAAAATATCTGTAAATACTGGGCATATACCAAGAAACTTACTGACCTATAACAGTATCTATAAAAATAGAACAATGAGTACATAAATATTACTGTGCAACCGAGAGAGATCTTTCTTAACTGCTGAGGACTCCCAAGGATGCTGAAGTACCTAAGTTTTCATCCAGTAGCCTTACCTAACCTTATAACAACACTGCCAAACTAATTGTGTGCAGATCTCTCCTCCCTGGAGAGGGAGAGAGCAGGTGAAATGTGTTAGGAAGCATCATTCTTGTATGCTATCATTCTTGTATGTCTCAGTCAAAGACTAGAAAAGACGATTAGCACGTTAAACTGAAAAAACAAAAAACAAAACAGTGCTTAAGAGACAGAAATAAGGAGTTAAACTGCAATTAAAACCTCCCAAGAACTGACCTAGTTCAATGGAATTTTCTTCTTGGAGTAGTTAAATATAAGAAGCCTGTCCAAAGAATTATATGAAGTACTCATAGTATGAACATATGCTAACATTTAAATATAAAAAAGATTCAGCAGATAAAGGACTCAAACATTTAAGAATTTGATTACCAAGCTCAGTAAGTTGTCAGAAGATCATAACATAGCTTATCCTTATGCTGACTAAATGTAAATATTAAAAAACTAAACAAATTGCAGCAAAAGTATAGAAATGCTAATACTAGGTCAACTGTAGACCTATTGCATGAGTTTTATACAGATTTATCCTGAAATTAATTTTTTTGCCTTTTAAGTTAAAAAAAAAAAAAAAAAAAGACAAAATGTGTTTCATTTTGTACTAATGAATTATTATATGGAAAATAATGATAAACTTGTATGAGAAGAGAACCTTACCTATCCTCATCCTTTCATAAAAGTGCTTATAATAGTTGCCTAGTACTTGGTAAAACAAACTTTGCATAAGATTATCACTATTATGTCCCCCTTTTTACCAAAAAAAAAAAAAAAAAAAAAAAAAAAAAAAAAAAAAAAGGAAGTATATGGCTTATTTGCATTATATTACCGTATTGGGCTTGTAATTTATAATACACAATAGCACAGTAATAGTTTCTTCTGGTAGGCACTGAACAAACACTACACTTTAACTGCAAAGGATCTAGAGAGATGCATTAATTTCACTGGGGCCTAAATTTCACCTGCCAGCCATAACATAAACAAATAAGATATCAGTAACTCAAAAAATCATATTTCATAGCAGGAACTCAAAACATAAAAACCTGAAAATAAATCCATATTTTACTATCAGAATTTTCTGTCTTTTCAAAAAATAGCTCTAATGATTGCAATTTGTGTATTTTATCAGTGTTAAACAAATCTGTGTATCATTGATAAGCATAAAAGATATAATAGATCATACAGTGCTCCTTAACATTTCACGCATCAACTACAAATCTACTCATGTATCTTTTTCAATTGGATGACATTTAAAACTGGACTATACTAACAAAATAGTAACAGGGAACCCTTAACTACGGTATCATATAGCGAAAGGAATAATGATTTCTTGGAGATGACCACCATGCCAGACTAAAACCTAACACTAGAACAGAAAGGACTTAAGAGCAAAATACCTTGACACACCATTGTAACAAATTCATTTTTCCCCCTAAGTTTCAAAACAAGTGGAAAAGTAAAGATCAGTTAGGGATACTGATTATTTTGGCTTGTATCACTTTACCAGAAGACTCAAAACTCAGCCTTTAATGTTAGCTGGGTAAATCCATATTTGGAAATGCAAGTAACAAAGTCTGACTTCTGAAAGTGCAGAGCATCAGTACTTCCCTGCCAAGTCAACAAACCTAGTACATATCCAAATTATCAATTCAAAAAAAGACCCCAAGCCCACAAAACAAACACGTCATTGATTTGTCGTCTATCTTTAAAGCACTCTTGCTTGAATGACTTTACTCAATGTGTTTAAAGCTCATTAGACATATTTGTTACTTTTTTCCTTCTATTTTATGGAATCTAAAGAGTTGTTAGCATCTAGCATTCCAGAAAGGCAAATAAAATCTTCAAAACAAACATCTCCTCTAATTCCTAAGAGCAGAAACATCAAGAAGAATTAAAACCAAATTCAGAAAACCCTCATTTCAGAGGGGCCACAACCTTGGCCCATAGTTTGGGCAGCTACTGAGTTACACTACAGAACCTTTTGAGAAAGCCAGTTCTCTTAATTACAAAAAAGATTTTGTATTCATTTTAAGGTTCCCCACCCCCTTTCTTGAGGGAGATTACCAAGTATATTTGCTTAGAACATAGTTTAAAAAGCCAGTTTCTAGAAGGACATGAGATAACCAATACGTCTAAATGTCTTTTTTTCTCTCTTGTATTTAAAAAGTTTTTTGCTACTCTACTCTTCATGCTCAGAAAGGTCATTTCAAAAAAAACAAGCAAAGAATCAAAAAACCACACCAACACACACACAAAACATTTCCCCTGACCTAACTGACTGTACAGGAACCAATAAAGCTGACTGAACATGAAGCACTGTCAAATGTACAAAGCAAAGAATCAGGAAACAAACGACAACAACAACAACAAAATTCCACTAGCTTTCAATAACAGTAATGAAAGATATAATTTGTGTTGTGCATAAACTTTAAAATACTTAAAACAGGTTTTCAAGCTAATTGCCTACATATGCACACAAAGTAAAAATAGGTAATTCTTAAACAAAAGAATACAGAATAATCTGTCATCTTTTGTATTTGGAAATTAAAAAAATCACAAAATACAGTACATTGTTCAAAATACCCATTTTTGCTGTATTAAGTTCTTCTCCTTGTACTCATGTAACAACAAACTTATCTTCAGATTCCTTGGTGAGTGTTTCCATGCACTACCATAAATACGTCTTCACACAATCACTCACTCCAAGAGAAACTCTACTTGGATATTCTTTCCATATTTTGAAAATTATTTTTAAATTACCTATGTCAATACAATTTTATCTATGGCGAAATAAGAATCAGCTTTACAGTTATGGTTGGCTTTGACTCATTTCTGTGTTTTTAAAAAGTGCCTACTGAATTTGAAACCTGGCCAGAAGTCTGAGAGTCCAAAAAAAATCTGTTTACGCTTGAGGGGTTTTTCTTTGAGCTGACTGTCCCAAAACCAAAAGGGACAATGAAAAATAAGTATTCTTTACTTACAACATTTAAATTTTTTGGTTGGATTACCTGTCTCAAAATGATCTCTTTATAAACAGTTCTCTAAGCATCCATTAAAAGATATCACACATGGGTCTAGAGTACAGAAAAGACTCACACCTAGTTCCCTCAAATTTGTTAATAACAAGAAAATGCCTTCAATTTCCAACAGACACTAAGACGCCATTCTTTCAATTTTCAGCTTAAAAAAAAGATTTACATCAGACTACCTCAATATGTATTATTTGCTACTCAGTCACACAATGTTAGAAGTTCCTTGTGGGTCTACAGAACTGAAAGCACTTTATGCAGTATTCTTGCATGTCCTGCTAACAAGGATATGACATTCTCCAAAATGGTTCAAGAATTGGGCATGTTTGTTGATGTGTGATGAAATGCAAACATATAATGAAAAGAGGAGAAAAAAAAAAGTTTATTTCACAGGCACTCCTTATATCCAGGTAGAAAAATACCAGTCATCTATAACCCAGAATGTAGTCCAGGTTACTACGACATAAAAAAACCCTACTTCTGGATTCCAAGGAGCTGCCAGCACTGGTGGATCTACAAAGTAGGTACCTCAGTAGGAATCAGACCAGTGCTCCACCTTCTCACAGGCTTGTACAATGCCTGTTCTAACAGGACAACGAGCAGGATCTCTCAGCATTTACACAGTACAAAAGTAATTTCATAAATAACAATTTAGTGAGTTAATCCATAGTTAGTAATGGTTAATGATGCAGGAAGAGGCATAATAATCCCTGCATTACAAATTTCAGATATTTCACATGAAGCTCCCTCCCTCCTAGAGAAACGACTTGCATTCTTTCCAAAACTATTTTTATACCACTCCCATAAACACATTTTATTCCTATTTTTCTTATAAATGCCTACACTTCTTCTAAATGTTTGTTACCCTGTGGCCTCCTTATTGTAGTAAATAGTTCTCAGGACTAAACAGAAGCAATGTGAAAAGCTATTAACTTTTTATTTTGAATTTCAATTTCTTTATATATCCCCTTGTCCTAATTTGTTAAATTCCAGAATAGAAATTCCCATACACATCAGCCATTATTTCTTCCTGTCTGCAATTTTTCTCCTCTATTAAATAATCGGGTGCAAGTTTTTTAGTATTCCCTTCATATACATGATTTTTAATCCTCTTTGTTCTTGTTGTGTCATCTTTCATCAGCAGCTTGTCCTAGATTCTCCAATTATATATACACATTAGAAGTCCACTTAGGGATCTCTCACATGGAACTAGTCTGAGAAGCCAGCTGGCCGGTTTCTCAAGTCCCTCTCATTTTATCCCATCTTAAAAATGATATAGCAATCCAAGTTGAATTTTGAGGGACAACAGTGCTAACACATGGAAAATACTATGCCAATACATATTATTCACAAATTCATTCTACACCAAGCTTGACTGCAGAGTAATAACAAAGACAGGTCTAAGAGAAACCCTGAGTGTCATTTACTCCAATATTAATCCAAGTCCTCTCTGAGTTGCCTTCAGCAGGGTTTAGGTCTTCCCACTCTAACCCCAAGCAAAAAACTCCGTTTAGGAGCCAGTAAGGAAAATGAGCAGTTCAAATCATTCTCTCTGCTGTTCATCACCCTGCTTACCTTCCTCCTTTAGTTATGTCAGCCTGAAGTTTCTATTTTCTCCTGTCTTCAGTACTAAGTAACTACGTGTTTCTCTGCAAGTTTTGCACCTTTGCTGCTCACCACAGTTTTTTTAAATCAATCACTAGTAAATATTAATAAACACTGATTTTATTATAGAACCTTATGACATCCCACCCTTAAACTTCTGATGTGATAAATGAAATAATTTATTTACTGATTCCTTCTACAATTTTTCCTCCTCTTGTCACAGCCTCCCTCCAAGGATATTTTATTGACTGAAGATTTAACTGTACTGAAGATTTAACTCTCATCATCTCACCCTTTTAAGTAGCTAATGTGATTTAGACAAACCTTCCTTGACCCATATTAAGATGATTTTGGTCCAATCTTTACAGATTTTTGTATCAACTTTTTAACATTAATCTTCTTGTCAACAGGAACACAGAATGACCATGAGAGCTTCCTTAGCAAACATATTCTATCTACTTCACAGTTTTATGAGATGGGAGATGTCACTTTTTTTTTTTTTTTTAATTAAAACAGCAAGAAACAAAAAGTTGACAGTTACTATGTCTGGCACAGCTGCAAAAGACAATGTACTTTTTTTTGATTTCAGATTTCCTCTGTTATTACCACAAGCTATTCTGAAGTCCTGCAATTTTGACAATGGTGTGTGTGGTGGGGGGAGTCCGATCTCCTTCACATATTCTCCGCAGACATAAGCAACGTAGGTTGAAAGTGAGCCTTGTAAACGGAGCCTTTTCTTCATCTAGTTATGACAAATGTATCCTCAGAAATTACTTTTGTCTCTTATTGATACAGTACTGTAGGAGGATGTAATGACCGATTGTTATTGATACTTTCTGAGTAGTCCAGCGAGATTTGGACTCCAGGGATCAGAACCTCAGTCGGTGTAAACTGATGCAATATCTGAAGAACTGCGCAACTAATAGCATTATGTTAACCACTGGTCCTGGAGATGCAACACAATTTCTGGCGAAATCAGTAGGAGTTTTTCTAGCAACTTAAGTTGAGGATTTTATGTCCAAAGTGAGTATTTCTTGAGAACTTTCCCTTTTTAATGCATTTTTTTTTAATTTATACCTAGAGTTACTGTTAAGGCTTTTTCACGGACTGAATTAAAACAAGGAAAAAAGAGTGAGTGAGTCTGTCTCCCCCTCTCCTGCCCCAGGGACATAACCTCTCCGGCACTGTCACTTCCAGAAAGCTAATAAAAGTAAGTCTGTCCTTAAAGGAACAATTAGGCCATATTATAAACTGGGTGTGGGGAAACACTGGAAGGTTTTTTCTTTTCAAAATAGCTAGCTTTTAGATCAGTTTAGCTCTATCAAAAACTGTATGCCAACACTCTTCAAACACACAAATATGTCATCCAATTATGAAGCACCTCTGTCCAAAAGTAGCAGAAGATGGCAGAGAAAGCAAGCAGTCACTTACAGCTCACGTTCTCAAGAAAACCGCCTTAAAACTCAAGCAACCCTGCCCTCAAACCCTGTATTGTTATTATGATAGTATATTGACATAAGCCAATGCAGCCCTTCACAAGAAGTTCTCCATCCTGGACCAAGATGTAAAGCAATAATAATCTATACTAGAAACTGCATAAGCAATGGGGGGAGGGAGGGAGGAGAGAGTTGATCAGTTATCATGGAATAACTGACCAGGTTTTCCACACAATACTGACCATCCAGTCTACCATATTACTTCAGGCTTTTGCATGTACATTAAGCCAGAAAATACAGATAAAAAGAAATTGGCAACATTTCAGAATATTAAAGAGATGCTGAAGAAGTTCAAAATGACTTAACAGAGTAACATAGAAATAAAATTTGATGGTAGGTTACAATGTTGCAATATAGTGCCTAATGGGAGGAATAATGTGAACGCTAAAGAGCAGGTTCTAAGCAAAATGTAACTTCTGAAGTAAAAACACAAAGATGTCTTTATGGTTGGCTAAATGAAAACTGTTTTGCTCTGAATTAGTTGTTTGCTAAATGCATATGCAATAGAAAACACACAAAAATAGACTCGGATGTATTTGACAAAAACGTTAACAAATAATCTCAAAAGCTAGCGTGGCTTTACAAAGGGTTTTTAATCCATTTCATAGGCGCCTGTTTGCACTAATAAAAATACTTGGTTGCTTTCCAGATCACTCAGTAGATATCAAATCACCATCCAAGTGCAACGTACAAACATACTGAAAAAGGAAGTTCCTGTTTTGAAGGCTTTTTTTGGAATAACACTTTACTACCAAGAAAAACAAATAAAAGGAGGGCTCAAAGCAGCTTCTGTCCTTCCAGAATTCTAAAAAGAAATCTGAAAAAGAACCTGTAACACATAATCCTAGTTTTCTTTTAGCTGTACTATCCACTGTAATTTCCCAAGCAATGAGCTTCTGCAGCTTTCCTCTTACTTTTGCTTTATGGGAGGGTTGTATGCATAATGTGTGATCCACCAGGAGGATTAATTTGATTCACACTGCATACCTTTCTTGACCACTATGCTATTGTAGGTGACCTGAATGAGTTATGCTGGAAACAGCAGACTTTTCTAGAGGCCATTTTTTGTGTGGCCTCACTTTGCCTTCCCCTATTTTAATGCACAAAAAGGGTGGGAGCAAAAGAAACTGGGAACCTGGGAAAACTTGACTGCTGTCAGAAGAACAATTCAAGCAGCCTGCTCTTTGCCATTCTCTTTCCCAAGATGCCTTTAAAAACAGGCAGCAGACCAGACAAATTGCTGTACTGCAACAGCTCAGGGACTTACCGGAAAATTGGAGCTCAAAAACGTACCGTGCATGCAGTCAGCTCAGTCACTCAGCAAAGAGAGCCACCGCACCTGGCTGCTGCCATTACCAACAGCTACATAGACTACTCACTGCTAGGATCGGCTTCATGCCCACCTACAGGAAAGGTCAGGCGTTATGGCCACAGGCCTCAGCTCCCCCGGCCCTAAGGCACAGGAGACTGCCCAATTCCTTTCTGCTCCGCTCAGCATTGCATTGAGAATGCACTGCCTTCCTCCCCATCTCCAGCCGGCTCCACAAGTGCTTCTACACTTGCTTGGTTCCTGCTGAGGCTAAAGACATTAGACACTTAGCCAAATAATAGGTACTATTTTCCTTTAGTGTTAGTGTGGAATTTTGTTTTCAAAATCTGTGTTTTTAATCTCACAAACTGCTCTGGGTAAGGGAGAGAAGAGGTAACAAACAGAACTGAAGTTCAAACAGTTTTGTCCCCCTGCCTAGCTTTTCTTTTGGTGCTTATATCATTGTGTCCAGCTGAACAAGGGCCTGCACACAGCACTGTTAGTCTTTTTTTTTTTTTTTTAATTACATTGATATATTCTAATCATCTTTTATTGTCAGATAGCCTACTGCTCCTGCAAGTTATTCATCTGAACTAATACGCACAAGGAGGAGGAAGCTAATGCCACTGCACACACTGCTGGTGCTTGTCTACTCCAGCAAAGCAATGTAGTTTACTACATTTCTTCTTTTCCCATGTGTCAGTCACCAGTCTGCCTTGTTCCAATTATGACAACAAATGTATAGCTAGATATGCTTTTCTTGCTTTATACTTCAAAGGCCTTTCTACCCCAAAAGTCTCTCTTTTCATGGAATTTATTCTTAATTATATCCACGTACTGGACATTGCCCACTTTCTACAAAACTTCACCTTAAACTAAGTGAATTCCATTGCTTGGCACATTGTAGCTGCCTTGTAGAGGTTCTCCCGACAGGCTCTGTGGTTTTTATTCAGCTGGCAATTGCTCCAGTGTTTTAGCCCTTTCTAAAAAGGACATGACAACTCTCCAGGCTTGTGTGAGTCACAGATTCCCTTTCGCGTTTCACTTTTTGTGTACTCCTATTAATTGGCACTTCCCTGGATATTTATGTGGAGTGTAATACACTTAAAAGGCTTACAATAAAATTTCATATTAACTTTTAATTCAACTCTGATGAAGGAAGCTTTCCAAAACTTCAAATGCACCACAACCTTCTGTTGTGATGAGGTCACTTCTTGTCTTGTCTGATTTTCAGGAACATGCATTGCTTCTAGGTACAAAAGGAGGTCCCGTTTAAGTCTTTTCTAATGATTTCCACAACATATCAGTTCCTTGTGGTTGTTTTTCCGTTTCATTAATCCATTTAAGGATCACTTCTATTCACTTGTGGTAACAGCTGATGACAACATCTTTTGAAAAATTGGAACCATAGCAAAGTTTATTCAGTGACCAACTCTCATTTCTTCTACATAACAACCTTTGAGACTTGTGTAATGTTTCACTCCAACTCCATTTTCAAACTGGAGTTTTTAAACGTTTTAAAGTTTTAAAAAAACAGATGGTTGTACTGAAAATGTGTAAATTAAAAATATGCTTTTGCCAGCAGCAAGATATTAGTGTGCTGAAACCACCAACTCCTAAAGCAAACATTACTGTTATTTTATTCCCTGATACCCTGCACATCTGTACCATTTTTTGCTGGTTGTTTTGTCTGAGACCACATGAACTTGGGAGCAAGAGCTCCATCATGCAACCTTGTCTCATGAAAAACATGACTAGGTGCTACATTAATACTAATATTTAATAGTAATTCCAGTCATGAAGATGGGATTTTCCTATGCATACAAGCTTTTTTTCCCCCTCTTGTGTACTCTGAAGAAAAATGAAATAATAAAAAAAAAATCTAGGCTAGAAAGAACACACACATACAGAACAGACTAAGCTATGAAGAGCTTTACTGTCCTGAATTAGGAGTACACAACCAACACAGTTCACATAGTTCAGAAGCATTCATTGCAATAATCCAAAAATTAGTAACTGCTTTTCTTGTAAAGTTTTAAATGATTCTTTCCAATATTTTAAAAATCAATGTCTAAATCAGCTATAATTTAAAAAGTTGTCTAAATATTTTGAAGTGCATACTTTTCTCGAAGTTTCAAAACTATCCTTTCCAATTAACAATTGCTGTTTTGACTAATTGTATTTTTCCCAACAAAAAATGTTTTGATAAAAATTTCCTAAACCAACACAAGTAATAAGTTGTTTTTCAAAACATGCTTTTGTCTTCCTGACAGCACCCTCCATGTGGAAGTAGGAACTCTCAAAGTTAACAGAAGGTGTATGTGGAGGAGGTGGGAAGTTTGGAAAGAGTGTTCCAAATGCCAGATCTATCATCTGTATTACTATAATATGTCAGATCTGGTGCGTATGAAGAGCTAACGATGAGGGTATGAATCTGATGAAATCTCTGTACAATAAATACTTTTCATGATATATAGTCCCTGAAGTGTTGACAGTGTTGAAAACGTGAGGAGGTGTTGATTTAAAACGGAAGGAGTGTCCTGAATAAGGAACAAAACGGGATTCTGAACTGCAAGGGGAGGAAGGGAAGGACCTATTTACTACATTTTACTGAATAGCAGCGTGAAGTTAAAAATGCAAACAGCGAAGAGAAGAGTGCAGTTTCAAAAAACAGATAGAGAACATGTCAGCTCAGGAAGCGCCATGGACAGGCTAGCTCTAGGAAGGAGGGGTGCCTCTTGGCTTCCCTCTAGATAAAGGTCCGCTCTGGAAATCCAGAACTGCTGAGCTGGGCCCCACGCTTCCATGGCAAACACGTCTGTCAGAGAAATCCTAAGCAGCTAGGCAAGCAGACCCATGTCTGGTATAATTTAGGTCTGCAAAGTATTCTTCTTCTGTAACTTTGTTTCCAAGTTTTATAATCGGAGAATTACTATCAAGAAATTACCCCAAGAAAGTTGCAGATGATTGTCTGCAATCTGTAATAAATTTGGAGATACAGTTTTTATTTCCCAGCAAACTGCACAGCTTAGTTTGGGGGTTGCCAGTGCTGTGTGAGGACACAGAGGCAAAGTCTCTGTTAGTTTACTTGAACAGAAGTCCCTCCAGCAGCAGATACAATGTGGAAACACCCTGCATATCTTTGGGTAACCACGTATCGTGACCATCTCCTTGGCTATTCTTTTTTTTGGGACTTATACCTTAGGTCCACTGAAAATATATGAAAGAGCTAGAAAAATGGCTAGACAAATGTCTAAGGAAAGCAGAAGGAGGTGGTGGCCATTGAGGGAGTAGTAACATCTCCATGACACGTAAGGCATATGCACCTCAGATAATACTTTATGCGTCACTGTCTTTCCAGTATGGGTCTTTTCACTTCTACTTGATGCACCGTAACTGGGCCCTAGTTGTACCAATATTACCAGAACAGAAGATCAGTGGGAATGATTTAATCATTTGTGGTTAGTGACCCAGGAAGGTCCTTTGTTTCCCAATTACTTTTTTTTCCCATGTGGCAAAAAATAGTATGTCGAAGGCAGTGCTACCAATCACTTCATTGGGAATACCACCATATTCCAAAACCTGTATTAATTATTACAAAATCATCACACGTGTGAGCACAGTCATCTACCTCAGCTACTCAGAAAACTTACAGTCTGTCATCTCCTGCGTTTTCCCCTCCAGCTTTGTTTACATCCTCTGAGATTTACATTCCTTCTTTAGCCCATGCAAAGGCAGAGATATTCCTGGCATCAGTGTGTGCATTACCATGGTTACCTGGTTCATCTGCAGCATAATGGGTTGGTCTATGACCTGACACTGCAGCTCCAGGAGAGCATTCCTCCCTTGTCCACTGCTTTTCAACCTCGCCTGCTACAGCCCGTTTTTCAGAAAATCTGAACATAAGCCATAGTGGGGCACCCCGCACAAACTCTCACAAAGTCTTCGGCATATTTTTGTGCTTACTTAGGTTGTCTCTAAGTGTGCTTTTTGGCAGGCCCAGTCTTTGGTTTTCAAGCAATTTTTCCAGCAAGCCATCATCAAAAGCATACCTGCAGATACTACTTCCTGCATTTTGTCTGCAGATGCAATATTACACTTGAAAAAGTAACCTCAGAAGCATGATTACAAGAACATCTATGACTACACAACAACCTGGGTCTGCCATGAAAGAACAAAGGTTTGAGGGATCAGAATGATGAACATGAAGTCTCAAATGAGGATTTCAGATTAGGGGAAAAAGAACGAACAGTTTCCTCCCACAAAAGCAGTTCAGGTTTTTGTGGTGTTACAAATTTTACAGTACAACTTGAATGAACTGTAATCTACTGAGATATTAGAAAGCCAGGCATTAAACCTAAATAAAGCTCTCAATTAAAAGGAAGAGTATAAACAACAAAATATGAATATAATGAAATATAATGAAGACAGAATTCAGTTCAGACAGAAGGCATATATGCAGCTACACAACTAGCTCAAATTTTCACTGAAACAAGATGTAATAACTTTATTTTCTAAGCAATATCATTCTCACAGGTTTACTCCAGGCAATATTTTGTAACAAAATAGATGCATAAAGTGTTATGAAGAATCCTGACTCCTTTCATTCATCTGTTCCTATCATTTTTGTTTTCAATATACGTGACAAATTTGAGTCTTTGACCTATTTAGAGAAACTTAAAGCAATGCCATAATCTTTAGAAATGGTACACTGAGTATGTGTACCACACAATGTCAAGTCAAACACAGATGCATCTTATGGTGATTCTGAAAACACAAATACCGATCGCTCTGCGAGGAAAGGAAAAGCTGGCAAAATTCTAAATGGTTCAGTCATATAGTTATGCAAAATAAAGTTGTGAAAGTCTCCAGACTTGGTTTAACATGGATGAAACAGTGGGTAATTTGTCTGCATCAGAACAGCAAAAAAGATCAGTCAAATGAAAAATCTACATAAAAACGACCAATTTGTACACTTACCTTTTCCATTTATTGTTAATGCTGATGCAATTGTGGCTGTTACTGGCACTGGTAATTGTGGCACTAATGGATGTATCCTTGGTCGGCTCCCCATCCTAGCACGCTCTGCACCAGGTCCTAATAAAGCTCCCACTGGTTTTTCTGCTGCTACTTCTGGTGCTACAGAATCTTCTTGATCCTGTTCAATGTGGTCCATTTTATCAGGGCTTTCATTCTGGAAGCCATCAACTGTTGTCCGGCTTTTAATTGGACTTTTGGGCACTAGGATTTTAATACCCGATTTTGCAAGGTCCATATTTTTCCTGCCAGAAAGAGATGGTGAACTGTTTTTCCGGAACTTCTGGGTGGCAGTAAAAAGTTGATTATTTTTTGACTCATGGTCTTTACCCATAACTAAAGATTTAGTGGATGTCTTTGAAAAAGAACTATTGGTAGATCTAGAAATTTGTTTTCTGGCATTATTTGGAGAGGTCCTGTTTGTCCTGGTTAACGTGCTTTCTTTTTGCTTTTCATTGTGACGTCTGTTAAATTCATGTATATATTCCTCACAATTAACAAGGTGCTGTTCTGGCTCCCAAGTATCATCTTCACTGTCATATCCTTTCCATCGCACCAAATACTCCGTTTTTCCCTTCTTGTTTTTCCTCTTGTCAACAATTCCTTCTACCTGTTAAAAAGGAAAATGAAGGGTTAGATATGGGTAGATGTATAAAAATAAATGTAAGTCAAGTAAGCAACTTCACACAAATTATTTTCAAGTGTAGATAAATTTAAAAATATTGTTGTAGTTCTGTACTTCCATATAGTAGCTCCATAGCTTACAGTCTTTCACTGCTGACTGGAAATGCATCTTTTTAAACTTCGTGATTACTTCCATCTAATACAAGATGTTCTAAAATAACAAAATTATTCTTCAGTAAATATTTTGCGTGCACAAGAGTCTGATTGTGACATATCACAGTTGACAATTAGGGTGAAGCACTGGCCCCAAAAAGCTTTCACACCAACTGCAACAGGGATAGGATTTCACTCTGCAAATATAGAGAGCATGTTTAAATATGCTGTATAAACATAGTTTGTTTACCTCACAAAACTTATGAGTTTGATATTGTTTGAATAATTTAATTAGCCTAAGGCATATGTGAGAACTTCTTGCTTATACTGAGCTGTTCTTTGGTTACCAGGGAAAATACTGTACAGTTCAGAAATCGGGGCAAACAAAATTTTTCAGAGGCCATTCTACTTGTGAAAACAGAGAACTTGTTTTGGCCAGAGTCTTTGATACACATACTTGAACAAATTACTACGCCTCACTTATTTGCAAATAGAGATGATATTTATGTCACAAGTATCAAGCATGAACATGCTACAACTGCATGTGGGACCCACAGGCTAGAGGAATCCAGGCACTGGGGTAAATCGGACAGGGCAGACAGCAGCAGCTGCACAGACGGAGGCGCATCCAGAACTCACACCACTTGCACTAGCCCCACAGGAAGGGAATTCCTCTGCAGAAGAGAGATGCAAGTGCAGTCTTAGGATTACCACTTCTTATCATTTCACCTTTCCTACCTAAACTGCTCCTTTCACTAAACTCTCCAGCCCGCTTCATTTCAGCTACAGGATTAATACAGCTTACCTTCCCATTTCTGTCTTCTTTTCAGTTATTTAAAAAAAAAAAAAAAAAAAAAAAAAAAAGATGGTGGTGGGAACCTACTGCTTATTAAGTTAACTCCTAATCCCAGCGCTTTCTCCTGTATGAGCAAAGAGCATCGGCGTAAACAATGATCACATATAATAATCTTCAGATATTATCCTAGGTATATCTCGGTTTTCAACAGTGAATTCAAAATTTAATTCAGATTTCATTATTATTTTAACCACAGCAGCAATGTAACTATACATCCTGGAACTTGATGTGATAGCTTGCAGGTGTTTACCATGCTATCCTATCATTAGGATGCTGCAGAGTTCTGTTTGCCTAGGTCTTAAAACACACAGAGCAAAACTGTCAGACTAGCTCCACCTTTACCTTGTTACTCAAGTGTATGTTACTGCTAACTCAACATACTTTAAACAGAGTAATACAGTATAAATTGCCCAGATATTTAATATACAAAATGTTAAAATAAAGTAAAACTACTTTTATTCTGCCATTGCACTTTTTAATAGTGTTACTGACTTCTGAAAAACATATAGCTAGAAAAAGATTACAAGGAACTATTATTTTTTTCATGAAACTATATTTAAGAACATCTTAAAAACACTACCCCAAATAAAATAGTCACCATGAAGGAATAAGCCTTCAAAATTTTTTTAATAGACACTGACTAAAAAGATCTTAGAGTATTAAGTCAGAAACATTAAAGACATTCATGAATCAGAAACCTGAAATTATATTGTCAAGGGAAGGAGGAAAAAAAAAAAAAAAAAAAAAGGCATTTACTGCCATGATCTCTTTCCCCCTCTTGCTCTTCTAAAATAGAGTTCTTAAATATGAATCTCAGAGAAAGATCTTGGCTACTAGCAGATAGTTGTATTTTCTATTAAGAAATCTTAACAAACTGCATCTATTGTCAGACACAAAGTTCTGCTGATATGTTTTAATAGTGGATGGCCACCCATTAAGGACATGTCTTCTTAAAGTACGAAGCCATTCTTCTCATCCAAAAAAACCAGACAACTTGCAGAGATAACAGATGAACTCTAGGATAGGGGATGTAAAAATTTATTCCTAACCAGATGATTTATAGCACAAATGGAAATGCATGTGGGAAACTATTATATTTAGCCGTATTGTCCAAGCATGCAGCAAAATCTACTTTGACATTGCTCTTTGTGATTAAAAAAAAGATTTTGTTTAGGTCTTCTTGAAGACATCTTATTTCTCTTATTTACAATACAAAAATGATAGCAATTAAGCTGTGATACACAATTTATCACATGGCTTTAGAATTTTAGTGATGGACATCTTCAATTGCCTCAACTTGATTAGTCTAGCTTCCCTAGGATTACTTGAAAAATTGCTCAGGAATATTCCGCTGAGACACTTTTGTTGATCATAACAGCCACAGAAGTGTTTCTCTTCCAGATTCGGGAAGGGAAGACTCTCATGCTTCCATAACGTACACCGAGTTAGTGATCCTAGACTAGTGCTTATTTCTCTTTTGCTAATGATAAAGATGGTGCTTTTCTGATCCTATGACGAGTTATTTTAGGGAGTTAAGAACTGGCAGAGTGCCCCTAAGCACCAGGGTAAGAGCAAGACTGCATCCTTAGTGGTGATCATGCCAGAAATACTGGTGACAACTAGTTCTTGTCAGCTACCATTTCTGCAGTGTCCACTGCCTTCTGCCACAGGGTAATACTTATTTTTAATTTTAAAAGGTTCTGTACTGCCAGGATTTGCTGCTAATGTTCATTTTTCAAGTGCAGTGGAAGAACCAAAAAAGAAAATGATGTAAAAAGGAAAGATAGAACAAGTGTGGAAGAAAGTTATCAGGCAAAAAAATTGGATGGCAAAAGGTACGTATCCTAGTTTAAATAAACTTATTAAATGATCGCTTTCCCCACCTGGGGTATTGATCAATGATGTTCAAAAACCTCAACCAGCCAACAGCAAATCAAACAGAAAAGCAACACACTACTCGGAGGTGTGATCCAACAGTGCCCAAATTACAATCCCAAATATAACAATTATACTTGAGCTTTTCTGTAAAATGGTAAATCCTCCTTCCTTCCAAGAATGTAGTGAGAATTGGTTAGTGTTTGCTTTCTCTCTCTGAAGAAACAGATACTTTGATTTCAATTACTTTTATTAACAAAATACACAGCACTTACACTTCAAAAAAAAAAAAAAAAAAAAAAGGACAATAACATGATACGGTTGCAGTCAAATGGGCTGTTTGGCTAAATCTGCGCCAGGGAAAAGAGTACCACTTCTAGCCCATCTGCAAATGCTCCTCCCTGTCCTGTGCTCAGAGACAGCAGCTCCTCCCCATCTGCCAGCATAACTTCTTCTGTAATTATTCCCTAATGTCAAAGTGACCTGGCTTAGATATTAAGAATACCTGAGCTAATGTAGGCATCCTGAAATAACTGGTTTGGAGAGCAGCCACATATGCAGTATTTCTGACACATCTAAGAGGACTATTATGTTCAGCAAGGACAAACAAACACCTATGAGCAGGACTGGTAAAGTAACCTCTTCGTTCTGTTACAGTCTGAAAAAGAACTTGTAATCTTAACCTAAGAAGAAAGATCTTTAGTTCAAGTCAATTAAAGCGAGGATGAAATTCAAAACGATGGTCTCAGAGTCTAAAAGAGATTGTGTTTTGGGGCACATTTGTGAACTCTAAGGCATACTGTACATATGTCTATCATACTTTAATTAAAGACTTGAGAAAGATAAGAGGTAAAGTTGTCCCCATATGGGAGGAAAAAAAAAAAAAAAAAAAAAAAAAACAAACCTCAAACAGAATGAGCAAAATAAGCATATAAGTAGGTAAGTAAATATTGAAGAGGTACTGCCTTGCTTATCATAAATCCATTTTCCATTCCCACAGTGTTCCTCTCTGTCCTCACATTTATGCCAGACTAAATTAATTTAAGGTTAACGGAATAGAATCTATTTGACTTCATAGTCTATCTGTTGTCTGTAAAATATACCAGAAGGCCTTGTTCTGTTAGCTGAAGGCCATGCTTACATTAGTGTTTTGGTTCAGAACAATAGTGCAATTTAGAAGCAAATGATTCCCCCCCGTCCCTCCCTTCCCACTTGCTGTGCAATGGTTTTGCTCACAGACTGTTTTTTGTACACATGATCTGAATTCTTTCTGAAGAAAACTTAACTGGAAATGGTGCTTCAGATACACAGAACATGCTTCAATCCTAAGGCAGACACGCGGGTCCAAACAAGTGACGGCTCTGAACAACTTCAACACACATGTGGCGTGGATATTCAAACCCAAGAGGCTCCACTAAATCTAGTCAAAAATAATAATGCTGTATACGTAGGGGCCTCAGGATCAACCGCTTCAATCTACTGATTTGCTACTATTGCACCGAATTACTGATGTAGACTTTCCTTAATTCAGTGACTCGAGCTAGAATAAGTGCAAGTCTTGCACGTTTACTTGTGCTACATGTGAACAGTTGTCCTGAACTAAATTAGAAGCAATCCTGTATACAAATGGGGCCTTAATAATCAAAGTCATTCATAAACACTGCTGACTGCTTATTTCTTCTATTGAAATCTTGTAGAAGTCAATGATAAACATTTTGAATACTGCTTCTTATTGTAAATAAGATAAATGCATTCTACATAAAAAATACACAACTGATACATCGCAGCAGACACCACTTCAAAAGAGTTTAGGGCCAAACTTTGCTTAAAGTAAAAGGAGAAAATCATTTGGGGAAAACAGTTAATCATCAAACTACTTTTTGACTATGTCTGCAAAATATATCCCAAAGTGTGCAAAATGTACATTAAAATCTTTTAATGCACACATTTAATCAGAAAGGACAATACTTCCAATAGCATATGACTTAACACCAGGTGGAAACACTGCTCGCTACAGGTAGCACCAGCAGGTAAGTTTAAAAGCTGCTTAACAAATATATGTTCAGAATACCAAAACCACAGTACTGCATGGTTTAAGTTCCAGTCAACACCATTAAAGAAAAAAATACTAGAATACAGTATAAATCCTAGAGTTCATCTTCCCTGCAGCTTGCACCAAGATTCAACTTACTCCCTTTGCATCTGTCTGGGAGCACATGTAACCCTGCTGCCACATACCCCTGGAGCTGACTGATTTGATTAGCAGAACAGAGTGATTGGATTAACAGTCGATGAACTGTTGTAAACTGAGCTGCTGCATCCTCATGGCACAACTAGAGCAGACGTCTGCAGCGCGGGAAGCTCAGGCCATGGCTCCATCCGTATTATACACGTTGTCCTGGAACTCGGAGCTGTATAAAATAAATACCCATTAGATATGGCCAGACTATTGCCTTTCTGTCAAGTTAGCTGCAGCACATGATACAGCTTTTGTGCTACTTTTATGACAGCTCTAGGAAGACAGATAAAACCTGATCCGGCTTAAGGCACGCCAATACAAAGTTAACCCACAAGTGTCTCTTCTGGCAACCAGGATCAGCAGGATGCGTTTACGCAAGATCAACACTTTACAACCGCCAGCCGCTGTCCTTTTCGATCCAGTGCTGGGAGCGTTACAGCCTCATCCTCCCAGCGTCCTGAAGAAGCAGCTTGTGCAATAAAGTTGGGACTGATTTGTGCATGTGAACAGGAGTCAGACAAAAGCTAAACTCCAGTTATACTTTCTGTGGTCCTCCATACCAGCAGTGCAATAAAGAAACTGTATATCTCAATCCTCCTCTCAAAAGCTAAACCACCATGTCAAAATAACTAAATAACAAAATCAAGATACTAATATACTTGATCTCAACCTGACATATCAACACAACAAATTGGAACCTTTAGTATGGGGAAATTTCATAAAGATAATAAATGTCAATGTTTCTGTACAGGACAGTTAGAAACATTTGGCAAACTCTCACAAATTGAATCAGTTTTACAATTTAGAGAATATTTCATGGGGAAAACAAGTAGATCAACTGATTGTTTCAAGATATGAATTTGATTCCGGAAGCAAGAGGAGAAATGGTTTCAAGGACACCTACACCTGGGACAAGGGATTAACAACAGAACAGTTTGAGTTATTTTACTGCTAGAGATTGTAATAACACTAAAAAAGACAACAGACTAGAGGATTTTAACACTTCTAGGACCAAGGTTAAGAAACATCAAGGCAATCCAGAAACAGGCCTGACCAGTAAATGTTTGGTTTAGATCTCTGAAAAATTAGTTGCTTCAATCATGAGACAACAGGGATTGAGTGAAGTCACTAGTGTTCTATACTCCACATTTAAAAGTGGCATTAACTATTTCTCCTGAAAACAGTTTCCCCTTCACCTTTCCTCCACCTACTGGAAGAGGTTCATTACTCTAGATGCAACAATACACACTCAATTAATGCTTGCTCCAGCCAGTGTCTCTCTCATCTTCAGGTCTCGCCTGTGCCTACCGCTCCATCTGCCTCAGTTATCAAATCAGAATATTGGATTTCTGTAGCAAGAAGCCCCAAATTTTATCATACACATAAAAAACAAAAACAAGAACAACAAAAAACCCCAAATCCTTAATTTTCAAGTCTCTCAGAATTTTAACACATCTGGAGGATTCAGCCTTCAAAAGTAGCAAAACTAACTAAGCTCCCTTAATTTCAAGGTCACAAACATCTGGTCTTGTTGAAATGTAGTCATTGACTCTAAGGAGTATTTGTTGCGAGTTTTTAAAACATATCCACCTTTATTGAAGTGTATGTATATGTATGCATAGTCTGTAAAATACTGAAGGGATAAATTGAAAACTGCTGTGAAGATGTAACTGCTAACAAAGACTATGAAATAAACTTTCAGAACAAAAAACATCTTTTCCCTTCATAAACTGTTCAACTTCTAGTCTTATTCTTCAGTCATAATTTTAGTAGTTCTTTAGTTACAGTCACATTTGTCTTTACACAGCCTAGGACAAGTCAAAGCAGCACTATATGAACTAGCTGCAGTTAAAAAAACTTTCAGAGATGGTGACTCTTTTTAAAGCTATGTAAAAATCTGATATACAGCTGACTCGAGAAATTGCTAACAGAACGAGACAGCCACCTAGACCAAGAAACAAAAAGTTACTGTGGCTGAAGTATAACTGGACAAGTTATATAAATGCCAAAACTTTCATATATCTGTCCATTTTCATATAAAAACTTATGCGCTAATGTGCCATCATTATTGAAAAAGTACTCATTATTTGAGATGTTCAATGAGACATTCATGGAAGACATTTAGCTTATGATGTATTTGCCGTTTGGTTGCTGCAAAGACTTTTTGTTCAATATAGAAATCTCTCAAGACTTCATAAAGCAAACCTCGATGTATCTGTCACTTATGACAAAAATTTGTTAATTATATTTACTTATGTATTATGCTAGTATTAATGATGCTCTTGCTTTTCCACTAACTTGTGTGGCAATGGAAGTTTGCCAAAATCAGTACTTGTGAATAAGAAAACAATACCAGCAAAAGAGAAACCCATAAATTGAATTCATGAGGCTATATATGACATCTTGCTATAATACCACAGATTTTCTTTGGTTGACACCACTTTAAGGCCAGAAGGAACCTGATCATTTTATTTGTTATTAACTTTCTACCATTTCTAATATCTTGCTCAAATGCAAGTTATCTTCCAGAAGGATACTGTCTTAAAAGAATCAAAATTCATATTCATCTGATACTTGGTTTCAACAGTTTAGTTTCTGTTATTGTTAAAAATCTGTGTCCTACTTCTTAGTTAAATTTGTTTGGATTCAGCTTCTGGTCGTTGCTGCTCGTTAGGCTTTCCTCTCCACCACTGAAAAGTGCCTAATTACCTAGCATCCTGTCCTCATACTATTCTGCAAAGTCACTGTAGGCAGGTCACCTATCAAGTCTGCTTTCATAAATGAAGAGGGCTGAGCTTTAGTTCTCCTATTAGAATGCTTTTGCTTGAGCTTTCCAATAGTTTCTTTGCAAACTCTTCACATTTCCATTACCTAATTAGAAAGTTCACATCATAGTTACATCGCAGCATTCTAGTATTGGTTTCACCAATACCATATACACAGGCAAAGTCTCTACTTTTTTTGCTAATTAATGTTTCCATTTTTATTCACCCAAGATCACATTATCCCTTTATGCCACAAGATCACAAGTTTACTTTCCCCTTGCCAGCACACCTGTGGCACTCTTCCATACTTCTACATTTTCTCTCTCTTCCCCCAGCCCCAGCTTTATTTTGATTGAAGACTGTCCATTCTTTTAGAATTCCTGAATACAAGCTATACAAGAGCTAACTTTGTGGCTATCTGCAACATTCAATTAATATTCTGGCCTATAGCTCATAATTAAAATTTTAATTCATCCACGGCATAAATTTCTAATCAAGTAGCCTATAAAAATACAAGTTTCTCAGTCAAGCTTGTAATTCATCATCAACATTGTGACTGATATCCCCCTATAGTCTTAACAAAGGCAATAGACAATTTAATAACTGCATTCTCATCAACACAAATGGTTCCAGAGAACCATAGCTGTGCCATGTGCCATACCGAGGCTGCACAGTAACTTCCTGAAAAGGCACTTCATGAAGTTTTATGCCTCATACATTCAAAAATCTGACCATCACTGTGCATGTAATTTCTTTATGTTCAATATAAAAATACTAATCGTAATCAGAAAAAAAGATCTTTGGAAGCCTTTTCCATGGAGGCCACAAGAGAAACATTGTGAGGGAGGAGGAGAAGTAGCCAGTAACACAGTAACTGTGCTTTAGAGAACTAATTTACTCGAGAAACAGTTTGTCCAAAATTTACTTACTCACAAGTCACCACTGATGATTGATGTGGCTGGCTAGAATGCCAGCACCACAGATCTTTCCAGTTACAATTTACATAGAAAAAAATCACAGTAAGTTGTAGTGGTACGAGTTAAAGCCTACTGCAGAATTTTTATCAATTGCCTTACCTTAATTATAGAAATCTAGCTATCATACAAATGGTTAGAAAAATCTTACTCATCAACTCACTTTTCTTGACTCTTCTATTTACAAATCTTATAAATATCATTCACAAAAGCAGAATGAAAATACCTGAAAATTTATTAAAATGTATGTAAAACCAACTACTAGATATAAACAAACTCCTGCAACAAGTTATTGTTACCAAACATGCACTGTTTCTTCCTTTCGAAGTAAGTAGCAGCAAAGGTCTTGATCAAAGGAAACTAATAAAATCACTAGCATTTCATTTAAGATGTGCATTCTGGGCAGTCGAAGCTATTGCATAAGCATTACTACGTTATTCTCATTAAGTTATCAAAATTTTCTCATCACGAGTTACCAGAAGATCTCAGCATCACCCACACATAGAATTCCCAAAGGAAATTCTTTCCATCTTAAATTCATTAGTAACAGCTATAACCCAGAAAGCAAATTCTCGACCTTTTATTTCAAGGGCCAATATTCCATCTGTAATTGTCAAATCCTGCTGCTGGTATCTCTTGACTGTAGCCATGAAAAGGACAAGCCTCAGACTTGTTGCAACCAATATTATCCCAAAGAAAAACAAAATATGGGAAACTAGAAAGTGTATTTATTATTGGTGACTATGGCAACATAAAACACAGACAACTCTTTCAGTCAAATATGCCCATGTTTCAGGGTGTGATGGTTTGGGAAAAAGTAGTAACACATTAAAGCTACCTCACAGTAAGAGTTTCAACAGCTTGACTAGTATTCACTTAAAAGATAATGCCAACAGAAATAGTCACTTTATCATGCAACTAGAATAATACAGTAGCAGATGAAGAATTCATCAACGTTAAGCATCGAGACTGCAGACATTTGCTTTCAAAGCAGGAGACACTGAACGTTAAACAGTGCTCAATTACAAAGACTCTCTAAAAGCAAGTGACTGATAAAAATTCAAAATATTTTCTCTAAGGAGTGCATTAAGGGGAGAACAGCTCATAGCACAACCACGGACCTACTGTATTCCAAATAAGCTAGAGAAAGCATCTATATACTTTCGTTACGGCTAGGTAAACTTCAGAAGTGGTAACTACAGCACAGAAGAGGAGAAAGAAGGAAAGAAGTACAGGTCACTTGAAAAGGGAACTGTGGTTAAATTATCAAACTCCACTTAAATCTACAATAATACTTTAATGTATGAGAAACAAATGATGCCTTTCAGCAGCCTACTGCTTGCAGAAGGGACAGTGATACAAGTCTGCTATTAGAGATCTCTTGACCAAGCCTCTGTAATAAGGGACACCAGACCTCCTATCAGCCCTTAGCAGCTTGGCAGGTAGCACTCCCTTTTTGCTTTTCTCTCTTAGAAGTTCTGAGGTGCTTGTCCTCTACAAAGACGATTAAAGACAGCTTTCTTTGGAATCTATTTGAGAAGACAGAATAACTCACAGTTACAGGCTTCTCATGGACTCCTCCCACCCTTGCCACATAAGTTTAGGATAAACACAGAGTTAAAGTGATTTCAGCAAGATGTAATTCAAGCTTCTGGATACAAGACCATGACTGCATTTTGGATTTCAAACACAGAAAAACACACAAAACAATTCTAGATCACATTTAAGAGGAACATTCTTTACCAGCTTTTTCTGTATTCCTGACCTCAATTCCGACACATCCTAGATGAACAAGCTACAGAACTGTGGGTTCCCAGTCACTCTGCCTGATACATGACTTCTCTCAGCACTTGATCTAATCCTATCCTGGAAAACTGGTGATGTGGAAATACCCCCTTATCAACGAACCCCACCCTGCACAGCTGTCTCTGCTTTCTTTCCCTGGGGCATTTATTGGTAGACAATCTCTCTTCCCACGAACTATCACCTGGGAATAGCCATTTCTCTGGTTTAAATCTCGACTCTCTTCACATCTCCCTAGCTTTTAGTCTAAACCAAAATTCTCATTTTGTATCTAAGGCAACAGCAGCTTTCAGGGCTCCACTCTCCCACTTTCATTGTCTTTTGTATTGGGCTGGGGGATACAAATATAGCTGGCAACTGTGCTTGGTAAAGATTCTTCCAGTCTGCAAATTTTTAATGTTTATTTGTAATAACTAGGAAGTTCTAGAACGTTCTTACAATGTAGACATTTGTAAAAATAAGTGAATAAATGAGTCAATTGAAAATAAAATTGGCCTGCCTTATATTGCCGTAATTAACATACATTTAACCCCTGTTGGCATAATGTATGTGAAAATACGCTTCTAATAACTATGTCTGTCCTGAAATGTATCTAGGGCTTTAAGCATGACATACTCCTAAATATCAATTTACTACTCATTAAACATAACACATTACACTGAATATTACAAACCGATGCCGCTAAGATTTTCTTCTGTCTTTTGAAAATACATACTGTGTTAGTCCTGGCTGTTTACTGATCCTATCCACCGTTAGTTCATACGTGAACGTTAAAAATAACAGACACTAGAAATTAAACTAATCATCCTGTTGTTAGCAGATAAAATGTGTTGTCCCATCTCAAAATCCCTCATGTTTTGACCATGACAACAGAAATAGCAGAAGTGAGGTGTTTTAGGCTTGGAAAACGGCAAGTTCAGTAATAGCAGCTTGTGTTTAGATAGCTCTCCTACTCACTTTTCTGTAATTTAAGTATTAAAAGAAAAAAAAAAGCTAGAAGCACTTTTTCTATTACATGGTTAAAAAGAATTTCTGAAGCAATATAGATATAAAAACCTCCTTCAGAAGAATCTTTTATTTAACATCCTCTGAATCAGGATGTAAGATCAGGGAAAAAATACTCAATTTCCAGAATCTGATGATGATAAAAATAATAATGTTAGTTGTTATCCACACTTCTTCTTGCCCATTATCTGGGTCTGGAGAACATTGTCTCAAAGGTGGCCCTGTAGCATTGTACTCTTGGTAGAAACACCTAAAAATTTTGTCCTTCAACATCCCATTGCCAATATTAAAGAAACTTAAACTATTTGTTCTGTGGGTTCTGCCAACGCTCTTTAAAGTCTGAGGAAAGCCAGAGCCCTCTCCTAACAAAAATCATGGTTGAAATCTTTGTTCAGACTGAAATAGCATGGCACTACCATTTGTTAAATTCTGACCCCAGGAATGAAGTAATCAAGAGTTACCTTTTAAGAATCCAAATTTCCTTTTCCACTTGCATTTAAGTTTTTTCCCCCTCTGAGACATCACATAAAGCAATCCGTCAATCTTCTATCATTACTACAAAAATACTTATAAACAAACTACTGTGTGCTGTGTTGCAGAGAAGGATATTTTTCTATATTTTCAGCAGATATGGATACTTTTTCAGTGTTTGAGGCATTCCCCTCCCACCCACATAAAACATGAGCATTTCATTCTCATGTAATAATGCCTGCGCATATTTTAAATGCAGTCAGCAGACCTTAATTTGAGCTATTAGTTTAAGAAAGTCTTGAAAAATTTTTTATTAATTCCAGATTTTCCCATTTTCATCCTTCGGAACTGGCTCAAAATCCTTTGATAAAGAGAATAACAGCAATTTAATTTTATATTTATATTTCACTTGCATAGCACAAAAGTAACTTCTCCCCCAGTAATCAGCAATAGTTAAAAACATTTTCAATTAACATCTTATTGACAGTAGATAGAGATACAAAGCATAATTCCATGGTCAGTCACTTCACCTTCTTTCTCCTAACCTTATCTAACTAAATTTATCTAAAGTCACTTGCAGCTTTTAATGATTTTTTTTTAAGTCTAACATTTTTAAGTGAGAACTTTCTGCACTTTATTACAACAGCCTCTGTAATTTGTGACAGTATTCTGAATTCTCAGTCTCCCTCCCTTTTCACATACATACACATATCACCCTTCTTCAAAATATAGCCTATTCACAGTTGTTAGATCCAAGTGCTGATAAGTCTATTTGATGATGTCAATGGATTGCCCATCACACTATCAAAATACCCTTTATCCAAACTGATGGTCTAATTTAAAATAGTAGAAGTAAACACTCTACTGTAAACATATGCTGCCTTGGAAAAAACCCTCTTAGGGAAATGGAAACACTCATGAATCTGATTTTCAGGGGAGGAATGGTGATACAGATTGCAGACTGGATACCTTGACCTAGATAGAATCCTGGCACTTTGAAAGCTGTGAAGGCATAACAGCGAACCTGCATAACTTACGGAACAATGTTTCAGAAAGCAGATAAAACCATTGCTAGATTAAGGTTAATAGCAGAAGAAAGCTTATATTGCTTCCAATACATGTATTACGCTAACAAAAGGCCCGTCACTCCCATAATGTTAAGCTCCAAAACCAATCCAAAACAAACTCCACAAAATAAATATGTGCTCTAACAGTAGTTTGTCTGGAAAAATGCATCTTTTTCCATATCCTGCCATAGACCGGTAGAGAGGAAAAAGTCCCTTTCTAAGATAAGGGACCATGGACAGTCCCTAAGATCACATACACACAAACACAAAAACACCTTTAAAAGTAAAAAATGTTTTCTCCTAGATTTCTCTTCAGAAGGGATACTCACTGTTTCTAAATACTGGAAACACAGATGCAATTTCACATTCAGGAATCTATCCTTTAGGACTACAGAGAAGTCTGCTCCACTTCCCTTTTGCCTTCCTCCAGTAACATGTCACAGAATTCTAGAGGTGTCAAGAAGATTCAGTTCATTCAGAAACTGGCATCTCAATCTCCATTTTTTAAAAAAATACTCAACTTAAAAGCATTTCTGCAGTAGAAGCAGTCATGCACTTTTTTTTTAGGCTTTGAATGAAGATTCCAGTCTGACCCTTGAATAACTATTTCTAAACATGAGATGACAATTTAAAATGATTGTATGCCTACATAGCAAAAATAAAAGTTTTTATATAATCCTTTAGAATTTATGAAGAGTACAAACATATGTTCCTCACAAAAATATTTTTCTTGTTTTCTGGATTGGGATGTTTTCCCTTTTACTTCTGTTTTACTTGTTAGAACGCAGAATTTCTTCTTTAAACATGCAGTCAGGTAAAGAATACGTGGAAGAAGAGATAATGTCTTAATTCTTTGTTTTGCCACCACATAATATTTGATTACTGTGAAAAGATTCATGTCATAAAACAAAGGATTAAAGGCTTCAGGTAAAAAAGCTTCTGAAGCAGATGGACTCTTCAAAACAGTGATATCGTCCTCACTAACTTAAAACAATTCAAAAACAAGGAAAGAAAAACATAAGCAAGCATGAAGCAAAGGTTTTAACTCATAGACTTTCCGAAGTATACTACAAAAAGTAATTGATTAGTCTTCCAGAATTCTTGATTATGTAATTAATTATCTGAATATCTTATTTATATACAATTTGTAATTCTTTTCATGCATATAAGCTCAATACTCACTCTTCAAAACAATTTCTAAAGATAACACATTCCTTCAGCTAGCTTCCCTGCCTCCAACTTTGTTTGGGTTGAGGGGACTCTGGGTTGTTTCCCTTGTCTCCATTACAAACCCACATAACACATGCTGCTACTGAACTGCAGGAACTTCCACTATAATTCCACTTTCTCTTTATTCCAGCAAAACTAACTACCACTGTTTCTCCACCTACTTTCTTCTGCCCTGATCCACTTCCATCATGCAAGCATATGCTTACACAATAAACCAGATCAGCTGAAAAAAAATGTTTCTGATAAATTCATTTTCAGGTGGATCCATCCACCAATTTAGTTCATACCAGTTTGTGGGGAAGGAAGGGATCAGGTATGTTCACTACAATAACATCGCCAAGCTATCCCAGATTCAATAGAATATGAAACAAAGATATTAATTTTTATAAATTATAATTGGGAAAATAGGGCAATTTTTTCAAGACCACCTAGTCTGTTGAGAAAAAACAAGTAAATAAATCTTAGACTCCCTGAGAAAAGAAGAATAGGTGGCATGCCTTTTAAAAAAAAAAAGAAAAAGAAAAAAGAAAAACACATTTTAAAAGAAAAGAAAAGAAAAAGTTGAAGGAAAGAAGAACCAACTTGACCTAAGGCCTCTGGGTATGTGAAATTTCAGATTGGAAAAATCTTCCTCACATTGATGGCATGACTAATTTCCCTTAATATAGTATAAAGCATACTCTTAAAGTCAAAATTTGAAGTTAATCAGAGAATGCATCCTGGTGACTGATCAGTAGTAATAATAATAGCAGCAAGGGAAAAAAATAGAACCTTTTTGTTACTCAAGTAGCAAGGACCAGAAAATGCAGGCTCATGAACTACATGACAAGGTGCAGCAGTTTGGACACAGTTTCCAAGAAAGCTCTTTAAAAATTCATTACTGCTTTGGATTGCATCTAAATTTGTGCACTTATTTTAGAGCTTCAATTCTGCTTACAGCAGCACCACTGTAATGGTAACAGTATCAATTCTTTTAGTCAAATTAAGTAACTGTAAAAAAAAAATTAATTCTGTTCTGTGTAGCACTAGTTATACTTTACTGTGCTAAAGTATTAAGAATATGATCAAAAACTATCACAAAAGAGCTTGAAATGTTCTGAATGCAGGCAAAAGTCTTTTTTAAAGTATGGGTTAAAAATGTATTCAATTTAATCACCAGCTATTTTGAATACACATGTGATTCTGGCCATTACAAACATATGACTAGATTCATTAGCAGCACCTGTAAGAAAAGTTATCTATTTTTAAAGATGAATACAAAAAGACTTTAAAAAACATGACACTTTATAGAAACAGATGGACTATTCTGCAAGGAGCCTGCAGTATAAATTCTTTGGATGCAATATAGTTATGCAGCAGCAATGGTAGGAATAAAGACAAATGAATAGGGATAATGCAACTCATCATTTCTTTGAGTTACGGTTTGAAAGCAAAACATACTTGTATTTTCCATGTTACTGTAACTGTACTATGACAAAGTAAGTATAATGCAATTTCCTGGAATTGAGTGACTTGCTTCTAAATAATTTGTACTTTATGCAGGCAAGGATTACCAATTTTAGAAGTCTGGAAGACCAACATAATATGTCTTGCAAAGCATTCCCTAAATTTAAGGGCGTGTTTATGCAGAGAAACTGACTGGAATTACTTCTGCAGAAAAGTGTGTTGTGAGGCAGTGACTATTATGGAAGAGTAACTCCCCACTGTTGACACTATTCCCTGATGCCAATTTCTCTGTATAGGCATCTCTAAATAACATTAATGTTGAAATGCAAAGCTAATTTTATGTAAATTGACATTTTACATTCTTTTTATGGTCATAGTTTGGATATCAAGTTTTTCAATTGAAAAGGGAGAAAAATGCTAAGATGCTACATAATAAAAACACCTCTTAAGTAAAAAAAGCATTCACTGTTACAGTGCATATTTCAACTCACTTTAAATATGAAAAGACATAATAAAAGGGAAAATAGATGCCAGTACATATTATATGGTTAAGCCTACTGATTTTCCACATACCCATTAGAGACTTCATCTATTTCATAAACAAAGAATGAGACAGTAACTTCTTTTCTAGAGCATATAGTGTATAAAAATAATAATTTGAGACCTGTCAGTGAAATTGTACACATAACTAAGGCAAAACCAAAGCTTTTGGTCTAATTTAAATATTCTATATATTGAACACCTGTTTGGGAACAGTAACTGTACTACAAACAGCTGAGAGATTGCATGGATTAAAGTGAACACTTTTTTTTTTTTTTTTTTTAAATAGAGACAACATTATTTTGCTAAGCACTTCACATATTATTTCAGTTTGGAAATTAGAAAAATTAGTAAGGGCTTAATATGCCCTGATAATGAAAATAATCCTCAAGGCATTATTTGAAGGGGGGGGGGGGGGAGAGGAGGAGGAGATCACAATTTTTCTTCCTAAAAGAAGATGGTACTCAGTGAGGCTTCCTTTTTGAACTTTTTTTTTTTATAAGGATCAGTATGTTGAGCCAAGCTACTCCTCATGTATAACAGAATTCTCTGCTGAAACAAGCTTTACATCTCAAAGCCTCTACACAGATCCTGAAGGGGACAGGTGGCCTCCTGAGTTTGCTTTTGTCTTATCAATTTTCCAACCATTTTAGTCTGCCTCCAGAAAAATCTTTTCTAATGCACCATCTCTTTTATACTTCCCACTGCCATCAAGTCCTCCTTGTTTAATCAACTCATCACAAACTGGAAAACTTAGAACCTTGGGGACTAAATCTCTTTTCTCCAGTCTAGAAAGTCCCAAAATGCAATTAATGAATTTCTTGAAGTTTGCTTGAATTCCTCAAGTATTGCATGGTATAAACCTGAATACTATTCACATGACAAAGGGATATGCAGTTCTCTCTTCACCCTTTTTGATATATCAGAGGATTACAGCTAACAAAAATGATCAGAAATATTTAGCTGTTTCCAAAGAAAAGGAAACTAGACAAACTGACTTTTCAGTCTGGGAAAGAAAAGAATGATGTTAAGATTAGAGGTATATGAAATCATGAATGAGAAAATGAATAGCAAACATTTCCTAGAATTCCCATAACCAAAAAAAACCAAAACAGCCACCCATAAGGGGATGCCTAGTGAACTCTTTTAAAAACAATATTTTGAAAACAGACAAAAGTAAGTTCTTTTTCTACATAAAATAGATATCACATTGTATTGTGGAGGGACTAGACAAAAAACAGGGATTAATATTTCAATGACAATGGGATAAAGAAGCTTTATGCAAAGGCAACCATCAGATCAAGTGCTTGATCTGGAGTAGCCCCTACCTTCTGTTTAATTCAGACCAGCGACACTTCAGCATCAGGGTTACAGAGGCAGTATTTAAAGTATAAGTGACATAAATATGACTTCTTATTTCAGATTTGAATGTTGTCAGGAGTTTTTCAAAGGAAATATTTTCTTATAAATCAGACAGTTTTCATTAAATCAACATTTTCATGTGGAATTTCAATTTTCCTCAAACTTATTTCCCCCAATGAACAACAACAAAAAGATACTTTCTCTTGGTTTTGTGTGATCTCAACTGAAATGCTACATGTTATTTAAAGCAACTCAAAGCACCTTGCTTTAACTTAATTCGAAAACAATTTAACTTCATTTTTGTACAAGAGTTGATGTGATGGCTTATTTTCTGAAGCCCTGAAGCCCTCTTTCTCTCCAGAAGATTGCATAACTCCTCACTTTATGCAGACATCCCTCCTACCTACCTGTGCAGGAAGCATACACTAGACAAAACTCTCACTGCATTCTGGGAGAAATAACTTGGGCAAAGATCCTGCTCCTTTAGGGAAAACAGGATATGGAGTTCCCAAAATTACAACAATATGCCACAGTGGGAAAATGCAAGTTTAAGTATCAAAGTGTTAAAGTCAGCTCAACTTCAACATTCAAAAAAAAAAAAAAAAAGAGAGAGAGAGAATTTCTATTGTCAAAAAATTCACTCTATTTGACTTCCAGGAAGAAAATAAAATCCCCCAAACAACAAATAAAACTCCAAAGACACAAAGAAACCCTGTTTGTCAGAATTTCCATGCAGTGGAAATTCTAAATCTTGGTTAGCTCTTAACAGAAATACCTTCAGTGGGGATCCTGATGTCTGAAGATTACAAGAGAGACAAGCAGAGAAGCCTTGAGAACATGTAACACATTTAGAGAAAAAAGCCACCACAAAGGTAAGATCCAGCTCACTCGAGACAAAATGAGACGTTAAAAAAGTACACTGCCAGCTACAGTCTTTAGATTTAACTCCCCCTCAATGGGTCTCAACCATACTGTATGGCAAGGTGATACTAAGGCAATCATATAGCCAGGACCCCAATCCCAGAGCCATGTGATAATGTTTTAAGAATCTTGCCTTCAAACTGAAAAAACATTTCAAAAGGAAAGTGTTGAAAATCCCAATGTAATTGATACGGTGGTGCCTAAGGCAAGGATAGGAGGTATGGCACCAGTGCCAGTTTAACCAGTCCCTGCTCTCTGGCCCTGTATTAACATCCCTCCCCCACTTTTTTTTTTTTTTTTTTTTTTAATAAATACCACCACTACAACGTTAGGACAAGTCTTTTGTGCTACACAATGAACCATTGGGGGAACAGATCCAGATTAAAAACACTCCAACAAAGAAATAAATACTGAATTCAGTCTCCTGTATCATTTTGCAGCATGATTCCACAAAAACTTTGCCATGCATGGGAGCAGAAAGGAGCAGCCAGGCACTGAAAGAAGACTTTTCTGCTTTTTATGGCAGCAGTGCTAACTTATGCAAACGTAACATAAATTTTAACTGTGGTCTGATAGAGCAGGGCAAAGGACTACAGCTGCCTAAGGATGAGGTGTGATGTTGCCGGTAAACCATAAACTATCACTTAAACATGCAGTCATGGTTTCACTGCTACCCTTCTCCTCGCTTTTATCAGATACAGATTCTGCAGCTCCTGCAGAATAAGTTTAATTGCTTTAATCAGTGCAAAGCTTTTCACTGTGAGGAGCAAGAGGTCTCCTTTTATTCTTCCTTCTGTTTTGTATCGGTTGACAGGCCTCAGAAAGGCTTTTTGAATTACTTTGAAACTGGTAACTTTGACAATAAATAGAAAATAGAGAAAGGGAGGCTAGAAAACAGAGAAAGGTCGTCAAAAAGGATAGCTGGGTCCAGCTCAAAGACCTTGCTGTTGGATTTGATGGCCTAGCATCAGATATGATTTCCTCTGAAATTGTCTCTTCCCTGGAATTGCGAGCTTGTTTTTCTGCTTGATATGATATGACAAAGCAAATGACTATAGCAGAGATGGCACAACCCAGTGAAACCAATCACAACCATTGCTACGCAGTTACCAAAACGTCTAAAGGCTTCTTGTAGGGGTCATGGAGCATTTTGTCCCACTGTCACAATATACCCTATCTTAAAGCCTGTTTTTATCTTCCCTCTGCTGTCCTCTTTGCCCTTCCTCCCCACCGCTATCTTATCAATTGCCTCCTAACAACGGCGCCCACCGAAGATGAGCTGATCGAGTGCTACAGTATTCCTACCCATTGATCAAATAAAGTCTTCTAAGCCCTAGAAAAGTCGTTCAATCCCATCACCTTGCCATCTTCTACCTCTTCCACTAGGGAAGCTTCACGAAAACAACGACTCTAAAGCGTTTCTGCCACAGTCCCACTCTTCCTACCGTCAGGTTTCCCAGCCCCCTCTGCCGGGCTGGCTCTGAGCTCACGTTATCTCGGAGGGGGAGGATTCAAGGCCCTCTTCCCCCCACCCGGCAGAAAACTCACCAGCTCCCCAAATTGCCTCAGCGGAGGATCAGCTCGGCAGCAGTGCTCGCACGGGGCGGGGTGGCTCCAAAGGGAAACCACAGAAACCGCAGCAGGCCCGACTCAGCGCGCCTTAAAAGCTGCCTGGAAAAGCACCTCGGAGCCCTTCATCTCCCTCTCCCATTGCTCGGGCGCACGGGTCCGGCCCCCAGCAGCCGAGGACCTTTTCAACCCAGCAGGCTCATGACTCATCCTACTGCTCTGCTGAGTACTTAACTCCACCCTTCCTTTCTCAAATCGGTTGAAGCAGCTTGGTGTTTTTCTTTTTTTCTTTTTTTTTTTTTTTTGAAGTGTTGACTATCAGGAAAAAAAAACAGCAGCAGATAAAAACAATAATAATAATTTAAAAAGCCTAAACGCACCAAAATAGAAAGCCAAATTTAAAAGATAAAATAAAAGACTGCTTTGGGTAGTATAAATTGCCTAGAACAAAGTTCGATTATCTCCCGCTCAAATTTCTTTCTACGTTTACTTCTCCCCTTCTATCCTTCATTCATCTACCTACTAATCAAGTTACTTTAACTCTGAAGTGTTCTCACCTTCTTTCCTACCCTTTTTTATTCCCCAGAAACACAGACAAAATGGAAATGAACTAGACCAATTTAGGGGGGGGTTGCTTTCGCCAGCTCCCTTCAATGATCTTCTCACTTATTCGCTTCAACCCTACCTGCAGCTTCCACAGATTTAAGGTCCTGTTCTGTTTCTTGCCTTCCTTACGTTTGGGAACAAATCCTTTCCGAGTCAGCTTGTTCACCTCTTCCTTCTCGGTATTCCCTTCCCTGCTGTACCCAGAATGAATAAACTCGGAGGCACAGGAGCAGCAGAGTAGCCTCAGTGGAGAAAGAAAGAAAAAAAAAAAAAAGGAACTAAGACCACCGTAGATTTTAATCCTGGTTTAAGTCAAGATTTTCTGCCTGCTTGAATCATACACTTTAAAGGCATCTGCACTTTTCATTGATTGATATCATTAAGCCACAGTGATAAATATTACCTTTTAATCAAATTCAGCAGATTCTGCTGAACAGGCCAATACATTGCTTGTATTTTTTAGTGTGATGATAAAGCTGTGAAAACATTTAATTGATTTTTTTTCTTTAGCTAAGAAACACATCATTCTTAATCCTAAAAAAAAAAAAAAAAAGGAAATTGTGAATTTCCAGTATTTTACTGACAGCCTACATTACGTTTGATTTGGATATAAATTAGAATTCAGCTAAAGTGCATAAAGCTTACCTTTTTGACTTGTTTATTTTAGTATTATTTAACTAACAATTAGCTTATGTACTTAAATACTTTTTTCCATAATATGCTTTTTTTTAAAAAAATGATTTGAGAAAATAATAAGGAGCAGGGAGCTAAGCTTGTTCTTGTAAACTGTGTGCTTCAGATTTTGGAAGTAAAATATCTTATTTCATACCTACTATTTAGACAGGAAAATATAAGACACCAATTTTTCAAGTCCAAAATAGTTTCTTCATTCTGAGTCAGCTAGTCAATTACCTGTGATAGCTGAATAAGCCAAAATGAAGAAAATCTCTTTCTGAACCAACAAAAAGTTTACTACTATAAAAATAATGGATCCTATACTTAAACCTCAAGTTTACTTAAGCTCAGCCAGTGACTGATTCAGTAGTGTCATTCCTGTAAAAGCACTGGCAACAAAATACACAGCATTTTGTATTTTTCATTAGTTTTAGCCTTTAGTAGGTTATTACAAGTTCATATCTTAACAAATTTATCATATTTTAAGTATATTTTTTCAATAGTTAAATGCTTATTTAAAAGTACACCCATCCATATCATCACTACTCATAATTTCATATTAATCTATACCTTATCTGCTTATCCAGTATAATATTGTTACCTCTATGTCCTATCAGTAAACAGAATTGTTAAAATTCCTCAGATTCAGTTCTCTTACAGCTACCTATGAGTTACTATTTCTCTGTTATACCTTATTACTTCACTGCCTGAGCTTCCCTTTCCAGAGAAAAGGAGGAAGAACAAGAAGTTATAGTAGTAAACATGGCTAAATTAAATTCAGACCAAATTCTAAATTTAAAAAAAGTTTCAGCCACTTTTTCAGACTAGCAATGGGGATCAGCTAATGCACAACAGCTGGGGCAGCTATTTAAATCTAGGAAATAAACAGCTTCATTAGGGAAATATGTTAAGGAACATGAAGAACTACAAGTACAGTATGTGAGGATTAGTTTAGATAGCCATTTTCAGATCTGGGAGTCAGCATGTGATCCCTTTCACATATTATACTGAAGTGTACCTAGTATTTGCAGATCTCAGTAACTGTTCCTATCCTAAAAATTTAAGCATATACATGTTTCAGACAGGAAAAAAAACCCAAAAAACAATTCTCTGAATATATTCCAGAATTATTTGAGATTGTATTTCACATTCAAAGGGACTATCTGCTTAAGTGTGCATTTTTCACGTAAGTTGGAGGATTGGCTTTGTATTCTTTTAGAAAACAGAAGTGAATATCCCACTACTTAGTGAGACTTACCGGCGTTTACTTTGTTCTAAACAGTTGCCAGAAACTTTTTAGTGTAGAACCAGCTACAGTGGATCTAATGACAATATTATATGCTTTGGTATTAAAGAAAAGTGTGAAAGCAAAGGGTCAAAAGTAAATATATTTAACTTTTAACTGTTATGTTTTACATTTAGCAATGTGATTCAACCACACCAAGAGAGTTTGCAAGATGATAGGCTGCTGACTACCAATAACCACTAATGCATCAAAATCAACAGAAACAGACTTTAATGTGATAGTAGAGGAATTGTAAAAAATGCTCTGCTTAGCATCTGCCAAACAACTTGAAATCCTGCTGGTAAGTGCTTAGTTAGATAGTTGATCCAAAAGGACTTAAAATACAACAGGAGAAGGGTAAGGAGGACAAAAGGTAAACAGAAAGGAACAAGAAACAAATAGTGCACTATGAGAAAGAGGATTATTTAAAAGACATTTCTCTGTCCCTTGTTGCATTCAGTTCTCAAAGGTGAGAGAATAGATGCAATTTTTAATAAGCACTTAAGGAAGTACCACTTGAGAATAATGACTGAAGCAGAAGGGAAGAAAAAACACTGTCTAAAAAAGAAGCTGAAAGAACTCTTTAAAAAGAAAGTGAGGATGAGGATAGAACAAAGGATATGAAGGCTGCGTGTAGAAAATACCGTATGAAAGCAATTTCATCAAAAGAGAAAACAAGGTGGTTCTTTAGTACTCTATGCAATAACAAATTGGAAAGTGACATGGAGTAGAGAGTGGGGGTAAAACTGCCAAACAGACCAGCACAAAAAGCATTGTGGATGAAGAGATGGGCTACAGCATGGCAAGCACAACTGTTAAGACAGCTGTCTGGTTTATGCTCAGAAGAACCCTGGCTTGGGAATGTGAACACTAGCTCCTGCCCGACTAATCTCAATCAGGGCTCAAAGAAGGGCAAGGAAGTGCTTAAGCCCCAGTTAAGATCCTGGTCTAGTAGATATGCTCAGACTGCATGTAAGATGCAGACTGCACTGAAGTCAATTCACAACTCTACTACTCAAGACATGTGTGAAAAGAATGTAATCAATTCAGAAGAATTAAATGAAGGCAAGGTTATTTGAGAAATAGCACTAGGCCCTCACCTAGATTTTCCCTCATGCTAAAAAGGAACTATTGTTACACTGGAACTGGACAGCATTGAAATTATCAACTTATTTAAGTACTGTCTTCCAGAAAGACATTGTTTCTCTCAAGTACAGTGGATGATATTTTGGAGTATCTTTATGGCAGTGCAATATACTCTTCTGAACACCTCCTTCCCGAGCACCTGGCCTGAGCTCTGAACTTAAGTTAACAGCAAACAATGTTTTTCATATTTGCCTTGCTGTACAGTCCTTACTGTGATTCCCGACGTACAGGCGTAGCGTAGATGAAAACAGTTAGATGCAGACCTATGTTTCATCAAACTCTCCCATCATCTGGTGCAGACAGAGGTTTGGATAGCTTCCATTAATCTTTAGTGACTTCTTTATTTTTTATGATGAAGATCATAACGAGGAAAAATGGCAAGCCCTCTTCAGCAATATTCCTTCAGAGCACAGAGTGAATTTTGAGAATGCATTATTCTTCAGAAGGCTTCTCTGATTCCAAGACACTTTGGGAAGATTAGAAGTAAATAAATCCTTAAAGACAAAACAATTCCACATAGAAAGGTAGCTTCCTTAGAAAGGAATTGGAGGAGTAAGCCTTACAAAGCATCTGAATGAGCTTCTAGGACAAAACAATTTTTCACACCACTGGAAAGAAGATAGGAGAGCCTTGCAAGCAATCTTTTGCCACTGCTCCACCTACAACTGTTACCACTGGGACCTAGATTATGTATCTTTTAGAGGATGTCTAAACTCAAGCATAGAATTTAAGGAAGTACTAAATGCTAGCAGTGGAAAAGTAGTCTACTACTCTGACTTGCTCTTAGATGAGGTGTCTGACCTGCCTTGGACAGCACCACAATTGCAAAACATTTAGAGCCAAATTTATTTCTTTTAAAGGCTGAATAGGAGGGTGTGAAAGAGCTCCTTCGTCATTCTCTCTTGTTTTCCATGAAAAAAAATGGAAAAATATGGGAGGAGAGGACAACGCAAGGCCCAGCTGTAGTTAGAAGGATGAGGATACAGTGAGGATACATCCTACTGAGAACGAATAGAAGCCATCAAGAGTCATTATATATATAAAAAAAAAGGCACTTTTTCTTCAAGTTCCCTTCTGTTGCTCCCATGCCATTCCCTCTATTGGGCTTGCACAGGTGATGCACAGCTGCATGTTGTTCCCATTCAGGGAACTAATTCTGCTTAGAAGCAAACCAAGATAATATTTGTGTTTTAGCTAAATTTCTGGACCTGGTTCACATTCAGCCATAAAAACAGATGAGCCAGCACAATGGAAGAGAGAGCACTGGGAAAAACAAAACAAAACAAAAACAAGCACCTCTGCCCCCCACATCATTCCTGCTGCAGTACTTAATTTATGTCAAAACTACAGTCTAACACTCAGATGGGAATCACTAGTTTGATTTCAAGAAGGAAGAGAAATTCATTCATAAATAAAGAGAGATCCTTCCCCCCATATAAGACCCCAAAAGAACCTGATCATCTTCTTCTGCAGTTTTCCAAAGTACCGTAAAGCACAAAGGGAGCAAAAAGAATGCCTGGACTCTTTTCAGGACTAACAGATCATCCTCCATGTAAACAGCATTGGACATCACGAGAAGATGGGACTCCCACACCAATGAACTGCTGTTTCATACAGTTTTAGAAACCGGCTTGTTCTTCTGCTTTAGAATTGAGTATTCTGAACCTCAGATGAACAGGTTATTTTGTTGAACATAGTCCACAGAGATACACTGAACCAGGGTTCAAATGTACGACTAGACTGCTGTGTATCAGATAGGTAAAGTATTGGGGGCTGCCTTCGGTTAATCATTTCTAAATATCAACCTGATTTGGCTCATGCTGGGGCAGTTCAAATCAATCTTTTATCTTGCTCTGTTTCTCATATCAGGGAAGTTCTTAGGTATATATTAGTTCATGAAAAAGGATGAGAAAAGCATGCGTCTGAAGCATGAACCAGTATTCTTCTAGAACCATCCTTCTAAACTGTTGCTTGGGGCATTTTCAGAACTGGTTATTTTCTGGAAATAGCAACATGCTAGGCTGAGTCAGATACATCACTTGTGGTTGTTTGAGAACTTCCTGCTGGTATCTTGAGTTGTCAAAGTTCTTGAAGTTGGGAAGGTACAACCAAAAAATACCAAGCCCAAAAGGTACAGAGTTCTTTTATGTATAGCATAACACATGCTTTTCAGCAACACTTGCACTGTGTGTTCTTGGGAGTATGGAAAGAATAATTTACACACAGACAGCTGTGAGCTGTAGCATTATGTAAAGTGGGGTTCCGTGAAGGGAGCAGAAGGCCTGAGATGGAAGGTGGCTTAAATTAAAAATTCCTCTCTCAGTGACGGCATCAGTTTTTAGCATTTTGTTAGGGAGAGGTGTGGTGGCATGCTCCTGTTAATGGCTGAAGTTTAAGCCATTCAATCAGCAGGGAAAGGGCTTTAAATTAGACCTTGATCATGGTACTTTGAAATCCATCCAGGCAGAAAAATTCCAGCTGCACAAGGAAGACTAGTTCTTTTTGGTCAAGTAATTTCCAAAATGGAAACTCAAAGGAATTGGTAAGAAAGTGGAAAAAAACTAGAAACTGACAGAAATCCTCTGGTTCTATTTCCAAAGACCTGCTAAGACATATACTTCCAAAATTGAGTATTTTGTTGTCAGAATAGGTGTAGAAGACAAGCACTGCTGCAGCTGGCAGTGAACACACAGTTCTGGATTTCTGTGTAGATGAGCACTATGCACTATGAGAAAAAAGTAGTCTACTGTCTAAAGTTACTGTCAGCACTCTCAGAACTGTTATGACCAGGACAACAAAGAGACCTTTCTCTTCATACATTTGGTTTTCAGTTGCTCAGACTAATTATAAAATCTTGCGCTTTTACAAAGTAGGCACCAGAGGGAGACCTGCACTTTAGTTCAACTGAAATATGCTGTTGGGAGTCATTCAAGAGTGGACAGTCAAAGACTCTCGGCCAATGTACCCCAGGTGGTTCCAGGTGAAACTGTGGCTAATGAGAACCCTCAGAGAAGGACTGGTGTTAGGCAGTATTCTCTCTCTCTCTCTCTCTCTCTCTCTCTCTCTCTCTCTCTCTCTCTCTTTTTTTTTTTTTTTTTAATGGCTCAACAGATTTAAGAGTGCTCCATGAAGAAAAGCAGGTTCCCAAGTTTGAAGATGCAGATGGTCAACCAGTTTGGCCATACCTGAGAAAGACCTGATTGTTCTTTGCCACCCATGTCCCCAGCTTATCATCACATCCTGCTGAAGGTTACCAATTCCCAAATCTTCTGGCTGAGCTGCATATATAAGAACTCCCTAAACATGTCAGTCAAAATAAGCTAATCAGCTTAAGTAATTTAAGTAACAAATCTTTCCTAACATGGCTCAATTTGACTGAATTGGATTAGGGAGAGCTCCCATGAGCGGCTCAGCTAGCAGACCTGAGAGGGCAGTAACCTCAGGTAGAGGGCAGTAATGAATTCTGTGGGGTGGACTTGCTCTTCCATCAGCATAGCTACTGCTGAAGGAGGCTTGTAAATGTATATTGTAGGCAGGTTACTTCTCTTTTCTAAGTCTGATAAGAGACAGGAATAGATGCTATATAGACAGAGTATGTATTGTTCTCTTAAAAACAGGTACCCCTAAATTCAAAGGCAGAAAGGCAGTGGCAATGGCTTCTAGGAGGCAGGCAAGATCCCAATGGCTCTTACTATCCAGAAAACTGATCCTATGAACATGGACTCAAGCACACTAACTGGAATCCATGTAGATAGTCAAAGAAAAATAAAACCATTATTATGACTGACAGTTTTTTCCATACCAACAGACCTATCAACTGGTATCTCTGCAGCTTGATACAAGGTTTATATTGATGATAATCAGAAGAGTTACTGATGGGCACAGAGAAATGCTCATTTGAATTACTCCTCCTACCTCATCATTTTCCTCATTTTCAAAAGGGCAAAGCCCAAACACTGAAAACATCATCAACTCCTCATTTGCATCCCAAGTTAAGAAACTTATAGAACAACAAAGAATACAGAGAAAATTCTAGAAGGAAACCAAAATTTGACCCTGCTCTCTTTTGCAATAAAACAGTAGGCAGTCTTGTTCAATAAATTTCTAGAAAGTTTGGTTTTTAAATGCCAGGTTGAGTATCTGGGCTTCACGTTTCCATTTTAAATAGATACAACTCAAGCTTCTAATGAACAAATTCATTCTAGATGCTTCAAATTATAAATACAGCAATGCCTGTAATTCAATTTCAAACAGTTATTATACCTTCAAAATAATTTTGCATGCTACTTTAAAGACATTTCATTATAGGAGAGATGGTAGTGAAATAATGCTGTATTTAAAGTTGCCTAATAATGGTAGTACTTTTGAGAAATTATAGCACCTCCAAAGTTGTCAGCAGCCTATGAAATTCAGCCGATTGAACTCTCCAAGGATACTCTTCTACAACCATTTAAAACAATTTTAATAGGGTTGCCAAAAATCTCACTCTGTATGTCCTCACCCACCCTTTGCTTCAGCACCGCTGCTTGTCCAACATGGAAGTGGACCCATTCACAGAGCAGACCCAGGCTCAAACTAATCCTATTAAGAAAAAAGAAAAAGGCGTGGGAAGAAGAATTTTCATATGGATAAACTCCCTAAAGTGACTCTCTGTGAAATGCTATGAGTACCAGCCTTGGTACAGAGAAAGCGCAGCTGAGGCAGGAGGGTGAAGGCAGGATATCAACACATGTCACATTTGAAATGCCTGGGAATCTGTAGTGGTTGAGAATAGGGACAGACAGGAGAACCTAAACATGCCGAGTAACATGGTTGCTGCTCATGGCTTACACTTCTCTCCTGGGATCACCAACTGGGGAAGCACTCCTCTCCCCTCAATTCATTGAAAAGGGTGGATTAGCTGAGCAGCTTTTAGTTCTCCTTTAATTATGATCACAAACAGTTTTCTTCCCTGACCACAAGATCTATGATCTAGTCTTTGCACAAATTAGATCCAAAGAAAGAGAATTAAGAACTCAAAGGCAACCATAAATCTGGCATTTCCTGATTTTAGAGTGTCTGAATTCGTAAGCATAAATAACAGTCTTTTTACAATGTGGTATAAAATATATAAAGGAAAAAACTGATGGTCAATCTTAGCCTTTGCCCTGGAGAACTCACAACCCTGATGCTTGTGAGGTGCTACAGTTCTGGCAGATTTATCAAGTGTACACGAACTAAGGGCTAACTTAAATGTGGTTTGCTTACCAGCACAAATCTTTATAAAACAGGCAAAAGAATAATCTCATAGTCTGATAGGAACTGAACTTAATGTATCTAATTTTCTTTTGTGGTAACATATAAACATTGTAAGTCAACTGTATCACAAAGTATATTTGGTATAGTTTCAATTTATATTGTATCACTTTATCAGTCAAATACTCTTTCTAAAAGCATCAAACAAGCTATTTTAAATGTTACTGCGATCTACCAAAATATGCTCTAACATAAGGAATGTTTAACATATTTGGTATGCTTGGCTACAGTTTCTAGCTCATTTCCATGAATATTATCCACCGTAGTACATTTCTGTTCTAAGTCTGCCACCAAAGGATTGAGCAAGTATCACCAGATTTAGTACATAGTGGCTGCCTTCCATTTTTCCACAAATCCATTAGCATAAGTCCAGTGAAGTGGTAGGGAAAGGAAGGAACAGATGAAACCTGACCAAATGTTACCATTTAGGCAGCTAAGCTGATTATACTCACTAATTGCAACAGTGGAAAAGAAACCAAATTCATAGAGATTTGCACTGCGCGCAATTCACAGTTGTTTCTCCTATTTGGGTCATGTTTTCCTAAAAAGGGTGAATAGCTAAAGCCACAGTACAAGGAAGGGCATGGTAATTAAGGAGGCAAGATGCTTGCCTTCTTCCCAAAGGATGCATTACATACTTATGTACGGACACAGAACAAGTATAAATTTTATAGCATAATTCCAAATAAATCATATAGAATTTAGATTTAGATGCAATCTTAAGAGGCATATCACCAAATAACATCCAGAAATTGCAACAGAGTTACCTAGATATATAGAGATATATATATACAAACACACACGCAAAGATATACAATTAAACGATGCACAATTTTAAGGTTAGATAGACTTTCCTTGATAAATCATTTTCCAACATACCACTCCTGAAAACTCACATAACAAATATAAGATAAACATACATTTTGAAAACAACATTTCATCTCTTCAAATAATTTTTAATAAAATCTTAATTACATTAATAAGATTCTTCAATTCACAAGATTTGTTAACATGCAATATGTAATTTAGGACACAACATTAAGCTTAGAAAACACTAAAGGAATTCAGAGAGTTTTACCACAGCAAGCAAAAATCACCATACAAAGCAGAAAAAAATAAATTATCCTTCCAAGTTAAAGTGCAAGATACTTCACATTAAAGCCAGAATGCAGGAAATCAGAATAAAGAGTTTCTGATAAAGACTTTAGATGCTCAAGTCAAATATCTGAAATAATCCAGACAAGCTGAAAAGCACCACATCAAACTCAAATTTTAGTTTAAAACTGCCATTAAACTGGAATAAAAATATTTGAACCACAAAAGCCTTCAGAAACAAACTTCTGGAAAACTATATGCCATTCAAAGAAAATAGAATTTTACATAGAGTTTTAACTCTATTTTTTTCCTTCATCATAACAGCCTTCACTCCACATGTAACACCAGACTTTGTCCTCAGTTACTCCAATGCAAAAATGCTTCTGGAGTGTAACAAAACAGAACATGGCAGATAGTCAACAACAAAAGACAAAAATCTACATATGATCTGTTAAAAAAAGTCATATAGAAATTACACAAAAATTGCAACCAAAAAGGACTCTGACAAATTCACCTCTACCCTTCTCAGAGGAAGATCTGCTTAGTCTTTTTTACATTGTTTATGAAGTAAGTTGAAGACTAAGTTCAATAGCTGTGACGTGGTTAAAAATAGCTGTACAGCTTAAGAACTGCAACTCATACCTCTCCACAGGAAGAATTATTCTCCTGGTCAAAATATTTGCCTTTTCAATGAGCTGAACTTTCTGGTCATCTGATAACAATGTAGATTCTTTCCTGTCTAGAAGAACTTTATTGTCCTCTCCTTTAACAAATAGCAGGGTGTTGTTCCCAGCTGGTTGCTAATTCATGCAATTACCATGTAAAAATCTTTCAGAACGGTATGTAGTAGATATGCAATAATTTAAGCAACAAGTATACTTTTATTTAATAAATAAATCTCATATATATGTCCCATGTATATATAAAATAGAATTTAAACTCATTTTTATTATACCTTCTCCCCATGTCCCAACCCTCCCTTTCTCTTCTCTCTTCCTTCACCCTACCCTTCAAACACACACAGACACGCACTACAACTGAGTATGGGGTGCCTTTGATGCTGAAAACATCTTTGCTGGATTTTGTAGATGACCTCTGTATTATCCAAATTCACAGATTTCACTGAGTGGTGATCATTTAGTTTGCCCTCCTGTAAATCAGGGAATTTCACTCCGTAATTCCTGCATCAGGCTATCATATTCTGCTTGAGCTAGAGGCATCTTTTTTGGAAAGATCCACAACTTTTAAGTGCTGGCTTATTCAACATGTCCTTAAACCGTTCTGAAAATAACTGCCCTCAGTTATAAGTTCATTATATTTCTGGAAGAATACATCTGAATTCAACTTTCAGCTACTGTATTTTGTCATAACTTTGTCTGCTATGCTAAAGGGACTGCTCTCAAAATCTTCGCCCCGGATAAGTACTTACAGGCCATTACTCATCTCCTAAACCTCCCTTTCTTAAGCTAAATAGACTGAGCTTCTCCAGGCTGTTGCTATAAGTCAGGGTTTGTTCACTTACTTGTTCTCAGGTTTTGAATTGTCCTTGAAACTCTTTTCTGAATCTTTTTAAGTTTATCAAAGGTTTGGTTTCTTTGTTGTTGTTGTTTTGGGGTTTTGAGGGTTTTTTCTGCATCTCAACATTAAGTAGCATGCATTTTCTAGCAGTTTTCTCACTAATACAATACACCAAAGAAAACTCCTAAATTCCACTTGAGATCCCCTGTATCTATACCAAGAGACTGCAAAGGGCATCTTAATTTCTGTATTCTGTCTCTGAATTAGTACTTTCCAAGGTACTATTCTCCATCCTACATGTATGATCTTACTGTCTGGATAATATATTTAGCAATATTAACATATTTTGAAATGATCCCCATAAACTAAGTACAGACCATCCTTCATATTTATCAACTCATCAGCTTTTGAATCATCTATGTATTTTACCAGAGATTATATTCTGTTTTCCTCAAGATCATTATCCAAATCCTCAAAGCAATGGACTGTGAAAAGATCTCTATAAAATCCAACATGAACATCCTTCATTTATTACTACTTTATGATCTGTCAATTAACCAGTCTGAAATGTATTTAATATGGGCCATGCTGACTTAGCGAAGAGCTAGGTTTCAAAAATCAGAATACCATGCAGAACTACATAATAAGTTTTTGTACCTGATTATCTTTGTAAACCAAAATTTCAGACTCAGAAAAAAAAGAAATACATAGATGAGTTCTATTCAGCATGAACAACTGGGCAAGCACCAACTCTGCTGTCTCTCTTAAATTTTCTGCTAACCAATTCTCATCTCAGTTCAACAGTTCTTTCTGTGACCATTATCAACCTATCCAGTCTAGTATTTATGTTGTAACCTGGCCATCACATTTACACTTCTGTAACAATGACAACTAAAAAAGAAAAACCCCAAAACAAAAAACAATATCTCAGAGGTCTTCAGTTGGTTAATATTTTAGACTTCTGGTGAAAATACTGACTCCTGTTATTTCTTATTCTCAGAAAAACAAAATGAGTGACCTGACACATCAGACATTCCAGAAAAGTCTTATTAATCATCACCTAATACAATCACTTTGAAATCATGAAGCATATTTTCTTTGTATCTAGACATTTAAAGAAAGATTCCTCCCTCACATAAGTGGTCCAAATCAAAATCATAAAACAGGCAACTCATTCAGACAGAATACTGATTCAATAAATAGTATGTGTTTTATTTCTGCATTTTTACCTTATAGCAAATGATATCACTCCTATTCTTTTCCTGCCCATGGTATCTCCCCATAATATGGTATAGATGCATTGACTTTACCATAGCAATACTACATATATTCCCTAACATATTACAGCAATATTAAAATATGAAAGAGAAAATTATTATTCATTAACCAAATAATATATTTTTTCCTTCTGCTCCTTAGTCCTTTGTAGTTAGGATACCTTCAGTGCAAATAGTATTTTGGAAAGACCAAAAAGAGATCACTGACCATTTCCAAATCTCTCCCAAAACAGCAGACACAGAAAGACATTGGAGACAATGAAAATCAGCAAAACATGCCTTTATCTCTGAAAAAGAAAGTTCAGAACTTAGGAACTTTCTGAAGACACTTTTTTTTCAACCCTATCCTCCAGTGTCCATCTTGTTTTGTTGCTCTTATCTTGTAAATAATTAGAAATAGAATGTAACATTTTAATCCTTGCTTTCTGGATCTAAAACAACGTCTAAGCCAGATTGGCCATTGCAATAACATCACAATTGAAGCACAGAAGAAAAAAAAGGAAGTAGCCATAAGAATGGTTTGATTTTGAAATTTTATTCTACTCTTAATATAAGTGTGGCACTGAATAAAAACTGGCACAGTGAAAGTTGATCTGACTTAGTAATTTTCATGCATAGTCTAAAGGCTTTTTTTTTCCCTAAATACTTTGTTGGCAAGTAAATCAATTTAAATATACTGTTTTGAGTTCCCACATGATCAACATAAAATGTTATTTTAAAATGGACTTTAATATTGTTCTGTACTTTTAAATTATTTATTTAATGATTTGTAATCTTTTTTACTAAATAAAGGATTGATCCCAGCGGTTGGCAATGCCATTAAATTGTGCTGGCTTATAACCAAAGTATAGCTTTTTTATTATTGCTACATACAGCTGTTAGAAAAGAAGTCATCTGAATATACATTCATGCAATCTTAATTTTTTGTGCTATACCTCTGAAATAACAAAACTTTTAATCAATTTAAGATGTTTTCAAACTGCATATAAATGCAGACTAGATTTGTAATAAGTATACAAAAGCTTTCCAATAAAAGAAAACATCTTAAAAATGCTGAATACATAATCTTTTTTAAATCACATTTAACATTTAGAAATAATACTTTTCTTAAATAAGCATTAGCAACACTTAATCAGCAAAATATTTTTCCTCAATAAAAAACAAAATAAGGGGCCTCTAGATGCAGAACTGACTAAAGAGAATGGATTTTGGGCACTTAAACTACTTAGATGCTTCAGAAATTCTCCAGAATATCTCCAGGTTCCCAGATTGCCAAGTCCTTTGATAATATAGCACTATCCTTGTAGTCTTTAGTATTAGTAGATATTTTTCTCTCCTATCCTATTTTCATTCATATATTGGAAGGAGTTAAAAGAGCAAGAAGATGTACTTTCCTTATCAGTTTTCCCACCTTCAAATAAACACGTACTAAGTGGAAATAGTTTGTTTCTGTCAGTGAAACTGAAACCAAAAGTAATTGTGGCAAAAGTTTTTCTACCCAAAAGATATTGAAGGTATTTATACTTTGAACATTAATACCATTGGAGAGACTAAAATAATCTTGATGAGCGGTAGCATTTTAAATAAAATACATCTTAAAGTGATCTCAACTATTAGGACACATCCTGTCCCATCCCATTCCCTGCCTGCCTATTCAGTGCATAACCTAAACACTTAAATATGATTTATATTCTTAACTATGCTTGTACTCTACCCCTGTCTTCTGACTGAGTTTGCACAACAGCATCAAAGGATAATTTTAATATAATCAGGGCAGACAGGTAAAAGACAACCCTACATGCCTGCAGAATTTTCAGTACTTGTGATGCCTGCCAGAGGTAACAAAACACTCTCATTAAGCTTTATAACTGCTATGCTTCATGCAAAATTCAGGGGAATGTTAATAACTAGTTCAGGACTGGGAAGTCATTGGAATCCCACATTGTCGTAGGCATAACTTTCTCATTCTCCCATTAAAATAGAGGCATAACTGTCCAATACAACTATATAGCACAGAACATTTTTATTTTCTACCTCAAATGTAATCATCTCATTGGTCTATGCAGCCTCTTTCTCAGGTGCACTGCTATTCACACTATCACTGCACCCTGCATAGAGCTACATGACCTCCGGGTGTAGGTCTAAAGCACCCTGAGGTGGGACATGCCGAGGTAGGGCCACTCTATTCTTGCTCTTGACTTGTGCTGTCTCCAGAAGCTGTGCAGCCTCACTGGAAGTCAGTTCAGTGAGCTAATACAGTTGAAAATTAAAAGGTATTGTTTGAGGACTTTTTAACTGATCCAGGTCACTGCTGCAATCGTCCCCTTATGTCTACCCACACTCTCTTCTTCTACCCCAGCTTCAATCCAGCCATATATTTCTGCTCCTTTTCTAGTACTAGCACCTGTTTGAATTCAACCTGAGTCAGCCAGAAAACTGGAAGAAAACACTTTCTACAAAAGAAGTAGGCAGTTTGCAGCCAGATAGGCTTCCTTAAATGGTGTTCATCTGATGCCACTGACACAAATCAGTGTCAATGCAACAGAAGTGGGGGAGAATTGCGTGGCCTGCTGGAGAAGGTGGCAGTGAAAGGCAACGCCTGCAGCACTTAAATTGGCTTAAGCTGTACAGAACAGAACCCTTGGACTCCAAGTCGAAACTGGACAAGGAATAAATAATATCCTTCCTTAGTATTCAGTATTTTTTAAAACTGCATTTTTTAACAGCATGACAATCAAAGAAACATTAATGGAAAAAGAGGAGAATCAACACAAATGCTATCAGGTCACGCAAACTTCTTCCCACAGTCTACGGGCTCTTTCATTGAGGCTCTGCTTCTGTGCATATTATTTGGTAGCCGTACAGCTCAAACAACCTTTGACATTACCTGCTTGGCCATATTGGCAGAAACATGTATACAGCCATGCACTGAACCAGATTAAGGAATTGATTCAACCAAACAAACATTTTGGGGGCTACGGGTTTTTGTTTGCTGGTTTTTAATTAATCTAGATCAATTTTTCACTCCTCTTAATGTGTGGCCAAAATACTATTGTAGCTCAATGGAGGGAATAGCTGAGTAGTCTTAGTAAGGAGCTGCTGAAGTGCATCATTATAAAGCACTGCCACCCAAAAACCTTCAGAGATTTAAGGTTAAAAGAAATAAAGCACAGTAATTATCGTTCAAAAGCATAACTTGATAAGTTACTGTCATTCAGACAACAAACCTTCACTTATACCAGAGTAGTTCAGTGCTATGCCTAAGCCTTTTCACTGCAACAGCACAATCACTTAACAACATTCACCTACTAACACAGTTCACAGTCCCAAAGGTACGTCTGTAATGAATGAAAAGGTGGGTATCATCCTGCATTAGGTTCACAAGACAGTAGAAAAAAAAAATCAGCATTAAGAAGGTCATATTAAGCATATTTAATAGAGTTGACTAAATTAACCAGACTAGCCTTTCTATGCATCTTTCTGGAGAAAGGGGATAAGGTTCCTACTGTAATGATCTTCTAGAGGAATTTCACTTAGATGGGTCTGAATGGCCTTCTGGATGACTCTCATCATTGATCATGGAGGATATCAAAGATGACAATGCCTGCTAGTTAAATACCTCTCCCCAGTTAGCCCCACAGAAACATAAAATGGAGACAGCTTTTTCTGTAGGTTGTACTTGTAGCATAGTTTCCTTCTCTAAGACTCAATCAACTTGCTTTATTCTAAGACATTCTGACAATGTCTACTTTGACAAAAAGAAAAAAAAAAGCCTTCATTCTGCTCGTGCTTCGGTTCACAGATTTAAAGTTCATCAGGAAGATGAGCAAATAATTAGCAATCCATCTCCGAAATATTTTGTCTGAGTGATGTGCTCAGTGCTAGAGAAACTATGACAGAGGCAAAGACAGAATTCCACTTTTCAAGACAGCATTCAGATGTCTTAATGATGAGATCCTCCATTTTCTCCCTACAACCCCTGTCTACCCATCTGCCAAGCTATGCAAAAGACAAGGCAGCTCTAGCAGGACATACCTTTCTAAAATTTTTACCCCACTAAAATTTTAGTTTCTTGCTCAGTAAAAAACTGTAAAAATCATCATTACTTCACAGTCAATAGAGAACTGATTCAACACTGAAAGTGCCCTTTTCCAAATAAACCAGACGAAAAAGATTTTTCTTGTGGCTTAACTGAGAGACACAGGTATTGGGAAGATGTTGGGGAGGTGAAACTGAAGCATTTGACAAAACCAAAGGGGCGGATTAATGAAAAAGAAGCAAGTATTAATTTAGTGAAAAGCAGAACATAAAATTATCACATGGTTCCACAGTCCAATCACTACTTACTTTTTCCCTTTCTCATAATTCACTGTGTCTCAGGAACTTTAAGACTTTACTTAGCACAAAAAAGATATAAAAACCCTTCCCTTCCCAAAATTAATCACTACTATTCAAATCTTAATTCAAGCTTTTTAAATATAAACAAGTCTTCAACAAGAAGTGTGCATAACAAAGCTAAAAAAGAGCCAATAAAGCATTATTTTACTACCTGAAAGAATAAAAACATACAGACAGGTTAGAATAATGAATGTTATTAATTTCTATTATTTATTAAAACATCCATCATGAACAGGTAAAGAAGCCAAAGCACATTTTATTCACTTTAAAATAAGAGTGTCATAGTACACCAAATTATTTTGTATGTGGGCAAGGACTTAATATTTGTTACACTTAATAGCTTTGATTAAAACATATATGTTCAAGTGCAGGAGATGACATTATTTACAACAATGAGCAAAGTTGTAATTACTTAAGTAGGGACTTTAATATTGCTGTTCAAATAACAAGCAGCAATAAAGGTAGGAACTCCCCATTTTACAGACCATTACCAGTAAAGAATGATTAACTAAGATTTTCATTTCCACTGAAGAAAAAAAAAAAAAGAATCTCACTCTATTTTAACTGTGATTTAATTGTCAGCTGCCCATCATCCATTGCTTTTCAGGAGTATTCACAGGTATGAAGAACTAGAGCATAACAAACAATTGTATATGGATAATGAGAGGAAAATAATATAGGAATAGGTATAAATGAATAACAGTCACATCTCTCCCCATTGGTGGATCAACCCCTAATGTTCGTTGGGAGAGAAATCATACGATGTCCTACTGGTCATTCTGCCTCCCCACTAAATCCATGTTTTGTCACTAATGGTAGCAAAGACAACTCCCTAAATGCCATCCTATCCAACCTGCTTGTTCTGCATTTCACTAGTTTCAAAGCAAAACTGAAATTAAAACTGATCTACCAGAAGTAGATCCTTGTAAAGAATTGGTTTTAAAGATAAGATGTTTTAAAGTTGTACCTCAATAAGCATTTCAAAAAAAAAAAATCCCATAAAAGACAAACACTGCTATTAAATCTCTACTGATAAGAAAGCAGAGAAGCATGGCACTGTTTCCACACAGTTATGACATGTAGGCTGCTGATGAAAAAATGAGCAAGATCACATCTTTCTGTAGTGTTTAAGGTTTAAGATATAGTGAACTTTTCATATCCACTGGGTTTCTGTAGTCATGGACATAAACTGCCAAATCAACAACTGCTTGATGCACTGGCATGATGCACTTCCATGTTTTAACAGTCTTGCAATATTACATCCCAAAGAAGCATGCTTAAATACAATAATTTCTATCTTCTCATTCAGAATCTAATATTTTATTCTTGGGCAGCAGAAGTAAATAACTACAAATCTCAAGAGATTTCATAAGTACGATATGGTAGAGAGGAAAAAACAGACAAATTAAGGAGCTATCTTGATGTAAGAGAGATGTCTCTAACACAAATGAAATAAAATCTGAAACATTTATGGATCTTTTAAAACAGAAGCTGCTTATTTCAAATCTGCATCCAGGAAAAAAAAATCTATGTTGTTATTGATCATCCCTTGATGATCAGCAATGACCTAGGTAAAAATACACCTTTTCTAAAGTTAATTCTCTGGAAGTCATGCCTGCCAAAAAATCATGATATTAAACTAGTACTAGACTTCTATATTGCAGTCTTATGTATGTTTTTTTCCAAATTAAAATAAAACATAGATCAAGTGTCCTTTACTCTCCCACTCAACACATACCTTTTTGTATAATCAGATCAAAAGACGATGTACATAACGCTAAGCGTATGAATTAGATGAAGAAAGGAACAAGTTTTAAAAGAATTTTTAAGTTTGGCTTTAATTTTCTGTATATAAGTATATACACTATACACAATGTGGTGCGCATTAAGAGTTTTAATTTTAACTTTGAATCTTCTGACTTGACTGTATCATAAGTGAAAATTGATTGACTTATCTAAAACTGCACTAATTTAAAACTTCCGTTGCACTTGGGAATGTTTGGACATCTACTTATTTCTTTAGCTGCATAAGACAGCAGTTGTTTGGTTCTATGGAAACCTCAATCTTCCAGAGGAAGAGGTTCTACATTGTCACTTTCATACAGCATTAGAAATCATAGAGCTAGAAACGCTCACTCAATTCACGTGTAAAGCTGCTTTAAATACATTTATTTAAATACCTACTTTTATGAGCTAATTCCCCAGGAAACTACACTAAGAACAAAAAGTCAGGATTCTAAGTATGATGAAAACATCATTGCTTCTACTTTCTTTTTGCTTCTTTGTTTTTAGAAAGCATAGTTAATCAAAGATCAAATTTGGTCCTTATCTGTGACCTAAAGAAGCAAGTGAAAGTATGCCAGCCCTGAAAACATAATGGGCCATCCAAGAGTTACAGTATAGTTATTGTACAGCAGAAAAGCCTGATTTTTTTTTCCTTTAAGCAAAAGGGTTTTTTTCTAAGTTTAGAAAGATTACCCTTCAGTACAACCTATTCCGGTCTACAGTTACACCTAAAAAAAATAGTCTTAATTTCAAATAACCAGACTCATTTCTCGAATTCATTACTACAATTTGTTTTATTATGTGGCCATATTCTTCTCTAAGTTTCCTCGACTAGGAGTCTACTCATACAAAACAGCTAGACCTTATTTTGGGATGCAGCTCAGAAGCATATCTATTTTCCATCAAAGACTTTGCAGGTATCTAGAGCGTACAATGCTGATGATTTTAGATTTTATTCTGAGTTGATGTTTCTGTTTCATTTGATCACATATGCTAACAACCTCTTCTTGAAAATTAAGGTTCAAGTTAATAGCTCATCGTGTTCAGCAACAGAGTTCTGTTTAGTGGTTATGTCTCAGAAGAGACTTGTACAAATGCCTTAAACTCCACCATCTGAACAAGGCTGCAGTGAGTGTTAAGTGTAGCAACCATGTATAAAGAGAAAATGATACAAGTTTAGCTTGACAAACAATTCCACTAATAAGAGTAAATGATCTGTGATTGATACTGTTCTCCTGCTTACACCATGCACTACCACAATCAACAGCTTGTAAGGCATCATTCTTCCTACAGGTCTGCTCGTCCTTGCTGGATTCTGCATCAACAACCCTTCAGACAGGTATATGCAGGGAATGAACTCGAGCTCTGAACATCTGGAAAGTTCTGTTTTTGTTGCTTGAGTTTTATAACCAACGCTGAAATCTTAGTCCCCAAAAAATCAACCACAAAAGCTCCCAATGACTCTTGATGTCCCACATTCCCCTTTTTTCCTTCTACAGTAAGACCTTACTGACCACTGGTAAGAATAAGGATGCTGAACTGGACAGATCCTTTGTCTCAGAACATACAGTCTTTCATTCTTATTTCTTAGAGGCAGCATTCCAGGTCTATTAGCTTTAACCTTGTAAGTGACCTAGCCACTACAACATGACTAAAAAAATCACACTATGTTACCATGAACCATGTTTTATGTATATCTAATTAGAGGAAAATCAGGTGCTAAATTCAAAGCATAAGTAACAAGTCTGATTATCAGCAAGCCAGACTATAATCCAGATAACTTTCCTGAAGTTATTTTGAATCATTTTGTACTCTTGATGTATCTACACTGTCAATTGTAACAAAGATGTTATCAATACACAGATGACGTTTCATTAAAGAACTGCACTTTTTGGAAAGAACTTCAAAACTTTTGAATAGCCATTACATACAACACTCAACACATTATGGTATCAGGGAAGCATTCTGGGGGCAAGATACATTCATTTTTACAGTGTTAAAAATGTACCCCAATGGTCTCCCTGAGTATCACAGCACACTTCCCAAAGCTTGCTTTAAACGGTGATGTCTTCAAACTAAAGCCAAATTTTTATTATTTGCTAGAACAAGCAAATTTCCATAAACTAGTGTTTTACAGAAAGTAAAGTGAGGATGCTTACAGAAGTATTTAAATGCATTTACAAAATGAAAATCAAGAAGTCATTTTAAAAAGCAAAGTACATCTCTTTCCTTCCCTGACCATCCAGCATAGTCTGAAAGAATGGGGTTTGATTTTTCAGATGCTACTACGACAGTCAAAGTCTGAACATTAAGATTTAATTTACTTAAAAGCTGTGAAACCTTTAGAAACTGTGGGGGCCGAAGGGTTGGAGAGGCATAACCATATATGTGGTTAGGCCACTTAAAACACATAACTTATCTTTCCCCACAAAGAACTAAAACAAACAAACCATCATACAAAACATGGCCAAGAAGAAAGATTTGATCAGACTTATACTAATTTATTTTATGCAGCATGATTTTAAAAGGTGCAACCTCATTGAAGAATCACAACAAAACTGATAGTTACAGTAATTACTTTGTTTCCTTATTCAATCAAACAGATATATAGTTAAAAATATTGAATATATATTTAACTTGTTTTATTTCACATTTCATGCCAGCAAAGTGGCTTCAAAATCATGAAAACCCCAAAAATCTATGGTTAAAAGATTTTTTAAATCAATATCCATCTATGTATTCATACATACTTACAGACTTGCAAAAGATCTACAACAGATCACCATTAAGGGACACATGTAAATCTTATGAGGATTTTTATTAAAACAGTAAATAGTCTTGCTTTTATAGTGTATTGAACCAGTAACTTGCCAATTTTATTTTCCTCCAAATAATATGAGAGAAGTTCAAAGAACTTATTTCAAAGAACACAAAATTCTGTGTGCAAATATTAAAAGCCCATCAAAAATTAGAAAAGTAAAAGCTCTGCTTAGAAAGACATGTTATGGCTTTGGAGAACACACCTGATCACCAAAAATTCAGTGCGTTTTCTCTGACAATATATTGCTAGTCCAAAAAACATTCTAAAATTGAAAGTTCTATAAGTTGAATATTAAAATTAGGAATGTTTTATTTAAAGATAAACAAAAAAAGCAAATGCACTGTATTTATTGACATGTAAGCTTATCACATGTTGTCCAAACATCCAAAACCTCACAGGCACAGAAGTAGTTAATGGGAAGAGACTTATGCATTCCTTTTCACCTTGCAAATATATCCAAAAATAATACATAACCCAATAAGGAATCTAATACAGAACTTTAACAGTGACATTATTGGCATGCATATCAACTATAGCCAATAGATCTACACATCCAGTCATCACACACTCAAAAAGTTAGTCTGTCAAAATTTTGTACCAAACATAGACTTTACAAGCTTGGAGCACTTATCAGATAGAGAGGAAACCCAAACTGTTAGTAATTTTCCCACAGGTTTGGCACAGGTCAGACACACTGCAATAGTCAGGAATAAATGAAGCTGCACCTACAGGGAAGTCAAAGAGAAATACTGCATTCCTGACACTGCTCCAACTACATCAACCTTCTTGAAGAACAAGAGTCTGTGACATGTCTCATTAAGTTCTTTGTGTCCAATAATTTATCCTCATTCAAGAGGTACTAAAAGTAGACATAGTCAAAGCAACCTTCTGCAATAGTACAAACTTTTAAGTTGGAAGTAATTATTCTGCAACTGTAGATGCAACTGGCACATTAGCCAACATCTTTGAATAAACAACCTCAAGAAATAAAGCCACACTCTTTATCACATCTGTGAAAAAGAGAGACTGTGAAGGTAAGAATTATCAGAGCCTCATATCCTCTGTGGATGGGCCATCTCCCTCCCTCTCCTTCTCTCCTATCTTTTCTTCCCTAGCAGACACTGGTAATTCGACGCAAGCTAGCATGAAAAAAGAATTATTTTTGTATCATTCATGTTTATAAAACAGACTTTGTATATAAAAACTGCTAAAACAGCTCATTAGCTGTGAATCATTTGCAACTCTACACAGGGCTTAAGTAGAATTTAATTCCTTTGGCCCTCAATATTTGAATTACAGGAGTTTTGGCAACTCACAAGGCCAGTGACACAGAGCCTCTCCTGGGTTGTCTAGAGCCCTGGGACAGAAGATTTGAGATAACATGCACTGAGGAAAGGCAATGGGGCAAGAGAAGTGGAAACAGGTCATGAAGTTTCTTGTGCTAAACATGGTCGTTCCATTCCTACTGTGTTCTTTCATTGTCTCTCTACCCTAAGAAAGCTAAAGTCACTGAAAGGGGATCAACAGCAAATCCCCAATTCTGTTTCATGCTAAATCTACAGTTCCTAGGGGTTGTAAGCAACACAAACTGTTAGATACAAATTCTTAGTCTTGTTTAGCTACTAGGTTTTGTCAAGCAAGGCTCGCTTGGTCTATTACCTCTTCTGAAATAATAACATTCACACCATTCATTAGTTGTCAAACTAGAACCATAAAGTCAACCATTACAGCTCAATGACTGTAAGACCCCCTTTATGAACAGATGTCACTGATATTTAACCAAGATTTTAAGAATCAGCACATAAGAAACAAACGCAGAATATAGGCCCCAAGATATTTTGGACTTCCTGCAAGACAGATTGAATAAAAATGAACCATTTCAATGGGAAAGAAATCGCAACTGCCCAAATGGGCAATTCCAATTTTCGTTACGAACATTTTTAATCAAACAGCTATAAAATATTACAACAAACTCCAAGTTATGTATTGCAGTTAATGGAATTAATCTTTCAGTTAGGTTAAGCAAAACCAGGGCTTAAACTTCCCAGTAAAAGCACTGAAAACAGGATGATGTGATTGCTGCAGGTGTGGTATAAGGTTTGGTAATTTCCATGGAGTATCCAATTTTCAACTGAATGACAGCATTTCTCCTTAGGTTTTCAATATTTTACAATTTCAGAAATTAGTACAGAAGCTGAGGAATAACCCACAGTATCAGAAACATATTTTGCTATTTGTGAACACTGCTGCATAAACAAAGTTTAAATCTTCACAGAATACGTGTCTTTGAGCCTGATTTATTAGGTGATCAAACCTGACACAGATCATAATGCAAGGCCATAGAATTTCAGCCAATTATTCCTGAAATTAGTTTCGGCTTGTGATTTCACTATATCTGCATAATTTAATGTTGAAGGCTTTAGTTCTAAAAATAAAAACAACAAAATAAACCATCTTCTGAAGTGAAATATCATCTTTAGAATATTGGGACACTTCCCATTCTACAAAACATATTGCAATTAATACATTTGGGACTACAGGACTTTATATACGTTATCCTCTAATATTTTAATGGAAAAATTCATAAACTTTAAGTCACCTTAAAATGCTAGGTTTATGAGCAATGTCAGTGCGAAACACAAAGTGAAGAAAAGATACCAATACATATGTGTACTTGCAAAGTTCACATGAACTGTTTCATTTACTTCCTGTTAAAACCCAGTAAAAATGTTTTAATATGAGTAGCAACCACAACCCAAGTCTAACTATATAGTTACTCAAATGGATCCAGCCAGTGGGTCATGTATACCATCAGCTGTAACAGAAATACTTAGAGCAAAGATGGAAACACCTTGTAGTTTGTGTAGATATAATCTACAACAAGCATAAAATTTAAAACACTTCCACTTCACTTAGTATAAGAAAGTTACTAAATTTTAGAAAATGGACACTTTTCTAAACTCAGCACAACCTTGGTATTTGCCCACCAACTGCCATTTGGTACTTCTGACCTGCCAGCTAACATACAATTGGACTGGGAAGTAGTTCTACGAGATGACGTCCACATTTCATCAAACAAAAATTTGTCATACCAACAACTATTCTGGATGATTTTAATTTCAGCTGTCACTGCAAGGGTCTGCAAGAGGAAGTCAGGTGAGATGACTGCACAGACAGCAACCATCATTTGTTTTCTAAATGAACTATCTAACTGATTTGGGTACCATACTTCTAATCGTTCCAGTGAAGATGATGAGAGTAAGCAACAATCTTGCAAGGGGCAGGAATCAGTTGGCACAGTAAAGCAAACTTGTCACAGTGTAAAAGTAAGCCTTGTATTTGCCCAAGTAGCTGTAAGTGTACACAGGATTTTCTCAAAGCTACAGTAATGCAGAAGGCTGCAGGCATAGATAAAGAAAGATGCCATAAGACATCAACACATACTGACATAAATTTGAGGAAAAAGAACGCGCCACCTTTTCTGGTTTTCTCCTTTACCTGTCTTGTTCACCAGTTTCTCCAAGTCTGTCCTGCTATCATGTTGCCATTAGAAGAATCAAACTTTCAAATGGCAAGACTATGTCATTTGCCTCATCCATAGAGGTTGACAAGACTACCATTTGTTTCACTTTCCATGCCTCTTCTCTTCAATGCTTTTCAATAAATGTTTCATGTCTTCCTCTGATCTTCTTCACATACACACCCCAAGAAAGCTGGTAATCATTATCACAACCCCAGAAAAAGCTTATGAGCAAATAACATACAAGAGCTACATCCAGCCCAACGAAGTCATCCTCTCAGCCTGTTAGAGTATTTCAAGGTTTCTGTCCTTGAATCACTGGCCTACAGTCAGGGTCCCTCTCTCCAGAGATTATATCCTGAATAAAAATAAAAATTATCCCACAAACAAAAACTGAATCTGTAAAAGATTTTTTTTAAGAAAGGAACTTACCTGCATTTTTAACTTTGATTATAAGAGGATTTCTCATTTGTATTTTGGAAGAACTATGACATTTATTAGCAACAGCAGTTAGTATTCATATTTAGTCTAACAGTCTCAAATAGATTATAAACTTTTTTGGATCAAGACATGATCAAGATTCAGAAGCAAAAATGGAGATATAACAAATGGCACTGGATTTCAATCACTGGATTCAAAGAATATTATACTGCATGAACTACAAAGAACACATCCAAGAAGCAGAGGTAGAAACCCAGTCAACTACCTGTGGTAGTTCACCGAAGGGTCTAAATCACCTAGTATTCAATATTTCAGGTCAACTTCCAGTTAGGTACTTCCTTAACTAGATGTTCACTACATTTAAATTATTTATGATTCCTGCCTTTTCAGGCTCTGAAACGTCATTGTCAAAAATGCACGGCAATTTAGAAAAAAAAATTAAAAAGAGATAGCTTGACCACTTCTGAGCCCAAAACATTAACAATTTCAGCATCTCAAATACGCTTTGCATTTGCACAATTAAAGAATGTGTCTGATTTAAAAAATAAAGAAGCAGTTAATCAGTTCTGCCATTTTGAGAAACAGGCTTTTGCCCAATGGACAGAACATCTAGCCTGTCTAGAAAGGACGGTCATGCTGAATAGACTACAGAGCCTTTCACACAAGTCAACATTTTGCACACAAACTTAGACTACCAAGAAGATGAATAAATACTGGTCACTATTAACCTCAGTCCAATGTCCAGCAAATAAGAGTTTTCTGGTCATTTTTTATGCTTGCCAGAACAGATAGCCTGTGGTCAGTCTTTGCCCAAATATGGTAACACACAAAGAGCAAGTATTGGCCACAGCATAGTCTAGGGGGCTCAAATCTTTAATTTAACAGAACTTCCTCTGAAGTCAAAGTAAGGTTTTGGCAATTCCTTCCACATGCAGAGTGGTCCCTAAATTTCTTTCCTACTTCCAGGGATGAGCCCTTCAAGACTGGCTTAAGCCACATTATGAGCATGGGGAAACCTGCTAAAACAATCAACCATGATTTATCTGTCTTGGGAAGACAGGCCTTCAGTCTTCTTGTCTATCAGTTCAGCACCTCCACTGAGCATTCAACTTGCTTAAAATATAAGTGCACATGGGATACTTTTCACTGTCTTATGTAGGTCTTTCCACCCATGGCAGCACAGATGTAATTCCATTAACAGCAGATACATGTGCACCAGCACTACAGTAAGACATCTTCCATAATAAAGTGTTCGAAAGGCTGTCTCATTTGACCTTAAAATTCCAGCCTCTGGATATAAATAATTTTTTAAGAACACTGCCTTAATGCATATTAACTACAAGATATAAACATTTTTGGGTTTGGATGACTACTTATTTACCCAAAAGACAAGAATGGGTCCAAAACAATAAATGCTTTTCACTCCCAGGGATGACTTCTCATAAAAATAAAAACAAGGAAGTTAAATCCAAGAGAACCATAATGCTTTTCAATTAAGGGTAAGGATGTGAAATTGCCACACATAAGACAGGAAATTCAAAGTTAGGCTGTCATCTCATTCCCTTCTTCACCCCAAAACCCTCCTCTCCTCTCCTGTTAGCATACCCTTCGACCACCTCCCGAGCAGCGAGTGAAGGATGGCATGTCAGAGCCTTAACTTTGAATCTCTTGGCTTCTCTCACAACCTTAACCTTATTGTTAAAGCACGTAGAGCTGAAGAGTTTAAATTTTAATATTTTGCATCACCGCGGCTTGCTGCACGGCCAAGGCACAGGATGGTAGCCCAGGACTTTGGTACAGACACAAATCCAAGAGGAAAGCCCCTCTGCCCTCCCCCCTCCGGACACATGCAGTAACTCGGCTTTGCACACATTTTTGCACACCACCGGGCTAGCACTTTTGTGTGCTCACTCTCCGAGCAAGTCGCGGCTGTCAGCGCTGCTCCCCACCATCTAGCACCCCCCCTTCTCCTTCGGGAGTCAAAGTGTTGTGCGAATGTGTGCGTGTGCGGTGGGGGGGGAAGCACAGGCCACTGGTAACACTTTGCCGTCTCCTCCTTTCAGTCATATTTCCGTCCTCCTCCAGCAAAACTGGGGAGGGAAGGGGGGGCGGGGGGCCAGGCGCCGCGGTGGGGAAACGCACACACTGGGCCCAACGAGGAGGGGGCAGCAGCAGCAAGTGTGGGTGACAAGATCGCAGTGTTTCCGAAGAGCAACAAAAAGAAGGGTGGGGTGGCCGGCGGGGCCGGGGACAGGGCTGGTGCTCTGGGGCTGTTACCTCGTAGAGTTCCTCGGAAGCCATGCTGGGGAGTCTCACAAGGTGGAGTTGGGTGCTGGTTTGGAAATACTTTGTTTCAGTTGGGGTCTGCGTGGCCTCCTCCTCCTCTTCTCCCTCTCCCTCCTCTTTTTCTGCCTCTCCCTCCTCCTCCTCCTCCTCTTCTTCTTCTTCTTCTCCTCCTCCTCCTCCTCCTCTTCTTCTTCTTCTTCCTCCTCCTCCTCCCTGCGCGTCTCTCTCCAGCGCAACTAACAGCTCCGCTCGCTAAATGCCAGTGAGGTGGTGTTGCTGCTGCTGGTGGCGGCGGCGGCGGTGCTGTGCGCAGAGCAGCTGCGCAACTCGCCCGCTCGCTCCCTCTGGCTCGCTCCCTCTGGCTCGCGCTCCCTCTCGCACACTCCCGCACACGCACACACACGCGCGCACACACTCAGTCGCGCGCACACTCGCTCGCACGCCCGCTCTCCCACACTGGAGCACTCGCGGCGGCGGCGGCGCCCCGCACCCCCACCCCCACCCCCACCCCTCCGTCCCCGGATCGCTCGCTCTCTCGCTCGCTCCCCAGGAACACTAATCGAGCGCAGAGAGAGCGCCACACGCAACCACCCCGCCTCGCCTCCAGCCACCCCCAGCTCCGTCCTCCCCCCGCTTTGATCTCCCATTGTCTGCTCAGCTGAGCGCGGCGCCTTGTGGGGGGCGCGGGGCGCGCGCCGGGCCTGAGCGCGGGGCGGCGGGAGGCAGCCCGCGGGCGGCCCGGGCCCGCTTCCTGCCGCCGCCGCCCGACGGCCCCGCCGGACGGCCGTGGAGTTTGGAGGGGCGGCCGGCCCGGGGGGGCGCCGGCACGCACGTGCGCCGCGGCGGATGGCTGCGCGCCCTCCAAGAGGGAGAGGCGCGCTCGTGGCGCGCGGCCGCGCTCGCCGCTGCGCACCCCTCGCCACGGCCAGCCCGCTGCCTCCCCACACGTCCTGCTGTGCTTCTGCTCCGACCTAGCACTAAACCCACACCTCCCTTACTCATCCCTCCATTGCCCTACCAGCCCTCGTCCTGGCCCCACTACAGCGCACGTGTCTCAGCGTGTCCCCGTGCCGATTCCTCATCCTGCTTCATTGCCCCAGTCTATCCCCACCCCATGTGTAAGCAACATTATCATGTGATCATGGCTGCATATGTTCTTCAGCCCGAACTTACTTGGTTGAATGTCTCTGCCATAAAACAGTGGAGTGATGGACACTGGGCAAATCTGTGAGGGAACTAAGCAATCCTTGTTGAGCATTGCCAACCGCAAATATGGGGCTTACGTCTCCTAACCATGTTGACAAAATCAGGAAGGCCCCACCACAACCTCCCAGGTATGATGGGTCAAAACAAGGCGATGGTATTGTTAAATTTCCCATGAGTCCAGTGTAGTTACACCATGCAATTTGTTCTTGTCACCTAATATGTCATCTGGGGGTGTTGTATAGGAAATTGTGCAGATAAGTTGCCTTGTAGTAAATTGTTAACTTGATGACTTAAATACACCATTATGCAAGGTGGATGCTATATGTTGCTCCTTCAAAAGGAAATTCTACAAAATGGCTTCTCTCATGGCAAAAGGGGAAGGGTGGGATAAAACCAGTGTCAGGACAACAGTGCCTTACAGTGCTTTTTATCATACTTAGGCATTCATTCAGGTGAGTGTTTCTTATTCTAAACTATGTCAGGGAGCCATACTCTGCTGTGGAATAGCACAAGTTAAGCTAGAGTTCATCACATTCATGTATTCAACCGACACGTTGACTCAACTAATTTTTGATCAGTTCTTTTTTCTTTTTTTGCTGAAGTCTTGCAAAAGCATTTATTGAAAGCCAAGAAGCTCCACAATGTTCCACTTTGATAAACAAGTTTTGGGCCATTGTTCAGCAGGTATCAATCTGGAAAATACTGACCGTTTGTGATCTTTGGATAATTTATATAAAAGGAACTGGAAAATTCTTTTTGAGACTTGCTTTACCTCTCATTCTTTGCAACAAATAGATAACATCTTCAAGGTCAACATTCTTCTAGATGACTGAAATTCTGGTCCCAGACTGCCACAGACATCGTTTGCACAGATAAAATATCTGGCAGCTTTCAAAGGAAATTAGTTTATGAAAAGAGTAGAAATGAACTTTCTTTAAATCATTGCTTGAGGTCTTCAAGAGCTGGGCTTAATCTAACTGGTGGAAAAAGGAGTCTCTAGTGACAGGAACAAGACCACTGGCAGAATAATTGGCCTATGGAAAAAACTGAGACAGTCAGATCTAGCAGCTCTGTGGCTGCCTTCCACCTGACCAGAAGGCCAGCATTTAATCACAGGTTCTGGGATGTGGTCTGAACCTGCCTGAGCTCTGCTCAACATACCATCATTGTTGTAGCCATCCTTTGAAAGACAATCTTTTAAAGTAATTTGTACTCAAGTTTTAGCAAAGAGAGGCCAACACTAGCTGCCGAAGATGTTAGTTTGCTGGAAGGCATAAGAATAGAACACAGGAAGTTCGTCTTAGACTTTACTTAGGGTCTTACCATTGCAGTAAACCAGACCTTAGGCATTTTACTCTTCTGGATGACAAAAAGGAAATACAGTTCTTCAGTATTACTCTATTTTTAGGAATTCAAGAAAACAATGAAAGCTCAGAATCTTTACTAATTTTTAATGTTTTATATACCCTCCACATTTCATCTTCTGTGAAAGAATGAGTTCTTCATTTTCACATATTTGTTGCTTGCATTGCCATTAATTCTTCTTTGCCTCCTATTCTAACCTTTTGTACTTTTTGCTTTTATAAAACTCCAGGTGAATCAACCATGCTACTTGAAAACATCAGGCAGTAAGTGCTATGGTTCAAGCCACTGCGAGGAATCAAGTTTTGTGATTGGTACCCAGGTTTTGCAGTTGGATATAGTCACACTAAGTTTCCTAATAGCTTCTGGTCACCTTGCTTGTACTAGAAAAAATCAACTTGGCTAAAAGCTGTATGGTGAATCATCTAGATCACCATTTCTGTCATCTTTATTTTGTTTTGCACTTTCTTCACTGAGGAAGGACATGTAGATTTTTTAGCAGCTTTTTAGTTTTTAAAACCAACCTTGGTGAACATTTTGTAATGGCTTTAGTGACATTGCATATAAATGCTTCTGGTGGAGAGGCTGTATGGAACACAGTAATGGAGCAGTCAAGGAAAAGTGAAAAGCCAGAGCAGTTTGAATTCTGACAGTGACAGCAAATGTTTTTATGGGTGTTTGAAATAGATTTGGTTAATCCAATATTGGTAAGGATCAGACAGTGTCAGCCATGCAGGAATTTTTATACCATACAGTGATTAGAGTTTGAAGTAGTGGCAGCAGTCCTGGTATAGTCAAGAGTACATTTGTTCTTCTATTTAGCAGAATGAAGAATGTTCCAATTCAAGGATGAGGTAAAGGTCGTGGAATTAAGTTCATTCAAAAGGTCAACTCCGTGCACTGTGTACCACTGTCATGTCTATAGATATCTTCATAGCTGGTGGGACAGCTGGTGGCATAGCTGAATTTACAATACTTACTGTGGTAGGCCATAGCTGACTAAGAGTTTACAGTAGTGAAAGTATCACAGAGATCTGTATTAGATGGGAATGGATCTACATCTCCAGGATCTGTTCTAACAAAGTTATCACAGCCATATTTGATATGCAAAGATTTATCTACAAGATCATAACTCTTGATATTAATAAGATGGTTAGCAGTAAATAAGTATAGTAATTTCATATAGATATGAAATATAAAATAAATTTGCCTCATATTTTCACTCTCATATTTTGCTTCTATCCTCATCTGTCTTCATCTTAACTCCCATTATGTGGCTCATCCTTGTACTCTGAAATTTCAACTCCTCTTCCTTTCCCCACCCCTTCTTCCTCTCCTTCTCTTTTCTTCTAAATTGCATGAGCTGCTTCAGTTAAAATGAACAAACAAAAAATGCCAGAAAAAGCATTTCTTGCAAGCTGTATCTATACTTTCAATGCAGAATTGAGAATTATGTTTCTCAATTTGTAGTGGGTGCAGTTTAAATAGAAGTCATTTCAGGGAGAAAGAAGGTTTTGGTTCTGTGACACAATGAGCAGAAAGGGATCACCTGAAGGAATGACTATTAAACATGATTCTTAAAATGGAACTCTAGAAGAAAGAGCCTCCTTATTCTCTAAATAAAGACATAATTTTTGCTGACCTGCAAAACATTGAATTCTGGATTAGATCTAGACAGTAACATAATCAGATTTAAATAACTGAAGAAAAGAATGATAATCACACTTACATAATCTTGTTAATTTTTGTTGACTGACATCATTATATCTTGCTCTTTATAGATAAGGACCTAACTTCTTTCCCAAAAGTTCTTACTTCCAAAGAATGCTAATGGTCCATACTCTATAATAATGTTATATATTTCTTTTTTTCCTTCCAGGACCACTGTTCCTAACTGATAGTGCACTGAACGTCTTTTTTTAAATCTTCCTCGTTATGTAGAAGGAACCCTAACTGAACACCAAGCAAATACTCTACTTTCTGTTTCCTTGTTTCACTTTCAGCTATGGTGTTAATGTAATAATTTGGAGTTGGTTTTGTACATTCATTTTTCTTCACAATCTGTCCATGAAATGAGTTTGTATCTATTGTTTGTTCACATGTGGAATGGAGACATGAGATTAAAGTCAAAACTACCTACTGATTTCTGGTGGATCACCTTGTGGAATCACATTACTTTCCCTCTCAGCTCACCTACTGATAACCAGCAGAGTCTAGATGTTTGCATCCACATCAGAGATGAATAGTTTTAGCTACTTCCTGATCTCCTTTGATCTATTTAAAAAATTGGTGCTCTCTTACCACTGGAATGTTGCTTCTCTTGTCTTGGTGAGAATGAGAACTCATTTATAAAACAACTAAGAACACAAAATACTAGCTTAATAGTTGGGTTTCGATGGGAGCATGGAGTGAAACTGAAGGATAAACTTTATCCTTGCAAAACACTTTAAATGTCTGATCAACCATAAGAGTTTGCTCATTCTCGTAGTCACTGTCTTGATCATTATGAAGAATGCATTACCTGAAAATTATATTAAAGCATGTCCTCTTAAATATTTTAAAGGAGATATCATGAGCTAAGAAAGTAGTAGGTTGAGAACTGATGTTTGCAGGTTCTATGTCTGAAAGATCACCATTCTTTGCTTTCCTGTGGAATCTGTAATTTACCTTCTCATGACTAAAGACAGCTTTAGAGTCATGTAGAGAATACAGACAGCTAAAACTGTGTGCTTTCATAGAGACTACAGAGAGCCATACAGATTTTTCATGAAGCAGGTATTCCAATATAATGCATGTAGGACACTGATATTTATTCACAGGGAACATTCATTATGGTTATGAGTATGATATTTACAGGCTGAGTTTAAAAATCTCCAGGAATTTTTCTCAGCATGACATACCAAGCATTTTCAAAATCCGATGACCAGTGCTGTCAGGTGAAGAGAGTAGTAATCTGGGTGGTAAAACCTTTCCTGTTTTTCCTGATAAGGACATTTGTAAATATTGAGAAAGAACATGGTATTTCTTGTGATAATTGTAGAAAGCCTAAGAACCATTGTTTTTCCATTCAGGTGAGAACATTAAAAATTTTGACCATCTTTTTTCTTAAGTAGCTGAATAAGAGAAAACTGAATAATGAAGAGAAAAGCTATCTTCTAGAGCAATAGAAATGCATCATTAAGAATAAAGAATCTGAACTTTTGATCTAACAGTTACTCTTACAGTTACAGACACTTTGCAGATCTGAAATGGGTCAAAGACCTATGTCTTTCTTTCAGTTTCAAGATTTAACCCTGTATTTTTCTGTGACTGGAAGGTAATTTAACATGGTGATCTCTGAATATCAAATACTGGTGTGATGTCTCATCCACAGTTGCTGACAGAATGTTCCATATTGAGATCTTTTCTTTCCTCCAGTTCAGAGAAATGCAACATATCTCCTGAAGAAAATGATGAGAGAACATCCATCTGCTTAGGTTTGATCACCTGGTTCAGCACCTGCCTCTTGGAATTCAATAGGTCCTTCAGCTTCCTCTTAGTACTGGGAATATAGATCTAGATATGTGAGACCAGTGCTTGATTTCCCTTGACTGTCTAGAGGGAGATTTTCTGTGTTGTGGATTAAATTCACACTTCCTGCTATCATCATAAAGTATGATTATCTGGTCCATTGTAGCATAAGCCTAGTTCTGCCAGTACCTCCTGTCAAAAGTTATACTCTTACTTATAAGAATATTAAAATAATCAGTTAGGTTTGGTGTTTGAAACACTGTTTTTGTGAAAACTGTGCAAACTGTTCATGTTCCCCCTTCCTGAAAACAGAATGTTTCAGCATAGGAAGGGGAAAGTAAAATGTCAAGTTAATCCTGACTTGATTCAGCATTAGATTGCAAATTTGACTGTGCATTCAATATAGTCTGAATGAAGACAATGTTAACTTCTGTAAAGGAAGGGGTGCAAAGGGTAAGGAACCTCTCATGGGGGAATTAATGTATTTTCTTGGAGGAGGTTCCTGAACCTCTTCTGGGAGAAGTGTGTTCCTGTCAGTATAAAGCATAATAAAAGTGTGACAAAATGGAAGAGGAAGTGGTCTGAATGCCTTTCATTTCATTTTCTTATCTTTCTCTGAAGTTATCCATAGGGCATACTGATCTGACTGATGGTCCATAGATGAATTAAAGCTGTGAATAAGAGTTTTTGAAATAATTGTGGCTATAGTAGAGATCAAAATTATGCTATGGCTTCTTGAGATTTATTCAGCATTACCACTGGAAATAAAGCTTATTTCCTACAGACAGACCATGAAAATATGACCTCTGAGCATAGAAGCGTAATGCAACATGACCACTCCTCCTTACAGATGGAGGTTTTTTCTGTTTTTAATGGACCTAAAATTGCAGATTGATGCAGTTTTCATCTTTTCAGGTATCCCCCTCTAGCAAAAGCTGGCACAAGCAGTCAATAGCCTTGTTGTCTAGACTGGCAGCACTGGAACAAAAGGCCTTGTTCTGGAAGTTTGTCTGTATTAGGATAGGCTGAATTCTACTGGATTCTACTGTTAATTTGTAGCAGCTGGTAGCTGGGAACCTTTTGGTATTGTTATTCAAGTTTTGCTATCAGTAGACAAGGGAAATTGACTAGTAAACACTTTACTAGGTTTTTCCATCTAGCCATCTTGGACCGTATTCATTGTTTTGACATAAGAAGATTGTGTATTAGTATGGCATGGATACATTTCTGTCAGTCTTTCTACAGCAATGTAATGGGGAATAACTTTTCCTCTAGAAGGTCAAGCATTAACATAGACATAATGCATAACTTTTATCTTCGTATTAGTAATCCTATGTTGCAGCATAATATTCATTATTCTGAAAAGCAAAATAAAAAGTTAATAAAACAAAATGCTCTAGACAAACTAAGCACCAACCATGTTGATGAATTTATATCTGGCTCACTGAAATTCCCAAACTGATCACTACTTTGGTTTGGAAGGAACTCCTGAAATTAAGTTCCCTACATCTACCTTTTATAGTCTTACCTTTAGATCACTGTGAAGCAATAAGGAAAAGAAGTGAGCAAAGGAGACATGAGAACACTCCAGTGAGTACTTCCTCAAAGACTCAAGCTGTTGTCAAGCTGTACTGTTGGCATATACCAAGAATGAGAAGCTACAAAAGCTATTCAAAGAAGAGCATATTTTTCCTGAACATTGTTTTGGGGAAAGAAAAACAGAATCTTTTAGGTGAAATATTCTTTCAAAGAATTCATCCAGAGGCATATATCCAGCCTGAAAAATTGTAGTCCAAATGGTTTAAGCTTAGTAAAGATAACAACATAAAAGTGTCTTATACTAGAAAGCATGAAGCAACATTAACTATAGGCATTGCTATCTGTATTGCCTATAATAAAAACACTACAGCGTGGCATGTAAATGCATTCCCCAAAGATACAATCTCAGATCAGCACAGGCATGCATAAACACCATGTGGTATAAAGATTTTTATAAAATGAATATAGGATGATTTCATTACTCACAAATAGCAAAGTTATGAGGTAGTTATACAGGTCATCGTGAACAAGTGCAGGAGACAACATCTTTATATATCACATCATGGCATTATGTGTTTTCAGTATAATACATATACCAGAGAGGAACTATTTAAGAATAGTTTTGAAAATTTGAAAAACAATATTGCAATTGTTGTGTGTATCCTTTGTACCTATAAAGGCTTGCCTAATTAACTAAAGTACAATAGTTCAAGGTTCAGCAGAGATGAAGACTTAAGAGTAACACATGTAGAAGACCTCAGAACTATGGAAAATTATTTCTGTATAGGGAAGCACTATTCAAGTGCAGTAAAGGATTTTCTACAGCTACAAAGGCTGTTGTAACACTGACAGTTCCCAAGGGAATAAACTTCTCACTCAAAGCTCTGCAGAATGGCAAAGAAAAAAAAAAACTGTCAACCATCAAAAAAAATCACAAAATGTATCACAAATCACTTGTTTTTGTATTAAAAATACCTAAGTCCAGAGCAGAGAACGGTGATTGCTCATCTTCTTGGCTCTTTTCAGAGAATCTGTCATGTGGAACATGTCAAGGAAACTGCAGATGATGTCACAGAAGAAACTTTGCTGCTTCTGAATGAAACAGGAGAATGCCGAAAGCTCAGGGCCTACTCCAAATCACATTCTTTACACTGATTGCGCTTAAGTATAATTGAAACATACCAAAGAACATCATTAACAACTTTTATATAATAACACTAAACACATCTTTATGTTTCAGAGCAGAAACAATGTACTGTATTTATGGATGAAATCTTCATGCCTCTAAAGTCAAGTAATAAAAATCTCATGGACTTAAAGTGTGAAAGTTTTATGAAGCAACTTTTAAAAGTCAACAGATAATTTTACTAAAGAAAAGTATTCATTCTTGGGCAGAGAATATACACGAATTGAGGGGGTAATAAACTCAAAAGGATAACTCTTTTTCAGAGAGTTTTAAGTTTAACAGTACACACTGGCATCAGTATCATTTTTTACCAGAATTCTGACATGTTGTTTTCAACGTTACAGGACTGACTTCACCTCTGGCCTGTCTCTGACTTGTTTGATCCTGGGCTTGTTTGTGTGGAATCTTGCTCTTCTTTTATTTTCAGTTAGGAGAAAGACTATCTTGTATATACTAATGGTTATCATCTTGCAGATCTGACTGGTTTCAGGCACCTGTTTTTCTTTTGATATTGACAAACAGTTCTCTTAAAAGATGGCATCTTTATTTAGCAGTTGGAATAAAGTATGAGAGAAAAGGGGATTTTAAAAACACCAAAGAGGCTAAACACATATTTAGTTTAACTTTGGTTAAGGTCCAGCTGGAACCAATCCACTTCATAGGAATATGCAGGAATAACACAGTCATGCTGATAGTCATCAAATGGCTTCTCACAATTCCCCCCCACCTCCCCTCCAAGGACAGGCAGCCTCTAACAACTGACACAATCAACTCTGAAATCAGAGTATCTCAGCTCAGAGATCCTGATTACATGAGTGAGTTTAAAAAACAGTGGGGATATTAATGCAAGTAGAACTCTGTTGTGGGAATATTCTTATCCACAGAAGGCTAACCCAGGTGTTCAGATGTATGTGTCAGTCAGTAGGCTGAACTGGGTGGTGAAGATGTACTTCAAGACTTGAAAGTCGAATGCATCCATTTGCTTGTATTAACATCATATTAATGACAGATCTAAATACAGCATGAAAAATCATTCAAAGGCACACCCACATTTGTCATAGTCACATTCCTATTACATTGTGTAAGAAGAAAACAATATCTGGCAAAAATAAAATAAACGGAGGAACATGAATGAAACAAAATCGGTTACAATAATTTCAGATTTATCTGATATTCCAAGGCCTGTTAAAATATGTGTTCAGTGTTATCAAGAAATGTCACATCAGGAAATACAATACTAATTTACTTACAGACAGTTGAAGAGGAAAATGGCTATAAGCATAGGTCCTCAATAGAGATGAAACAATGTAATAGTTATTGAAGATAAATACATACATTTTGAAAGTCCTCTTTCCACCTTCTTGTTTATTCTGTTACATATAAGTCTTTGCTAGCTTTCATCATGGATACTTTTTCAGTAACATGAAAGACAGACAATTACATTCCTGATGATGAAAATGTAGCACTGAATAAGGTAGTTAAGGATTATTTTCTCTCCAACTGGTTGAGGAGAGTTTTCAAACATGTCAGCTAATTTGGAATCTCAGGGGATGTAGGAAATTTATGTAGGTGAAGGTTAATGACCATCCTCTATGCTACTCCTGACACATTGAAAAATATTTAAAACAGTGTTTGCATATCTGTAAGGATTCTTGAGTTTTGAAGAGCTGTGAAGTGAGGTAAGAATTTTATTTCCCATTTTTAGGGTATTAAAGAAAAGAATTATTGTTTTCATCAGCAGAACATAAATCTTTACTTAAAGCAAGACACCCTGCACACACACAGATTTCCCTACTTTTCCCCTCCACTCTGAATAGTCTTCAGCTTGTAAACTAATGCCCTGCTGATTCAGGCTTGCTCAAGAAATGCAATTTATATTTAAATATTGATAGGTAATTAGAAACTTTTGGGGAAATAAAAACAAAAATAAAAAGTCACCACATGGATATTATTCCAGAAAACAAACCAATTCCTGAAGGAAAGGATAACAATTCTATTCCTCTGGGGAATTTTTAGTTCTGGCTGTTAAGTGACCACTGAGGTAAAGATTGGTAATACATTAAAATCTTTGGTTTACCGTTAATTGGTAATCAAGTAGCAATAAGATTTATTTCTGAGTATTCAAGTTATGCAAAATCTGAAAGATCAGCAACTCTGCTTGAAGACAATTCCTGTCATTTCCTAGGGTGTTTATTTTTTCTTTTCTTTTTCACTTTGTCTTCCTTGGTACTAATCCCGAGTTCCTGCCATTTGTAAAACAAACTCTATAATCTAGATTTGTTGTCTTTGTTTAAATTTGTTCTCATCTCTTTTCTCCTGTAAGTTACAGGATCAAGTGAATGAATCCCTACAGTTTTTCAGGTATTGCTTCCTTGCCTGTTGTCAGCAGTAATTAGAGAAGATTTTAAAAAACTGAGATTGGTCAGCTTTGACAGTGACTTCTGTTCAGGGGCAAGCAGTCCCAGTCAAATTTCATTGTGAACAGAGTTTTCAGGAGCTTTTAAATTTTGAGGACCTAGCTGACCCCTTAAGGCTACATTCTTCTTTCTTGGCTTTTGCAACTGGCTTTTAGTTTCCTTTAACTTGCATGAAATTTGCTTTATCTTTTCATTCCAAAGTGAAATTCCTATTTTTTGATTCTACACATAACAAAGCCTATCTTCTTCCGACTTGGACTTGATAGATAAAAATTCCAGATAGTTTCTTCCTATTCACTTCAGATGGTGATATCTTAGATAGGAGGTGACAGCGGTTTTGATCTCAGGAACATAATCTGTTAAATTCCAGAGCAACTCAGTTACTCCTCAGGATTCACTATCAGTGCCTTGGAAGCCCACACTGCTACCACATTAAATGATTTTGCTCAGAAAGCTTGTTTTAATTTAATATAATTTATAACTATGAGTGGGTCAGAGGACATATCTGTTGTTCTTTTTACAAACCGGAAGAATTCATTGTTTAAAAATCTCACTCAAATGCCATCGGGGATAGACCAATTGTTACTAAGACTCCTTGCACATTGGCTCTTACATATTTCTGCTATCTGTACAGTGAGTTGAGAAATACATACTAGAGATTTCTATCACTGTCCATACTACCAAGCTGCAGTATATTTATGCCAAATAGCTTTGGCATTTCTGATTCTCAAAGGGTGAATAATGTCAAATTTTATTTTCAGAAACTTTCTGTTGATCTTTCTTTTCCCTTTAGACATCATCTACAAGTGAAGGTGACTGGATGATATGTTTGGTGACATGTTCAAGCTATTTCACCACATAATACAAAGCATTCCAGAAAATAATGTCACTTGGCAAAAACATCTGTATAATTTTCTCTGATACTTCCCTGAAGCCTTCACTAACATATTCTGTGATACCAAAGATACAGGAGTAACTGCAGAATGTGCTCCTGAATTAGAGTTCAAGAGGCCTTTCAAGTGTGTCAAGTTTTTTTTCTTCTAATTAAGTGGACACTTACTCTCTTGGAGCAACTGCTCTAGTGGTAGAAACCATCTTCTAAAACTTGCTAACATTCACAGGTATTTCCACTATCATTTTAGAGTACCTCAAAGAAGTGACAACCTGTCACTGTGTGTGTGCATCCTTTTCCTCTTACAGCTAAGCCCAGCTCTTGCCCAAGCACTTTACAACTTCTGCAAAATTATTTCAGCTGTGTTCTTATTACAAGCTTCTGTAATGACAATTTAGAGGATGTTCTTGTGATCAATATACATTCAGTTGCCATGATCCTTTAATGTGTACTCTCCCACAAAATAAGCATATTAAGCCTATATATGTTTTCCACACCACAAGAAAATGAGCATCTTTGCCAATTAGTGCACTAGCTAACACTGACATCTAGCAGAAAAGGTGTATCTCAGGACTTAGCCAGTATTTTCGGTTAGCAGCCATTTTGATCAGAGCTAGATGCCAGCGCTAGCAATAAGAGCTGGGTCAATCCCGTTGTTCTGTCTTTAAACCAAAATAGAACTAAGGGCTACAGCCTCCCAGTTCCAGTTTATCCACTTAATTTTTAGCTCTTGAAATTGAATTTAAACATTCTTAGCAATCACTACAAACCACTTTTCACCAAGTTCCTTGGAGAACATGAATACAAGTATCTTTTGTTTGAGCAAAGGGGGAAAAGAAAAAAATGGAAATCATATGCACACACAAATGAATAACTAAAATCATTCCATCAGCATATCATTAACCTCACAACTTGAAATAGAAATGATCCTACTCATCAATCTGCTTGGCTTTGGTGGTATCAAGAGGAGCAATGAGAAAGTCTCTTGTGGCCTGTTCCAGTCCAAAGAAAATGAATTATGTTGGGACCCATTTATTTATGTAACTAGCTGGTCCAGTTTTCTCATATGAGCCAGGCTGTGACCAACATGACAGTACTGCCACCATTTATCAGGCCTCTTGGTAAAGGCAAATCTTTTCTACCAATGCTACCAGTCTGATAAGATAATGCTCAGAAGCCAACTCTGCAAATGCTACTGCTAGTCTGCTTCAGCCAATTGCTGAAAATTCACTTTGTGCACGTACAAAATCTCCAGGTAGATATACCTGAACAAAGGAAATGTTTCCTCTTTGGGTGTGTTGATTTTGAATTTAATTACCAAACCAAAGTCCACTTCCCATAAAGCCAGAGTGATTCTCTGACTCAGGCTCATCTTTTGCAAAAGTCTTACTCATTTTCCCCAGTCAAGTATTGAAATTTTATTATCATTAATACAACTGAACTAATTCCAAGCAAAGCTACAGAAACTCTGTATATGGAATATCAGGTAATTAATATTACAGTTATTTAAAGAAGGTGATTAGTACTAACTTTTCCCCTTAGTCCTCATAGTGAGAAAGTACTATCACATTATGCATAGTGGGACAGAGACATTATAATTAATACAATACAAAGAGTTCTTTTTGCTTTGCAGGTGCCAATAAGCAACCTCAAGGGAATATTCAAGAATCCTTGGTATGTTTAGAGTTTTACTGCAGGAAAACTGTATGATGTAAGTGCTTTTATTTCACTCTGGTTTAGCCATGGTGCTTTCAGTTGGCCTGCTTCTATGTATAAAACACTGTTTCTCCTCCTTTCCCAGCTTTTCCTAAAATATTTAATGCAGAGATTCAGAACAGCTTATATCCTACTACACATGCACAGAAAACATTAAAAGCATTATGAACATTGCTAGGTCAAGCACTCAAAGTTGCCTTAACTGAACTCTACTTTCATAGGCATTATGATACTGCCTTTAATTATACAATGACATACAGTTTTTTTCCAAGGGCCAACTTTAATTCTAGTATTTCTTCATCTCAGAGTGCTTATTTTATGGGTTTAATAATCTTTTAACATAATTTTTTTCATTTTCAGTTTTTTAGAGAATTAAACTAGCAAACAAAAATCCAAGATCTCTTTGTGTAGCATCATATGGATCACAGCATTATAGTTCATTAGCAGGGTTAAAACTTCTAGTTACAGAAAGGAGATTTCTGCCATTTTAGTTAGTCAGTGATAGATAGTATTAGTAAGCTATCTACCTCCATATGATCCACCAATAGTGGATCTAAGACCAGAGACAAAAAAAAAAAAAAAAAAAAAAAAAAAAAGGGTGGAAGGAGGGGATGTGTTCCCTGCATTCCCATCTGTCTCTGTTGCAAGTTCCACCATTTTAACTTTTGTTGGCATGAGTAATCCGTAGCAACACAACAAATTAGACTAGCTTGCTAATCTTATTGAAAACTGCCTCTGCAAAATAGTGTTTTGTTAGACGTGTGAACTGCATCAGTTCTTATTGTGGGCACATAATCCTTAGTGCTGAAGCAAGGAAAGGGATAGCAAGAGGCAGCCATAGGCAAGAGAGAATGCGTGTTCATCCTTTTTGGTGGCAGTATCTGCTTAAACCAAATGTAAAACAACATTCTGAGATATCCACATGAGTGACCTTCACAAGTACTTGCTGACAGCAGAAGAATGTTAGCAGTCAAGAAATTTGGGTTCAGGTCCAAGTTCTGCCAGGGCATGCTCTATCGCATCCTCTGTTCACCACAGCTGGATGTTTTCTGTGCCCACCCGCTCAAGTCTGCCTTTCTTGCAGGTCTTCTTTCTTTTCTTTATAATCTTAGTATATGTCTCTCTGTCACTGATTTCTCGCCAAACCAGCATATATCTTCAGTTTCAGGATTCTTGTCAAAGCTCCAGGCCCCACTCCCATACTCTACTTCCATTCTCAGTTTTCGGCTGTGGTTCCCAACCAGTTTCCTGCTCTGGTCAGCATGCTTACCCATTCCCAGGCTCCCCTCACTCCTCACTCCCTGTACTATTTCACTCTCCTCATGCTCTGAGCAGTATTTTGAGGAGTATTTTGAAGAGCTTTCAGAAGAATCTTGAAACTGAAGATATATGCTGGTTTGGTGAGAAATCAGTGACAGAGAGACATGCTGGATCACAGCCTCTTTTCCCAGTCCCACCATCAGTTTTCACAAGCTTTTAGTCCATTTCCTTGTCATTCCAGTTCCCATCTCATGGTCTTTCATTGCTCCAACCCAGACTTCTTGCTTTAGTTTCTTCCTTCGGTGAGTCCCAGAATCCCCTTCAACTTCCTGTTCAGTTTCAGCTTTCCTGTTCCCTGACTAGCTTAGTCCCAAGTCTCCCTTTTCTGGAGCTGAGTTTGTCAACAACAACAACCACTTCCCTCCACCCTCAAGCCCAAGTTTTTGCTATATTTTGAACCTCAGACAGATTGCTTTCCATTTCTCTCTGAATTTCAGACAGATTCTTTCTCCAAGGCTGATGTGGCAGAATAAGAACACTGAGACCACAGACAAGGGTCTTCCTGTTTTCAGCTCTGATGCCTGTTCTTACAGTGGTATACAGCAACCTGGAGCAGCAGCTGCAGGGATTGTCCAGCTTAGCACCTCAGTGCAGAAAGACTCTTAAGAGACTGTAGCTGTCAAATTGTAACTAGGCACTGCTGAGCATGTGCAAAAAGTGGTTTTCATGAAAGGCTTATTATTATGGCAGTTCATCAGGGAGATTACGAAAGGCTCATCCCTGACACAGAGGCTATTTTGCTGCCAAATTTCAAGTCCCTCATCCACATCATAAATACATATTAGCTTCTCAACAACATAATTTTAGTATTTTAAGCAGAGTCACAACAATTTAAAATAAATGCATTGAAAAAAAGGCATTGCTTAACGACTTGTAATCTATTTATAAGGTCCCTCTGGGCAAAGTTAAAAAAGGAATACACAATATAATTTTTCCAGTGAGCTTAAGAAAATAGCTGGTTCATGTTCATCTAACATTTGTCACTATAATGGTGAAGGGGAGACATTCCATTAGTCCCTAATAAACAGTTATTTTACTTTGAAAATATTCTGTAATCATTTGTCACAACAGTTTTAGTTCTATTTTAAGAAAGTTAAATACAAACTTATTTTATTTACATTTGCATAGCTAGTAATATACAGACTGTCAGTTACTTCATTTTATCTGAGATATGGCTTCTTAAGAAGCATCCTGGCTTCTTAAGATCTTGTTGTCTTGAGAGTACCTGACTTTATCTTAAGGGTTTGTCCACATACGAGAAAATTACCATTTTTACCAATTTAGTTATGTTCTTATTAGTTGTATAGGTATATAATACAAAAGTCATATATAATACACCCCTATGAAGAAATCCCTTATTTTGGAAATAAAAGAATGATTTTTTTGGTAGCCTGGTAACTTACAGCTTATGTGGTATCTTCTGTTAGAATCTCCCTAATGATCTTATACATCCATTAACTAATTTCAAAAAAGATTTGACGGAAGGACAGAGATCTCAAAGCTCCTTAAAATGTAGTGGAAATCAGCAGCAAGGTAGTTAATCCCATACTCCTACTACTGAAGGAAAAGCATGTTATGGTGGTATGGATTTTTAGGGATGCAGGACTGAAACCCATAGAGAAGCTGGCTTCCTGAGCTCCCCTTGCTCATGAAAGAATTCATTTCTATACAGCTTAACCTCCATCTCAAGCTATACAAACTAAATTAAAAAATCATTTTTGTTATATGCAGCCTCGGTATTGGCATGTCATATTCCATTATGAGTTTGTTTTTATTTGCTTGTTACTTTGAAAAACTTAAAAGCCATCTGCACTCAAATTTAGACTTACCCTTTTCTGAAAGGTCTGTTTCAGTTTGAGTTTCTGGAGGAAGTTTCATCTTAAACAAAATTAAAAACCTTTGCCTTTTTTTCCCTGTGTTAGAATAAAACTAACTGACTAGCTCTAACACTCCAGTTATTCAGCGGTAAAGACTTAAAACTTAGCAAGGGCATTACTCTTCCTTGGAAAATTCACCCAGTAACTATTAGGCCAAACGGCATTCTTTGGAAAAGCCCAGAGACAACTGTTAGCTAAATACGATAAAGACTCCATCTATAATGAACAATCTTCCTGTGTGTCACAGCTCCTTTGCGTGACTGTCCATTCAAAGTAGCTTTGCATATTCCTGTCCAAAGTTATAGGAAAGTCTAAATACAATTTCTCCTAAAAGTGCTGCTTCTTGTTGTGGTAGTATATGATATGACCTCTGCATACAGAAATATTGATAGCAGGAAAACAATCTCTTTTGCTGTCAGTGTTCTCCTAGCATTAACTAAATTCTGTATTTTTTCTCCCTCCAAATTTAAGGGGGTATTTGTACTCCTGTTTTTCAGAGGTTTTAAGTGTGTGTGCATCCCACATTCAGGAAGAATATGGAGCACCATTGTTCAGGTTGAACTTTACATAACTAAGCTTTGTGGCGATCACTTTCCCTTCTTTTTAATGAAGTGTTGTTACTGAGGATGTACAACTGGGAGTTACTCGTGGGATGTCAGAAGGAAGCTTTCTTGTAGATAGTGCATGGGTGAGGCTGGTTGCTAAGACCATCCAAGACATCAGCATTTGATTCAGACAACTTTATCTGTGTGACTAAGTAGATTTTTTTATATGCAATAACTTTTCCATCTGAGCAGTTGTGCCAGGATGGTTGCCCCAATGAAAATTGGATGTCACAACATTAATTTTACCTGTACATCTGCTATACTGCTGTTATTTACATGATGCCAGTCAACTTTCATGCAGTTTAAAATATATACCTATTTTTATTGTAGTTCTGAAAAACAAATGTTGTAACTATGGTGCTGAAGAATGAGGAGAAAAAGAATAAGCCTATAAACACCTTAAGAAAAAGTGAAATATATAACTCTCAAAGTTCAGAAGACGTAATGTGCCAGGACAATATCATTTCAGAACATGAATTCAGGTTCTGCTGCTCAGATCTCCAATCATATTTCAGTTCTGCTTGTTGCCAGAAGCTTGAATTAAGGTAAAATACCACAGATTCTTTTTTAACCTTACACTATTTTGCTGGTCCTGGTTATAACCCAGCCTCATAGAGAGTCATATTAGCACAATTGAATGCGGCAGTAAACTCCTACACAAAGGCAGGAAAAATGGCCCAGGGCAGAAGAGGATAAAAACACTTTAAGCTGGTTTTGCCACCAGGAAAAAGGTTTGTATACTAATGCCTAAAAGGGACTATAGGAAGGAACAGGGTAACTGATATGCCATGAGATAAACACCTCTTAATCAATGTAGTAAGAGGACTGTATGGGAGAGACCTAGATAATATACTTGATTTTCAAGGACAGTATCTGAGAAAGGGACCTTAGCCCCTTTGGAATAAGTATGAAATAGCTCATACATACCAATAGGAGATGCATTGAAAGAAGTCAGCAGAAATGAATACAGATTTTCACATTAGTTCTCAGGGGCTGAACTGACCTGTCCAATTTGTGTGTTCCCCTACCCTCCCTCAAAGTCTATCAGTTTTCCAAGTAACTTCACTATCAACATGGAATTTAAAGCACTCTGAATATTAAAACTAGCTATTTCCTGAGGAGACCTTGATTAAATGTCTCTTAATTTGCCTGCAGAAGAAAATTTGTCAATTTGTCATCCACTATCCAGGATGTATATATATTTCAGAGCATATTTAAAGTTGAAATGTGTTGCACTGTGGGCACTGCATATTGGCAATGCTTTAATCAAATGATCTGAAGTTTTTACCACTAATTCTGCTTCAGACTCTACTGTTGCATACCATTTTCAGGACAATGCATTTAGGTATGTAGATCAAGCATCTTGACTGTGAAAATAAGTTCCACTGAGTAGAAAGGCAACTGAAGCAAATTATCTTAAACTTGCACTTTTAATTCTTTCCTTCCACAAGCATACCAATTTTTAGAATAATCTAGGTATGAACATTGATTATAAAGCATTTTGAAATACTGGCTCTTAAACCTGAATCATTGCTTTCAGGGCAAATATTCCTGAAGGATTTCCTGTAGAATGCAAACAACATGCATAAAAGATTCTTTAAAATGGCAGGACTCAAATTCACATTATCCAGGTGCTATTTGTGTTTGACGGCTTCAGCATGTTACCATAACCCACATATTTACTTTGGTGCAAGCCTGCCTGCAAGCACTTTGGCTTGTAACTGGACTTCAGTCCTGTTGTACATGTACAAATTATTTCATCTGGGTCATCACCTGGACTCACTTCACTTCTTATTTCTCATTTATCTTTTAACATGCTGCATTTCTTATGGAATTTGGAGTGCTGAAACATACGAATCAGTCTAAGGAAGATCAGCCTCAAAATTTGGTCCAAGTTATATAAAAAAAATGTTAAAAGCACTATGGCATTTTGAGATGACACCTTTTTTTAGAGGAATGGTGTTTTTAGAGTGTCTTATTCAAAAAAATCTCAAATTTTTACCATAAACTTTGGCCTGATCGCTAGCAAGTTAGGACTGTAGTACTGCAACAGAGACTGCAAACAGACATAGGTAATCACCACAGTCCAGCTTCATCATATATGCTGATTGGCCTCAATTATAATAGGTACATCTGTAATTTGTATGGTTATAATTTGAGGTATTTTGAAAATCAGCATCATTTCAATCTCATGTCATTTCAGCCAGTCATTTATGTGTTCATTCCTGTCCAAAAAGGGACCTCAGACTTCCTGTTGTGGAGCTGAGAACTCACATATTCTCAGCATAAAATTACAGGACTTCCCTGATCCCGCAACCAGTTATTCCAGAACAGAAGAGCCAAAGGGTGTCTGCAGTTCTACAGAGTGCCAAGGTCATCTTCTTGACTGCAAACATATTCCACAGATCTGCCCTATAACATGATGTGACATGAGAACAAGGATAGGGAGAAACTTTCTCTTGCCTGGTATGATGGTCCTCACTGTCATGCTCCCTCACACTCTTCTTGTTCCTGGGAATAATGTAATAGTCTACATTGTTTGGGATACAACGAGACACAAACTAAGGTCTGTAAGTTCAGCACCATTTTATTCCCATATTCTTCTAATACTAAGGATCTTATGAAGAAAATTATCTATCTTTTGATGGATGCTTGGTCTTAGAAGAATTCAGCAGCCATCTGACTCACCTTCTTTCAGTTTCTCAGCCTATTCCCATGATGCTATCTCATGTCTAGAGAATATCCCTGAATATCAGCAGCACTTTTGCAGTGCATCACACCTCCCTCCAACAGATTTCCATTGCAGAAGTAGTGAAATGCCTCTATCTCTAAATATATAGATAAGAGATTGTGAGTCTTTGCCCCTTGGATCCAGACCAAATGTGGATAAGCTGGATCAAGTGCCAAAGAGGTTTAAAGACTTTTCAGAGGTTTGGGTTGCCCAGCATGAATACAGGCTTTGAAGAAATGTGCTTTTAAAAAGGTAATATGCATAAGAACGCACAAACTGGCTGGAGTGTGCAGATGACTCTCCAAGTGTGAGTTATGTCAAGCTGAGTGGGATAAATGGCTATTTTTGCCAGTTTATGTCTCTGACTAGAGGAGCACAAGCACTAATGCTAACAATTAGCCTTTTGCCATTTTTCCAGTTTTCCCAGAGTGGCATCATTACCCATGCAGCCTCTAGACCAGCTTCATGATTTGCCTGAGACAATTACATTTACATTCTCTCTTGAATAATATGTGACTATATCCTAGCACAAACATAGTTACATTCTATATACTACCCACAATTTCAACACAGAAGATATATATTTGTTCCTGAACTACATCATGTTTTTTGTCCTGCTATTTCTTATGTGCCACACTTTCTAACCCATGTTTACTTCTTCTCCATCACCATCACTTGAAACTGACAGGTACTCAAGAAAAGCCTGAGATGGAATGAGCTGTGCTTACAGGAAAGCAGGATTATTTTGAAAAGACAGGTAATTCATTTTAGTAAGCAATCCTCTGCAAATCTCCCCATGATGACACATCTGGGAAGCCAAAGCAGAAGCTAAGGCATAAGCCTGGGATAGTTGCCAACACACACATGCGTATCAGTTATGTATCATAGATAGTTGCCATATTCACTGAGTCAGTTTCTATACCCTTTGATGTAGGTGTCTGCATATCTTAAGTTGTTATGTAAGTCATCCACAGATTCCAGGACTATGGGTAGCATGCAATGTAATGGAAAACTGACTTATTCCCATGCTAAAAATATTTACCATTAGAAAGTTGATTAGTTTATTACATGTTACAGGGAGACCTCTAGAAACAAAAAGAGAACATAAGAAGTTGGAGTGTATCGACTGACCTCAGTAGCCTATTTATAACCTTCTGAGACAATCCAGAGGCCATGATTTGAAGTACAGTCATGACCCTGGAAGCACTGAGGATACACGGCTCCTTTACATCATGGTCATGATGTCATCATTTAGCAAAACAAGGGGTTTGAAATCAAGTCATGACTGAGTGAGCATGTATCCATGTGTTCAAATTTGTTCTGACATGTTGAAGAAGCTACTACAGAGGTACAGCATGTCATCTGGGGTATCTTCTCTAATCTCCTTCTCTTGCTGTCTCCTCCTATTTTCTAGGCTCCTCTATTTTTTCACCTTTTGAATCACAGTCTACACATCTTCTTCCTCCACAGTCTCTTAACTCCCTTTGCTGCCAATAAATACCCTCTCCCACACCGTCCTAACTACTTTACATCCTTTGCCCCACTTACTTACTATCCACACATCCGTAGTAGTCCAGTCTTAGAAGAATAATAGTTTCAGTAACAGTCACTTTTCCTTGACAAGTTAACCTAATGACTTATTTATATATCTAAGCATTTGTCCTTACCTGCAAGTTACTTTAATAAAAGTGGAGTTTCTGTTCAAATAAAATACAACCTATTTTTTCTATAAATGAATGAGGAAAATACAGTAATCTTCAATTCACTGCAATAGTGATTTCCTGATTTCATTTAGCAATGACACATGAAGTTTAAGGAGGGAGTAGAAATCTTCTGACCTGTCAAATAAGTGACACAATTATTTAGCTCCTTTGGCACCTGGTTCAACTGAGGGAAAAACACCATTTATTTGTCCTCCTTTCCCTTCAGAGAAAAAATCAGAAGGGGAAGGGAAGGTAGAGAACCATGCAGAAGCAATGTGCTAACTCTTGCATAGATCCTGCCTCCTTTGTAAGTCCACATGGCTCTTGGATACATACCATTTTAGGGGTTCCTAACCTATATGGTAGGGAGTGACTTCAGAAATTAATTATGAGGTTATTCTCAGTAGTGGTCAGTATTATGTTCGCTACACGGGGGAAAGGAGGCAAATAGGGTGAGAACTTGTCAGTAAGTAGACTTCATTGATTAAATAGAGCTTGTTTCTTATGAGCTACTTGCTAGGCAGCCTGCTCTTGGTCATAGAGCTTTAAAAATGACTGCTCTAAAGCTCTGATTTTGCAAGCTTATCTGAGTAGGTCAATTCTTGATAACTCCTGAAGCCATCAAGAGGCTATTGCGAAGGTGTAAGATTCTCTCCCAGAGGATCAGCCCTGTAGTCAGCAGCAAAGCTGATTGTTGAAAGAGATTATTTTTCAGTAACCAAGTATGTAATTATCTTACACATAATAAAAATTTCTGTACATCCTTTGGAGAATTCTGATCCATTCACTGGAACATGTTGATTTCTAGAGCCAGTTGTAAAATCTGAAACACTGACATCACATGCAATTATAGAGATGAACTGAAATGCAGATGTAAAGAAAGCGAATGGGTCATGGGTGTGCCATTTCAGTAATGCTGGTAGGTAAAATGTGTTTGTACTGTTTCAGTCTTTAATTATGGGGAATACAATTTTCTGAGAGTGAGACTCATTGTGGGTATTGAATTCTATTCTTGTCTTTTCACTTTCCAAAGGGTGTGGAGACTCCTTTCAATGTGGATAGGAGCCTCCTCCCCTCCCCCTAGCTTACTCATTTTCTCTGACTTTGCAGAACTGTGACTTATGCAAAGTCATAGGGAGCCAACGTCAGATCTGCAAATAGTTCTTCCATTCCCCTGATCTGACTATTAGATCAGCGTTCTAATGGTGCACTGGGTCAAATGTAGGTGTATTTTGAGGAGCTTTTCCTTATCAGACATTTAATCCCTTTTAATACCACATTGCAACTGAGTTGGCATGCTCATAGACTAAGACTCCTTTGAGAAAGCTCTAACTAACAAGCCAAGGGGAAGTTACTTACTATAAATGCACTAAAAGGATCACAAGCAATTCTATTATCATTCCCTAATATTTTAGATAAAGGATGGTTTAGTTAAATATCAAAGGAAACATTTTAAAAATTCCCAAAGTTTTTTTCTTCTGAAAATAGGATTTAAGTTTCATGCAAAATGATTATATTTTCCATTTTCTGCCTCATCTAAATTGGCTCAAGATACTTGTCAGATAGGTAGCTCAGTTAAATTTTAGTTACATTTCCTAAAATAAATAGAATGAATTGATAAGTCTATGTAGATTTCCCTAACATCCAGATGGCCATTGTAATTTGATCTCTAAAATACTAACAAAATGGTTTTATCATAACTACCAAGGACTGGTAGCAATTACAAGCCACAAATACTACATCAGTAAGACAAAATTTGATCTGGCTTCCTTTCGTCTCACTTTGGTCATCTAAAAGTTAGTTACTGATTCTGAGCTAGTCATATAGGTCTGTCTCCCTTACAGTCAAGGGATAGAGTTAGGAACTTCAGCGAAAGACTGATCCGATACCTGCCAGATATTTATCATACATCTGGATTAATCATTCTTGGGAAGTGCCAGTCTCTCTCTGTTGACTATAGAGGGAGCCTTGACAACTAACTTAGACAGGTAGAGTCTGACTTTTAGAAGACTAATATTAGTGAGATGAATCTCACCCTTACAGAGATCAGAAAGAAAGCAATCTATTGCTTCTTAATGCTGTCTCTTCTAATCCTTTTATGGGTGTCACACTAGCATATTATTCCAGCTGTGTTCATGTTTGTAATTTTTCAAAACAAAAATAGCATAGAAGTATCCATAACCAGAAACCTTGCTGCTTTCACAGATGTGTTTTGTAAGACAAATAACTAGAATCCTTATCCTGTTTGTTTTAGTCCTTAATATTCTCAGTCCTCTCCAGTTAATTCTGAATTCTTTAAAAAGAGCTTTCAGAAGGATATCAAATAATGGAGATGGTTCCAGTTTCCATTTCAACAGCTGTGATTAAAGAATATTAACTGTGCACATGGACAATATATAGAACATCCCATGTCAAATCTCTGTGAATGCTGGCTGTGAATCTATGCTTCTTAGCTGTTCCGTACATGTGAAAACTATCAAACACCCACTCATCTCAAAAAACAGCGGCACAGTGATGCCTAAACTTTGGTCTGCCAAGGGGCACGTTATTATTCAATGTATTTATATGTTAAAAAAAAAAGTAGAATAGTAATATATGAAGTACTACTTCACCATAGTGAAGTATATTCACTATATTCAAGTATGAAGTATATTCAAGATATTCACTACTTCCACCATACTACTACATTGGGCTTGAATCTAAGCAGTTAGAGGAAGAGATCTGAGTTCTACCACTGATGTCTCTATAAAAATCCAAATGGAAGTAGAAGTAGATTTGTCTGACCAGAAGTAGATGTCAACGATGTCTGTATTTGAGCTTTTTCTCTAGAGTTCTTTTATAATCAATGGGAGAGAAAATGGCATTCATGGACATGATTTACTTAAGCATAAGGTAGATATCTAAAATAGGTCAGATGAATCATTCCCTACAAATCCCCTTTCTCTTTTTTGATGACAGTGAGCCCAGAATGACTAGTTCAGATATAAAAGTTTATATTGTACAATTAAGTGAGATTGATCAGAAGCCTTGCTCAAGCATTAGGGTTTTGTCATTAAAGGTGGGATTCTGAGAGAAGCTGGTGCAAGTTAAGGTAGTAGGAAAAACATTAAGTCTCGTTAGCCACTGAAAAGCTAAACTGATCATTCAGGGATGGAGGGGAAGCTTCCTAGAACACAGAACGAGCATCTGAATATTCTGATGGGATGCTGACATGTAGAAGGGCAAGATTTATAAATGGCAAAACATCTACCAATCTGTTTGCTCTGTTCAGTTACTGCATACATGCTTCTACTTTATACATCTTTCATATTCTCTATTTACCTCTCTATATACTTCAAAAGGACTACCAGTTACTGATATGCTAATGAAGAAGCAGCCTAACATATACTGGACAATCAGTGATTCATGAAGCAGAGAAAAGTACGTAAGTAAACATTTTGTTGTCAAAGTCAGGCATGGAAGCACTGGTCAATGAAGACTGACAACTTCAAAATAATTCACATCTTCTATAGCAAATACAATAAGCGAGTGATACTTCCTTGAAGTATCACTGCAATTAAAAGTACTTAATAATAGCAAAAGAGTAACTTGAAGTGTATTTAGTCCATCATTGACTGACAATTAAAACTTTTTCTTACATTATGTTAAAGTCTGGACACATATGAAATCATCAGGACTAATCCCTGCATTATTAAAATTATTTTGATAAAACGTTGAACTGAATAGAAGCTAATGAAGATATGTCTTCATCTTCTTTGTCTGATTTCGCCTTCTTAACTAACCATTAGTATAAATGTTTCTTCAAAAATTAAGTAGTAGAACCAGTGTGTTTTAGAGCTGAAAAACACATGATTTACATACAGTTACATATTACATATGATATTAAATGAAGGGTTTCACTATTGTAAAAACAGATGCCTAGAGCCTCTCCAGATTCTGGAATGGGAAGAATAGGGAATCCTCAGTAGCACTGTGCACTTCTGAATATCTTTTGGCTTGAAAGTCTTCACCTCCTTTCTTCCCAATTTTGTAAGACAAGAAATGACCATTCCAATGACCTAATCTTTGATTCTGCACAACACAAACTAAAGAATCTCATCTTCTAATTTCTTCACCGAGACCTTAACTTCTCTTTGAGACTCATCATATTTAAAGACATCCAATTTTAATTTAGGCTGCAAGTGACAAAGAATCCAACATATCCTGTAAGACATTGTCCTGGTGGACAACTTATTGTCAATTTCCAGTCAATGAAATTTGTTTCGTGCCTGAATTTACCTAGCTTTAACTTCAAACATTAGATTCCATTATAGCTGTTTCTGCAAACTTTCATGTTCACTTTCTTATACATCCAAGAACTGTGTTTGCCTGCCTAGCTGAAGCATCACATGGTAAGCACTTATTTATTTAGTTATTTGTCATGACCCCAAAATCTCTTCCTAGCCATTTGTTCCAGAATATAGTTTCCCCTTTTACCCATTCAGCTTATAGTTTTGCTTCTAAAAAGAGAAGGTTGAACATCTCATTGCTATTTACAATTACCTGATGGGAGGCTGTAGAGAAGATGACACTATATTCTTCCTGGAGGTACACAGTGGAAGGACAAGGCAACAGTCACAACCTGAAACACAGGAAATTCTGATTCAATATAAGGAAATGAATTTGTACTATAAAGGTATCAAAGGTAAAGACACTGGAGCAGGTGCCCAGAGAGGCTGTAGAATCGCCACCTTCAAGATATTCAAAACCTGACTGGACAAGGCCCTGGGGAACCTGCTCTACCTGGATCTGCTTTGAACAGGGGGTTCACTAGGGACAGGTGGAGGTCCCTTTCAACCTATGTGATCTGTGATTCACAGGAAGGAGGATGGAATGGAGGATGAGGCTCCTGAGAGCAACTGCAGACAGTGTGACCTTAGAGAGTGCAAAAAGGGAGTAAAGAGTGGATTTAAAACAGTTACAATGTGAAAGGAAAGATCAAGGAGATGGAGAAGTTAAGAGAAGAGTAGGGAGGTAATATGAATGGGTAAGAATGGATCCTGATCTGCAAGGGAGTCACTAGTGGGGTCAGAGAAGGTCATCAGACTAGAAGTGTTAGTATGAAGAAGATGTAGTTGAAGGAGAGGAAGGACAGGTGAGCTGAAATGAGAGAAAGATTACACAGTTTGTAAGATCATAGTCTGTCAATTTACTCTTGGACCAAATCAGTGACTTCCTTCACAGAGAAGTAAGTGAAAACAAAATTAAAGAAAGACTTAAGAAGCAAGCTATAGGTAAAAAGAAGGCAACTAGAATATGGGTGTGGAAGTCTGTTGATCTGGAAAAGTGGAGTTATTTAGCTCGAAGACAGCAAAATTGAAAGGGAGACAATAAAATGGTAGTAGAGGAAGTCAGACTGTTCACAAAACTTTCCACTGAAGATACTATACAGCACAAACAGAGGAAGCAGATAATAAGTCTGGCCAAAGAGCAGGCATGAGGCAACAGTTCATGTCTTCTGCAACACTTATGAAAAATAGTTCATATTTTCATCGACCATCATGGAGCTCAGTGTAGCTCCTTGATGAACACACAAGTAACTTCCACACTAGGATGACAACTCACCATTTACAACCACATACCCTTATCATGTTTTTAATCTGCTTAGTGCAACCTTCTTTGATATTTTGTTTTGAGCACAAATTACTGTAATGTAAATGTCATGTGAGACTTAAGTCATATTCCTCGCAGAAATCTCAATATATTATGTCATCACATTATCTTTGTCAGCAAAGCTTGTAATCCCTAAAAAAGTTAGCTTTTTTAAACAAGACATATATCCTATAAGCCATGTTGGCTTGGGATTAATAAATGTAACGACTTTTTAAAATCATTAGACCAGCTCTTCTGACAAACTTATTTCCAGTGACTTGTCTGTGGGCCACAGGATTTTAAAGGACCTTGTGAAGACTCATAAGTCAAACAGCTGATCTCCTTTGCTGTGTGGCCGTGAAACTGCAGATACCTGCCTGTAATACTGCCTCTGGCTTTGCTGGAATGTGAATATGTTTTTTTTCACCCTTTTGCAAATTCTACTGTTGCCTCCTACTAAAGGAATAGAATGGCACAGCAGAAGCAAACATTATGAAGAATGTGCCTGCAATAACATTGGGAAACTGGGCACTGCCTAGTCATTGTGAAGACAAAACCAATGTAAATGGTCTGTATTTACAGTAAAATAAGTAACTAGATCCAGGTTTTTTGGAAGACAGCAGGTAGATGTGTCTTGATTTTAGATGCAGTTATTTAGGAGGGAGATAACAATTTCTTCCTGTGAACTTTTGTTTTTATAAAAATAAGCAGCCAATCATGTTTACAACACTTCTTTAACTATAAGTACTGATTGTTAGCCAATAGCAAGACAAGGAAGGGCGTCTAATCCATTAATTAACAACCAAGAGTAATTTGTTATAGCTGGAGAAATCACAGCGGCTGATTCTGTTCATTCAAATGCCTATTTTAAGATTTGCTTATTCCATGAAAACCACAAGAATTGAGACAATAATAATAAAAAAAAACCCATAGCTTTTAATTGATTTATCAAGTTCTCTTCATGTCTGAACAGAATAACTAGGTGGCCTTATTGTTATAAACCTTGAGCCAAATCCTTGCTGTTCCATTTGTTACAAATCCTTGATGTAGTTCGAACTTAAGATACTGGTTCAGCAGACTACCTGAATGATCGGTTGCAATAACGGACTCTTAGATTACAAATACCTTGACACTGGAAAAGGATCTGGTCACCAGAAAATGTAAACAAGTGTAATTTCATTGACTGCTATTTATTTGTTACCTTTCTATCACCACAATATATGCTGTTTCATCAGTCGGATTCTGAATCCTTCCTGCAAAATCAGGAATTATTAAAGGTTCATAAAACCACTGTCAAATATTCTGGACCAATCTTCACATGTACTAGTCATTGTTTAGTCCCATAAATTTTCCCTCACTGAGCAATGTTAGGAGGAATTTTTCACTTAGCCTCTTTTGTGTGTTCCTCCAGCTGCTCAGTGACAAGTATGTTAAGGCACATGCTTTGGCTTCATTCTTAACACATCCCCCAAATATTTCTATTTTCCCTTCTGGATAACTTTGGAAAGATGGGTCTGCTAAACGTTCTGACAAATGTTGGCATGTAATACCTAGTACTTTATTCAGCCATTTGGGTTTGAAGAGATTTAGACATTTGTTTTCTCCTCTGTTGGCTTTCTAGCTGTCACAAACATACATTGCAGGGGAATATGTTTTGAACTGGAAACTGAGAGATAGTTCCTTAAGCTCTGGGTGCTTGATAACCGGATCTTGGTTAAGCTTGTAAATACAAGTGATATCTTTTTAAAATTTACGACTTCAAGTCCTTTTAGATTTTTTTTTGACTTTCACAGGGATGTTAGCTCAATGCTTAATAAAAACCAAAAAAGCAAATCAAATGTTAGGAATTGTTAGGGAAGTAATAGAGAAAAAAACAGAGCACATCACTAAGTCATTGCATGCCTCCATGGTGAACCTGTATCAAGGCTACTGTATGCAGACCTGACCATCCCTCTCCCCAGTATCACGTGCCAGAAAGGGGACAGCAGAACTGGAAAAGGTTTAGAGAAGGGCAAAAAGAATTTTCTAAGGTATAGGAACAGCTTCTATATAAGCAGCAAATAGGTAGGTTAGTACCTTTCATCCTGGTTAAGAGATGTTTGAGGGAGGGAAAAGACAGAAGTTGATAAAATCCTGAGGGGAACAGAGAAGGTGTGAAATGATCAATTATTTAGTGTCTCTTCTGATATATGAAATAGAAGGCACCAAATGAAGGTGGCAGATTCAAACCCAGGAAAAGGAAGTGGTTCTTCACACAACATGTGGGCAAGCTACAGAGCTGTGTAACAGTGAGGATTAGTATTTATGTAAAAGCCACCTCTGACTCAAAGCCGCAAATTAGAAACACAGAATCATATAGGTTGGAAGGGAACTCCAGCAGTCTCTAGCCAATCCCCTGCTCAAAGCAGATCCAGGTAGAGAGGTTGCCCAGGGCCTTGTCCAGTCAGATTTTAAATATCTCCAAGGTATCTCTATTCCACAGCTGGGTTTTGAATATCTCCAAAGTATCTCTGTTCCACAGCCTCTCTGGTCACCTGCTCCATTGTCTGACCACCTTCAGAGTACTAATTCTTTTCCCTGTATTGAGTCAGAATACATGAAACCATTTTTCAGGTTGTGTCTGTTGCCTCTTGTCCTTCCACTGTGCACCTCCAAGAAGACTGTAGCTACATCTTCTCCACAACCTCCCATCAAGTAATTGTAAACAGCAATAAGATGTTTAACCTTCTCTTCTTGGGTTATATAAATCCAGTTCTCTCAGCCTCTCCTCATAGGTCATGTGCTCCAGCCTCCTGATTATCTTGGTAGCTCTCCTCTAGACTCATTATATATGTCAATGTTTTTCTCATAGTGGCGAGCCTAAAACTGGACACAGTACTCAAGATGCTGTCTCACAAGTGCTGAGTAAAACGAAAGAATAACTTCTTTCAGCCTGGCGGCTGCACTCTTGCTAACAGAGCCCTGTATGCCATTGGCCTTCTTTGCTACAGGGGCATATGACTGTACTCATGTTCAATCTGTTGTCTACCAGGACTCCCAGGTCACTTCCTGCAAAGCTGCTGTCAGGGCACGAAAGGCACTAATAGGCTGTAGTAGCCCTGACCAGCCTCACCTGAGGCCTCCACCTACACCCCTCCCCAGGCCCCTGGGGCTCCCTTTATGCTTAGGCCTGGGCCTTCAGTCCCTGCCTGAGCTATGTTGTAGGTCATCTTCTTGAGCTATGTATGCTCATCTTCAGCTGTGTTAAAGCCATGCTTGTGCATGGCCATGGACCCTGTTGATCCAGACCCTGATGTGCGGACTGACTTCCCAGCTTGACCTTGAACCTGGCTCATCACCACAAACTTGTCTAGTGCTTTGGACTCTCAGCTGACCCCAGCTGCCACCCCTGGGCCTGCCCTGCTTACCTCACTCTGGGACTGCGGGACGGGGCCCTGGCTGGTGAGGCCCCGGCCCAGCCAGCTATGTTACCCCCATTAGCTCCTGGCTCCCCATCCTTTAGGAAGCAGCTGGCCCTTGCTGCCTACTGACAGCTGCTTTCTAGCCAGTCAGGCCCAGGCCTGTAGTGTTGCATGGAGTTATTCCACCTTAGGTGCAAGACTTTGTATTTGCCTTTGTTGAACTTCATGAGGTTCCAGTCAGCCCATTTTTCTAGCTCGACTAGCAAAAACAATACATGGGAGGGCAGGGCTGTTACTCAAAGGTACTGACTGCCCCAAGTTTGGTATCATCTGCAAACTTGCTGAGAGCACACTCTATCCCATCATCCAGGTTCTTAATAAAGAAGTTGAACAGTGTTGCTCCTAGTATTGACCACTGAGAGGCAACCATTGGTAACTGACTGCCTGTCAAACTTTGTACTGCTGATAACCACCCTTTGAACCCAACAGTCCAGCCAAATTTCTACTCACCTTATCATGCACTTACCCATTCCGTATCTTACTAACCTGCTATAAGGATACTACAGAAGACCATGTCAAAGGCCTGCTAAAGTAAAGGCTTACAACATCCACTGCTCTTACTATCCATACAGACAATTGCCTCATCATAAAAGGCAATAAGGTGATCAGGCAACATTTGCCCTTGGTAAACACATTCTGGCTTTTCCCAGTTACCACCTTCTCCTTCATGTGTCTGGAAATAGCTCTCAGGAGGATTTGTTCCATGACCTTTGCAGGGACTGAGGTGAGGCTGACCAGTCTGTAGTTCCCTGTAGCCTTCTTGCGCTCCTTGAAGATGGGTGTGACATCTGCCTTTTCCCAGTACCCTTGGATGCATCTGATATCATCCCACAGACTTGGATACACCCATTTGGCTTACGTATTCCCTAACTGTACCTTCCTTTACATTCCCATTGATGCTGCTGGTGGGCTCTGGGAACTGGGAAGTCAGAGGGCAGACCTAAACAGTCAAGGCAAAAAAAGCATTGAGTATCAGTCTCTTCCATATTCTTTGTCATTAGGTCCTCTCCTCTATTTATCACTAGACCCACGTTTTCTTTAGCCTTCTTTTTGCTGCCAATATAGTTATGGAAGTCCTTCTGTTTCCCCTGCACATTCCTCACTAGTTTCAATTCCTGCTGAGCTTTGGCTTTCCTAATTCCTTCCTTTATACTCAAGCAATGTCTCTACAGTCCTCCTGGATAGGCTTCCTTCCGTGTACTTGCTTTTTGCATTTGCACTCAGTCAGAGTTCTCCAGTCACCTATGCTGCCTTCTACCATACTTGCTCAACTTTCTGCTTATTGGAATGGATTTCCTATGCTTTGAGGAAGTTGTCCTCAAATATCAACCAGCCTCCTTCATGGCCTTCCTTTTCTCGCTAAGGCAGTCTCTCATAGGCTCCTACCAAGAAGATCTTTGAATAACTCGAAACTTGTTCTTCTGAAGTCCAAGGTTTTGATTCTGCTATTTGTCTTACTTTGCTCAGGATTTTTAACTCCATGATCTCATGGTCACTGCAACCAAGACCTTTACATGCCTTTTACAATACATGCCCTTGACCATTACATCTTTGACTTGTTTGTGAGTATGAGATCCAGCAGATTATCTCCTCTGAACAGCTCACTGATCATCTGTGTCAAGAAGCTGTCTTGGACACGTTCCAGAAACCTCCTGTGTTGCTTGCCCTCAGCCCTATTGTTCTTCCAGCTCATATTAGGATGGTTGAGTGTCCAAGTGCCAGTGCAATCATGAGGCTTGTGGCTCTCTAAAGAAGGCTTCATCTATTTTCTCTCCTTGATCAGGTGTTCTGTGGCAGATACCTACCACAGCATCACCTGTGTTGGTCTGTTCTCTGGCCTTTACTCAAGCTCTCAACTGGCTCTTCACCTACTCCAAGGCAAAGCTCCATGAACTCCAGCCACTCCTTTGCCTGGAGTGCAACCCCTCCTCCTTGCCTTCTCAGCCTGTCTTTCCTGAAAAGCCTGTATCTGTTCACTGCAGCACTTCAGTCATATGAGCTACCCCACCACGTCTCTGTAATCCCAGTGAGGTCAGAACTGTCCAACTGCATGGACTCCTAAATCCTTGTTTGCTCCCAGGTTGTGTGCATTTGTGTATAGGCACTTGAGATGGGCCCCCAGTTGTGCTGCTTCCACAAGTGGAGTGTTAAAGCCTCTGTGGTCATGTGGTCTCCCAGATGCTGCCTCAAAATGTTGGCTGCTGGGAGAGTATTTGGAAAAGTATCATTATACGTTTACCTCATTTTCATACTCTTCTCCAGTCATTTGATTTTTGTCACTGCCCTTGGTGTGTGCCTGAAGAACTGCCACAAGCAGGAAGGGTCATCTGCTAAGTTCTGATGTCAGAAATATGACATGAACACAACGGTCCACAAGAAAGTCAGAAGATATCCCACAGAGAAACTTCTAGTTTTGAGGCTATTACCTCCACCCCCGCTTGGCAACCATCAGAAACAGGATAGTGGGCTACACAGACCCAGTACAACCACGCGCATATTCTTGGGCTGCTGCCCAGAGCAGATATGCAAACTGAGTTACTTCTTTTGTTCCTTTTCCTTTTAAGGTAATACTTGATTTGGAACTGCTGAAATTTTTGCTATTTTTTTCATAATTGTTTTTTAACTCAATCTTTTTGATGCTGAGTAGTCCTTCAATCTTTGCTTGCATGCTAATTGAGCTATCCCCTAGGAAAAACATGTTGTCAGCAAAATCCAGATCTTCTAATGTGCTGTTGTTGAAGTAGGCAATGCATGTGTTACAGCAATCCATGTCTTTTTTCATAAGGAATGACTGACAATATCAACAGAAAATGTGAAAGAACACTGACTTATTTGACAGAGTCTATATTAAACCTTTAACATATGTGTTTACCTTGATTCTACCTTAAGATAAACCTTCTATGAAGACTTATTGATACTGATGTTTTTTGGCATACGTAAGACTTAGATATGTTCCAGAATGATTCATAGTGATGCTGTCAAATAGTTTCTGGAAATTTATGATGTTTATAACTTTTTTTTTCCCTGCTCCATGCTCAATTTAATGACTGCTCTTAGGCTGCAAAATCTGGTTAACACATGACTTTCTGAATCAAGTCTTGACTGATCATTCTTTTGCTTCTATTCTTCCATTCAAGATGATATTGTAGAAGATTTTGTATCACCGGCAAAAGTACAATATCACATCAAATGTTGCAAAAGCATAGATTACCTTTTGTATTACCTTGATTATCATGCCATTTTCTTATTATTCTGCAAAAACAGTGAGGTTGCTGAAGCAAAGCAAAAGCAAGTGTCAGAAGCTCTCCAAATAGGTGCTGATTTAAAAAAAAATATGGGATGAAAGTGCTAACAGCATGTCATAATGCACAGGTTTGTAATTCCTTACAAGTGCTAGTAAAAAACTATAGAAAAGATGGGATGTATTTTTAAATGTTTATTTAAACGTGTATTTTAAAATGGTTTAAGATGTATGGATTCTGGTTGTCAAAGTGATGTTTTTTGGAGATGATCCAAATGTCTGTATTATTAATAGAAAATGTCCACAGGTCCATCTCATTAGATCTTGCCCTTTCTTGCATTATTTTGGGCGTAGAATCTGAACTTCAGATCCATCCAGTTTATCAGCTGACAAACAGGTTCTCCTGAAACTTCTTCTCACAGCAACAAAATAAAAGAATCTTTTTATTCCTAAATTTCAGGTTCTTGAACTGTAAGCACAGGACTCTGCAGAAAGGATGGTGGTAACACCTCATTTGATAATGAAGAAGCTGTCCCCAGCATCTTTTGCACAGCACACCTAGGCAGGCTTCTCTAGCAGTTATACCTCACAGACAATCAGTGGAATGAAGAACTCTGCAGACGTGGGTACACAAACATCACAGCTATGTTATCCTGATCACATCACAAACTATAAACTCTGAAAGGGATACAGTGTAGATACTGGGTTCTCAGCTCTAACTCTTTCTTGCCATTTGGTTCACACTATTTGCCAATGTAGACATAGCCTCAGTATCCCCCCTTTCACGTGTACTGGCCCATCTCCCACCTCTTTAAATTGGCAGCTCTGTATAATCTGCTTCTTCCTCTATGTGACTGAGAAAGCTATACTTGAAAACATCTGCTGTACTTGAAAACACTTTTTCTCATCTCCCAGATCATGGGTTTGGGAGCATCTTAAAATTCAAATGCTTTATTTAAGGATCATTTTAAGACAGATAAATGGAATAAAATCTGAGTCCTACATAAATAGGAGGAATTTGGGGAGGAGAAAAGAGCCAATGCATTAAAAGCTAGAAAAATATTAAAGCAAAATTGCTTAAATTAATAGAGATAATTTAAGGTAACACTGTGAAAATTCAGGAGTCACTCGTTTCTGCAAGATAAACAAATCGAGATAAAATAATAAAATAAATAAAAAACATATAGCCAGTGGGTAAGTCATGTACTAAGTAGAGGAGGAATACTTTGACCTAATCATTTTGTAGCGCACTAGCTGATTGAGACTCCTTCGGCAAATATTGCTCTGCTGCAGATTTTGTTTGTACAGAGAGGACAATGCCTGAATGGAGATATTTCAATTTCAGTTCATTCTTCCAGTTTCCAGTCTCTTGACACATATAAATTCCACACTTTTTCTGTGCAGGGAGAATACTGCATAAGGAATTGTGACCTGATTATTTATCTACTATTTATTTAACTTTTAATTCTTTCACCTATGAGAATCAAACAGGTTGAAATTCCTCAGAGTCTACGAAATGGATTTTTAATTAGCTACCCTGAGAATAGCTTCACATGATGGATGTGAAGGTGATTTTAGTATTCTGTGTGACTCTCAGCCAATGATGTTTGCACTGTATTTTAAGCTCGGGCTTGAGCTCAGGCTTTTGATACAGCCAGCCTACCGGACACCCACTGCTGTGTCCGCAGTCTGGCATTGGTCTCTGCAGGGCAGAAGACAAGGGCAGGTGAGGAAAGTGCGGACACTAGTATCCATGACCCCAGTTACGTTACACGGTAGCTCTCTTGAGCAGTTTTCCTCTTTTTTCTTTCCGGAAGGCAGACAACTGGATCGGGTCCCCATACCCAGCTAGCATTGGGAAATTTCTTATGTAACAGAGAGGGATGGAGAACACCGGAACTAAATGAAGTTCTTTATTCAGTTCTTACTCTTCCTGGCAGCTGAGCAGCACTAACCGCAAACATTGCTAGGAAGATACTGGGAAGAAGTATAGCGAGAGGGAGAACTGTATTTGGCTCTCAGGAGCTCTTCCTCCCCACCTTGCCTAGAGAGGCAAAACCCTGGAATCAGTGGACAGCCCTGCCACTCAGCTGATACAGGAAGAAATGAGAAGTCCATTTGGTTCCAGAAATCTTTTGCCTCCATCCATTCCCAAAAGATATGTATTTATCACATACATGCCTGAACCCCAACTCATCTCACTGAATGGTCTTATAAGGGCTGGCAGGTTTTGGGGCTGAGGTAGAGGACAGTCAAGCTTGGATTTAGATTCAATAATGTGAATGTAAATTGGGTTAGATTTTGAATCTAGAGAACAGATCCCAAAGTAAAATGTAATGAAAGCATGCTCAGTGAATTGAAACTCACCTAAACTAAAGGAAGGGACTCCTCTTAATCCCATTGGGATAAGTCTGCACAAGACTTGCTTGCAGCATGAGCTAACTAGTTGTGAGCTGGAGGTTGTGTAGCCATGGTTAGGAGAGCTCTGTGCTTGATTTAAAATGTTCTGCTGAACAGTAGGATATACCAAATTAGGTTTAGCACTAGGTTTACAGTGGTACATAGTATCTCCAGCCTAAAGGATAAGTATATGAGGCATGTGTATCTGAAAAATACCACCTGGGTATATCATTAGTGCAACAACCTTAAAGAGGTCAGGAAAAGTAACACAGAGGAACAACAGCTAGAACAAGGCCCCAGAAACCAAGACTGCTGAATTCTACATTTATAAGAACAAAGCCAAGGACTATTAGATCTTTTAAGTCATTTAACATCTACACTGATGTTTTGCAGAAAAATATATAGTGTTAATATTTGTAAATAATGATGGGAAAAATGGTGTAAATATAGGCAAGAACAAAGAAATATTACAAACGGACTGTGACGGAAGGAGAAAGGAAGAGGAAAGGAATTAGAAACACTGATTCCTTAATACGCTTATATGAGAGGAAACTTTGCCTAAGAATGGACAGCAAATTAGGGAAGAGTTTGTACTGAGAAGTACAGTCCCATGAGGAAGTTACTGCAGCAGAAACAATAGTATAAAACATTTTATTTTTACTGTATGTTTATTTTTACGACATGTTTTCACTTTTACTGTATGTTAATTTCCAGAGTACATGCTTGTGCTGTGTTGTAAATAGGCGGTAGTCTGTGCTACAGTGAAGAGAGGTACGCTACACTGCTTGGGGAGTGGGTGGGCAGGTTTCACCGGCATAACGTTTCCACCCTAGCTTACCTTGTGGTAACTTGTTCATGTAACAAAACTGAAAAACATTGAAGTATGCTGTTGGAATTTGGGTTATATGTGTTGAGACATCACCAAAATGGGAAGGAAGTATTTTTTCTCTAAAATATCGGCAATTCTAGTCTATTTAGGTTATTATTGATTTCAGTCATATTATCTCTGTATTACACCTGCAAAAGTGAGATCAAATTTTGTGACAGCACATCCTTAAAGCACTAAAAATGACCCATAGTAACTTTTTTGATAGAACCTCTATGTATCATTCTTAAAGGGATACTTCTCTTTAGAATTGACATTACAGTGTCCTTTCTTTTCAGTCTAAGTCATCTATTTCTCAGCAAGCTAGCTGGAAATATTTTTCCAGAGAAGCATACAGTCTGGCTTTGTGAATGATAAACCTCATGGGGTAGCTCCTTACTGGTTAAAAGGTTTTCAAAGTATTAATCCTGAGAATCTGAACATAAGGGAGAGATATGGGAACTATAAAATGAATTTTCATTTGAAGCTTCTATCTTCTATCTTCTTGAAGAGGGCATATTTTCAGAAAGCAGGAGGCATTGGCTCTTTGAAAACTGAAGTTGTTTTAAGGTATCACAGTTAGGATACTGAAGATTACTGGTCATGAAAAAAATCCAAACAAACTGTTGACAGGTATAGTTAAAAATATTTCTGGACCTCAGATACATTCTCTTTAAAAACTGAATTCAATACTGCACATTGTACTTTGGTACCATTAAACTAAAAACAAATAGCTTTCAAATAACACATTATGAAGCAGTCAGTTTATCTGCTTTTAGAGGAAGGAAAGACAGAGGAGATGATAATAAATAAATAATTTTGTGGAACTTGACCTACTTATTATATCTTTCTATACAGGCATTATGAATGTTCATTCTAAGAAATTGCCGCTTTCTCTAGCAACTCAATTTGTTTTTTTCTGAATTGTGTGTCACATCCTGCATGCAAAATATGCTAGGGAGAACAAGGAGAACAAGAGCAACCATTAGCACACAACTATGTTAAAATATCTGTCCTCAGTACTCCGATACGAAAATAGTTGAGGGCAGAACACTGTGAGTGTGGATTTTTGGATTGTAATTTAGTACGTCTCCCACTTTGATCCAAAATGTCCCTCATGTCCAACAGTGCTACAATGAGCATAGACTGGATTTAGGGCCTACTCCTGTTCAGATTAATCAATGTTAAGACTCATTACATTTTATAAACACAGACTTTTAGACATAGTTTGAATTTGAGAGTTAACTCAATCAGAATGGTATAGAACAATCTGTGTTGGTTTAAGAAACCTGAATATTTAAACTATTCTGAAAATCGTCTGTGGATCATTCATTTAAAGGGCAGTTAATGTTGACTAGAAAGCATATGCAGACATATCCGTATCTTTGAACTTATCGAAAGAATTCAGGCACAGGTCCTATGCAGTAAAATAGGATTTTCAAAGCTGGCAAGGAAACAGAGATCCCAGATGTGACTGGCTATTGTGCTGCTTACTTCACTTTCTGTCTGACACATTGATCTACTTGCTTTGTTCGCCGTTATTCAGAAGTCTCTCTCTTAAGGCCCTTGCTTAGTTTTTGCCCCATAGCCTGGAATGCCGCAAATGTGTGCCTTCTCCTGCAGGACTATACCTTTGGCTCTGTGCCCCTCAGCGGGCACAAGAACAGAATCTCCTCCTCCGTGCAGAAGCAGCACGGAGCTCTTCAGTCTATCTAAGGCCAATGCTTGCCATCAAAAAAAACATCCTGGGATTTTTAATAATAAAACACAATTAGGAATTCTGTCTTACTTGGCACCACCTGCAGCTCAGTGCCATTGCTGTCAGACTAATCCATAGAGTCATTACTGCCATAAGGGAAGAGCTGCCACTCATGCAGAAGAGAAGCATCATTCCTTGTTACGCTTATAGTAGTACTGTGCTAGATGGACTTTGCTAACTTTGAAAGAGCTGACGAGATCCCAGACCTAAGTGGTGTGGCCACAGGCCATAAAACAAAAAATAAAAGAAAAATAATAAAAAAGAAAACACAAATATAAATCTAGGGGGTGTCTCTTTGCAACAATAATGCTTTAAGAAGAAATGCTAAGCTGCACTTATCCCATTTGAATTATGCTTTTCCAGTCTCCCCTAATAAGAATCACTCATATAAGCTAAGTATTTCCCTCAGTAGCCGTCTTTGCATTCTTAATAACCAACTCAATTTTGCTTGCTAGAATAAGAGCTCTCCTTTAATATGTAAGATTAGGTTCAAGTAACGGCTTTCATGAATGCATATATTATCAGTCTTTTCCACTAATTGGTCTCAAAGTATGTTATCCATCTTATCACTAAGTCCACATGGTTTGAAAGTTGTTCTCCAACTCAGATGCTAACATTCTGCTAAGTATCTGAACAGTGAAGCTGCAGGAAAAGCTGAGGCAAATGAATTGTGTTAGCCATGGTCCACAGCAAAAAAAAGCTAGAATGCAAAGACATAAAGCTGTCTAAATGCTCATAGAAGAATGAGTATATACTACATGTAAAAGAATACCAGAAGTGAAAGTCACTGACGGAAACCCATGACTGTGGACCTAATCTTTCAGTTCTTAATCCATCTTGATGCAAACAGGTCTACCACCGGACCTAATCTCTGAAGGACATGTGTTTACTTTAAACAGTTCTGCTAAATTTTTAGATTATCCAAAAATACATAGGTAGGGCACAGAATTATGTATTTCTGATTATAAGAGGAACAATTTGTTAGACAGGACTGTAGCAAGCCTACATTTTTTTTCTTTCAGTGTAATTAGTTTAATAGTTGGCATCATTGCTTATAGTCAATGATAGAATAGAATGCAAAAAGTTTCTACTTACCTTTGGCTGAAGTCAGAGTTATTTATCCTGATTCCTGCTCATTCCCATCTTTGTGACCCATGTGGGAGTTGTGACTCTAAATAAAAGTATTGGAGCTGAGAGATTTTTTCTGCATGACAAATTTTTTTTATGACATCAAAATTAGTCTCAGTTCTGATGGACACCATTATGGGAGTCATTATACTATTAAGCTATGGCTAGCCAGTTGTGTCAGAGAAATTTACTTTTCATAAAATTCATTATCCTCACTGGATAAATGAAACATCTCAGCTGCTAGGGAGACACAATGTATTGGCACACTCCTGGAACAGAGTTTGCATTCAGTAGCACAAACATTCCATTAAAGGCTTTAGCACATATTATATGTTTTCTGCAACTGACATATTTACCAGTTAACACTTCCTCATGGACAAGAAAATGGTTGTCTATGGCTCTAATTCAAGATTAAAGAACATGTAACACCTATATCAAATGTCTTTTCTTGCACCAAGAACTGCGTTTGGTGTACACACATTTGCTCTGGTTTTACCAAAAGGAGAAGCACCTGGTATGTACATCAGGCTGGTACAAAGCTGTTCCACTCAGAGATTGGCATTTCTCTCATTTGAAGTGCCAGCTAGATCCCCTGCTGCTGAGCTGAGCTGGGCTACTAAACTGTAAGCTCTGCATCTCCAGACCCTGCAGGAGCTGCATCCTCATGTAAAAACACATACTGCTGGACTTTACAGGCAGATCCAGGGACCCAGTTTCTCAGGCACACTGAGATTTCCAGGCAGCCAGATTTAATTCATTAGCCTTGAAGAGTCACACCAGCAGCTGCAGTGTGCAAGACAACAGCCTAAAACCCTGCGCCAGCCTGGCATCACCTAGCTGTGAAGGAGACTAACTGCCCACCTGATCACCTGTAAGCCCAGTCTGCCATGATGGGGTGGAAGACAGGAAAGCCAGTGCAGGAGGCGCGGAGGACACCAGAGGCCATGGGAGCTGCCGGTGGTGGTGCGGGGGGAGCTGGGGGCTGCACCTTGGAAATGGCGGGTGCCAGGCTGGGGATGGGGCAGGGGCCGCCAACTGCCGCTTCCCTCCGGAAAGTTCTGGTGGCTGCGTGCACAGGTGCCTCGGCTGCACAAGCAGCGACATGTGAGGGTGCAGCTTGGGGAATTTCATTTTCAGCTGACTAACCTCCTTCCTTGGCAAGAGGCAATACTTCCTTGTATTAAAAAAGAGAGAGAGAGAGAGAGAGAGAGAGAGAGAGCGCGAGCATGAGAGAGAGTTATTTCTTCTCAGCCTCTATTCTGGAGAGAGGCTGGGAGAATGTTTTAAAAACTATATGTATATATAATGACCTGCTCAGATGAGAGTATTTTCTCTTCTGATGGAATTAAGGCACTTCAGCCTTTTTGTCAGGCGTTTAAGCAGCGAGGGTTCAGCGCATTTTTATGGCTTTTTCTGTAGGAAATGCATGACAAGGGTGTCTATCCTACCCCTTCCTCTCTGCTTCTCATAGTTCATCTTCAATTTCTGAGAAACACTTAGACTGACAGTCTCAAAGACTGTTCCCTTATGTTTGCCTATCTAGGATGATCAGTCTCAGCTTTGTTTAAAATCTCAGGATTTAAGATCCTTTTTCAGCAAGTCAGAGGCATTTTGTAAATGGTGTCCTCCCAAATCCTCAGTCCTCTGAGTCTTTTCCTTCACCTAATGTGAGAAGGATTTTACTGGTGTTCCACTCTCTCTTAACAAAACATACAGAACAAGTTTAATGCTGCCTCTCAGAGAGTTAAATTGGATTTGTCCAGATGGACACTGTTACATGCCTCCTTTATAGGTGGGATTAATTTTATTAAAATATAATCTTCCATGCTTACATTATCCCCTTCAGACATTCTCTTCTAATCTTCTGCAAAGTAGCATTAAAACAGTTTCTGGCATTCATTAAGAATAATATTAAAATGCAGACACACCTTTTTAGGCTACAACTGTTGCGAAAAAGCAAACCTGGGTTTCCTTTTCTTGGAGTCACGCTCTGAGCCGATCAGATATGAACTAGCAAGACGTGGTTGCACTAGTCACTTCAACACTATTGCTATAGGGGCATGAAGCAATCTTGTGACCACTGAACTGCTTTCCGCCTATTCTAGAGACATTGCTGTCTCCCAGTCCTGGAAATAAACACATGTTGCTCAGTAGCCTTGCTCTGAAGGCAGGCCTAGAGAGGCTTCTGTGATTTTCCATTTCACCCCCATGTAGCACAAGGTCTATCCGACACTTAAATCCCAATCAAAATAGGGCTTAGGTAATATCCCTGGCAGATGGGTGAGTTCCACCCACGTTCCTTTGTGCTCATCTGGGCTAAAGAATGAGAACTGGAAAGCAGAGTGGGGTTTTTTATGACTTGGAACCAAATACTTAGCGGGCATCTATTTCAGCTTTGTTTCTGACAAGACTTTTTGTGAAGCCAAAAAATACCTGAGTAAAAACTGTTTATGTTATAAATTTAGAATTCCGTGATAGAGTTGAGGGAAAAAAAAAAGGATAAAAATGAGAAATCTTAGTCATTCATTAATCTCGTACTGGGAATAAATAGAGAGAGACTTCTCAATTACATTATTCGTCTCAGAAGAGATTCTCAAGTTTCCAAAATTCTGTCAGTCAGTTATGAAATATATGCATGTTGCAAAAAAGTAAATAAATCTCTTTTCATTTGTCTCCTGACTTCTGGCAAAGACTTCTGACTTCTTACACAACATGTACTTTACTATTAATGATAGCAAGTAAAAGTCCATATATAAGTGAGAAATAAAGGCAGGCTAAATATATGCAGCACAGAAAAAGGAAAAAGCCTGCTGAAAAGCCAAACAGAGGAAAGAGAAAAGCAATGTGTTTGGAATTATTTCATTTTTATCTAAAACACAAACCTTGATAATTGTATTATACATTTCAACATACAATGCACCCTGAAGAAAATAAGATCATTGATCTTTTTTTAAGAAAACTTATTGCCTAGTGTCATAGCAACTCTGATACTGATACACCTCAAATAATTTGTGGGAAGCAGAAGCAGATGTCTGATACAAGTTGTCAGGTAGCCATAAAATGAATCCCCAACCAGCCTCAGCTAAAAGGGTAGCAACAAGCAACCAGGAGATCTGAGGAAGAGCTGGAAAAATAGACATTGGAAAGAGGAAACGTAAGAAAGGAGAGGGTGAAGCAGATGTGATTGAACACACGGATAGAAGGATTCACAACATAGGCATTGTTTTTCTCTCCTATCACTGATACAAGCTGCTTTTCAAACCTTGTGTAATGTGGTATTATGAGTGCAATTAAACCATAGTAGTTATCACTTAGTTTTAAAAATATTCCATTATACTTTGTGGTAGTTGCTTAAGAAATTGGTCCTGAAACTGGAAAACTCTTCAATTAATTCACTTTCTTAAATCTTTGTTTTTTGAGGGAGGGATGGAATTGATAAGAGTATCCCATCTACCAATATTTGCTCTCCTAAGTTTTTATCTACCCTGCATCAATTCTGTCTCAGGCCTTGATATGCTATAAGCAACGCATTAGCAGTTTTGGTCTTGGATGGGCTGATGTTAATGTTGGAGATAAATATCGGCTCTGACTTCCCTCCACAGTAAATATCACCTTTGTAAAATAAGTGAGAATCTCTATGAGAATTATAGCCACACTTCTTGACTGAAGCATAAACCTATTCCTTGTCTGCACTATCAGCTGTGGATCTGAAAGAATCTGTCCAGCCACCTGCTCATTCGTCACCAAAGATCATCAAGACCAAAACTGCTACTGCACTGGATCAACCCACCCATGTTTCACTTGCACCACATAATATGGTTGCAGCCATGTGGCTATGGAGCCCCATTCTGATGAGGACCACACTAATTCAACAGGCACATTACATGTTATCATAGTGTCATGGCAGGAGGGAACTCAACTTCCTCAGTACGCCCAGCACCTTTAGCCACCTGTATCTCAGACCACCACAGCTACATTATCACCAGAAACCCATTTAAAGTCAGCCCTAGAATTTCCCTGTTCTTTCACTCTATGCTTCACATTCTAGAAATAATAGCAAATCTGTAATATGGCTAAAAGGGTATTCAAGCTACCTATATTATTTCCTCTCTACTGGTCAGGGTATGTGTACCCTGGTATGCAGAGTTCCCTGTGCACTGTTATTCTCATTAAGCCACTTAGCTACCATATGAGTACACCTGTATATCTCTGCACAGCACTAAGTTGTGCCTTGTTCCAAGGTTATATTCTCTGCCTGCCTACTTCCATCTCTCTCCTGGAAGTTACTATACCTATAGAAGCAATAAGTAGCAGAATAGGATAGGGCAGGGCCACTGCATTTCAGCATTTTAGCACCAAATTTAAGTTGGTGGTCCTTTGTTACTCATCTAGTCTCTTGTTTTTGTTGTAGATTCAAGAATGCTGAACAAATTTCTCATAATGCACACTAATCCATATCATCAAAGTGTACAAAGAGACCACCTTTCATTCCAGCAAATGCAACTGCTAAAAACCTGGGTTACCCTGATGGCAAAACCTACTTTATCTTATTGCCATATGAAAAGATATATCAGTTTGCTTTATAATGTCACCTGTTTGTATTGGGAGATCACCATCATTATATGGAACATATATTTCATTTGCAATATATATGCACTCACACACACACATATATATATTCCTTTCAAACCATGTATCTAAATATAGTGAGCTGAAAACACTATATAAAGAAGTTTACCCAATTGATGTAGACCAAATGAAAATTCTGTCTTATGTTACTTTAAACTCCCCTTGCAAAACCTCTACAGCCCATAAACCTCCAGCAATACCTTCCATTTGTCCTACACAGTTCCCTTCCACATAGCACTTCTGCGAGCACTAATCTAGCAGCTTGGCAAGGTGCAAATATGCTATGGTGAATTCTAAGCTGTGCACATGGTGACTGTCAAAAATTACTGACTCTGGCCAAGAAGTTCTAAACTTACTGGAGGGAGAAGGGGAAGGAAAAAAATGAGGACTGATAGATGATGCAATTGCACGTTTCACTTCTCAGAAAACCACGCTAAAAACAATGCTAGTGAAATGAAATATAAACTATTTGAGGAAAGATGTTGGAGAAAGGTAATAGAATACATTTAAGATATGGAGAGCCAGTTGCCAAAGACATCAAGAAAAAGATAAGAAGTTAAACGTTATCAGAAATGGAGAGTTTTTACTGCAGGTTAAGCTGTAGATGTTTAATTCTTGGCTATTAAGAGGATAAAGGATGAGCTGATGTGGCTTTATAAAGAAAAATTAAATTTTCACATCTCTGCTGGGTGATATTCCTGAACTGCTGTTACATTTTTAAAAGTAATCAAGTCACAGTATCAGAGGTAGTGATTTCCAGCAATCCCATTGATCAGAATAATGAAGAGAAGTTAAAAAAAATAGCAAATCCCCAGAACCAATCGTATTCACTCTGCAATTTGAAGGTAAAGAAAGAAAAAGGTGTCTGAATTAATAATTCAATCTGATTAATAAATCTTATTGAAAACTATACAACAAAATGAACTTTAACAATAAACAAGCATTTCAAAGCAAGTAATTGTGATAATTTTTTAATTGTTTCCTCAACCAGCTTTAGATATAGCTATTACTGATTCTGAGAAAGAGATGCACTGCACCTACAGGAACAGAATGGTGCCAGACTATCTGTAGGTGGCTGTTTGCATCTAAGGCTGCTCTTCTCAGTGAAGGATGACAATGCCAGGCCAAGCCTGAGGGCTTGAAAGGTACTCCGGAGGAGTGCAAGCAGCCCCAAAAGAAGGTCACTGACCTTTGACTCCTCCCTTCTCTTCCCTCCCCTCTCCTCTCTTAAAGTTTTCCCCAAATAGCCATGTGAAATTTGTAACATTTACTCCGAGTCAATGGGAGGGAGCCAAAGGCTGTGGCTCATGTGTGTGTGGTGGCAGATGGCTGTCTCTTTTTCTCCATCCTTTCCTGTCCCTCTGTACAATGGTGAGTCATACTGAGCTTGGGGAGACTGTATGGGCATCTAGGGAGGGGGATTTATTTCCTGTGGGAACAGAGCCTTGCTGGCTAAAGGCAGCTAAAGGGCTGCACTGTTAGAAGCTGGGCTGGAAGACAGAAATACGATTTCCTCGGAGTATCTCTATGGAGGTGGAGCACCAGGGAGGAGTACGGATGGGATGCATCAGGAAATACTTAGAACACAAGGGTTTTCAATGGGCTCAGCTAAGAGGAAGGAGAACTGGCTAAAAGGCAGGGGAATGAAAGGGTCTTTTGCCAGAAGATGAGATGCAGGATTTGAGGGAAGAGATTGCACTGGGTAGTCTGTTTTACTGGAGGCTGATATGCAGGTGTTTTTTTAAGAAAGGGAAGTAGGTAGCATAGATTTTTATGCTGCAAAACAGTTTCAAAACTGGCCTGAAAGACAGTCCTGATCAAAACAGTTTGAGAGCTGATTGTTTGAAAAGCCATTTCCTCAGTGATATTAAATATTTTGTTCTTAATTACCTTAGGGAAGCGACAATTGAAATATTGTAAGCAGCAGAATCTTGTCTTGCAAATAATGAACAGGTTTGAGGAAAGACAAAAGGTGATTTGGTTGATTCATTCTTGATATCAGAGTCCAATGGCAGGCAAGAAAAGAGGCAGAGTTTGAGTTATGGGAATAGCCTACAATGTGAGTGATTTGGCTTCAACTCACCTTCATTAACCAGTTTCAGTCTTTCATACAGGTCTGCAACAGCCTGCAGGTGACCTAAGATAAGTTTGTTTAATTTCTCCAGATCTTAATTCCTAATGCAACATAACAATAAGATTTCCTAACTCATAAAGCTACTATGAAAATAACTGCTTCATTCATGGTGTGAGGTGATGAGATAAGCCAATAAAATAAGCCATGTAAATACCAAAGGAGAAGCTGACTGATTGACATGAAATCACACAAACTTCTACATAGCCACGAAAGGTTATGTTACAGCAAGTAATACAAAAAGAACAGAAAGGTAAAGAAAACAAAATAGCTTCATTTATGACTGGCCTGGTACTGAATATTCACCAGCTCACAAAAATAAATTTATAAAAGATTAATGTAATAGTCAAATCACAATTGCTATATTCAGTTATTACTGCATTATGACAACTTGGAAGATATCTTTGTTAGAGAATGTAATTGTAATATTATTTCACTGCCATCAGATTAAGATGCAGTTGAACTAACTGCCTCTTGGGTTAACAATTATCGCTTGAATTCCTGCTGAAATACAAAGAAACATGCTTACAGCTTGAACTTGTTAAGATTCTCTCCCATCTTTTAGTATATTTCCAGGGCATTTTAAAATAATCTCCAACAGCCAAAGACTATCTGTAAAATCTTAAAACTATTATTGGGAAATAAAAAAGGCTATAAAAATAGAAAGAGTCAGGAATTTTAAAAATAGAAACAGGGTCAGAAAAAACACAATTGGGAAAATGAGAGGTATCACTACTAAAACAATGTTGCCCCCCCCCCCGCCCCTTCCCAAATTAACACACAAAATTAGCCATAAGAATTTGTTTCTTCAGCATTGTATCCCTTTGGTACCCCATCTCTCCTTTAAAGATTGCAAAAAACCTCCTTCATTACTTCATCACCCTCTCATTTTGCAAGAGGGACAAATTTGGGCAGGGTATTCCATCCTTCTAGCTTACATGCTAGAAAATCCTAAATATCTGTGTACATTAGAAAGCTCCACTGTTAAGCTCAAGTCAGTTTAAAACCAACTTAACTGAGCGCAAACTACTGTAGGGATACTTTATTTCAGTCTGATATATACTAATTACAGGTGATTTAAAATAAATTGAAATAAAAGGAAATTAAACTAGTATTTACACAAATACTGCATCACCTTAATTTAAATTGGAGTCACTTTCTTGGCAGGTTACCCTAAAACTTTGTTTTTTTTCTCATGGTAAGCCAGACTATATTAAGTAAGAAAACTATGTGATTTAATGAATTACCACCCCTCAGCTAGAGGTCACTGCCTGTTTGGTTGAAATGTGGTAACTGCAGTGAATGCTCTACTGCAAACATGAAATAAAAAGACCAGATGAAAACACCTTCTTGAAGGGGACATAACTTTGACCTGAAGCCTTGCACCCAGTCTCATTGTATAAGAACAAGGGAACATAAATAAATTGCTTTTGAATTTAAAATCATGATAGGTCACGACCAATTAATAGCAACAAGCTATTCCATAAGCAGAGGAACCTATGATGAAGCCTGTTTTTTTTATGGAATTGTATCCTATGTCCTCCTTAAGAAATGAGGACAAATATCCAAGTTCCCTTATGCGGATCATCTAAGTTCTCCCTCTGCATCCTACAGCACCCATAGCTTTCTCCTGTATCCCTTTAAAAGCTGAGGAGAAATAGCATGTGCAATGGTTGAGCTGTAGCTCCACGTGTGTAGATGGATTAGATGTGATGCACCTAACGACTGCACAGTCAGAAGGACAAAGAGAACAAGTAACTGTTGGGCTTATGCTACAGCATTTCCCTGAAGGGTCAGTGAGGAGGGAATGGGAGTGCCAATTTGGATCTCCCTCTGCTCCCTCTGCTTATTTGACAATTTTCAGGAAATTTCAATAACTTCATAACTACTAATGCCCTCATGCTCTGTCAAATTTAAAGTTGCTGGTTGAGTAAAAAAATAAAAAGAGTGAAATGACAGACATCTCAGCCATATGAGCTTTATTTCCTTAGGTGAAGTAATGCTTTGCATCTGTATGTCCACCAGTTTCACATATAATGTGAAACACTAAGCTTCTTGCCAACTACTGCTCACCTAGCTAATGCTGCAGGCCTGTGAGGAGAAAACATGTACTTTCACTTTCAGTCTTGTACTCTAACCACTGGATAATGCTTTTTGGTATTCACCTCCATGGAGAAATCAATGAGCTCACTTTCACTGGGGAGATGGAAAGACTGGCTATAGTAGCTTCCTTGTATTTTTATTCTGTCCTTGTATTTTTATTCTAGTAAGCAACTTAACATGACGAATGGGTTTCCAATTTCCAGTTGTCTAAGCTGCAGCAACAATGGATGTACTGACCCAAGGATAAAATGTCAACAAAATGCCCAGTCACAGAGCAAGGCCTTTCTGGGAGACCAGACTTTACATCAATATTAGACTTTATCAGAAGCCGAAAACCTGCTTTTATAAGAAATTTCAAAACATTTATGCGCTGCTGACAAGAAACAGGAGCTGAAAGGGATTACTTTCTTTCAGGCTTTCACTCAGGGTCCAGTGCTGGGTGTTTCCGGTTTCCAGATGGGGTGTGCCTTCAACTGCTGTTCTTCTAGTTGCCAGGAGGGACACAGAAGATACATGAAATGGCAGAGTGTTTCAAGCTGTCATTCAGGCTATGGTTGCTAGGTGGTTTTGGTTCCCAGCCTGGGTGTGTCCTCTGCTTCTGTGGCTTCCAGCAGGGACAATGAAGATAGATGATATGGCAAAGTGCTTTATAGCTTTTATTCATGCTCCAGTGTCTTCCCCATTCTGGTACAAGATTCCCAGTATCTGTGAAAGGGACAAAAGTTCATAAGTGTGTCAGACATCTGTGTATTTAAGAAGATACAAGCGTAAGATGTCTGGCAAATATTCTTTTTTCCATACAAAGAGACATGCTTGCATGTCATCAGCCTCCAAGAGATGGTCTCAGAATACTCATTGTTATTTAGATACAGGCTGTAAGTACCTGTCACCACTGTCTTTCCCCGACTAAAGCAGAAGAGAATTAACCTACAAAGGAGCGGTTTAGTGGCTAAGAACATTCAGCTCAGCTACGCCAAGCTGAGGAGGGACAGGAGGGCGGCAGGCCAGGGGGTGCAGAGGAAATTCTACTGGGAGGTGGCAATGTGAGCAGCAAGTCTAAGATGGGGAGGGAGAGCTGTTGCTACAGGAAGATGTCACCATGCTAACTGCTCCCTGGACATCCAGATCTTCTTGCAGCAACTGCAGACAACTCGGCTTTCAACAGGAGCCTGACCATAGGCAAAGTAGGCATGGCTGTGGCTGCAGCCTTTGGGAACAGACTTTTTGCTTATGCCTAGAATCAGCTGCAGGGCAGACAAAGAAGCAACACTTGAAATTTCTCCATGTTCCTTTTTTCCTATTTCTGGTATAAGACACCCAAGGGCACTAGGAAACTGTAGACTGTGACTGTTGAAGCCTTCCTTGCATTTTAGCCTTTCAAAGCGATCCATAGAGAACAGCTAAAGGCTAAGAATGAGATTGCTCCCTGTTATATGGAGAGAAGTACTTACTCGTCGATGCATACGTATGTGTGTATATAGCCATATGCACACACTCATTTCATCATATTCTTTCCCTCTTTTACACTCATAAGAAAATGTTACATCTAATTACCAGTTTTCACCTGAAGGCACAGTGAGCTAAAGCCTGAGGACTAGATATTCTGTTCTAATTTGCAGGTCAGTACTATTAGGGGATGGTTTGACAAGAATTTTTTTTCAGCCACAGCAGTTGCCTACGCAGCCCCTGCTCCTCCCTGCTCCCTTGCACTGCTCTCTCAGCTTGTGCTGGTACCACTCTTGGTGGGGCCACACAATGGACCAGAGCAGAGAACTAGTCTGAGCTAAATGTCACCTGGAAAAAAAAAGGGGGGGGGGAAGAAGGTTATTCTTAATTGCAGCAAATTCCCAGTTTTGATCACCTTGTAGGTCCAGAAACAGTTATACTGGAACAACTGAGAAGGGGTAGGGGCTGCTTAAGATGGCTCAGTGGCCCCAGGAAACACAATGCACAGCCAACCACAGCCTTTGCTACGCTGAAGTGAGTATGTTCACACTGTTTAACTTTTAGGTCTTAGTGTTACAAACACTATTATCAGTGATGGTCCTGAACAAGAGGAATGAGTGTCCAGGAGGGGGGCTTCCCCATTTTGGCAGTGGTAGTCACTGCACTGGCTCAAGGTGTATTGCGAAACCTGCCCTTGAATGCTAGAGATCCGGTAAAGGGAATTCTTTCTGTCAGGGCAGGGATTATCTTTTCTACTTGTTTGTAAAATACCTGACAGAGGAAGGGTGGGGTCTTCCTCTGATAGAAACAACAAGAAGAATAGAGCACTTCAGGAAAACTCACACTCAGCAAGAAGAGCTTAATCTCATTAAAGGGACAGGAGGATGATACATTGTTTAAGCTGATTAACATTTGCGTAGAGAACATTACTACTTTTGAGAGATTTTGAAAAGGGATGCCTATTTATAGTGTGAGGAAACTGAAAAAATAGCAAATAACATCTATAAAAAGAACAAAATAATATAGGTGTAACAAAAAGTTTGTTTACGCTACTGCGAAACAGTTCTCCAATAATTCAGAACAGAACTCCCTGTTTGTCTTTGCATGCTGAATTTTTCTTTCCATGCGGTTCGCATATGTGGATAGTTTAACAGAGTAGTAAACAAAAAGATAAACAGTCAAATGACTTCAGACACATACTTAATTGAAACTTAATTTGATGCTTCTGAAAGGCACTGGATTAGCAATATCAGAAATTGAATTATTCATCCACAGAACAAGAACTTTCTGTGCAGTAGCAATGACTTCTTTTCATCTGATCCCATGAACTGGCCTCCACAAGGAACAACAGAAAAATACAGCTTTTTGCTTCTCTGATATAATAGCAACTGGTACAAATATGATAAGGAATTTTTTGCTTATTTGCAGCTGAAGGGAAGCAGCTGGTGCTGGTGAGACCTACCTACTAGGAACCAAACTAAAATGATGATTTTATTTCATACTGGCTTACAGAGAATCATCAGATCAACTCACATTCTTAAGGGCTGATGCTACTGCCTTAGGATGAGTTTCTGTCACTAACTTTTAATCCAAAGGTCCTAGTTCCCATTATCAGTTCTCTTAACAGCTTGCAGGCTGGTTTTTTTGCCTCATTTTTTTTGGCTATTTTGGCAAATTTTGCCAAATTAGCATTTGTTTCTGATGATACATAAAACTATTCACAGCTGAGATAACCCTGTAATTTTAGAGATGAAATCAGCTTTTTTCTCACACAAAAGTGTAATCATATAATCAATCCAACTTAGTTATAAGTATCTTCAAAGACTTTTGTAATGGGCAGCGCTGGCTCTTCTTAGGTTAGCTATGCACTTCAAAAGGGGCATGGTCAGACAAGCTCTGGCAACTCTTGCTTTTGCAGTTCAAGAAATTACTGCCCTCAGCTCTCTGCTCGGCCTCTCTCCTGGAAGTTACCAACCCCACACCAGGTTTTGTAGGAAATTGGCGGAGACATGCAAACCCATTCACTTTTGCTGACTATGTTCTGCGAGCACTAACCTCCAGCAGAGGACTGGTACAACTTAAACCAATCTGCCCTTTCTGTAGTGAACATGGAGAAAAGCTTAGTTTGGCCACTGTAAACAACTGGGCATCCGGGGGAAGGCAAAGCAATAACAGGGGCATGGGAAACTTTTGTCAGTACGGCCAAAGGTCATGTCTCCAAAAGCTTCTGTATATGCCCTCCTTTTGCCATAACGACCTATGCCTGTAGGACTATATTTCATTTATTTTTGCTGGTAGATTCTCTGGTTAGAAACAACAGCCGGCAGTTCACATCCTCTGGCTATTTCTGCCAGGAAGGTGTCCTTGTAGCTGGCACCTCCAGCTCTTCTAACTCCAAGGCATACACACCGATCACCTTGGACAGTATCCTGCTACAACAAAACCCAAGGGCTGGAGTTGATACCACCTTCAAAAACTCTGTGTGTGTGTAGTGTGTGTGTGAGAATAATTGAACATGCAAACACATAGCATGTGTATATATATATTAACATCTGTGCTCAGATAACTGTATTGGCTTCTTATTCACATCAAGTGGCAGTTAATCTGTGATAATTTAAGAAGGAATGAATGGTTGAGAACCAGACAGCTGAGACAGTAACACTTACCTTATTGCGACTTTATATCACAATGTGATTATTTTTGTCTGCAACAATTTTGCTTAGCTGTCCTAGGAAAAACAATCAAGCAATACGGATCTCTAAATAAAAAGCAAACTGGCAATCTAAATGTAGAATTTACAGACAAACTCAGAGCTTATTTCCTAATTTATGGGCAGAGATAGTTTGTATCTAAATGACTGGGCTTTTTTTCATAAAGAATTTGATGTATAGCACATGATCTAAGCCAGGTGGACAGGTAAAATAAAGTCTGTAAGAATAAGATCTGTCACTCAGCCTACTGAAGCACGCGAACAATTTAGATAGGTAATTAAAATGTTTACCTTAATCAGGAAAAGGCTTGTGAGGAATTAAGAATCTCCTTCTATTTTGTAGTCAAGATATAAAATGTTCTCTAATGGGAGTGAAGTTTATGAGGGGGAAAAATATTTCCTCTGTGTAAGGATACTTGTGAGAGGAATTTCAATTGAGGGTAATTCATTAACAACAGGGTCTCTAAGCATCCTTTTCTATTGTGTTTTATCATGTATGAAGGCACTTTTAAATAAAAATAAAATATTGATAAGTATATATGATCAATGACATGCTTTACACTCATGCTTCAAGCTTGCCTGCTTCCAAATGTTCCATAGAATCAAATTAACTACTGTGGTTTGCTGTCAATTGTTGGCAGCAGGCATATTGCTCAGTATATCCAAATCTGACATTTCAAATTGTTATTTAATCCATAAGGAAAGGAGTGATTGTCACATCTTGATATATTTAGTATTGGGAGATTGATATAGGTTCACTCTGCAGCTCTTAGAAATAATGGAATGTTATTGAATCAAGTAAGGCTCATGCAGGGTGTGCTATTGCAGCTGTAAATTAGAATTACAACTCATATGGTGACAGGTCCTTGGTGGAATTGTACCCCTGATCTCAGGCTGTCTTTACTAAACTGCTTGCCTGAAAAGGTATGCATTTTATGAAATATTTCTGTTCCTTACACTTAATGTATGGGTAAATTATATGCTAGTGCTCTCTGTGAGGCTCTGAGATCCATAATGGTGTAAAATACATTTTGAATTGCAGTTTTATTAGATTAGTCAACATATTTTCAATAATAATTTATAAAACAGCAACTGTTTTTACTTTTCCAATTTGGTCACTTCAGTGTCATTTTAAGCTTCCAATTCTTTCAACAAAACTGGAGAATTGACAATGTGGGACTTTTTCTTCTTTTCTAGGAAAATATGTCCTATGCTATTACACTTTCTGTCTCAGTATGTATGTGCAGACAAGTGCTCCTTTGTCTATTAGTGTCCTATAATAACTTAGATCCTGTGGCCAATTTCAACAAAATTTGGCAAAGAAGGAGGTTTAAAGGATATTAAGTTCCTACAGATTTTAGAAAAAGTTTTAGCCAAGTAGAAAAGAGACACTCTTGTTATAGAGACCCTTATAAATCCCTCCCTTGAAGTAAGGGTACAGTGTGAGCTCAAACCTTACTAGACTTGAGAGAATTCACATGCAAGATCAATCTTGAGATACAAATCCAGAGAAAGCCTCATTTGTCTCTGCTGTTTGTAGCTATCTGTTGGTTTATTAGCTTTTACTCTCCCTCTTCCCACTAAATCTCTCCCACTTTCATAGTGCCTCAAATCAAACAGTCCAGTAACATGGCTGGCAGATTCAATGGTTCACTGTCACTACCAGCAGTAGTCCCATGCCCTGCTCCTCCCTCCTCCTGCCCCGGCTTCTGGCCACCCTGTCAAGCCCCTTTCCTTGTGCTGAGCTCACTAGTGTCAGAGAAAATCATTTGTGTCTTTGTTGGCTTTTTTCTGATGGGTTAATGAGTGGAATTAGTTCAGTGCAGGTCGTGTGAGTGCCAGAGATCACACAGGGGAAGTGGCAGGAGCGTGTTAACAGGAGCAGGGTAGCAGCAGTGAGCTGTTACATTGACTTGGACAGATGCTGAATTTTATTTTAAGGCCACTTTACATCTGCCAGAGATTACCCACATAAGAATCTTGTAGGATTTAATTTATGTGTGTTAATGTTGTACCTTTAGTTAATTTTAATTAAAAATTCCTGTTTGCATAAGAGATCTCTGTGGCAGATACAAGAGCAGGCTGTAGATAAGGCCTAGAAAACAGAGGCTCACTCTCTATAAAAGAGAGAACACTGGAAATTTGGGAGGCAAGGTGAAATATTGCATCACTGTCACTTACTAAGGGCTTTCACAGAGAAGGGGTCTGGTGCACTTAGCCACACCAGGGGGGTAACCAATGTGACCTCTCCTACCTACACACTCCACTTGCCTGCCAGAAATTACTGCGATGGTGCTGCCTCAGAAAGGGACATGCCTATCCCTTCGCTGACACCACTGACAGTCATTATCTTAACACAAGCCAAACCTCAGCCCTGATTAAGCCAAGTGAACTGGCACAACCAGACATCCTGCCTTGTCCCTCTCTTTGAGGGCAGCAGCCTCTGGAATAAGCTGGGGATGATAGCGCGAGCGTTGCAGTCATTTGTGCCAGAGCTGTAAGGCAGTACCTCTGCCATTTATTACTAAGGTTCACGACTTGGGCAGATCATTAGGTCCAAGCCTTCTATGAGAGAGTTATTATCTAACAGATGTGACAATTTCAATTCTGGAAAGGATTCTATTATGAACAGAAAGCTTGGAATACTATTAATGGAAAGACATTTCTTAGAAATTGAAAGAAAAGAATAAATGAGAATGAAAGACCTCCCACAGTTACACATACAGTAATCACAATTGCAAAGGCATAATTAAAAAGCCACAGAGTTCTAGTTAATATTTAAACTGATGACAACAGCTGAAAATGATAAAGATGCTTCTACAGGAAAACTAAATTAGTATTTTCAGTACTGGTAAAAATATTCCTGTATGAAACACTTCAGGCGTTGACATATTAGACACACATAGTTTATGCTGGATATTTAATGCTTAGCTTTGACTGGAATAAAACACTGACAGCAATCATTTGCTATCTTGAACAAACTGGAACTTAAGTAGTCCTGGGGTTCATTAGTATCATTAGCCTCGTTTCTTAAGGAAAGAAGTTCATTGACCATGTAGTCATGGTATGCGTGTATTAGGCATGCCTGTGTGTGTCCATCTCTTCCTTTCCATGTATGTTTTGAGTCTGTTGACTAATTTCAACCAAAGTTGTCAGAAGGGTGATGATATCATAGAAACGAAGACCTTATTTTCATGAAAACAGGCGAATAGAAAAAAACACTTGCTGAGCAAAAGGAGGCAACATGAGTTCAGCCATTATCAGATCCCTATCCAGAATCCACATGTGGGACAGAAACAGGATTGCTTTACCCTTAGGTAATTACGGGTCACACCTTCTTAGATGCCAGAGAATCCAACGATGAGACACAAATCTGTAGGAAATAAGGCTTATGCTAACCACAGAATTATTTGCTATATTGCTCTATAAATAGTAAATAATCTACATTTTATGTTTTCATGCAATGGCTTCCGCTATATTTGGGTATAACTGTACCAATAATATTTTGTTTTGAATTTAGTAATGAAAAAGGCCATTCCTATTCATTCTTTTTTCACAGCTATTTTTCTACCTGAAGACTATGACTGTCTAAGTGAAGAAGCATCCAAGACAGCCACACTGTACTGCAGAGGAGCATATGAATGTAAGTGCCCCATAAAAACATAACTCATACAGAACAAAAGAACCTCTCCAGGCTATAAAGCGTGATGTGCAAGGCACAATTGCATCAGCTTCCTTTGGATTTCAGGAACTGCAGATTGTCTAATCTGCACATTGTAATAAAGCACAGAGATACCAAGCTAATGTTAAAGATGACATCTTGAAAGCCAGAAGCAAACAAACTGTAGCAGCTTAGAGCTCATGAAGGCTAAATATCCCTAAGAAGAAGTGTAAATTGACCTGGCTGTGTCTTGTGCTTCTAAAATTGTATTCAAACTAGCTAATTTTACTCTAGTTTGGGTATGTATGTCTGTGCTATACTGATATTTACCATATAGATGCTTTCTTGGCTGAGTTCTAATAAACAAAGTTAATATGGAAATAAGATCTATTTCAGGTATCACCCCAGGATCGACAATTTCCTGAATGTGCTGTGCTTCATAGAAGCTGGCTCAGAAGAGAAATCTAGGTAAAATCTTCTGATGTCTGGCAAATGATGAATTGTCAATGTGTCATGAAACACTGGGAAAAGGATATGATTATGTTTATTTCAAAATGTAAGACTCCTCTTTTCACTGAAATTTTCCTGTAGGAAATCATTTCAAAGCAAAAAATGATGTAGCTTATCAAAATGTCCCATTGCGTATTCTTTGAAAAATGTAGATCCTCTAATTCTTTTTTTAGGTTTAGAAAACTTAGAGGTATCTAAAAATTATCTTTTTTTTTGCTTTGCTGCTCATGACTAACCTTAGTTTAATATATGCAAAACTTTCAAACTGCAGACTTATGCACATACATAAATTGATGATGTCTACTATAAAGAGCATGTATTGAATTTAGTATTGCCTCAATTAAGTATTTGCATTTCCTACATAACTTTTCATTTACACTAATGCATTTGTCGATGAAAGTATTTTGCTGTGGGTATGCAAAGCAATTTAAAGCATTTTGCTGTGGTGAAGCCAACACAAAATGTATTTAGCAGCATTTAGGATTTACAGGACACAGGACGGTATAACAAAGCAAGGTTTATAAACTTACCAAATTCCCTGTCGGGAACCAACATTGTACCAACACTCCCTAGTACCTAAGTCTTGCCTGAAGCCCAGCCCCTCCTGATAGCTGAGAGAGGGTTCACATGTTATCTCTTTCTCATCAGGAAAAGCATCTAATCCTGCTGGGAACTTGCATCAATTTAGTTCACTCTAACGAATCGTTATTGGCACAGAAGAAAGACTATCCCAGTGGTTAGCATGGTAGCCACAGGCTACTTTTGTGATCTCCAGCAGCTACTTAGAAGCAAAATTGTTAAAGATTTCAGGCAAATAAGTACTCAGCAGGATTTCCAGGGGCAGTTAGGACATATTTGCCATACAGAACGATATGAATTAGGCACCTGGTGCTTTCAAAAATCCCTTCTAGAAGCCTATGACCATATCTAGACTGCAGAGCAGTTGCACTCCAGGGCTCTCTGTCTTGTGTGCAGACTTCCTTCCCATGGAAACCAGGCACAGGGTGGGGAGAGGGGGATGCTCCACTCAGCTAACACACTTTGACACAGCTGAAGCCCTGGGAAGCAGGTCTGGGTCCTGCAGCCTTGCTATATGTTCAAGTATCTAAATAGTCTTAAGCTTCCAAATAACATGTCAAAGTACCTTAAAAATCAAGCCCTTTATTGCTTTGAGACTTGTTTCCCCATCAGTAAGACAGAGATAATAACTCTCTTCTCACTTGGCCATTATAAAGAAAAATGCATCAACAACTGTGCAGAGCTCAAAAGCTATATAAACACCAACCAAAACCATGAACCCCAGGAGAGACAGAATAGTCTATGCAGGGGCCATAGTACCAGTAGGGGAGGAAAGCTTAAGGCAGTACTAGTGTTCCCATTAATATAGTTTTGTGTAGCCTGTAACTCCCTATTCATGCTGCAGTAATATTGCTCCCTGAGATGCCAGCAGAAGACACAATCTTCCCAGAGTGAAATGGAGTCACTAATAGGCTGCTTTTGCAAGTCTTTTCCCTCTCTAAAGGCTATATAAATTCTCACTGACAACTTTGGATAAACATTTGATCTACCTTGGATCTCCATTTTGCCAAAATACTGTCCAACTTACGCACAGTAAGTTCTATGGCTAAGCTCCACTTTTGCACTGAACTGTGGGAGTTATTTATAGCTATAAATGAGGATGATTTTTGAGAATACTGTCTCTATAGAAACTGGTGGTGGACTAGACCAAAGAGGTTTCTCAGAGGAAATTCCCCTGCTCTTTTCCCTCTGTAGATGATGCCAGAAAGAACTTGAACTCCTCGCTGGCTGGTAGAGAGGATGTGTTTGGCATATAAACGTTTTATTCATTTAATGAGTAAAAATGTAAACACTTACAATTGACAGTATTTACTTGAATAAAAATCTTTCTTCAACTGCATTTCAGCTTGGTCCATGTGTTCACTTCACTTAACATTCCAAAAAACCAAGGGAAATTCCAGCACACACACATAAAATTGCATTAAGATGGTGTTAAGGTTGCTGACTCTTGTTCCTAAATAACACAAAAACTAAAAGTACAGGAAATCCTGAGTTAAGGCTCTTTCACAAACTTTAGACATAATTTCCTTTTTCATACATAATACTTCCTCCAGTGCTGGTGGAATCAATCTGTGGCTGGCTGTTCTGGCACTGGGACAGTGATGTGGCAGTGGAATACAGCAAATCTGCATGGTCTCATTTCATTTCCACTTATATATGTGGCACTACCAGAAGGCCAAAGCTTTTAAAAGCAAGCAGTGATTTTGAGTGCTTAAAGCTGAGATGTCTTAAGTGCTCAAATTTTTGGAGATTGCTGCCAGGAGGTATACTGAAAATCATTTAAAAAGTACTGAAAATCATTTAAAAAGTTCTGAAAATCCTAACAGACAGTGGGAATCTGGATAAGAGCTGCACATTCAGGTAACTGCCAACCATGACCAAACTGCTGACTGTATAGTTCAGATACTTTAACATCTTTCTGATCCCTAATAATTCACTTTCTCAAGGGAAATCCAACTATTATAATAAACATCAGTCCTTCCCTGAGGGGAATTTCTGCTGTGAAAGATAATAGTAAATTGCATTAGCACATTTCCTGTACCAAAAGGGTCTGCATTATGGGTGCAATCATTAAAAGCCCTTCACCTACTGAGGCACTATCAGTTTGAGAGGTGAGTTCCACACTTTGAGGCCTGCCAGTGAATTGCGCTTGCTGCTGAGGAAGGAAGCAATAAATGTTTAGATGCTGATAGCAACATTCCCCGCTATTTTAGAACAGGAAGTTAAAAAGCAATATGCGGCTGAAACTGCAAGGAATGTTCCAGTAGTTAAACTGAATTTGTTTACCGCTTGGAACCTGCCCAGTGCTGCAAGAACAATGCTGCAACTCATGTGAGAACCACCATCCTTACTCTGAACTGTGTTTTTTATTCTCATTTGACCAAAAGAGCATATTCACAACTATAGCAACAAATAACCCAACAGCAGAGCTACAAATCAGAACCATGACTTCGGCACCTAAAGATGTTTTATAACATATTTACCTGAATCTTCCACCTTCAAATGGTATCAGGTGAATTACTTTTCCAAGACTTTCCCTAACAATACAAACTCATTTATAGAATGGCAAAACCAAACCTGATTAACTAGACACTAACAAACAATTAAATACATTAAAAGCCTTCTGTTCACACACGGTAATAACTGCCTTGATGAACAGTCCACACCACAGTCATTTCCATTTTACATTGCTGCTAAGATGATGTAGTGAGGTAGCTGAAGGGTGGAGGAAGTCCTGTACCCATGTCAGTCTGTGGCCACTTGCTCCCTCTGCTTCCTGTGTATCACACCTAATGACAGCGTAGTTGCAAAGTGAGTCAGTTCAACCAGCTGATCCAGTGGAAAATTAACCCTGAAAAAAGAAGGAACAGTTTGCCATTGGGTCAGCCTGCTGCATCAAGTCACATTGAGGCATGACTCAGATTTGGTAACTGCAGCAGCTGTCAATAGCCGCTGTACCCTTAGCTATAGCATGAAAATTCACCCTCAGACTAACTGCAAAAGATGGTGCAATGTGTAAGGACAGCTGACATCTGCCTCCACATGCACCAATGAAAGCAGTTGACCACTAGGCAATCAGAATAAAGGGCTGCATGCCCTTACCTGGCACACTAAAAGACAGCCAAAGTAGACTGCTGAGAAAGGCTGGTCTCAGGGTGGTGGTGGGGAAGGAGGATTAGTTAAGTCAGCAGTATGACACAACTACAGCAAAGTCCTAAACACTTAAGGGATTTAAAAATAGGCATTGGCTCTTTGCACTGGCACAAGAAGCAGGCTTCAAATTATGATGGAATTCAGAAAAGCAGTGTCAGGAGCTTGCAGCATCCATCCCACTCAGAAGCTGAGCAACTATATTTTGCAGAAGCTCCCAAATGCCCATCTAATGTAGTTCTAAATGTCAGAAAACATCTCAGCAGTTTGGCTTATATGTGACAAAGAGACCTGCAGTAATACCCACCCTGGACAAGAAAAAGGAAGCCATTTCACCTAACTATGTCATCTCAGATTAGCTACTTATCCTAGACAGCCATTATAGGCAATAGCAAGAAATATTCACCTCCAGAGTGTGATTCTTTTGCCTGATATCAGACATGTATATTAGATGAAATGGATTGTGCTCCACAAGGTGCTTTCTTCATCCCCTTGACAGTAAAGGGAACTTAGGGTGATTAGCTCAGATGCAGCTGTCTATGTTTCAGTCATCCAAAGTTAAGTGAGATGCATCTCACCTGAGGAGCTGCCACCTTCTGTCCAGCAATAGACAATGAAATACATTGCACTATGATCCAAATATTCAGGAGTAAATGTAGTGTGACTCAGAATTATTTGGTTTTACAATCTCTGTCACCCCATTCCCTCAGAGGCTTTCCCTAAGTAGCTAACCTCATACCAATCTTAATACGTTAGGATAAAGCCACAGACACTTCGTGTCCATCTTAATTAAACACTGTAAAACAAAAGAAAGAGTGCAAATTCTGGATTTCAGTAACAGAATTTTTGGAATTAGAGATCAAAGCAGTTCCGTTTAGCCACCTCTCTGTAAATGCTTTGTATACTGCTTTGTTCAATCTAATTCTAGAAATTCCAAGAAACCAAATGTCTACTGGTTTCCTAGGCATCTCCAGGAATCTCAATATCAGGAAAATTTTGTCCTAACACTTACATTTAATATTCTCTCATTTAATTTAAATATGGAAATTCTAGTTATAGTTTCCTTTACAGCAGTAAACCTCTCCCCTTTCTTGATACTTAGATGTGCAGACGTTTTATGCCATCACTATACAATGCTTTATACTTGGTTATTCAGGTGTACTTGTTTGAATCTTTTAACCTTTTCTTGTAAACCAAGCCAACCTTCCCCAGGATCACTATCTTGAAAAAGGTCTGCTAAAAAATACCTGAAATTAATCTAGTTCAAAACAACCACCTTTTGCTCATTTATGATCATAGATCTCCTCTTTGACCTATATGAAGTTCATTAGTTACTTTCGGAGCTTTTACAATCTGTCTAGGTTTAGAATTCTTTCTTGGTACCAGCCACTGATAAAATGCTATTGCCAAAGAAGAGAAGCTCAGATGTTGTTTCAAGTTTGTTTCAGTTAAAGACACATTTCAAGTACTTCTTTTAGCCCCTGTGCTGAGCCTCCAATGTGCTTCTTTCATTCTCAAGTGGTATACAATACACACTGCGATTGTCTTAAACAATTCTTTTAAAGTGATACAAAAAATACAGAATTCAAACACAAATGTTAAGTCAACAGAAAAACAGGGCTCAAATACACTAGGGACTTGCCACATCTTAAAAAGGAGGAGCAGGCTGTGCATCAGCTGAACACTCAGTATCCAGGCTCTTAGTAAATGCGAAGAAAAAGGTACTAGCAATTGCATAGGCCTCTGAGTCCACAGTCTTGAAAACTGCTGTTGTATTTGGTATTTGTCTTAACGTTTCTGCTCTTGGTTTAACTTCATTACATAGATAATATGTAAATGCGGGTTTCTTGCCTTCCTAGCTACAGAAGAGCACTTGATTACAAAACCTCCAAAGCTCAGAACCTGGAAGTGAAATCAGCACTTTCCCCCCGACCCTCTTTTAATCTCATAAATTTTGAATCACTCTCTTGATTTTGTAAGCCCTGATTCAGGATTTCTGTATGGCTGGAGTTATCCATTTGGCAATAATTGCAGATGTGGTATCATAAATATGAAAATGAAAACGAAGCTTTCTAAGTAACTTCCTTGCACCCTCCTACGATAGCTGTGGTATGAAACTTGAGACTGTGATGACAACAAAGCCATGAGATGAGTTCTTCTCTGATGATCGTGAGAATTGTTGCTCCAAATTTTAATGGATACTACACTATAGACAGGCCTGGATGCACAAATGCCTAGCAAGGTTGTCCAACATTTCCCATTATGAGACTCTGTTTTCAGTTATTTGTAACTTTGCCAAAGTTTAATTATTTGCACTGAAATTTTCCACATTGAGCATTTGCCTCAGGCTAATTTTTTTTTTTTTTTTTTTTTTTTTGGAAACAAATAACTCAGCCATTTCTGAGATCAAAGCTATGGGAAAACACGTCACTTTCTTCATACAAAAAAGAGTTCTGGTAAATTTTGGCAGGGGGAGGCAAATAATAGGACTCCCATGATTTGTAGAATGGGCTTAAAATTTGGCAGAGGACTGCCTTTATTCCAGGGATGTGTCTCTCTCTGTCATTTAAGAAAATTTGTCGTACTTGGCTACGTTCTAATCCTTTGAAAAAAACGCAGTTCACACATGCTCAGTACGGAAATCTCAGGTGTCAGTAGTTGCATTTCTCAAAGAGTCTGTAATTACAGAACATGTTCCAGACCGAGGCTGAGCAGGATTTTCCTTGCAACTATAGCTCTCCGTCACACCGGGCTACCGTCCAAGACTGAGCGTAGAAACTCTATTTCTCCTGCCTACTCCAAACAGGAAGTGAGAAGGAGGAAGCTACATGATTTAAAAGCAGACTGTGCAAAAAAAGCTGATCTGCCTGGAGATGAGGAGCAGACAGGAACCAGGATATTAGGATGCCAAGAGAGAGTGAGAGAAGAGGGAATTGGGGTAATTATGGTGGTAGAGACAGTGAACTGCACACGGAAAAGGAGGTGAAGAGACTGGAAGCCAGCAGGAAAGAAAAAACTTAAGAGTAGACAGTGAAATGTTGGCAACTGTGAGAAAAACTGAAGGAGCCACTCAGATTGGGCAAGGGATTGGTGCTGGAAGCCAGTCTACATAGTGATCTATGGTAGGGAAGGAAAAGGGGCCAGGAGAAGAAACAGAACAGATTAAAAGCTAGAAAGAAAAGGAACTAGCGGAAGGAACCAAGAATTGCAGAGCAATGAAAATCAAGCGGGAAAGAGGAGCAAGGTTAAGGGGAAAATAAGACTGAGGCAGTGACTGTTAGAGCCAGGAGTGTTTAGGCTTTGCAGGAAAAAATACAAGTAAGTGTGTCCTCTGCATGTGCATTCAGTCTGGAGCTTGTAGTAGAGCCCAAGAACCTGGACTCCAACAATCCAACCATTGCCATAAAATACATTGGAAACTGTCCATTAAAATGTTCTATTACCTTGCAGTGGGCTATACAGAGGACAGCAAATATTACTCCTAGTTATTCTGTTAGCTGGAATGTCAGGAAATTATGTTGTGCATCTACATTTTCCATTTTGTTTTTCTGATAAACATTAAAGTGAACATAACATTAAGACATGAAACGTGGAACATTTTTTTCTAGTTTGGATGAAGAAAGGGGAAACTTACCTACTCATAAAAAATTATGTTGGCACATTTTTAAGACTCCAAACCAGAAATTAGGAAATGGAAAAACTAAAGCTATCTATACAATCATAGAGACTGTATATTGGCTCCTTTGTGTTTAAGTGGACACAATTATTAATTGCATGATTACATATGTGCCTCATTTATTTTACAGTGAGACTGTATCCCTTTACCTGTCTCAAAATCCTGTGTAATTCTTAGCAAGTCATCTACATTAAAAACTTTTTATATGTAACACCACCTTTTTCTGGGTGCCTCACCTAAGATTCTGTTATCTGGCTTACAGGAACATCGCACATTCAGGGATGTCACAGAAGTCGATGGGAATTACAATTTGAGTAAATAAATTGCCACACTAAAGCTCAAGATCTTCACCTTGAACTGAGCACCCCAAATTACTGGATAGTTTTAATCCTATCTCTGCGTAAAGCAGGGTAGCAATATCACTTTAACTGATAGAGGTGTATCATAAAAGTAAATGCATTTGTATTTGTGAAGCACTCAGATATTACGGTGATGAGCACCATTGCAAAAATCAAGGGGAAATTAAACATTCTGTTGTCATAGCAGTTTTGAATACTATGCAATAAACAAGGCAGAGGGACTCATATTGAACAAGGAAAAGAAAACAAAATATCAAATATAATTTAAAAAGTACCTGTCAATCTTGAGTGCTGACTGAGGCTGGGATCCTGTAGAAAAAAATATATGTGCATATGTAACTAAAGGCATTTGTATAGGGGAGATGAGTAAAGTTTACAGACAAACTGACTTCTGGCATTTCCTACCTTTGGATTGCTTGACTTTGCATCTTTAATGACATTCTTAAAGCCTACATCTTAATATGTTTTATACACACATAGAGAGCCTTAGCAATTCTGCATATTACATATATATAATTGCCAATATCACCAAAACCCCAAGATGGCATTATAGTTTTGTTTTACAAAGCTGTTGGAAAACAAACATACTTCTGTTTTTAATGCTCCATGTAGTTTTAGAACTCTTCTTTCCCTCTTTCCTCTTTCTGTTCTCATTTCTCTCCTTCATTCTTCACTTCTCTCTTCATTCTCTCCTTCACACATTCTTCACATTCTTCACAATGCCCTCTTTCTTCAAAAACTGCAGGACTAGCTCCGGCTCAAACAGCTGCAGGAACAGCTTGGCTTCAGACATGTACCACAGCAGATTTGCTTAATCAAACAACCATCAGAGCAGCTTTGTTCCAAGCAGTTGCCAAAAGCCTGTCATGCTACAACTTCAAAAAGCTGCTACAGCAGCTTTGCTGCACACCGGAGATGCTCATCATGCATGGAGGTGACATCATACATTTTTAAGTGGGAAATCTGATGATATTAAAGTTCTGCATATTGCTGTAATACAGTTTTAGCCATCTAATTAAGATATTTGTAGTAATGAATGTTATACTTCAGAGTCCGTGGCCACTTTATCTAGTTTTTATCTTTTACAAGAAAAGTATTACTTTGTCCCAGATTCTTTCCACAGTTGGCTCCTGTCCAAACATGATTTATTTTAGAAAGTTTGAAGAAAATTCTTTCAACAACTTTGAATAGGTAATTTAAACCCAAAACCAATACAGAGCCATAAGAATAAAACACTAGAAAGCACACCGTGAGGTCATCAAGTTCCAGTCATCAACTATTACCACATTTTTGATAGACATTTGTTTAACCTCTGTTAAATCCTTTGGTGACAGGGATTCTATCAGCTCCTGAGGCAAACCTATTGCAGAGTTTCATTGCTTCACTATCCCTACCTTTAGCAAGTTTTTCCCAACATCTAATCTCATTCGTTCTTCCTGCAATTTAAGTCCATTAATTCTTGTTGCACCTTGCCATGGCCATGGAAAACAAAGTATTCCCTTTTCTACAAAAGCCTACTACTGACTTGAAGACTGTTACCATGTCTTCTCTTCTTTAGGCTACACGACAACAGTTCTTTTATTCTTGCCTCATTGGACACGTTTCCTTTACTTGCAGTTATTTTCAGTGCTGTTCATTGGACTACTTTCACTAGACCATTTCTTCCTTGATGAGCAATGCCCTGAACTGGACATCGCAGTCCAGCTAAGGCCTTGCTAAGTGTGAGCACATCAGAAGGATTACTTAGTGTGATCTGTAGGCTGCACTCTTCTTAAGAGAACTCTGCACACAGATAATGCCAAAGAGTATTGTAAGTATTATATCCTAAATGTCACAGTGTTTAGATCTCACTTGGGAATGCTCAACATGTATGAAGGAAATAGATTAGATTAATTAATAAAAATAAATTTTGAATGTACAGTAAGTTTGGGTAAGATTAAATATTTATATCTGTAAAAAATTAACACTAATGTTGCATAGTGACATAAGTAGCTTAGAAATTAAAAAGTAATCTGCTCCCATGAATCTACATTATTTGGAAGTTTGGAAATAATGGCTACACCAATAGCAGTTAAATATTCATGTTTAATTCAAACAGATCTGTGCTAACTTTGCCAAATCTCTTGTGATTTCTCAGCATTTTCTTTGCTGTGCTTTCCGCAAATTTCATACATTAGAAGCCTTATCTTTCATGGCAGGCTTCATGTTCAGGCATATCCAAGCATGCTAGGCTTTTTCTCTCACACTTCTCTCGTCTAGGCAGTCTTTACTGTGTGTATTTATCTATTTCAACACATGCTTTAAGGTACAGGATACAATATCACTATCTAGTTATTATATCCAGTGTAAGAAGCAATTTTGTATTTACAGCATCAGTAATTTTTCCCTTGAAAGCTATGGAGCTTTCTCTACTGGTCATCCAACCAGAACAACTCTCCAAAGCTCTTTTGGTATTACCACTTCATGAGTATCTGGGTACGAAATACTTACCTCCAGAAATGGGGAGCACTTCTGTTCTGTTTATTTCAAACTTTTCTTCTGACTGCTTCTTCCTTCACTATTCAGCATACGTTCTCTGCAGAAAATTCTCTACTCATATGTCTGGCTTTCACTTACTGTATGGATGGCCACATTCCTGTGTCTATTTTGTGTTTCCCTTGGAACTTTAATCACTTTGGGATGACAGATGCTACATAAATGTAAGGTAACGGTACAGTATTGTTCTTATTAGAGTTGCATATTAATAACTGTAATGCAAGCCTTTTCCTCACTTGTTGCTGTTTATTTGTAGCCTTATCTATTAAGTGGCGTTAAGCACATTTCTGATCTCTAATTACAGTGCTCTTTATCCAAGCAGGATAGAACAAACATTAAGATTTTAAGCCTTACAGTACAAAATCTACACCTTATCATTATTACTTTATGTATTACAGTAGCAATCAGGGTCCCACTGTGCTAAGAATTGTACAAGCACCCAGTAAAAAAGCAAACCTTACTCTGAAGAATAACAGTGTAGTTGGACAGTCTTTTTTTTCTTTCTAGCTATCACTATTTCCAATTTACCAAAGGAGAAAGTCACAACACAGAAGTGTGTTACTTGCAGATCAGAGAATATGTGAAACTGGCAGAGACTGAACCCTGAACCATTGAGTGAAGTCCAGTTCTTTAACTGGGATTCACCAGCACCATGTACAGCATCAGCAAAACAAAACTAAAAAACCTCAGATCCTCCATTTTGACAATTGTATAAACCTTGTCAAAGACCATCCTTAAACTAATGCAATGAGTAAAGAGTAAAGATAGAGTAAGAGTACGGTAAAATACATTCCATTTATAATAAAGCCCTACCAGTCCACCCAAATCTGGGAAACCTCTTTTCTCAGAACAATGGCTTACGAACAAAGCACTGAATTGACAGATAAATAAACCTTCCTACAGGGACTGAACCAACAGAAACCACGTATAGTGTCTGTTTCTGGTGGCCTTCATATTGGCAGTTCTGAGTAATTTGAACAGAAACAGACAAGTCAACACCTTTTCAAAAACAGCCAAACAGTGAAGTAAATGCAGAAAGTAAATTGTACAGCAGCAGGTTATAATATGAAACTTGATAAAACCAGCCCATACAACTATCACAGAGTAGTGAGGCAGCTAGGAGTCTGCCCTGTCTGCAGTTCATGGTTCATGGGACTGAGCCCACACTGTCAGCCTAAGTCATTGCTTTGGTCTTCTGCAGTTTTTTCTGTAGTGATTTCACTCTCAGAAGACATCTTCCTCACCAAAATACCACACTTGGCGTTCAGTCAGTTATGAAAGAGCTACTTCAAGTTGACATCTGAGAATTCTGGAAAATGGTGGATAACCTCTGGGTGAAGTGTGTTCTTTTAGCAAGCTGGCTTTTAGCTGCCGCTTAGTCCCTATGAATTTGAAGATTAATGTTTAGATGGTTTTGGTTCTCCTGAAAAAACTCAAGCCTGCTGCCTTTTTCCTCAGTGGGGTTCATCCCTTTGTGGAGATAGTATCTGATTTCAAAATCCCAGCGATGCACCTCTCCCAGAAGAGAGGTGATCCCAAGATCTGCCTCTTTCTGTGAGTCCACTCATGTTGGCTCCAGCGTTCTGACATAGCCAGTATCATTGTGGTTCCAGAGGACCAGCTACTGGGTCACTGCTTTCTCTGCTAGTTGTATGACAGACTGCATCAGCTTAGAGCAGTTCAAGATGTCTGTAAACTGCCTGCAGGTCTCAAAGGGCCATCAGTTGGGGACTACATGAGAATGGTAAGCACTGGACACACCAGACAGGAAGGCAAAGGAGGTGCGTGTGCATGTGCCAGAGTTGCCTTGCTAGCTAGCACCTCTCTCTCAGCAAAACAACTTTCAGCTGAGATGATCCTGTGGATTTTCAGGCACTAAGGGACAGAAGCAAGAGAACTGTCCTGAACGATTGGTTCTATGGTTCTGTTTCCTCCAAGTTTCATTTGCTCATTTAATACTGCCTATCCTGAACACACATGGCCCTTACATTTCCTCTCTGTTTTTTTTTTTGAGGGAGAGTAGAGACTATGAGCTAGATCCCTGATAAACAGAGGCAGCCACACATTTTATGTTCTAGTATCTGACTTTAAGGTGTCACGTCCCAGCTCTGAGTTAGGTGCCCACGCTTCAGGGCTCAAACACCAAGAGCACTCTGAACAGGAAGACAACTATGTCAACAAAAAATAGCAAGAGTATGGAGACCAAGCTCTCTGAAGGACTTAAGTGCTTAATCTCATGCTATAGCATGAAACTTCTTTTCTCTTGGTGTTTCCTGCCTTGAACTCACGGCTGGGCTCATATACTCCAATGAGGGTGATAGGCAAAAGCTTAATTTTCTCCAATAGCTCAGTGGTTAGTTTGAAGACAAAAAAAAGTCACAATTCCTCTTGTTGAAGCTGCTTTACTTCATTGGGAATAACTAAATATTCACTAGGTGAGAGAGAGTACAATACTTTATTGCCTGGCATTCCAGGCATTCAGCTACAAGAGGAGAGGCCTCAGTGCCTGTGCCGATGAAATTTTAAGTATCCTGTATTAAGTAACCATGAGAACAGGGACTGGGATTCAGGCCTCTCTTTACTTAGGTGAGAGAGCTAATCACTGGGCTATATTATCACACTAGTTTTCATATACCTTCTCCTCTTTCCCTGCTCTTGCTCAGCTCCAACAAATATTCTGCTACTCTATGCAAACTGGAACAGCTTAGAAAGAATGGATGTTGAATGCCTTGATTCTGGAAAGCAGACTATGCCTAAGGTTAAAACATGATAATGGAGGGTGGGAAACACCTGTTCAAAAGACTGAGGAATGAATAAAAGGAACCGGGTCTCCCACATCTCAGGTGAATTCTTTAGCTGAGGAATAAAAAGGCAGGCAAGAGCCATGAGAACTCCCCAGGCACATTTCCTATATGGCCCCATCCAATATGTCTGCACTCAGTGTCTTCTGGACTGGATTTTAGATGTCCCCATAAGAGAGGCAACAAGTTTCTTGAGAAACCCAAGGCTCAGGCATCAACTCTGCCAAGATCATTCATTTAGCCACTTAGTAAATATCACTGATGAAAACTTGGGCACCTAGAGATTTATAGGGCTCCAGGCAAAGAGCCATCTAAAGTGGGGACTTTGAATATCTATCTTTGGGATTCCACAGCTAAATATTCTTGGGGATCAACTATATACCCAATATTTGACCATAAATGCCTACCAGGTACACATGAGAGTTTGTTTCAGGGGACTTCATAATAATTTATGTTTTGAAGCTATTCATTTTCTGTCAGACTATTTCTGGAAGCTGAGGACAGGAGCTGTTCTTTAATTCAGTGACTGGCAAGAAAATAGCTTGTGGAAAATAATACCTTGTCTTGCTTAGCACTTGGAATGTGGACTTCGATAACAATCATGTGATTCGATCTATTGTTATTATTTTGACATTCCCTCCCAAGCCTTAGGAACATATCTATACTGTCTGCTACAATGGTCTACCATCCTATGAATTTTGAATTGTCACAGTACTGTATTCTTTAAAAAAGGAGGTGTTTTCAACTTGAACAGGGGAGACTGTACAAGGTTGGAAGCACTACAGGAAATCAGTCTACTTCTAGTTTCATCAGCCTCTTTGCACTTTGAAAAAATGGATGTTTTATTTTAAGAATGAGTTAGCACACTTCTAATGTGTCAGTACCCTGGCTCTATTTTGATTAGAAATAGATCTGGACAGTGCATAGGACTGTCATTGAACTGTCCTTGGTTTTGCACCAGTCAGCTCAGTTCTCATACAAAGGACCCATCGTTGCAGAGAGAAAATAGGTCAGCAGGGAAATTTACAGATACAAAATAAGCTGAAATAACCAGTTTTACACTAATATAAGGATCTGCCTACTTGGTAAGTGGAACCAAAATAACAAAATGGCTTATATATTGCACTTACGGTTATGGTAGTTGAGGTCTTTCTGAATGCTGTAATTTTAGAACAGTGCTCAATTGTGAAATAACATAGATTTTAAAAATACATTATTTAGAAATAGGGCAACTTTATTCTAAATAAAAGCATCCACAGTCAAAAGCCCGCATTTAGACAAGGCCAAATTCCTCTCTTGGATATTTGGCATTAGCTGTTTATAGGATGCTTAATAGCCATATTGAGTAGAGTAATCAAAACAGGCTGCTCCTGAAAGCCTGAAGGCAGTCCTTTTGCCATGGGACTGTCATTGTCTATACTCTGAGATCTAAACTGGTGTTCTAACTGGAATGTCTGGGAATTCAAATGGACCTAAGAAAAGAGTTTGGGTAACACTAAAAATACCACTCATGAAAACGTGGGAAAATCTAAGCAGGTCTTTAATAACTGCATATGACTCATTGATAGGTAACCTGGAAAAGAGAAAACATATTTGAGCCATTTTTCATTTCTTTATGAAATAAAAGCTTTACAAGTATCTATATTTTCAAAACAGTTTATCTCTGCTTGCTGTGTACTTAGAGATCTAAAATAAATCTTTTCTGTTTTTGAAAGACTTCTTGGATGGCTTAGATGAATGGCTATGGATGAGAAGATTTTAGCCATTAATCATAGGGCTCAATTTTTCACCAGAACATCTTTTCATACAAATATTTGAGCCGAATAAGCATTTGAAGCAAACAGAATTTGAAGCTGACTAGAATAATCTCCTCTTTCAATTAAGTACATTTCACTTGCCTGGCTGCTTCTAATACAAATGAATCACAATTTCTTTTAGGGCAATCAAAATAAGACTTTCTCCTTTAAAAAAGTAACAAATAAATTTCCAAAACATTCCTCCTACAGTATGTCTCCTTTTTGTAAGAAAATCCGCATCCTGTATATACCAACAAAGCAGCAACAGAGATACACAACTTATCTTTCCCAGCCTCAGAGAACACCTTCTTGCCCAAACTTGCACCTGCAGCCATATCAAATTACACTTTGAGATTCTCAGGAAAGTACCTGCTTAACTTTAAGAGTGTGCCTATTTTTTTACTGCCTTCTGCAGAGCTTCAGCATATGCTAATGAGTTTTTTTGCACAGGGATGATTTCCTGAAATGGGACCAAAGTCTGTTATCAGATATTACAAGTTCCACAGGTTCTAAAATTCCTCAACCTCCATATGAAAACATTGCAAGCAACACCTGTGGCAATCCACAGGCAGCACTTTCCCTCCTGAATCAGATATACCCAACAGTGCAGAAAAGGGAGCAAACTGCAGCCAGAAGAACTACCTCCTGGAGGGGGGAAGGGGGCTGATTACTTAGATAATTCAAGGTATGACAGCATTTTTTGTAAAAATGGTATGGTTAACCCAATACTATTTGTCTAATACCAGTGTAGTTGATTAGAAATATTATGGCATATTCAATGCTCAATCAATAATTTATGTGCTTGTTTTTAGATGTATTTATCTGATCTTCTTCCATATAAAGTAGGGATAGTCTTACTTAGAGCAATGAGTGCTTTTGATCATTCAGGACCAAACTCTGATTTTATTTGTAGTAAACTTAGTAAGGAATATCTCCAAGGAAACAATGGGTTTGCTCCCTATTTACACAATATAGCTTAGTGCTGGGCCTATCTGCAGCTGATAAAGGGTATCACAACCACCAACTGTAGAGAGGGATGAGGACATCTGTTCTACCAAATGTAACAACTCAAAAGGATCTTGATGCTCCTGGGCTGCACTTCCAGGTGTGGATGGGACCATGAACAACACATTCAGTACTTCTTAAGCAACTCTAATTATACACTGGATGAAAGTCCTGCATGCCAAAAAGTCAGAATGATCATTCGACTTTTAGTGTAATGAATAAATAAAAACTCTGCAGTTAAGCCATAAGGCTTTGCCTGTGGATTTGGAGAGGATGAAGCCCTTGACAGCATTCTCACCTTCCTAATACATGGTGGAAGAACCTGACTGAAGTATTTGCATAGGCTCTGTGAGCAGAGATACTGTTCAACCTGCTGATCTGATAGGGAGCTTTGGTCCTAAGTTAAAACTTAAAATATTTTATCACAGACAAAATCCCTACACAGAGCCTGGTATAGAAAAGGAGTATGCAGAAATATCGCTGAATTTATATGGTTGCTTCCATAGCAAGTATTGAATAATCCTCTTAATCCTCTTAAGCTGTGTTTCTTTTTACCAATGAATATCTTCCCTGATGCATTTTAAAATTGTAAATAAACAAGCTCTATTCACAACACATACACTAAAACAAAATACACTAATAAGCTAAGTTTTGATTTCAAGTGACTTCTCGCAAGCTACTGTTATTCGTTAGCTTTGAATTTTCTTTTTTTAAACATACATTGATATAAGTCTTCATTTTTAATCTTTATAATGTCTTCCTAATTTCCATTTTGGAGAGTTGGAAGTTGTGGTTCACAGTAACTTTCTGGCACTTTCAATCAGATTTTCAGATACAGCTAGGCCTGGGGGGCATCTCTGGAAGATGCATGTTTAAAAGTCCCTTTTTCCACCTCATGATTAAATTACATCATGATAATTCTGATTAAAAAAAATAGACTTAAATGTATCTAATATACTGGAGAACTAAGTAACATTAAGTGCTGGCAGCTGAGAGACTCAAGTATAAAAGTGATTTGGGACTCTAGGCCCTAAGCCAGTGGACGCTAAAAAGCTTTGCAGATGCGATGTGATCATTCTCTGTTGACGTTGGTGGTCACGCTGTTATCACAGCACTGCTCTCACAGCTGTCACTGGAGTGATGTTGGCAGAGTCTCTGCTGGGAGACATCTGCCTTGCTCTTCTAACTGGAGTTGCAATGTTATGATGACAGCTGCACAGAAAGTGAAGAAAAAGGGAAGACAATAGAAATCTGAAAGAAATATTGAAGATATAAATGGAAGCAACTATGCTAACCACTGTCAAGATTCAGACCAGAATTTCACAGAAGTTAGAAAACCCAGTTACAAGGGGCCCCAGTTTAAGTTCAGTTCATTTGGGACTAGATTAAGTGACTCTATCTTTACACCAGTATAGATGAAATCAGAATCTGCTCTGAATCACTAAAGTAACTTTAATTCACCTCCCTTGTTTATTTATGCAGCAGCGGCTCCTTCACAGCAGTGCACTATGATCACACAAATAGACAAGACATTTTATAGCAATGCTGTAAGAGAAGCTGAACTCTCAATGTAACAGCTTGCAGTCAAGTTACTTCTATGAAAGTTGAGAGAAGAGAGGTTGTTTTCAGTGTATTCTGGTCTATTTTTCATTAGAAGGATAGCAGTTGTATCAACTTTTATCTCTAACCAACATTCACTGTTCTGGCAGTTAAAAAACTATTACAACACACAGAAAATGGTATTTTTGTTGAGAACACTATGTATATTTTTTCTATTGTTCTGTACATTAAGCCTCACCCCCCACTTATGTATTACATAGTCCCAGTGGAAAAGCTATTGTAACTGGCATGAATTTGTTATAGGGACTTGGAATGTAACAAATACTTTAAAAGCACATACATAAACTAGGTGGGTTCAGAGAAACACAGACCATTCCCCTATGCTACCTAAATCCACTGGGTTAAGATCCAACATGAACGCATTAAAGCTTTGTTCAAATATGAAAATCAAACATCTCATATATTAAACTGAAAGAAAAAAAAAAAAAAAGCACCCTACTTTTCAGGTGCAAGAGATTAAACTGTGTCCAAAGCCTGGCTCTCTGCTCTAAGTGAATTAAGTCCCAGTGCATAAAACCCCACCTCACTCCATTGCACTTGTAGCCCAAGCATTGCAAGTATTGCACTTAGAGGCCAAGAATCCATACACTGGGGCAGCCTTACTGTGTTTTTGCTACAGACTGGACGGTGTTGGAAAAGTGGACTTTTGAGGAACACACAATTTGAACCTGCATGACTTGGAACAGATGGAGGATAGGAACAGCCTGCTGTGCATGTGACACTGCCTTACCCAACTGTATGTGGCAGCATGCCAAATGTGTGGGTGTCCTGGCCCTCAAGTACATGTGGAGAACGAGTCTTAACCTTTGCAGGCATAACACCTTGCTCTATTTTTATGTAACTAAACCTTTAGATAGGGTTTCCTTCCTTTTTCAGGGTTGGGCCTTGGAAACATACACAGTGGCATACGTGCCATAGCAGTGGCACTTCTCCACGAACTGCAATTCTTCTCTAGGATGCCAAAGTACCTGTGGCTGAATACTTGCACATAACAAGCCTATTTAGTCACAAAATGGACACGTGAAAATATGCAAAAGCACAGGGGAGACAACGAAAAAGACTTCCCTCTGCTAAAAAAGTATTGAGAGAGATTTTCTTCAACAAACATGACTAACAAATAAATAAAATAGTGAAAGAAAGTAATAAATCTGTCTATAATCATATCTACATTACCAAATTATGCAATAGTCAGTACTTATGGTTATCCCATTTTGGAAGCAAACATCTGTTAATGGTTCTTTTTTCTGTTTCTGAGCATCCATGTCTTCCTGCTGAGATCTGGCTTGGATTATTTCCAAAAGTTCCTTTATGGTTTCTGTTCCCTAAACACAGTGGTTTTGTTGTGGTGGTGTTCCTCTGTTGTGTGAGGGTAAAGAGGACCATGTCTGTGTCTTCTACCCCAATTTCTCTCCTTACAGCCAGGAATTCCCTCCAAAGAGCTGGGATAACCAAATTCAGGTCATAGAATAACAGGATCCTGTTCCCTAGATATGAAAGTTCTTGCTGTTCTCTGACTTCTTTCAACAAACAGTCCTAATCTTCTGTGTCAGGAAATACGAGGATGAAGATGCCATTATTTTCTCAGCCTCAGGGTAATGTAACCTGCTTTGGTGCCTTAAATGGGGATTATGCTCTTTTCAGTCACAGGATTTGCACACAACTTCCCACAATAACTGCTACACATTCACCTACATGTTTCCCAGGGACAGAGCCCCTAGACTGCAGAACAGGCCTTCCACCAGCTCATGTCCACCTTCAGTTCATTTAGCACTATGGAACAACAACGACAACATCAGACAAGAAAAAAACGCCCACAGCAAAGGTGAGAAGTCTTAGCAATATTAACTGAGAACATGAAAATTAAACAAGAACTACTGTAGAACCTTGACTATAGCAGTGACTAATAATGCAACAACAGAGGTGTTATGGGACTCCACAGGTGCAGGGTCAAGCCATACACAGAAGAAAGGAAACAAGGCTGTTAACTTGAAAGCAAAATGCTTGAGAGCAATGATACCCTTCCTGTTTCAAAGGAAAATTCCATGTCTTCCCTTCTGGTTGACCTGCCATAGCAGATACACTTGAGTACCGCATGTACAGTGCACAAGCAACTATTCGCATTCATGGTCCAAATCAGCAGTGCTTAAAAATATGAGGTGCAAATTTGGCTCTCTCTTCTATTATGGATTTCATTATTGTTGTTGTTGCTGTTCTTGTTGTTGCTTTGAAACAGTATTTGCTCACTTTTTAAAAGAGGGGCCTCATTTTAGCTCTGAGGATGTATTTCTCCTTTGTTCAACCAGAATGCTCTTCGTTTTCTTCTGATGTCCGTGCCAGACAGTTGGCAGTTCCCTGTAAAGAAACAATGCTATAGCAGATAGCAGGGCCCAGCACTTCTCCTAAAGACTGCAAGTGCCATCTCAGACCACCTCTGGAGCAATACCAGAAAGACACATCTCAACTAGTACAAATGCAGTAACCATTCTGCCTAGATACTGGAGGTTCTGCGTAAAACTTGCTCTAGAAAATATAATTAAACTGGGTGAAAACCAAGGATCAGCCCAGGAATTTCAGGTTCACCATGAGCAATCATCTCCCCTAATCAGCAAAATATTTACAGTTGTCCACGCTCCCTTCCCAAATCAATGTATCTTACTGGAATTAAAAGACATGTCGCTGGTTATGGTTTATATTATCTCAATATCTGCACATGCTGGTGATGGAATCAGACACTCAAGATGAATAGCACTGAAAACCTTCACTGTCAATGAAGATGATCACTAATAGGAGCCAAGCAGCAGCTCAGTATGTCCTCGGTAATGAAAAATGTTAACAATGTGGAAATGTTCTAGAATGAATTGGTCAGAGCAGCTGTGCATGAGTAAGGAAATTGCTCTCCCCAGGGAGGAGTGGAGGGAAAAATATACAGGGACAGAATGATAGCAGGGAGTAAAGCTCCGGAGAGTGACTTTTTCACAGGAGAATGAAAAGAGACAAATTAGATTTTCTTCTCTTTCTTTCTTTGGAAATGTACACACTGTAATCGCTTTTCTGACTGGAATTAGTAGAGGAATCGGGCTGCTTGAAACTCGCCACCATGACTACTATGACTGGTACAGTTTTGTAAAGTGCTCTACATTCCTTGCTGCCATGAAGAAAATACTAGCAGGATAACTAATTCAAAATTAGCTTCTCTATGTAGCTGTAATTTCCTATGCCAAGATATTCACACATACTATGGCTGTGGTATAGGCATGCTGTTAAGATATATATAACCAAACAAGGAGGGAGACCATGTTTTTTCAACCCTTATGCCTATGTATAGGTATAAATATGTCTCCATATAGTAACATTTCAGTATTCAGATTGCTTTAATTATTCAATATGCAGAAAGAGCTGCCGGAGAAATGAAACAAGCGTAAGGAGCGTCAGGAGAAAATGTATGTGCCCAACTATCCAGGTTTTACCTCATTGGCACGTCAGAAAACATGTTTCCTGTTGTGGTATCCTATTAGCAACAAAGACAGAAAATCCACAATGTGAGTTACTTCTTCAGGCCTGCCTCCATTTCACTTCACAGCACCCATCCAATGATGCTATCTCTCAACTTGTCATTCTTGCAGAGTTAACCTTGTGCTAGTAAAACTGACCAAACCGTGGAAACCAAACCATCCTATTATCTTTCCTTAGGCAATTAAGTGTGGAGAATGATCCCACAGAACTCCTCTCCTTTGTCATAAAGCTTTAGAAGAGGAAAATTGTAGGCCTCATTCGTACAGACCATTGACAACAAGCCAGCTCATACCAGCCTCATCCTTGCTTCAGTGAGACCAGTGAAGACCTCCCACTGAAATACTTACCAAGCCCTTGTTGGTTTGGAAAAATGCATTACATTAGGAAATGTGTCAAACAGTTCTGCTCTTACTTCAGGAAAGAAGAGTCATATTTAAAACTGTGTCTGCTGATCAGACTTAATTCATGGATTTTCTGAAGAAAAACACGAACAAAAGTACTGTTCTCCTTTCTGTTCCTACTTGAAACTTCACTGCAACATGGTTAAAAACAAATATGCTCTCTTTCACAATGGGGAAGAGCTTAAAATGCCTTATGCCTAAAATGTTCAGACAACAGTCTATTGTCTATTCCCCACTTATTAGTTGTTCGACTATAATAAGGTTGTTATTAAAACAATCACTTTAATGTCTATTATGTTGTATTGAATCCATGTCAGAGAATGTCCATATAAACAATCTTTGAGCCATGGGAAACTTGCAGGATGTTTTGCCAAAGTCCTCATAGTGTTTGTCTCAGGTATTGTGAAGACATTTGAAGAATATAAGAAATTCTAAATAGAATGTAAATTCATGAAAACACACATTGCCATAATTTTTTTCAGTAATTTTTCGCACTTCTATTTGAACACACTTCACCCTTCCCACCTTTCACCAGAGATCTTCTGTTCTTGGATAACTCAGGATTTCTTCAGTTTTCCAGCGTTCACAGCTCTACTCACCAGAGATTTTCCAATTTTCTTTGGAATTTCTCTTTCCTGTCCAAAGCCCTTGCTGAAAGCCTCCAGCAAATCAAATCTTGACAACATCTTCTTTTATCTTCAGTTTAAAAACCTGTCATCTATGTTTCTGTAGAACAATCTTTTAAACTAGTCTACCAGAGTGATTTATAAGCTTAGAGACTGCTTTATTTGACCTTCTTCACCTTGAAAGGACATGTAAAAGGAAACAGAGATTCATCTTCTGCCATTCCATGGGCTCCCAAGCTCCTTTTCATTCAGAATGGGACATGATCATTTATCTTGCGTAAAATATTACAGGTTACACACTCTCTACTATCTCTATAATATACTGTGTTTTAACTTACATTTTTCTCACAATGTATTAATGCTAAATGCAGTAATACATAAAAACCTCCAGTGTCTTCATTTCTTCCTTCACCAGCAGCTTGCCAAAGCATCAATACTTGCTTCTGCCTTCATGACATTTTATTTTACCACTCACATGAGCAAATAAACTAGAAATATGGGAATCTGGATTTTTCTTTCTACTTGATAACCTAGATGGAAATTATGCCATGCTGCAGAAGGGGTCAATAGTTTTGACAACTGTATCTTTAATAAAGCGTGGCTTTCATAGCAACAGCAGTCAGATATAAGCAGTCATGCTGTGTTAGGTTCAGTGGAATAAATGAGACTGCAGTCATAGGTGCTAATATGCTCTTACCAATGTGAAGTGTTAAACCGTTCAACATGGTTTGTGGTTTTAAGTACCGAGAGCTTGGCCTGCTCAGTCACATGGCAGCTGCACTAGAAATTCATGCCAGAGCTGAGAAGTTTATTGATTAACATGTACAAAAACAAAGCATAAAGCATTTGGAAATTGAAATCAAGTGGTTAAACAGACTAACTTAATCAAAACCTGTCAGAGTGCCTTTGCTAGACACAGGTTATTCATTTAGAATCCATTATTCTCTCCAGAAGTTCTTAGCAACAAGAAAGTCTTAATTCTCTTATTCATCTTTGGGTTGATGACTGTAGGAGTAAAGATTGGTTTCCTGCTTTTGACAATAAAGACAGACAGTGAAAGGAGAAAGGATAGGAGAGCGGAAAGTGGGGGAAGTAGAGCTGCTGCTGAGCTTTCCAGGATACAAGAAAACTGAGTAGTCACAGATAATACTTTGGATTAGCCAGTCATCCATGATATCTGCTGGCCTGGACCCCAATTCCCTTACCTGGTATGAGTTATCACGTGGCTGGCCTAGCCCAGTCTCCTTCCTTCCACTCATCATTCTGAGTATGGTAGACTCAAAGTGCAGTTAAAAACAGAGTGACAAAAAGAGAGACCAAAAAAAATAACAAGAAGAAAGAAAGAGACTCAAAAAACATGGAAATGCAAGGCAGAATCTCACTTTCGTGGACTGTTGATTTGGTGGGAACAGCCAGGTACTCTCTCATGTTTGATAGCCTGGGTCTGGTAGAAGCTCTCCAGTGGAGGAAAGAATCAACGAGTGGGTTTTCCTCAGAAAATCTTTCAGAATTCCCTTTTACCATATTGGCCCCCACTCTTCTTCTTTTTAAAGGTCCAAGTGGTGATGTTAGACCAAACAGACCATTCCTCCTTTATTTCATGCACAAATTTTTGTCCATTAATTTCTCATTTCCTTGTCTCTCACGTATCATCTTCGTACCACACTTGATTGTATCAGGAAGACCTCTTTGAACAAATGATTGTTGTCTCCATTTCTTAACACTTCTGTCATCATTAACTGTTACAGCTAATTGCAGCACTTTATGAACTCTCACCTATTTTTCAGAGTTATTTCACAATTAGAATAAACACACAGTCTCCAATTATCAGAGAGGTAGAGGGAAGTCAACAAGTAAGTAACAAATTACACTTCATTTCAGCCAGGGATACTTACTGGAATGTGAGGTTCCATTAGAGCAATTAAATCCCCTAATAAGGCAGGGAGAAAACTGAAGATCCTGATCTAATTGCCATGGCCAAATCTGTTTTACATTCCAAGAACAGACTTCAGGATTTACACCAACCACTATAAAGTTCAAAACAGTCCCCCCAGCCCTTTAGGCTGGTGAGTCTTTGTCCATAGTAAATGTGCCCAATGTTTCACAACATATTCTCTCAGACATGGCAGTTAGCCACCTGGCAGTCAGTTTTATGAAAGGTTTTCTTCCTTTTAATTATAAAAATATCCACAGAAATGCCTCCCTTGTCTGTCATGCTGTTTCCACAATACAGTTCAAAGTGATTTATGAAGGAGCAAATTAACACATTCGTACTATGGTCATTATAGCTATAGTTGATTGGGCAGTATCAAGTGCCGTATTTTTGCAGCTTAGATACCAGAATCATTCCGTTTTTGATCTGATTGACACTGACAACATTCAGTACTGTTACTCTTGTAACATAACAACTTGTCAATACCAAATATTTCATTCTATAAAGCCATTATCCAAAATTTATTGGTGATAGGTTGTAAATGGCAGTTCAGATCTGAATAGTCTTCTATTCTGGGGACACTGACCATCCTTGTATCTTACAATTGGGCAGACTAAGAACATTCATGCAGAGAGTGATAGCTGTTCATCTGAGCTTTGCAGCTGCTCCTTTCTGCTACAACCAGCAGAATGGAATACTTGGATCCACCTAATATGAAAAAATGGAAAGGACTGGATCTAGAACTAAGGCTGAGTTTACCTCTTGCTTCTGTGCACAGTTATATATAGACTCAGAGCAGTGTCTACAGTAGCCCACATGAATTTTACTACTGACTTCAGTAGCTGCATGACTGGTCCTCTCTACACTGGGGGGTGTTTGGATAGTTATTTAATTAACTAGTTTAAGCAGCATTAACAATAATCTCAGCAGTACGCAATGGAATTTCTGCTTTAAATATACTGTGCAATTCCCTATTTATAGTAAACACCAGCAGTGGGATTCATCTATCCAAATACAGAATCTATGTTTTAGGTGTCTGTATCTGAGTTAACTGTCTAGGTTCCCTTTATACTCTAGGGAATAGGCCTACTACAGAGCTCCTCTCATCCCATTGCAGAGGTCTAAAATAGGTTAAATGAATCACCTTCATCTAGGAAATAAAATAGAAAGGCCTATTTCTGTCCACTTACTATGGAGACAGTCTGGACAACCGGCAAGGGTATAGATGTCCACACTGTAGAGGCTACAATGCAGACAGATACGCCACACCCTAAAATACTACCTGAAAGCCTGTGGCCATCAGGCATCTCTACGTTTCATCGGATTAAAAATTTGCCACTTTGGTGCCTTTCAGTAATGTTAACCTCTATCTCTTATTACTGTCATCTGGAAGCAGGGCATGTTCCAGAACGGCATTTCAGACCCACCCTTCTCCCTGGCTTTCACTCTTCTCCCCATAGTTTCACCTCCATGATGAAACTCCATTTTCCTTGCCAAGGAGGTAACCAGCTATTGAAATGAAACAGCGCTGCTGTGTAGCTGGTTGAGGAGATCACTGTTGAGCAATGTAACATGCTCTTATGCTTTGTCCCCAGAGGACTGAACAAACATTTTGTGAGGCAATCCCATTTAGTGCTGATGCCAATGCATCAGTGTGGCTGCACACTGGCTGCAGCCAATGCTGATGCCAGGAAATGAACAATCTGTGTTAGCTTTTGACTTTTAAAAACAATGGGCTGGATGCAACGCCTTCTGAAGTTACCAGGAGTCTTGTTCTCCCTTTGTTTTCACAGGGCCTGGGGTCAGGCTCAACACTAGGAGTTTATTTTGCTTTGTTTATATACTTCATGAGAAATAAAAGTTAAAAGCAGGTGTAACTGTCATTATAAGCAGTTGATCTATACGGCCAAAGACTAAAGTGATTTAAAAAAAATCAACTTTTTTTTTTTACTAATTACACATGTAATTTTTTATCACGCATGTCCTAGTTTAAGGATTATATAGGAGGTTATTGGTTTCTGCATTATAAAGTTTAGACACAGAATAATTTTGTTATAAAGTTCTTACGCTTCTTAAGAGGACTTTCTTGAAGAACATGTGTATTATTAATTATTTGTTTGTGTAGCAGTTCTTCCCTAGTATGACAATCTTTTATATAAGTATTGATATTTTATATAAGTATTATATATTTTTTATATAAGTATTGATTTTATCACCCATATACCCCTTGCCTCCATTTTCCATCTCTCCCCCTGCAAGACCCGTAGGACCATTCATGACCCAAAGTATATATATTTTTGTTTGGGGTATAACACACAGGCTTCTGATCTCTCTTAGATTCCACAGAAACTACCACAGTCCAAAAATGGTTATCAATATTTCTGAAACATTAGTTATCCTCAAAATATCTATGTAGTACAGCAACATTATTTCCTTACTTTAGAGTTGAGAAACTAAATCACAGCAGAAAATAACTGACATACTCATGATCACATGGAAATACTCTGTTCCTAAGTTCATGTGATCATCAATATGTCAGTTATTTTCTTCTTCCCACATAGTCTGAGCAGAAAGTTGCAACTGTACACTTTCTCTGCAAATGGCCTAACTGCCTCTAGGACTTGGACTGTGTCTGCCACACAACTCAATATCACCAAACATCTTCTCTGGAGGTTATGAGCGGTAGAAGGATATAACTGGCAGTAAGCTTTCCTTTGACAGGCTTTCTTACATATGGAAATATACAGAGCATTTTTACAATCCTGTAACATCTTTATTAACATCTTTTAACACCTTTATCAGTGACCTGGAGGGTGAAGGAGTATACTCTCATCAAGTCTGCAGATGACCAAATCGGGCTGATCAATCGATGCATTTGAGGGCAGGGCTGCCATCCAGGGGGACCTAGACAAGCTAGAGGAATGGCCAACAATTTATGAAATTCAACAAGGACAAATGGGAACTCCTGCACCTGGCGAGGAATAAGCCCTGGCTGCAGCACACTCTGGGGCTGCCGGACAGGGAGCAGAAGTGCTAGGAAGGTGCTGGGCTGGTGGTGGGCAGCGAGCCAGCAGTGCACCCTGGCAGCCAGGAAGAGCAACAGCATCCTAGGCTGTAGCAACAGCAGCACAGCCAGCAGGTTGAGGGGAGCAATTATTCCCTTCTACTTGGCCCTCATTAGGCTGCATCTGGAATACCACATTCAGTTTTGGGCCCCCCAATAAAAGAAAGGCATTGATAAATTGGAGCAAGCTCAGCAGAAGGTCTCCAAGATGGTCAGAAGGCTGGAGCACTTGCTGGGGGAGGAGAGACTGAGGGATAGGGCCTTGCTCAGCCTGGAGCAGAGATGGCTTTGGGGGGACCTAAGTAGCAGCCTGCCAGTGCCTACAGGGAGGTTACTGAAAAGATGAAGCCAGAGTCTTCACAGCTGTGCATGGTGGGAGGATGAGAGATAGTGGGCATAAATTGAAACAAGAGAACTTCAGACTGGTTATAAAGAAAAGCTTTTTCCCATGAGGAGAGCCAAGCAGTGTAGCAGGTTGCTCAGGGAGGTTGTGCAGTCTCCATCCTTGGAGCTTTTCAAGACCTGACTGGATGAAGTCTTGAGTAACTTGGTCTGATCTCATCTCCAACCCTGCTTTGGGCAGGAGGTTGGAGGAGAGCCAAGCAGTGTAGCAGGTTGCTCAGGGAGGTTGTGCAGTCTCCATCCTTGGAGCTTTTCAAGACCTGACTGGATGAAGTCTTGAGTAACTTGGTCTGATCTCATCTCCAACCCTGCTTTGGGCAGGAGGTTGGACTAGAGACCTCCTGAGCTTCCTTCCAATGTGAATTATCCTGTGATCCTATGAAAGAGAATTGCTACAATTGCTAGCAAATGATTTTGTCTGGGAAGCAGCAAATAATACTGTCAAGCCACAAACTTCAGGAAGGAGTGTAAATGCATACTAAAATCTTACAGTAAACACATTATACATTCAGTGTATAGCAGCTACTTGTCCTGTACTATAGCCTTTGCATTGTTTCTGTTTTTAATCCCTTTATTATCACCAGTCACTACTACTACATGGAGTGACACAGAGGAAGTATAGACTGCTGTACTGCTTATAAGGGCTTTTGGACGCACTGTGCAATGTACACAAAAATTATATACATTTATAGAGACACATTTTAGTCCCAGCCTCACTACAACAGCATGCCATTTACATGAGAAATCCTCACAAGTCTAAAGTAATTAAAGTTGCTATATTTCAATCTAATACTTCATGGTCAGAAGAGTGTGAGCATGCACTGAGTGACACACCCACAATGAGACTGACACATTGGAGAAGTATCAACTGCGACTGAGTTATTGTGCAAGCACATACCATCTGTGTAATAAAAAAGGGATGGCCTGAATATGGCCGTTTGTCCATGTTCTACTATCTAGGCCAGAGGCCTGGAACTCTGGGCCAAATGGCCATATTTCTCATTTTCCACCTGGAAAAAAAATAGATGAATTGGCAGAAAAAAGGGACAGGGTACATGCAGATGTAGGTTAGCCCTAGAATAAATATGTATGGTCATCTCTTTCCCTGATAGTCCTTGAAGTGTTAAGACACACTTCTTTCATCTCCCATGCCAAAGAACTGTCACCCCTTTCTTTTTTGAGGATAAATGTAACTCACGCAACTACAGCTTTCATTTTCTCTCCTCTTCACTCCTAGCACTGTATGATGGTGGGAAGAAATAAAATCACATCGGCAGGATGGGCCAACTTAAAACACATTTTCAGTACTTTTTCCTGCACTGGATTTATTCCCAGGCATCTTTTTTCTGAGGGTAGCTGTTCCTCAGGGCTGGTGGGAATGACCACAGCAGGGCAGAACAATTTCCACATCCAAAACAGACATAATAACTGATGCTTAAAATGCACCCAGACCCCTCTTGACTTTCTGCAAAGCTTTTCCCCACAGGGTCAGTACTCTGTTTGTCCTAAAAGTGAAAGGGGCAGTGATAAAGTTGATGAGCGCTTTCCAACTTGTTTTCTTTACTCTGGCTTCTCAGGTCTTGTTTATAGCCTATTTCCTAGAAGTCTGTGACCACCTGCAAACCCAGTAGCCTCATGCCATCAGAAGAACCAAGGAAATAAAACAGGAGTACAATGTGAGAGTAAGAAAGTTTTAATCAAGTTCTCTAAAATGCTTTGGGCTTGTCTATGCACAGGTTTTTGGGCTGATCTAACAAAACTGAACTGGAGTTGCACCAGTTTAATTAAATCACCGCAAAAGCTGTGTAACCTAATCCTTCATTTTGGTTAACATGTATGCAACTCAAGCATCTGAACAATAGCTACATAAAAAGCTCAAAGGCACAAAAATGCTCAAGCTCCAGCCCACCACTCTCAGTTTCAAATAAAGGCTGTAAAAGCATGTGCTTCATGCCCATATCCTTTGCTGTAAAGCAGGGAGAAACAGAGAAAGTAGGAGATGTTCCTAAATTAAAAAAAAAACACTCCTGGCAGGGATAGGCTAAACCAAGCCAAATAACTTTCATGTCTTCTTCCTCCATCATAAAACTAGTAGTAAAGGCCAAAAGCATTGTTTTTTCACGGTAAGTCACCTTTAAGAACAGAGGGAAAGAGTCTCCTTGACAGTATCATACGAGTCCCTGGAGGCTTTTCTGACACTTCATTTTAGGCATCTGGAACAACTTATCAATACACAGTCATTCTTTTCAGAAATTTCCAGAGAAATTAACCCAGTATTACTCACACTGTAAATCCCTAAGGAGCAGTCTCGTTGATGCTTTTGTGTATAGTGACTCTTGCCATGCATGACAGTGCCAGACTCATGGAGACTGTCAAAGCTTTCTGAATAATCAGCAAAAACAGATCACTTTCTGACTTTGCCGGTTGGCAGCTGGCAATGTCTCTACAGCTAAGTTGGCCACTCCTCCCCAAGCCATTTGACTGTATGGATGCTGAAAGGGAAACCTGTGGGAACACAGAAGGCATTCAATTAGCTGAGGCAGGGGGTTATCTGCTGATTTCTGATGGCAACAGAAGCAGACTGAAAATTAGCATGGCTAACTTATTAGAAGTCAACAAATGATGGCTTCTGTACCACTGCTGGGTAAATGAGGAGGGGGCTCAGGAATCTTTTCCTCTTACACTCTTAAATATCCATTAACTGGAAATTCTCTTGGTGTTCCCCTGCAAATAAAAGTGGGTCTGGGAATTACAGAATCTGGGACTGGCTCCAGGAAGAATATATTCTGCACTTCTTTAAAGTTGCTTAGCAGTTGCCTTTTCTTCACAAGCCTCTGCGGGGCTACCTGGAGGCACTCTGACCATCTCTCTTCACTGAAAGTTGACTATTGCTGGTTGCAGGCATCTTTCCTTAGCCTGCCACTGCACTCTACAGTTACACACAAGCTAGGTTCAACATAGCCAGCAGTCTGATGAGAGAGCTACACTCACTACACCCACAGTTGCTTAGGTAGCTGGGCTGTGGATGAACATCCTCTTCTAGGCCAACTGTGGCAGCTGGAGAGAATATTTCTCCCAGCTGCCTGTCACAGCCCCTTTGCCAAACGCCACCATCTTCTCAAGTCTGCCAGAGGGATTCAGGACAGACCTCTGGGACTTCCAAGTCCTCCTGATGTTCTGCTAACTAAAAATGACAACACCAACTACAACACTAATGAACTTCACAACATGCAGTGTCCACTCTGATAATCTGGCAGTTAGGCAAACAACACAGAATTTTTCTAAGCTTTTTTGTTTGTTTGTTTTGAACCTTTATCACCAACAGATTCATTGTTATCAAGTTTATGAAATTAACTTCTTTTTCTTCTATTATGTCCAGATTCTTTGCTTGGTGAAATCCGTGATATCCTCTCCGGTATGACAGACTTATTAAGGGGTAAGTATACTTAGAACTGGCCTCTGTTCTCAGTATTTGCTTCTGATATACATCAGTTAAGAGACAGAATTTTGTATGGTTTTCTGAGCTAGGTCTCTTTTTATGGTCTTGTTTGTTATGGTTGAGACGTGTATGTATGTATTAAAGTATCCTTGTTTCCACCAGATTCTTTACGTTTTTTCTGTTGCCAAATAAATGTCTTCAGTTTATAATACCAATAATGCTTCAGCAGCATTAATTACTTGTACATTACAAGCACAAGCACTTTTTGTTCTCTGGTGAACACATAAACCCTCCCCTAGAGCCTTGTGCACATACGTGCAAGAAGGCACACATGCAGGCATATACTGCCTTTCCAGTGGAAAGAAATCATCTCTGTTCATAGAAGTTTTCTGTGTTTACAGAACAGGCATCTTCTTTAGGCTCAGTTATTTCAACGCTCCATTATTTCTTTTGTTGCAGAATGGTAGGGTTGGCAGAGACTTAGGTAAGCCTCATTAGGCAACTCCTGCAGTATGCATAATCAGTGTGATGGAAGTTATAGGAGTGTTTATGATATTCGTACATGAATTAATTAAATATGGGACTTAAAATGACTCATCATGCACATTCTGCAGCACTCACTTCCCACCTGCCTGACCTCTGTTCACTGAACACAGGCATGCTGGACCTTCCTACCACAAAAATCTGAACCTGGTATATAACCAACAAGAGCTCTGTATGACTTCTGTTTATCACAGATTGTGAGCATGCCTTTGGGGGCAAGGTTTGTTACTTTGCTTTCAAAAACATACTCACAAATCTTCTCTCCAAAAGGTAGAGTGTGTCTGCTCTGGAGATATTAGTGTGAGTTATTCACTGACATAGCCACTGAAAGGTTAAGTGTCTTCACAATTCATTAGCTTTATCTACTCACAGAGGAATATCTCATACAAAGCTTTATCGCTATCCTGCCCATCAGTATTTGTCTCATACAGTAACCTGCACTAGCACTCCTAACTATATGCAGTTGTTACATCTGTTTATTCCTGGATGAACCTTGTTATGTTTTCAGCGGCTATTGTAGAGACACTAGGAGGGGCAGTGCTGCCAGCGCATTATGAACAGTCGAAATCCCTCCCCCAGAGCAGGTCACCAGCCAGCAAGGAAAATGTCCCTCAACAGCCCACGCAAGTGGTACGGCGAACATCATTTTCATTGCAGTCAAATGCAGCAGCATCAATTTATTTCCTTTCACTTCACTATCTGGAATGTGAAAAGTAGCAATCAACTGGAGAAATGAATAAAGGCAGATTCAGCTGAGCAAGGGCAAATCAAAACACTTTGGGCTATAACTCAGGACTTGAAGAACCAGCAGAAATAGGTAGCTCACTGCACTTGTACAGTACAGCAGGTTCATGGTGGGAAGGTCTAAAGAGAATCTGTGCTTTGCCAATGCAATAACATCTTAATATTGCCTACTGAAAGGGGGACAAATTTACCAAGGAATTCCATGAGAAGTTTTCCCATTTCTAGCAGTTCTAAGGTACCAAAAAATATGTAACGCACCACCAAAATGTCAATCACAGGAACAGCAAAACACATCAGAACATTTTACAGCACCATAGTATTGGCAAAAATTACTACCTCATTGACAATCCACAATCCTACATCCAGTAAAACCACTTGCCTTATAAATAAGGTAAGTATTCATAAAGAATAATCTACCACTAATAGGGCAAAAACAACCTACAAACAAAAGGACTGTTTAACTTAAGTGATATTTACAGACCCCTGCAATTCTCTGTCATCATTTTGAGAGTGCTTGAGTACAGCATCTTTAATACTGCCTCTTCACATCTCGACACTCACACTGTCCCTCTGTTCCTGCACAGCAGCAGCAGTATGGACATTACAGACCTAACTTCCACCTTAGGAGAAAGAGAGAATATGCAGACTTCATGTTACTAAGAGTGAAGCCCCACATTTGACAACAATACTGGCTAAAAGAACTGATCCAGTTGAAATAATTGTGCAAAGTTTTCCAGTTGCATAAGTTCCCTTATGTGATTTATGATATAGACTTCACATACAATTGTTCCAGCATAGATGAAGGATTAGTGGGGGGTGGAAAAAAGGCCAGTGATAGAAATATGGGTGCTGTCTATACAAGCACGGCTGCTGGGAAAATTTATGTGCAACCACAGACAAAATCAGTTTGTTTTATTTCTATGTGAACTTGAGTTCTGCAGCTGAGGTGGCTGCAAACTGCACATCGGCCCTCTCTTCTCCCAGGAACACGAGTATAACACCAATACTTATTTCACAGACAGTAACTCCACTTTAGGACAGACAGCAACTTGGACCTTGCTCAGAAACTGAAGGGGAAAACAAGGTGACTTGAAAGTCATACACTTCCTACACTGACTCTTACATAAGAAAGTTAATAATGATACGACATATCTCAAGTCTGAATATTTGCTTGCTCTCTAAGGGAAAAGCACTTGGAAAACAATGTGCAACATTCTCAACGGTACCTGTTGTAGCCATCAACCAAGCAAGAAGCTGACTGCATGCTGTGTTATCAATATGTTGTCTGTATGACTGAGCAGCAGATTGTTACTGCTTCCTTACTGCTGTTACTGCAGACTTCAACATTGCTTTCATGTGTATGATTAAAAATGCATTACAGAGGGGCTGCAATATTAATCATTAAATTTGAATTGCAGTCAGACAACCCTTCCTAGTTTACAGGCACCTAAAAGTACATTCTACCAGGTATTTATTTCATATATAGTTGAAACTGTCTTTCAATGTCCTCTGGGAATGCTTTCAGAAAAAAAATGGTAAGTATGCAAGGCCACTTGGAACTGCTGCTGAGTGAAGACATTATGAATGACAGTGTTTTGGCAGACATGATGCCAAGACCACTTTTCCCAACGGAAGCAAACATTGCAAGCATGCACTTTGCCTGGCTTCCCTAAGTATAAGTCAACAACTTCCTACGATGATTCACTAAAACATCATCATCAGTGTTGTTACTTATATAGAGAGCTCTTCAGAGAAAGAATTACCTCTTACTGTATATGTGCACGGCACCTGTCATGGCTACCACGTCAGAACATGCAATTGCACTAATTCTTGGTTAATATTCTTTCCCTATAAAGTACTTCTGTGCTTACATGGAAGAAACAAGGCATAAGAAAACAGATCTCTCTTCTCTTATTCTGCTGTTATTCTTCTGCTCTCAAACAGGATATGCAAACACATGAATGCTATCAACAGCTCTTGAGAAACCCATGAAAATTCCTCAAATGCTTCTTCAACACACTGTAATTTCTATGCACAGTTGTGTATCAGCAGGTCAGGAACTGCCCAGCCCTGAATTAGTGCCTAGCTGACTACTGCTCCTGGGACCAGCCAAAGTCCACTGGAAACCTCAGTCACATCTGACAGTGATCAGTGCTCTCAGCTTGGAGGTCTCATCTGGTAACACAAACTTCTCCTTCCTCTTCCCAGGGAACACTTTCACTGTGCAACTCACAGCTTGAAAACAAGCCTGTGCTTTGGACCAGGTCAGAAAGCCACAGATGTCAGTCACCACCCTACAGAACCATACAGATCAGACTATTTCTGGGCTGAGCTTATACAACCAGTATGGAGGGCTGGTCTCACCATCTGGTTCTAAGTGAGTACTTCCCAAATGCCCTACATCAGTCTGATGTTCCAGCTGCTATTACAGAAATTCCAGCAGATACCTCTTTCCCTACCAAGCAAAAAGTAAAAACAAAGCATTCTCCCCAGCCTCCGTTAGGAGAAAAGAAGTTGGAAATGTTTGATGAAAATTTTCTTAGCAACTCAGCAGGATCTAATCTTTCCTTTCACAATTCCCCAGGGCTCTGAAGGGCCCTTCAAAACCTGCTATAGCTTCAGTGATGAGTGCCCATGGAGCAAAATGCTGCATTTCTGTCTGACAGAACAGGAGGCTCAGAACAGCAGTGAAGTGAAACAGTTAGTGTGGACATACTGCATCATTAGCACTTACACACAAATTCCCTTGATCAGTCAATTCCACGTACTACAGAGATCAAGAGGATCATTAATTCCTCACAGTAGAATTAGAGGTCACCTGTTTTTTAAACCATCATTTTAGAGAGAAATGCCTAACAATAGAAGACCAAAATAAACAGCATATTATTCGTGGGTCCACTCTACATTAGATTCATCAATTTAGTCACCTGCTGAAGTATTCTCCCATCTTTTGGTACTATATGTAGGCAGCAGACACTGAGAGTTGCAAACATAAATACTGAGATAGGGAGATATTGTAGATAAAATATAACTTGCTGGCACTGTACTTAGAGAATAATATCATACAATAAATATAGTCTAACGTATGTTAGCACTGGCAACAGAAATTTGCAACTGTGAAAAATGTTCTGATTTCCCAAATATATAACAACTGTATACCATAAAGAGGGTACACTCTCTCATTTTATACATTCCCATTTTTCCTGTTAAGATAGTATTATCTTTATGCAGCTTTCCTTCTACAGCAAGTTGCATAAATCTGGGTTCTAATATCTTGCTGAGTTCTCAACGGAGACACTTACATGATACCAAAGGGAATCAGAATTGCTCTATTCATCTTAATGGAGTGTTAACTTGCCTACCTACGTCCATTTTAACGTTTAATTTGCTGAAGTGTTTGTCTATAGCAAGATAAAGCAGCATGTATGAATAAAGAAAACAGATACAAAATACAGTATTTCACTAGCTGCTAGATAATGTAAAATATGTATGAAAATAAAGTTGCAAATTAGAAAAAAAGTCATATTCGTGGGCTACTACTGTCTCCCTTTAACTTAGGACAGTCTTTTATACACTTAAATTTCAACACATTTTGTGCCAGAGAGTCTGAGTCTGTTAAGGACAGGAGGGTTTTTAATGATTCATTTCTTCGTACAAAGACAAATAAGTTTTCTTCTACCATTAATAAGCATTTTAGGCATTCCCATTAGACAACAGACAAGGTTCTACAAGGTGTTTAGAGCTTAACTATCAAGCTGGATCTAATTTATATCAAACCAAGCCATCTGTTAATTTTCCTATAATTTTTGAAAAAGAGAATGCATAGTTTGGATCTTGAGATCCACAGGAAGGTATCAGGGATAATGTAATAACTCAGATATGGAAAAACACTTTAGCGAGCAATGGAGTATATGAATAAGAATGTTATAGTCCTGGAAGATACAAGGTAAACATTAAAGAAATGTAGGAAACACAATATAAGTTTGTCAAACTCAGTGCTGAACAATGAAAATACATCCTTCATTCTGCCCCTATCACATGAGGAGCTTGTCTCTTCTATACCATTCTTGTCATTATCCTGTACATTACAATTTCATGAAGAGAACATCCACCTGGCATTTCCAAGGGCTAGTTTCTGGGTATTCCTACTAATCTGTGGTCATAAAGGTGGCAGAATCTGGCCTTGTTCCAAAACTTGCTACTTCTAGGTATTGGCCATTGAGCTTATTAGTAAATGAATATTTTCCAGGAAAGCCTTTCATATGAAATGCAGAAAAGACAACCTACTGCATGGCAAAACAACATGTGCAACTGTACTACAAAATACTCTGTACAGAGAATGCAGCACTGGACTTCTTTTCAGTATCATGTTATTAGATCTGGGTTGAGGAGCCAGCCTGAAGACTTCCAAAATTATGTGCAGAATGAGGTTGAGGAAAGTGAATACAAGTAAAGTTTATATACATGGCAAAACTATATGCACTTATTATGATAAAAGACAGAAGATCGCATGGATAATTCATGCCAAATATCAACTTTTGGCACAGCTGGCACAGCCTATTTTTTGAACAGATATATCTACTCAGAGACTTAAGATTCTTACCTGTAATACTTCAAGGATTATCCAGAAATGACATATCATTGTTAAAAAGCACAAGTGAATTTAAACTTGATGTATTTAAGCTATTCTCATGATCTTTATTTTTTGCAAACATTCATGCAGTTGAATTTTACTGGCATAAATGTTCACAGGAAACCAGTTTTGAAGTGTTGAATATAATGTCATCTCAGGAGTGGAATTTTAAACTCATGCACAAGTATTATTGCTGAAATACTTCCATATTTATGAAATTGGAGAACAGAAACAATGGCATGGGACTTATTTAATCAATCTGTACTCAGATATGAAAAAAAACCCTGGAGACTGTTTGCACTCCAGCCACAGAGTCAAAGACATCTGCACAGATATTCATCAAATATTCTAGAATAATGGAAACAACCAGTGAAATCATAATCCATTCATTGATAGCCATCAAGCAGAAAGAAAGGCTAAATTTCTTGTCATTTCTGGTGAAAAGATGTTTGGGTAGCAGGGAAAAAATGCCCCATGATGCAAATGATCATGATGAATTCAAGACAAAAAGACATAGTTAAGGGTTAGAGAAGTAAAAGCAGCTGTAAGATCCGCAACTTCAGCCATAGCTTGCAACATGCTGGTATGACATTTATACTAATGACTGAGAATAAGTGTAGCATGACCTTTACTCATCAGCCAAGAGTAGCATAATAAACACTGTTGAGGACAGCAGAGTTATAACTCAATTATATCTGTAGTGAAAGTAAGATACTCATAAGATAAAAGGTCATTTATTTCAAAGGAATAGCTTTACATTACTTTATTTCTTTTGTTTTTGGTCCTTAATTTTTATCTTGTAATTGCAACATTGTCATTACATGATAAAAGTGTGAAATTTCCATTGGATAAGGAAGTAAGGCAATTCAGCCATAAATCATTTTCTGTTTAATGCAGTGGCCCTTTATATTAATTGTCTATGGCTAATTGTATTATCAATGCAAGGATTATAAAAACTAAGGCTTTCAAATGTTAACATGGCAAAGTAATGAGAAAATTGGAGAAAGGAGCCTCTCTGAGAATGAGGCAACAAAAAGTGTTCTCTCTTGAAAGTATTTATAGTAGAAATTGACTTCATCACCTTGGAAATTGCTACTGGAGATGTAAATATTTGCAGGAAAAACTGCAGAAAGGAAAAATCCAGATCTTCAAAATGTCTAATTTTAATTTCAATGAAGATTAGAAAAGATTTAACAGAAAAGGCAAAAAGAAATTCCAGACTAGATCTAACTAACTAGAGATGACACTCTTCACACCTAGCTTTAGTGCTTTATAGAGTAGGAGTTTAGTCTAAGCTAACTGCCCAGGCCCACCTATGGTTGGTAGCAGGTGATAGGTACCAACCTATCTCTACCTTGTATGTCAGGGTGGGTCAGGTTGATCTGTGAAAATACCTATCTATGGGGGGAGCTTAAATGAGTAGGTCAGACAAGATGTCTAGCTTGTAAATTGCTAAAATTGGGGAAGATAAATGTCATGTTAAGAATACTTCAGTGGTTCTGCTGGTGGAGATCATTTCCTGTTCAGCCACTCTGAGAATGTCTTGCTTGCTAAGAGACAATCCTTCCACTTGAAGTGAAAAATAATGTGACTATGATGATCTTACAAAAGTACTTTAAAAATGTGATGTGATGTGTGATATGATGATTGCGTTTCAGGTTTTTCCCTCCTCATTCACTTATTTTTAAACAAACTAGTAATAATTGGTAAGCAATAGTCAAAATGAAGCTAAATGTACTTACATGGCAATCTCCCCCCGTGGCAACTCAATCTGCCTAAAATTATTTGTACCTTTAATTTTTAGATCTGAGCTATATATGTCACAAGACTGTAAATTACGTCAATTTACTTTCGATTTTTTCCAGAGTATCTTTTGCTTCAGCACTCTGGAAGAGCTGTTGGTGCTGCTGGAAGATCTATGTATATCTGATTTCCACAAATGTTTTTTGTGGAATTTTAATCATGACTCTGTTGATTTAATAATAAAAAAAATAGTTTTCATTTCATTAGCTTCAGTGATGTAATATTTAGCGTTTGTAGTGCCAGACCCTCAGTTCAGCTTAACTGCTGTCTTCATAGGCCTCTTAGTTCCCTGGCTCTTTGCATCATGGAAAGGTGCTGCCATTCTCACATTTTGCCAACTGGTTTTTCAAGTGAACTGCATACCATTTCAAAGCAAAGTACTGGATCTTCTGCAGAAGAGCCATTTGTTTTTCATGCAGTGAATTGTGGTCTTTCCCTTCAAACTTACAGCAAATAAGGCCTGTATCGTTGAACTCCTACAGGACTCTATACTTCAGGAAACCACAGAGCTGTCATACGACTTCAAGATTTGACATTTCTCCACAACCACTGGGAATACAGTCCTGCGAAGGAGCACAGGCTCCCTCTGACTCTCCTCACGTTACAAACTGGCTCCCTGATCAGATCATTCAGATGAGCACAGCAGAGTAAAAGAACCAGCTTCTAAAGTTTCAGCAAACAGTCTGCAGAAAGGCTTGACAACAGGACTGCTCAAATGATGGACACTGATTCAGATCCAGATGACAAGTTTTGCCTAGACCTTAGCAAGGTCTCAGCCATTTGACGTCTCCAGTACTTCTGTTTTTCTCAGTATTACCCTGATTGCTTGGGAAGCAGCTGAAGACTGCTGCTGCAGTTCTGAACCATGAGGGAGGCACACAGGCTTCCTGACTCTGCAGAGCTGGCACTAATTGCCTGGTCCTCAGTAAAACTATGCAGTGGATCTTGTGTGAGGGTGTGGAACCGAGCAACCTTATTCTAAACCAACAGCAATATGGTGGTTCTTGGAGAAAGGGTCTTTTAGGAAGGTCTTTGTGATCAGCTACCCAATGGCTGGATTGTCAGATGACAAAGAATTGTTAGATGACAGATGTCCATTGTCTCCCAAAGTCTGACCTCTGCTTTAGGTAGTGCAGCTCCCTCTAAACATCCCATTTTTATCCCATGTAGAATTCTGTCAATCTCTGTGCAGCACTTGTGGCTAAAGCACTTGTTCTTTTAACCTCATCTGTGATAATCAATGCTGGTCAAGGTTTCTAGGTGTGTTATAAGATTCTGTTTTATAAGATTACCTCCACTCCACTTCAAAACTTACTGTATTCTCCCTTTTCTAGGCACAATCCCTTCATCCTCTGCGCATTTATTGTGAGTCAGAGGCAACTGCACCAATTTTCTAAGGTAGCCAAGAATCTCTCATCAATCGAAGTGTGTCTGCCAATTATATGACATCAGTTGCACAAGCTAGAAAGCTTAACTCTATATCACAAAGCCTCAAACTACAGTTTACAGGCCAGATCGATTCAGCTTGTCCTAACAATTTTAATCTAGTAGTTCATTGCCTGCTACCCATGTATCTCAGGTCCCTTCAGACATGATTCAGGAGCAAGATACGGTCTAGGTGTGTTGTTTTTGCAACCTGTTACTCTCTAACCTCTTTCCTCAGGTCATGACAGTTCTTCTGAGACTAGAGTGACTGGAGTGTGAGACTACAGTCACTTGTTACATAGCAAAATGTAAGCTTTTTCACATCACAGAATGTGTGTGACATGTGACAGAATTTGTGTGACAAGTGCACATGAATGTTTGGGAAAATGACAGGGAGTACCTATACTACCAGTCCTGCGACTGAAGGTATGACACACTTCAGCTGCATGGCAGAGGAAGCCTTGAGATGGTCCTCCTAAGATGGTATTTTCCAACTGAATGTGTAAACAACATTGCTCATCCAGTGTTACACAATGGATTTCATCATGGCTAGTTTAAGAATGATGAAAAGAAACAGCAAATTTATGGCCTGTTCTGTTCTGCTGGCCTTTGAAATGAATCAATTGCTCAACTGTCCTCCAGTTCTTATGAGACTGCAAGGTTCTTTATATGTACCCTTATCTACAGTCCTATCTGATTTAGCCACTTTCCATAATGCCTTCTTTCAAGCTGAAACTAATGTTGTTATAAAATCCATGGAAAAAAAATTTATGAAGAAAACTTAAAAAAAAAGCTTTAAACCCCATTCTTACTTTTTTCCAGTTCCCTCTTAAAAAACGAATATTCAATTTACACAACTTTGGCCAGGCCTGATGCTGCACTATATCTCAGTTCCTATTTCTTTTAAGACTGGCCTTAATCTGTTCATAAGTACTTTTAAAATGACTTTTCCCGGTACTGACAATAAGTTTTATCTATATAATTATTTGGATTAGCAAGACATTCTTTCCTCATGAATGTATTTTAAATACAATGCATTCCAGATGCTTGTTCCACTTCCTTCTGCTACTTTAGTTGTAACATTCTGTACTCCTGCAGCTTTTGCATTTTTATCTGTCTCAGTGTCCCTTCTCTTTCTTAAGCTGATGAAGACTCAGTGCCGAGATGCATTCTTGCCCTGAGATCCATACCATCTTACCTTGCAAGCTGTCCTGTCCTTACAACATGCCCAGAATCTATGCATCTTGTTGGCTACAAAGCATATGAACTTTCAAAACATTCTTCTCTACCTTCAGCACCTCTTTAGGATTTATCAGGTTACTGTTAGTCATCCTAACACCAGTGGTAGTGACTCAGTTGCTATTTAACTTCCATGTAAATTGTTCTGTAGCTTATTTGAGATCTTCCCTAGTTGCTGAACTTCCTTCTCCCAAATCTTTGCTTGTACTGTCTTTGTGATCTCTTCACAGCTTTGATCATGCTCTTGTTTTGCTAGCAGACTTGGCCTGTTTATGCTTTTCTTGTAACATTCTGTTTTGTTACTTGTCCAGCTTTTCTTTGTTTGTTTATGACTTCCAGTAATTTCCTCTGAAGTATTTGGTGTCACTTCCTTAAATATTTCCCATACAAGCTATATAAGATTCCTTCATCATCTCAAAGGAATAGCCTGAAATGCACTCTCATCTTCACCTTGTATGTTTCCTTTGCCAAGCTGTCTTTGCACTTACAAAGCAGCAGGGAGACAGCGATATCCAGTCATCTTCCTCTGTTATGTCTTACTCTTTCCCATAAGATAACAGTTTATGCTCACTACCACACTCTGTACCTCTGTAGATAGTAGCATCCCACAATGACTATCTAAATCTTCAACTAAAATAATGATGTGTTTAACGTGATTTTTGGTTTACCCATTTAATGACCTTCATATGACTTTGTGTATATATATTCGAGGGAGCCAAACAGACATTATGCATGACTTTCCCTTTTAACAACTACTGTTCAGTGCTGTTCATTGACTTTTCATTTTTGATTCCAACCTTCACATTCATTTCATCAGTTATCAGATTCTGGAAGCTTGTCTAGACTGCTGTCTCATCCATCCTTCCTTTTCTGCCTCTTCTGCTGCTTTGGTTGGTGTCTGCAACAATGCATCCTATCTATGCACAGTTCAGGCTACCAATAGTAGGATATGCTATGCTGATATGCTATGCCAGTCTGCACAAGTGCCAGTTTCCAGTGGCTCACTGAGGAAATTGTAGTGTTGCCTACTGCTATAGCAATGCTGTTGACATGCTTTGATTGCCCACTTGTATACCTGAAGTTTAAAAAAGTATAATTTCTTACTGTCATCTCTACTACGTTCTGTTCTGAGAATTCCTGAATTCTCTAAATTCTGTTATATACTAGTATATTATTATAGTATAAAATAATATGAAACAATTGGATACAAACATTTCCAGCCTTCTTTAAGCTAAGGATTTTGACCCTCTGAAATTATTTATCTTCTAAATTTCATTTTGCAAAGAATGTTTCCACTCTGATTCAGAACCAGAGCAAATTAGGAAATGTCAGAATCTCCCAAGAGAAAGGAAACTCAGGACTTTGACCAGATGTAGTAAGTCACTGACATAGACCAAAGTATGTCCCTGCAGGTCATAAATTTATATACAAGATACACACTGATGGATGAAAGCTGGGATGGTGTTGCTGACTCACTGTGATTCTGATCTTTATGCTCAAGAAACTGAATACGTATCTAACCTTCTGCAGGGCCAGTCTGGCCCCAACAGGCCCAGTTCTGCTGGATTCACTACCCAAAAAGTCCCATGGATTTCCACGGACTCACTTGCAGTGAGTGCCTGAGGGAGAATGAAGGCATAAAGAACCTTCTCCTTTTGAGGAACTACCACAAGGTCTCCCTGACATGATAATAATTCAAATATTTAATATAATGATTTTTTTCTTCCTCTCTTAGAAGAAACAAGTGGGATATCATATGGCTTCATCCAATAAAATGTAAGCTGAACCTCACAAAAGAGCTGATTAGCAGAAGCACTACTTCTCTGTGCTGGGGGTATAAGCAGATATTCTGCCTGAGTCTAGACTAAGCAGTAGAAACGTGTCAGAGCTTGTGCTGAAGTCCTGATCCCTCAGTTTTCCACAATGGAGACTTCATTGCAGTACAGCATTGCTCCATTCTGGCCTGTTAGTCAGATTTCCTTCCCATTGCCATTGGCAAGTCAATAGTTGGAGGGGCTGGTGTTTGCTCAGGCTACACTCCAGAGTGAGGCTAGTATGCAGCCAAGGCACATACCTGGATTTGGGAGTCTGGATTTGCTCCAGTTGGGACTTTTCCAAAAAAGGAAAGTGGCTGGACAATACTCAATCTCAAAACATGGAAAGACTCCCACTTTTACCAGTTCAGTCTATATCTCCCAGCACTCCTGGGAGGGCACTGTCAACACCGAGCTGTGTGTGCAAGGTACCGATAACCAAGTGGCGTTGTTTGGCAAGCATGGTGTTGAGCAGTCTAAGGCAGAATCAGGCTGACAGCAAGGAGTATTTGAAGAGTTACCATATACTTAAATAACAGAGAGTCAGGAGTTACATATGAACCAGCAGAAGTTTGTATTCAGTCTAAGAATTTGATTCTCCTTCTGCCCCAGTGTAAGTGTAGAGAAACCACTAAGAAGCCAATGGTGTATAAACAGTGTTAGATGAAAAACAGAGCAGGAGGCATTCTTTAGTCTGTGGGCCCTGATAATCAAATCCACAGTGTTATAGCATAGCAACTCCATTCATTTTAGCAGATCAGCATGAATAACACAGCAGAGAACCAGACCTAGTAACAAGCAGACAGCGACCCTAGAAACATTCAGGATCAAACTGTGTTCTCATTCACAGTAGTGTAAATCAAGCAGAACTGCATGGATTTCAGAGCAGAACTTGGCCATAAATCACAAACACAAGAACTAAGAGGTAGTGAGTCATGCTTGCACTCCAGATGCCATTCCCCATGTGGAGAAACAGCACATGTGCTGGAGCTGTTCTTGCTGAAAAAAGGACACAGTAGCTCTAGGTACTGAGATGTAACAATAGTTTCTCTGGCTCTGACATGATCAGTAGTACTAGCATGAAGAGAAAATGGAGCTGCTTTCTTCCAGGAATGGTCAAAATCTTTTTATTTAAATCCAGACAAAAAGATGAAAAGTACATTTTTTTTTTCAAAAACCAGAGTGAGCTTAGCCACTTGCACTCTTCAAAACTGAAGCTATTTCATGTCCTTAGTATCACACCTTTGTATTTTACAGGTTTGTTATACTGGGCCAAAGAAGCTGGATGAAAATTACTTCAAATAAACTTGCCACAGAATCCAAGATGATGTACCTGGGTCAGGGCTACAAGGGTTTTAGTGCTGCTGGTTTTGCTGCTAGACTACTGATGGGCAGAAATGCTTCCTAGAAAAATGCTCCCACTGAATGTGTCTGAAAGGAAGTTCAAGAAGTAAAATAATCAGTCCCCAAATGCTGCTGTTGCTGGAGGGTTTGGCAACAAGTAGGTTTGCCCTAGAGAACACCCTATTTTTCAAATCTGTAAACAACAGGTCAGTTCTTTCCACTGTTTATCTTCAAGACAGACCTGACAGAAGTTCTTTGCAGGACAGGCCTGGAAATCCACATCATTCAGCATTATTGGAAAATAATACCATTTAGGAACTTACTTGTGGTTACTGATGCCTTTGTATTGCCTGTTTTTGTTGTTGCATATTAAAACTAGAAGACGCTTCAACAGACAACGCAAGTTAGTCTGCTGACCACTTACAATGGAAAAGCATTTTATAAACAAGCATTCAGATGGCATCTTTATAGAAAGGCTTAATAAGAGATAATATCATGCAGTCTCGGAGTAATGGTATCTCTGTGACAGGGGAAAAAGCAGGATAAACATGGTCCACTGCACTGGAGAGCAGCATCTGCTGTGCTTCTATGCTTTGCTGGTATTTGTTCCATTACGAACATTTCCATTTAGGAACAGCAAGATCAAATAGTGAGTTTTGTTTGTATGGTACACTTGGGATGACCACAGCGGTGAGCAAACTCACCCTTGTGCAAGACCAGCACACTGGAGTGTCAGTTAAGAAATTCTTCTTGCTCATTGAGAGTAGGCTGGAAAGCAAGAAGCTATGGTGGGGGAGAAAGCATAGGATCCGCTCTGCCCCATCCTCAAAGAGGAATTTCAGTAACTGGTATTTCTGAAGAGAAAATCCTGAGTTATTGTTTTTCGTGTTTTCTTTGGAACTGTAACTGTGCCTTGAACCAAATCACTTCATTATTTATTTATTTTACCACACGACCTACACCTTCATTTGAATACATGTTCGGAAAGGATCTTCCATACCTTATTTTACAACTGCCACTTGAAGTCTCCCTCAGTGTACTTTTCTACAGTGATAAACAACAGTTTGTCTTCAGATCCAGGATAGAAGTATTATATAATATAGCTACACAAGGGAAAAAATAGCTTTCATCCTTTTTCAGGCGACCCCCTCCTGTGATGCCTGCATGAACCACAGATTGAAGCAGGCTCTGAATTCAGGCTGTTCTCTGTAAGTACCACATGCAGGTGAAATTATTACAACTTAATCCATTTATCATGACAGCTGAGGGACTGGAAAAGAAATAGTATTTTTTTGTGGCCCTGCTGCCTAAAAATGTATGTAACAACAGAATTTGAGAGCACCGGGGGGGGGGGGGTGGGGCATTTTGTTTTATACAGAACCATTGCCTACTGTAGTCTCAGATAATGTTACCTAGAATGGACATTTCCCTTGTCAGAATGATACATTTCTGCAAGCAAAATGAATTTTGAAAAAAAAAAAATCCCTCACCTGAATGATAGTGTTCACCAAATGAAGTTCATTTAATTTCACGAGAAAACAAAATTTCAATCATTGGAAGAATATCCTCTGAGATTATGTTTCATCATAAATAATTGTCCTTCCGTGACCTTAGCAATGAATGCAGGAAAATGAGAATTATTCCTTGACATTTTTATGCTTCAGGGTTCATAGGGCAGACTTTTGTAGTTAATCACATGTAAAGTAACGTGTGGCAAAGGCTGCATATACAAACTATCTGATAGAAGTCAGAACAAGGAGTATAGTTTATTTCTGTATTGGCCAACGACCAAAACAACTTGATCTGGGGCAGGAGCGGGTAAGAAGAAATGTAGATCTCTATTTATTTTCACTAATTTCAGTACCTTTCTCTAATTTGTTATTAAGATTTCTGCTATTCTCACAACGAAATCAGTGACCTTTGCACCTAGAGATAACTGCTGCTTTAAGGCAAGGCAGTACTCTTGATAACTAAGAGGAGTTCCAGTTGGATCCAGATTCAAGCTTTCTCCTTTTCAAGGTATTAAGATACTTATTGCTTGCACTAAGAATTTATTAAATACTTAGCAAACAGAAACGGCTTCTTATTTTGACTAGCTTACCTAACAGATCTGCTACTTTCTGTAGCAGGAAAAAGGAATACTCATACTGGGATATGACAGTGAAATGAATACATTCAGAAAGGATGCATCATTCTTCCTAACGGATCACTAACAGCAATTGACCTTGTAATGCATTTATATTGCCGAAAGTTTAAGAATTAAGTAATGGGGACATTTTAGCAGCAAGTGCCTTATAAGTTAGTAGTAAAACTGATCTTTATTTTCCAAGTATTTGCAAATTTAATCCTTAAAAACACAATGACATATCTATTAATTATCTATGTTCTTAGTGGAGTTTTGTCAGCAACTTTGGGGGAGGAGATGTTCCTCTGCTGGACTTCTCCATTCCTAAGCAAAAAATACTCAGCTGGAAGTTGGGAACTTGGATTTGACCCTTTGGTTAACACAGCCATTTTTTGACATCTTATATGCTCTTCTAGGCCTTTGAATTAGGTTTAATTGCACCATTTATTAACATTTATATAAAACATTGACAAAGAATTGGAATTTTTAATCATAATATTTGTGATATATGGAGCACTTAAGACCTCGAAGTATATGTTAATTCTGCATTTTCCTAAGTCCTGTTCCACCTTATTGAAATAAATTCTTGCTGAATTTTTTGTCTGTGAGATTGTTATTTCTTATTGTTATTATCCTTAATCTGCAGTGTTTAGAACAATAGTTAAAAGATACTAGAAAGGAGTTCCTAAGATACTAACTGAGAATTTAAGGGGTTGCTTATGTGGCTTAAGATCCAGTTACAGTCCAAATTTTTACACTGTCTATTACTATTAACATAAGTTATAATATGTTTTAATCCTCTGCAATTCTTCTTAAAAATTCTGGTGAGAAAAATGGTTTTCTTGGACTAAATTATTTCCTCATTATATCTGCAACTCATCCATTACAGTGACAGGCCTACAAATCAGAAAAAAAACCCATAATGAACCTGTAAAGAAAATGGTTTACACCTCACAGCCACAGGAGAGCTACTGGGGCTGCGAGGGGAGTCACCCACCGGGCCTGCAGGTGAGAGAAGGCCCCAAGTTCTTTGCCCTGAGGGCACAGCACCAGCCAATAGGAGGCAAGGCAGGAAGAACAACCCCACCACCACCACCAAGGGCAGGCTGCTATTGGCTGGCCAGAAATTGGGGGAGCGGGTCATCAGTCGCCTAGCGGAGGCTGGGGCTGGGCAACCCATGCCAAAGGGAGTGTGTCTTTTCCTGCTGCTCATGGGTTTTGGTTCTTTTTCTTTTTTCTCCAAGGCAGCAGGAATGCTCTGTTTCCTCATTTCCCCACCCTCCTGATCCCTGACATTTGCAATCCATGCTGTCTCTTGTGCAATTTTGTTAGTTGAGGTCATTGCAGCACGGGAGCAGGTGATTACCTGATTTGTGCATTTTACTGGCCGCTTTACTCAATGCTCTCTCCCGCGTTCACCACGTAGCTGCTTGCCTGGAACTTGGAGAGAAATGCTCAGGTTGCAGGAGGGAAGAGTTTGCAGCAGGTACAAGATTTTAAATCCATTTATGCTTGTTAAAATAGCTTTTAAAATAGTACAAGTAGCCGCAGATGAGACTTTGTAAATAGCTTTATAATCAAAAAGCAATTTCATCTTATTACTCCATATGTAATGCCTGAGATAAGCTGGCAACAGTCAGTCTAGGAAGAATCATATGAAAGAAACTATGACCAAAGAGACAAGCCATCCTGTTTAACCAAGTGTATACTTTCAGAAATAGTGGAATTTCAGACATCAGTAGAAGTAAAAACTGAGTCTGTAGACATTGCTAACCTAGGGAAAACCATGTGTTTCTTCTGTCTTCCTGGGGAAAACAAACGTGAAGGGTATGAAGCCTGACTGGCTGGACAGCTGCCCAGTGAGATGGCAATATTAGAAAATGTGTCTGCTGAGCGTTGTAGAATGATACATACCTCTAACCCCCAAATCATTAAATTTCAGAGTTAAGAGGCCTTATTCACATTTTACTTCTGAAGTTTTAAAGGATTCCATTCTTAAAAGAAAAATATATGGGACACAAGTCCAGTTCATTTGAGAAATTGCTGCAAGAAGCAAAACAGGCACCAGCTCAGAAGAAATACTCGAGCCAAAAAAACCCAGGTAGCAGAGAGAAAATGGCCAGGAGGGGAGACAATAATGTAGTAGACTTATTATGGAAAGTGGTACAGAAAGAAGACTGAAAGATGCCCAGAGGCAAGGATGTCAAGGATGTTGAAAGCAGGATAAATTTCTCATTTCAGTGCTGCAGCTGACAAAAAAAGAATACAAGAAACAGCTCACACACCAAGTAAAAATCTATAGACTTACTATGAAAAAGAGAGTATCTGTAGCACAGGCTTAAGGCACCAATTTTTTTTTTACTGCAAACTGTGGGCATTCAGCTGCTTTGTTTGCAGCTAGGTGGTGACATCAGTGACCTGTTTGACCATAGCAGAGACAGCTTTAAGGTGTCTGTAGTAGCATCGATAAGTTGTGTCCTCCATGTAAGAATGTGACTAGCTGCGGGTGAGGGGGTATGGACACAATGAAAGGAGAGACTTTGTAGAAATACTCAAAACAAAGGATGTAAAGCAACCAACCCAGATGACCAGTGATGTTTCCAAAAGGAAACAATAACCTACCAGAAGGCAATGAAGCTTCATGCCATTTATCAAGAAGTGCTGAGGAATTTGAAAGTGAAGCAAAACATAGCAAAAAAAAAAAAAAAAAAAAAAGAAAAAAAAAAGCTGTTCAAAGTATAAAGAAAATACCAAGAGACAGAGCATTGCTTCTGAAGACTAACAACCCTGCAAAGCTCCCAGGTCTCCAAGGAGACTTATGGTCACATTATGCAAGGATAATGTGCAAACTCCTTGCTAGTTTAACAGGGCTCTGCGTGGAAAGCGGACCAGGGCCTGGCAGCCAGTATCAGCTATCTGGGGAGGACTCTTCAAGAGGATAAGCATGTACAGCGTGATCTTTCCCCTATGACACTCTCCCCACTTCTGACTGTCAGCTATTTAGGAGCTTTCTGAGCCACAGGTGTATTCAGATCACAGTGCTTAGTGTGTTCCCTGCGCCATGATTTTGTCTGATCCTTTCTGAATCCAGTTCCACATTTATATTGGTTGTGCTCTTTGGAATGAGGTGATTTCATCAGTTTACGTTTGTGTGTGAGGCTGATGTGCAATGAAATCTTAAGTGATTTAGAAGTATCAGGAAGAATCCACTGCTGAATGCAGCTATGTAGCTCAAGATACTGAAAGTACAGGATGATGATGTGAGGCTAAAGTAGCACTTGTCTACTGTTGGTGATGGTGACAGCCACCAATTTATTCTTCACAGTAGAGTCACATGAGAACTCATAATCAGAATCGGAGTCCAGTTTTTGTCAGGAAGTCTTTTTTTCCCGGACATGACAACAGATGAAGATAAAGTTCTCTCTAGAAAAATCATTGCGTGTGTCAGATTATTTGTGTGGGGCATACTTTTCAGATTATGATAGCGATGGTTATGCACAATCAGTGGTAGATTCCTCCAGCGTATCACAGTATCTTCGTATTTGTACTGGAAAGCGCCAACCAATTCAATGAAGTACTGACCAAGATGGGACATCATAAAGCAGAAAAATATTCCATTATCTTTTGCAAGGAACACATGATGGAGGAGGCTGCCTCACACTAACAGTGTGGTGCAATGTATTTATTTGCAAGCTGAGATTTTATTTAAAGGAAACCAAGCACTAAACCTGGATAATTAAGGGAGTACATCTACAGACTGGACAACTCTTAAGAACAGATTTACAAGGGTATTTAGTTGTTTAATAGTGCAAACAGGCATCTAGAGTACTCTGCAGAACAGCTTAAGTACCTAAAGCCCATTGGCTTTAAGAATTTTGAAGAGGATAAATACCTTTGTAAGTCTGGGCCAAAAAAATTGTTTGCATCACTCAGCTGGCAGACAGAAAGCCTCTATAGCAAGTATCAATAGGTTAGCTGCTCAGGCATGGTAAGTATCTGGCCACAATACTAAATGTATTTAGTATGAATGTAAAATGTATTTGTACTAAATGTACAAAGAGGAAGCAAAACTTTAGGTGACCACAGGTAACCCAGGAAGAAGTCATGCTCCTGAATACACCCTTGCTACTGCAGTATATTCTGAATGTCTAACTTTGAAGTCATGGCTGTTCATAAGCAGCCTTTATTTTACCTTCGGCTTCTACTGCAGTCCCATTTTTAACCTTGGCTGTTGTTTTGAGAAGGGCTTTCTGGATGCTACCATCTGTCTGTCATCAGTTACTGCTCAGTCATACGCAGTTGTGAGAAAATGTCCTGAAACAGCAGAATATTCTTTTCTCTCTAGTTTCTAAGCTCATGCTTCATAATACTGTAATATCTGATAATCTCTTCCAATTTTCTCTCTTTAGTAGTTAACAGTCACTTTGGCAAACTGTTTGATTTAAAACTAAGATTGTAATTCTTTACCTCAGATACATACATACAAAGACATACAAATTATGTCTTTTTGCCCATTTTTATCTCTTCAGCTACTACAAACAACAATACAATGCATTTTATGTGACTGACTGTATTATGAATTTTGGATCTCATGAGTGGTACAATCTCAAAATATACTGAGTAATAGTACACATAAATCCCCTTACATGCCAACAGTCTATTTCTAGTATTACCCATGGATGAACATCAGTACTTCATAAAACCAGAGTAGTCCTTTCTCTTTGCAGAAGCAAATGTGTATTGTAATACAAAGATAATAATTTTATGAAAACTGTATGGTTTTAACTGCATATTGCTTTTTGCCTAGATGAACCCCAGTTAGTACAAAATTCTTAGAGCTATAATTTGTGAAAATCCTACAGTCAGATTTGTTAGCCTAGTCTCCCTGCAGTGTATAGCATCCCATTAAATTCAGAGGCATGGCTACATATGCATTTCACATGTGTACTTTCAGACTCCTTGCACAGTTTTACAATATTTGTTTAAAACTACCATTGTCCATAGATTTGATCTCAGTTAAATCACATTTTTCACTAGAGGAGTTTGCAAAAGCACACAGGAGCATTTAATTCACAGGAGTGAATTACTTCAAGCTTTGCTACAGAAACATATAGGCCTGACCAATATTTCAATATTTTACTGAGGCTTGGACCTGGATCTACATTTGGCAGCTCAGGCTGATCAATAAATGAGGGCTTTTCCATACATAAATGTTGCACCAACTCAACTACAATCAATGTTTTAATTTAGTGCCAGTAGTGCAAAATGCTTTGTGCACGTCTGAAGACCTAAAAGCCTGCAAGGAACTGACTTAATTCTAATGAATTTAAGCCAGATTAAAATCTAATCAAGAATGTCCACATGGGATTTTGTAAGAATTTAACTAAATTTCATAATATATATTTGGGTAAACAGATGCAACTGTGTGCGTAAGTGAGCCGAATACTATAAAATTATACTGAAGTCATTCTTCAAGTCTCTCGACTTATTTTCAAGAACTGCAATTTTATCCTTAAGCTCACTGTAATTCAGATGAAACTCTTTCAGTTGCATGCTGATCAGCTGTTGCATCAGACAGGAGAGGAAGGAGCACCAACAAGACCTATAACAATTTACAATGTATCAGCCATTATGCTTTCAGTTTCTCCTAAGTTTTAATAATTAATGTCCTGCAAATAGCAGATGGCCCCAATTCTTTTTAAATTACTGTAGTTAAAAATATGTATTTTTTTTGTCTTCTAATATGGCACCAATTGTTACTGCTTCTGGCTCCAGTGCTTCCTTCTTTCTGACTTACACTGTCTGATTTATTTCCACTCCTTTGCTTCAACTGAGAGACAAGTTGAAAGTAATTGTCACTCCAGACAGAAACACAGATATATATCTGTTTTCATTTTAAACATCTGGGAAAAGGACTTCATTTTGAATCCATATATAATCCATAATTTGGAAATCACACTGTTTCAAACTCCACTGAGATCTTGCCTACACGGGAAGACTTACCAGTCTATCACTTCTTTCCTTTGTATCAGTTCCTCTAGTTTGAGTCTCTGTGTAAACACTCTTGTTCTCATTCAGAGTATCACTCAGGGACAAGAATTTAAGGGTCATCAGTTACAGTCAGCTATAACTGCAGGTAACCATACAGTACACATCTATTTTATAACGTTTCACAGTAGCAGAACTCTTAACTACAACACATCACAAACACTTTCCCATATCCTGTAACAAAATGTAAGATTTGGAGTAATCCACTGCTGCAACGTAGTGCAGGAAAAAATCAACACTATCATCATCTCCGTGCTATGTCCCTGCAATAAGAGACCATGGCCCTCACAAAGGAGAATGGCAAGAAACCCAAAGCTGATGGTCCCTGTGTGTCTGACCTAAGTCAAATGGTTTGCTTTCACCCTATATCTGACTACTGGTTTCTCTCTGAGCACCTGAGCAGAACACACCAACTTTCTGACCTCTACAGGCAACTGAGAAAGCCACAAGATACGGAATTTTTACTGTGCAAGTATAGTGTAAACAAATTGTGAAACATCCTCTTTCAGATCCTTCTGAAGATACTAATACTTTGGGTACCCAAGGGGTCTTAATTTCCCCTCCCCAGAAATTCTCCCGTTCTGTCGGTCCTGCACTTAAATGTATAAAGTTCCATTTTTAAAATAGCATTGGCTCCTTGCCCTCACTACTGTTGTTTGGAAGATCATTCCAAGTCTCACCCTAGAAATCAGTTAGGACTTTTTTTTCTCATTTCTGATCTAAAGTTCTTCACAGTTATTTTATAACCCCTTGATTTTTGTGATGATGTTACTCCTGAGTTTTTATCCCTTCTTGGTACCTACTTCAATCTCTTTAATTACCTTTTGGTCATCCTTCCTCTGCAGCTATTCCATTTTAAACTCCTCTTCTTGAACACAGGTGAACAGACCTGAAATATTCCAAATAAGGTCTTAGCAGTGCTTTGCCCAATGCTACTCCTGCATCCTCATCTCTACTAAAAATACCTCAGCTAATGCATCTCAGAATTGCATTTTACAGCTGCTTCATAATGGTAGTTCACGATCACCCTCCAATAACCAATACACCAAGATCTTTTTATTCCACTTGGTCCCCTGTGATGGATGGTATTTTTTAGCAGTGTTTGTGCTGGTATATCACGTTCCTTTAAGAAAGAAGGGACTGAGTCTGAGTCATGTCTGCCCTTGTGGAGAAGGGGAGGCTGCTCCTGCTTTGGAGCAACTTTGCCTGCCTGGAGGGGAGAAACTTCGGGACAGCAGAGTGGTGCAGGCAGAGGAAGAGGCAAAAATCCTGCAGGGCAGCAGAGGGACTGAGAGACTGCTCTAAGAGGAGCAGGGAGCAGAGCCAAGGCTAGACCTCTATAGTGAGAGAAAAAGAAGTGTCTTATGGTCCAAAAGGAGACGACACAGACTTTTCTGCAACACAGAAAGCCACTCAGTGGATTCAAATCATCACTGGACACAAGGATCTAGCTAGAAAAGATACTGTGTGCAGGAAGGGAGTTGTTATAAACTCACTTTTTATTTCTGTTCCATCTCACCCAGACACTTTGAGTTGTCTTTGTTTAAAAGATGAACTGTTCTAGTTTACATGATAGTAAGACCTGGCTTTTTGAGTTTTAAAGCCTTTTTTATCTTCTTTGGGGAGCTCACTGTAAGAAAAATGTCTAGGTGGACTGACTGCAAAGTTCAGGCTGAATTAATATTGCATGAGTGCATGACTTTGTGCTACTGCACTTGGAATCATTTCTTTCACTTGTCCTTAAGCTGAAAATGATTAAACTGGGTAGTCTCAGTCTCAAGACTGTTCAGGGAGGAAGTGCCAACAGAACCCCTTCTTCATCCTGAGAACTTCTCTTTTAATACATTGCAGTCACACGCTAGTCAGCACCTTATCGACCTAATCAGTTCTTGTGGTAATCCTCATCACTTCCACTTCAGTAATGATTTGCCATCACGCTGTAACAAGTGCTGTTCTATTGCATTGTCCCTCTCTAAAAGACCAATTATCTTATCCAAAAAGATTTTAGGCTGACACTATCTACTTTCGATAAAACTGGGATTGTCCCATTTTGCTTATGCCTTCAGGGCTTTAATTACTCTTTCTATCAAATATTTTCCAAGACTTCGTAAAGTGTTGCATTCAAACTAAAAGACTCAAGAGTTATCTGGATGATTTCTCTGTTCCCCTTTTTTAGAACATAAAAATGAAAGGAGAGAGAGTATACTCTATCATGTCGGTATACTGACATGAGAACATTTATTCTGTAGGTAGGGTCAGAATTTGTATTCAGTTGAAAAGAGCCATCTTTTAACAAATTTTTGGCTTCTTTCCTAGGTATAATACACTCTGATCAAGGTTGCCAAGGTTGCCAAATCTTCAGCTTTGCAAGAGCTGCCCGCCTACATGCCAATTCATAACAAATATAAAAGATTTCACAAAAAACTAATTTCAGCAAAGCCTCATTTTTCATCAAAACACTATGTCAAAAATATTAATCAGCTCTATCCATAGATTTCTTTTACTCTGTAGTCTTTTCCATCATCTCTGTGGTCTCTATGACAAGCTTAACTGGCTGAATTTATGTTCTGTTTGGGTTCTGACACTGTGACCACAACCTTGCTGCCTGGGTTATTGTTTAATCATTTAAGTTTCAGGTAAACATTGGTTAATGTCACTGGTGCACTATGTAAGTGCATTTATGGGGTAGTATTTCACTAGAAGACATATATCTAAGAGTCTTTTCTTGTATAAATTATCTTAATTTCAATAATATTCACAAAGATTAAGGAATAATTTAAGATGTATTGTCATAATTTTAAAATTTGTTTTCAAAACACTTTTCAAAATACTTAAGCTCATGGAGAATTAATGGTAAATACTGAAAAACTGTTACAGACCTCTTTCCATTTTTATTTCAAAGAATACTTGGTGATGTATTTATCAGGCTATTCAAAATGTTTATGACACTGTGAGTAGATCTATCCACAAATGACATAGCTTCATGGATTTTAAGCCCAGAAGGGAATACTGTACTACACAATATTGTACTAATGGTTCCCTCTACCACAGAAGGCCATACATCTTATAATTAATCCCTACTTCAAATCCAACAGCAATCTTGCTTTGAAATTTTCCAGTGATACATCCCTTACAATTCTTGCTTAGACATTCCAGTGGAGATTTTTCTTGTCCCAAGATATTTTAATTTTATTTCCAGCTGTGACTTTCAGCATTAGATCTTCTTAGATTCTGCTTATTAGGAGGAAGAGCCTTCTTCTAGTGTATGTTGACAATCTTCATAGCAATCAAATCACCCCTCTACCTCTGCATCAGTGAGCTCTGACTGTCTCACTATAAATTGTACTTCTCTGTCTTTAATCATTCTGTGTCTGTCCCAAAGCAACAATTTAACATCTTTCTTAAGGGAGTATTTTGGATAGACAGCATTTTGGTAGGCAACAGTATACCAGTCATTGTTACCTCACTGCTAACTCCAGTGGTAACATAACCTCCTGTCTTACTTGCTGTTCCCAAGGATTATAATAACGACTACATCATACTATGGAGATTTGTTGACTTGATTATTCCTCACAACACTTCATTCTTTCAGAGTCATCAACTTCCATACTATTGTCCCACCTTCTGTAAGTATGACTTATATTCTTTAAGATGTCTGTGCTGAAATATATTTTGTTTGTTTGCAGCTGGCTTGCTGAATAATTCATGTCACTGTCTTGATGTTCTGTCTTCTTCATTGTAATTCAACACTCCCCCACAGTTTGTGAAACCTACAGGTTTTATCAGTAACTGCTTGATGATGATTTGCCTTTTACAGTAAATATTTTTAAAATCAGTTTATGATCTATCATGTTGAATTTTACTTGGGATACTTATGCAGTTGATAAGCATTGACAGTCCATACAATGAATCAACAAGACTGATCAGGAAAGCAGCCTGTATGAAAATGTGTTTTGAGTGAACTTGTATTTCATGTAACAAAATTTGGCAGGCTGTGGCCAAATCCTTCAGCAGTGCACTGCTTCTGCTTTGTGAGTCAAGACTGAGTTTTTAAATTATAGAATGAATACTGTACTATACTTTTAAAATGTATCTGCATTTTCAGAGAAATAATCACTGAGTTTAAAAAAATGAGGCCCTTTTCAGAATGTGAACATTTTTGCAGATACAGTAGTTATCTAAATAATACAGATCTTCCCAGTAATACAGACCAATGAATTGGAAGACCAAAACTCCATGTTTTTGAAAATATTTCAGCAGATAAAATCTCACCTGCTGTGTTTGTGTTTCAGAGGTGCACCGAGCCTGGAAAGGGTGTGGTGGAGGCATAGGAGCTGAGAGCACCAGCCGCAGGAACCAGCAGAACCAGTTCTGCTCTGTATAGCCTGGGAAATCCTGCCTTCAAAGACATGACTCGATTGCTTTTACTAGAATATCCAGCTCACATTCAGGTAAAATTCAGACTATAAATCACTGTCTTCTGGGGCTTACCTGGATGTAAGCCATTTTCATAAGAGCACACATTTCCCTGCCATATGACAACAGAATTTGACTGGCATGTTTTGGATATTTCTCCAAGTGTAAAACCAAAGAGAGCCACGGCAACTTTTTTCTCCCAAAACTGTAGGAGTCTTTTTTTCCTGGGAATCAACTCTTGCCAACATATACCCCAATCGCAATCCCATTTAAAATGTAGTGTAAACGCACTGCTTAGTCCAGGCCCTCCACTAACTGCAGATGCTGGAACCGCTGGCATTTATCCCATTATTTAGGTTCTCTCCATCTGTCCTTCAGAAGGAGAGTGATTTCACTATGTGTATGCTTTTTATAGACAATAGAAAAAAATGTTCCTTTAAAAAAATCAAATCTAGTTAAATGACGCTTAGAAACAATAGCAAGCAGTACCTCATATTAAATCTGTAGCATTTAAACATATGGAATGCTAAATAAATCCAAATATGTGTTTTTCTCATTTGACTGGACTACACAAACCACAGTTAGTCTCCTGTATTCATTGTTGATCAAGGAAATATGAACAATTGTTTTGCTGACAAATCTTTTCTTTGTGCAAATCTACATTTACAGATCAAGCTGATATTGATAACATTGTAGTCACAGCACAATTTTGTTTCTGTTACATTGGGATTACTATCTTTCCTTCGTGTAATTCATAATGACAAGTGCTATGTATAAAGAAGGTTGTGGAAAGGTGAACAAATGGAGCATTAAGATTGAGTCCAGTGGCGATATCAGGAAGGGAAGAGTCGGTAAGTCATTATATATGATACATAGGTCAAGACAGACTGACCTGAACAGCTAACAACTCATTAATAATGTATTTGTTCTCAAGCAATCTTTTGATTGTTCATGGATTCTCTCCTCACACATATATTTTTATGTTTACATATTGTTTTCATCCACGGTGGTGACAATCCTTCAAGACTCATTTCAATTTGAAAGAGTAAAGGTTTCCAGAAGAGTGAATCTACCCTAAATGAATGTCCTCAGGGGACTTCCTTAGATTGCTATGATCTTTAGAAGGGGACATTTTGTTTTAAATGATGGAGACAGTTTGTCATGGGAATTCCTAAATACTGAATGTTAAGGTAATTCACAAAGCAATTGAGTTAACCAATCTGATATTGTATTATAAAACAAAACAATTTACTAAAAGGTTATAGCTCAGACTGTAGGAAAACTTGGCTATTATTTAGGAACAAACAGAAAAAGAAAATTTACTGAAGGAAAATACTCTCTACCTGAGATTAAAAAGGAGAAATAGGTCAGCTATAGACTGTAGGTTTGAAACTGATAAATACAAAAGAAATTTAGGACAAGAGGCTATTACATCAGACAATTAGAGGAAGGAAAGGGCAGCTGATAAGTAGAGACTGTAATTTCTCAGCAGAAGAATTAAGGACTATGAACAATTCTCTGCTTTTTTTTCACCCATTTGCTCTGTATGTATGTCTACTTTTACTTGATGGCTGGCAGTGCAGGGATGTGAGCTTACTTAGCTCTAAATTGCCATCAGACAAGAGATTTAAGGGATGAATCTAGGCCCTCCTTTAAGACACATGAAAAACAGACCCATTATAGCTTGATTCATATGGAACAAGTCACTAGGCTGACACCCACTCATTTCCTTTCAATCACAGTGCAGGGGAGTTTCCTGTTTAATCACTTCTCAGATGGTCATAATTTTGTTAGGTTCATCCTTTTCTCTTGATGATCACCATGAATTCAGTATTAGAAAACATATGATATGCTAATTAGGAGTTGCTGTACTGTGTATAGAATAAATAGCTTGGCTGAATCAACAAGAAGCTGGAAATAATAAACACAGAGAGAAGGTGGGGTAATTGGTCAGGTAAAAACAAATAAAAAAATCCCTCTTTTATTCAGTTCATGAGGACAGCGGTTACATACAGACTATAGAAGTTCGCACAGGAAGTATAAAAGCAGGAGAAGACTGAGAGTAAAGAAACTCAATAAAGTCAACAACTGCTGTTGCTGATGAATGAAAATATGTCGACAATTGGGTAAACTAAAAAAAAAAGTGCTGAAAATATACCAAATTAGGCAATGGAGTAACAGTCTGCCCTATTATTCTCTACAATTCAGTAGCTGTTCTGGTTCCATTTAAGGATGTAGCCATTTATTTAAAAACAAAAGAGATAGAAAATAAATGTAAATTTCTAGGCTTGTTTAAAATGATTGACGGAAATTATCACTAAATCACGGATATGTCTAACACAGGTGGTAACATGTAGGATGACAGTTTTATCTGTAATAAGGTACATCCTGTGCAGGGCTCCTTACAGCACAAAATCATTTTTCCAGACAGCTTTCTATTCCACATAGAAAATATTTTCCATGAGTCATTTTGTCCAAATGTAAAAGCGAATTAACTTTGATTGTTCTTGTGTCCTTTTATGTTTGCTGTCTAAGAACATTTAGGTGATACAATGTGTGCAGAAAGTGAATTTTAAGGGTAGTCTCCTCATGTTCTATTGGATGCTGTATGTTAAACTCTCCAGTATTCTCCATGCTCACCTAGTTAGTTTGTGAAAAATTAATGTGATGCTTAGGATCATGTAAAAAATGGTAATTGCAGAACTCCAGAGCTCCCTTTTCTGCCTCCTAAAATCCATACTCATCAACAGTTGAATCATATATTCTTCATCTTTCACCCATCAAATACTTTTCTGCAGCTCTTTTGAATTAAGAGTATTAAGCGAGTTCCTTCCTTGCCACATTTGCCACAAAAAATGAGGCTGTCATTCACTCCCTCTGTAATCAAGATAGCTGAACAAGGGCCATCTGATCCTCTCTTGTTACTTCATGACAAAAATTATTTTGAGAAAATATCTGAAGATATTGCTGAGATAAAAAGTGTTACATGAAGTGAGCATGCATGGTTGGTCATTGAGAACGAGGGAAGCTGAAAATAGAACCTCCCTGTGAAAAGCACCATCACAGACCTCAAATACAGCACCAGAAAGAGGACTATTAAGACAAAACAAGAGACTGAGGGAAGATCAGGGAGAAACGACTTAAGAATTGTGATCTTCCACAGTGGATGCAAAAAAAGGAGTACAGTGGTGTTAGCTGGTGATAAGGGAGCGTGCAATAAGAACAATGATGAATCTTTAACATAACATGTAATCTGACAGATAGAAGTAAGAGGAGCTAGTGAAGGAGGGCAAAAGATCTTTATGCTTCTTTCAATCAGACTGCTCATCAACTAATGCTACCAGCAACTAGCTTCGATCAAAATTATCCAAGACTGTTAGGTTTCATCCCAAGCCTATTCAAGAAGCAATTACTTATACTTATAGGCTTGAATGATTTATATCTACCAGGAGTGTTTACTGACTCTTTCAGCCAGAATTTAGCATGGAAGTTGCACAATCCTGCTTGAGCACATCTACTGATTTGTTGCATGCCACTGCTCCATCTCTTGAGCTATCTCTGGCAGTCTTCTGGTATTGTGATCAGCTGATCAATCTAAATAAAATGAAGTAAAATGAAACCAGCAAAAGTCAAACACAAATTCTGCTGGTTCAGGAAGCTGAACTGGTTCACACTGCAGATAGAGGAATGTCAGAGCGAGTGCAAAGGAGGGAATAGGGCATGCAACTGAGGGTGGGTTAGAGGAAAAAGCACAAGGGGGACTGACTGGTTTTGTGACAGCCGTACTGTGAATATTCACCTTTAGATATTGGAGGATAGCCACTGCTCCTTTGCACAAAACCCCTGGATTTGGTTATGAGATTTTGAAAAACAGTAAGAGAATTTCATCCTTTAAAAAACCTGGAAGATTCAGATACAACATAGAAACGACAAGTGCTGGTGATTTTCCCTAATGTGCTTAAGGACTTGATGGAAAAAGGGATCAAATTCAACACATGAAAAGCCATTACTGAAGTCAGGAACTGAATTATACTATTTTCTTTCCTGCAACTTTTAAGCTGGTAAAGGAGAAGAGAATGTTTTGTTTTATGAAAAGAAGGTTTGAAACAAGTCCAATATTACCACAACAGAAGACCCTCTCCCCACTAAAGATAATGAAGACAAGATGACATGAAGTGTCTTAAAAGATGGGTGACTATTTTGTTAAATTTCAGTTTTCAGTTTATTCTTAAACTGTGATGGGTAAAGCCATTTCATCTTCCTTTTTAACTCTTTGTTTTCCTTTCTTAAGGTCTCCTTGATTTTACCAGCAGAGGGAGCAGGTTGAAGAGCAAATGGGTAGGGAGAAGGAAGTGACTCTGATTGAACTTTGATCTTTGCCCTTTCTCCAGACAGAGAAAACAAGGGCAGGTTTCAGCAGCTGCTGTTAGTGGGTCAGAGGATCCACGACAGGAATATACTTGCTTTGCTTGAATTCTTCCTTCTTCCTTTTAGAGTTACAGCTTCTGGCAGCAGAGCTGTCTTTGAGAGCTTGACTATTCTACTAATCCTGGCTCATTTTCATCCCTGTGGACTGGCAATATTTAGCAGAAAACTGTGGATGAATTCTCTAGTTGACATTTTTAACTCAGCCACACACTACTTCCAACCCTTCCTTTAGCCTCTCTCATGTGATTTCACTATGTCTCAACCATTTTGCTAGTATTGGGCTTTACTGTAAATCTGGAAACATCCAGCCTATTTGTGTAAAATGAATACTCATAAGGGAATTCATATCTGAATAATGCAATGCTAGTTTTGATCTCATGGAGGAGTCTTTCAGTTCACTCACCGCTCTCGTAAGGGGATTTGATATGTTAAGATCTTGGTCAAGACTAATGAATTACAAGCCATTAAATGTTTTATCTGAAATTGTTAGTGTTCTCTTAAAAGCACCTGTTTTTCTTCCCCTCTCTCATTTCTGTCTATTCACAGATAGCTTCCTCTGCATCATTCCTGAAAATGAAATGGACTCAATGCCTAATAATGAAATTAAGCCAATTACAGTTTCTGATTGTGCACCAAAGATACTGCAGTTTTCTCCTTTTCAGAAAAACTCAGCATGTAGAAAGACGGAGACTAGCACTCTTTCTCTTTGAATTAAAAGCATTTGGGTAGTTTGGGGTTATTTTCCTTAAAACAAATGTCACTTTATGGGACATGGAAAACAGTTTACAAGGATTAGGTATTGTTCTGTCCTTAGTAAGGAGGCAGAGGACCAACAGGATCAGGTCATAGATTTAGTGAAATTCTTGATAACAGACTTCTCAGACAGACACTCCTGGTAAAATCTTTACAAAGTAATTAAACACAAACATGAAGTAAACAGGCTCCTCTCAGTCCAAACTCAAGTTGCCTTTTTTCAAGCTCCATCGTGTGGGGTTTTCAGCAAGACAAACTTCTTCCATACAGAGCAAAGGTGAGAACCCAATAGATTTGAAACCAGTGTCGTTTGAATCAGATCAAAGGCAAGTAATTACTAATCAAAAAGCGATCAGTGACCAGTTTTTGAAATTCTATCCAGCACTTTACAAAAATGATTCACCACCCAGCACAGGGGAAATGAGTGGCTTTGTAACAACTGTAGGCTCCCACAGCAGAGCTACAGGTGTGGCTAGTCTCTCCTCCACCCAAGGAGATAAGCAAGGCTTTGAAGGAAAAGAGCAGAGCCAAAGCCCTTAGCTCTGTTGCTCAGCCTGGAGAAATACACCAACTCTTCAAGAAAATGCTCAGCTTTGAGCTGGTAAGCAGTTACCTAGACAATCTAGCGAAAGATTACCACCAGCTAGAAGAAAAGTTTTAAAATCTCTTCTCCCTAAAGTGGACAACATTGTGCAGAACCACAACCAGTTGTTTGCCTATCTTCCTTATAAATGCTCATATGAAATTATTTTAGGCTATACCTGGTAGGAAATTTGAGGATGTCATGAGTGACCTTGTCCAGGCTAATCAGGTTAGATTTGTTTTCTAAAAAGTTCAGACAACAATCAGTTGATTAGTATTATGGCATCCCATCCACATTCTATAGTCCTTAGGCAGCCATTCTGCTCTAAACAGAGAATGTGTTTGACTGACTGAACTAGCAGGACATTGAATATTAGATAAATCGGTAGTTGGCAACTTTTTTTCCATTTGTGGACTCATAAATGTTTTCCAGTGAAAGCACAGATCCCTGAAGAGTGAATTTAACTGACTGACAATAGCCTTGTTCTTCTCAGTTGCCTTTCCTGGACCCCTCAGAAGTATCCTGATCATGGACTGAAAATCACTGATACATATATATGTTCACATGTGACTCTGTGTGTGAAATAGTCTCAAGTCTAATTCCCTGATAAACACATTTTTCCCCTTGTCTCTTTATTAACCTCTTTCAAGCAACTACTCAGGAGTGTCTCTTCACCCCACTCTGACGAGAATGTACTCCTAAGGAATACAATGGTACACGTGTGCTCAAGACAAGAGTTTAGAAGATAAAAATACTTTCACCTGCAAATGATATCCTCTTGCTTGATACAATCCCAGATCAATTTAGTCTGTACTGTATTCTTTATAAATAAATTAGAATAAATTGAAAGGACTGATCATCTCATTAAATGGGTCGGTAGCACTCCTTCTACAGGGCCACTCAGACTGAAACAGAGGAACTTCAAACACTTTGGCATGTAGTTTCCAAAGGAGATTCACAGTCAAGGTTAACCTAGCCCCATTAATTATGCAGTTAGTAAATGACTTAAATAAATGGCAAGTACTACTTCTCTTCCTGTGGAGAAAAGTTAACATTTGAAATGAATACTGTCCCTGGCATCTTGTTTATTTTCAACTCTCTCCCTGTCCATATTTCTGACATTTATTTTAACAAAACTAACATGTTGAGATCCTCCTTGTGGGACACTGGTAACCAGCCCAGAACTGCTCTACAAGCCTTACAGAGGGCAATAACCTCTATATGAGTGGGTGGTCACAAAGAGGCCAAGTTACAAAGCTGAGAATAATCGTGCCTCCTCTAAGTCACAGCCCAAGATCCTAGCTGTTAGTCCATACATTAATATTGCATACATTAATATTCAAGAGCGCATCTCGAAACATAGATTAGAAAAAGCTACAAGGATTTGAAAGCTCCTACCTCTGCAAGGCAAGACAATTCCTGAAATATCTTGGTCCTTGCACTCAAACCCATACTGCTAAATACAGGTTGACCAGTTTGTAAGAACCAGGTAAAATATATGCCACACAGGTAATTACTATGCTGTATTGCTGCTTATTGTTTGCTACAAAGGAGAATGAGAATACCTCATCCTTCAGTGGATCTTGTCAACCATATGCATCTTTCTAATTGCAGAGCTAGATGATTTTCATGGTGACTGCAATATGTATGATCAAGTTCTTCCATTGACAGTCCACACTGAAAACTAATGAAAAAAGTAGTAAACAATGCTGTGCTCTTTCATTTGACTTCCACCTACAAACATGGCATGGCTCACTGATTTTCTGGTGAAACTGCCTAAAATAGTCCCTGATTATTTTACTTACATTTGGGGCTTATTTTTTCAACAACTGCTCCGTCTTCATGAATGGCAGTCTGCAAACCTTAACTCAGAAGACTATCTCTAAGTTCTCCACTGGTGCCAACTCTTTTAAACATGTGTGTCAATGATCTGCCTGAAATTCGAGCTTGTAAATAATCTAACTTGATGACATCTGTTTGGGCATTCAGTCTTAGGACTTTTCTGACCTTGAAAATAACCTGAAACCTGATTCAGCAGTAATACTGTCATAATTGGCATTTGCAGCTGAATGCTTCAAAACCAGTTTTGAGCTCTTCCCATCATCATAATTTCTCCTGTTGTTCGAAAGTTCAGTTTCTCAATTAATGAAATACAATTCATATCTGGTCTAGCTCATAGTTTCTCTTGCTAGATCTCTGACTTATCTTGTCCATCTGATGACACTAGCTGTCCATGTCAAGACCTGCAACAACCTATTGACAAAGTTGTTGGACCTACCGCTCACACTCTTCAAACATTTGCTATCACTTTGCTACTCAGGAGGGAATGTGGTATTACAGCTTTGGCCTCCTCACCTCATGCTACATTGGCCAAGATACAGCTCCATACTAATTTTGGGCTGCCCAGGCTGAATAACAATGCCCTACCACATATCAGTTCTGAAGCCAGTGGAGCTGAAAGGGTCATGAATATCAAAACCTTGCTTGACCTTCTGCTGTATTTGAAACTATTTAGTCCCTGTCTGACTTACCTAATATTCTGATATCGCATATGGTCAGCTCTGTTATATTGCGTCATTTTGACAGCAGAAAACACAGATCTTGCTGGGAGTGACCTGCTGAGAATACTACCATTTGACAGCCATGTTTAATGATGGGATCTTCCTAAATTACTTCTACATTGCTTGAAGCTAGAATGCTGCAACCAGACCCTGTTTGGGCATGAGAATCTGAACTGCAGGTGCACACTATGATTCACAACATAGAGAGTAACTCTCTTAACCAGTGCTAGGTGCTAGGTGCATGAAATTCTGCCTCTGAAAATGTTTTTGTTTGTGATATGATCAGATCTGCATATACTAGTACTGCTAGTAATATTATTTATATGAGCACTCTATCACTGATCATGAGAAAAAAATGAAAGAAGCCAGGGTAAACAGATGCTTTCAAAGAGATCTAGGAGATAAAGAAACCAGTATGATTTAAAAATTAAAACTACTGTTCGGTTGGTCAACGTCTCAGTCTCCTTTCTCAGTAGCATCCAGATTATGCATCCCAACATCCAACTAACAGGCTGGGTATTCTGTTAGGTGGTCGCATTCTCTTACTTCATGGTTTAAGTATGTTGTCAGGTCCACAGGCATTGAGCATATCATCTTTTTCAAGGAGCCTCAGGAGTCCTGTCTGTTCAGGGACGTTGCTAGGCAGTAAAGCTGGCATTTCAATTTAGAGTGTGCTAACTACTTTATACTGCCTCCCCCATCAATGTTCATTTCAAATCACAGAGGCATTAATTGCAGAGGTGGAAGGTGAGAGAAAGAGACCTCTGTACTGATATTTAATAGTATGGTGAGCTAAAACAAGAAACACACACATCTTTTGTATGAATCATTTTGTTTTCACGTTACTGCGATGTTTACCGTATGTATGGAAAAAGTAACTACAAGTTGTAATTTACCCTCAAAGGACTACAGTGGAACTACAGATGTGCTCAAAATTACACACATCTTTAACCTTAGCTGGACTGAGGCCAGCAGTGCCAAGAGGAAATAAGATAATGAATAAAGGCTTATTTTTACACTGCTAGACTTGTCCGATTACATCAGGTATTCATATCGATGCACATGTGCATCTGCAATATTGTAGAGGGAGTGTTCACTATAGAACCAGAAACTAAATGTCTTCATATTTCTGCTGTTCATTACCTCCAATTATATCACTTGTATTTAGGAAGAACTTCTCTGGAGTCAGTGTTCAGCTGATAACTTCTTCTGCATGAATCATGATAATGTCTGTTGCTATTTACACAGCAATGAAGATTATCAAGATGAACAGAAAATAGGAATGACCCTTTTTACTCATCAGAATGTAGTCTGTTGTGTTATTTTTTATGCTGCGAGCCTCACCAGTAATTATTGAAGCAGATGACCATACCAAAGGAAGCAGAACTCTAAGGCATAGAGGTATTTCTTGAAGTAGGGGGATTTGACTGGTCCTTCATATTATTAAAAAAGACACTAAATTATCCAAAATGAAGCGCAAAAGAAGGCTAGCAGCACTTATCAAAACAACAATCAGTATGTGCTGATTAAATTTATTAACTAGTTTATTTCAGAGAGGGTTTTCCAGAGTAGCTTTAATGAAGCATTTGTAATTTGCTCTGAAAAAAAAAAGATTTGGATTTTGAAGAGGGACTTTTTTCCCTTTACATCTGCCAGAACACAACTTATTTCTGCATAAGCTTGGCTTTTACGCACATCTTTTTTGCTTTAGATTTTCTAGGGACTGGCAACTGTAAATACAAATTTTAAGTACTTAGGACCAGATTCTCAAACTCTTATTCCGTTTAAATAGCATCCTGTTCCTTAACTGACTCCACTGGAGTGAGATACAGCGTAGTCTGTCAGAATCTGGCACTGAGTGGTTTGCTCATCAATATCTTTCGCTTCTGCCATCAGATACTAAACAGTTACAGGAGGTTGTTTTAAAACTGATTACAACAAAATCAAAGCAGAATCCACTGATATGGTTTTGTTCACAAAGGCTGAAGTCTGATATCGTTATTCATGTGACAACTGGCTCATATTCAAGTCACAAGCCTTTCTACATGTGATCCATCTCACAAGCCCTGAAACAGACCTAAAGACATACTAACAGGGCTCACTTTTACTCCATTATCTGAATATTCAATTAATAAAAGGCCATAAATGGCTTATTATGTGACACTAATGGCTAAGCTGGGAGTCGCATGTGCAATTTCTGTAAGCCCACAATGAATGATTTGTGACAGGCCAGATCTATGTGTGAGGATATGGAGGAGGAACAAAACAAATATTCTTGACTGTAACTGACTATTAAAATGATTGAAAGTCAGTGGGCTTCCACTCTGTAGGCAGAGATAGTTTTATTTCATTTTTCCCTTTCCTAAAGACAGCAAGAAACAGAAAATGTGATAACAATGTGGAGACTACAGTTCTTTGGAGGGCTCAGAAATGCTTTATCTGTGGAATGATTTCAGTGAGTTCAGGATGTCAGCTCACATGCAAAAGCAGATTAAACAAGGATGGCTGAAGTGGTTACCGCTCTTGGCTGCAGCCACTCTTTGCTGGAGGCTGTTGCTCCAACAGCAAGGACAACTTCAGCGGCTGTCCCCCCGCCCTCACATCTTACAATGGTTTATAGGTGAAAGTTAGGGTAAACTGAAATCAGAGCCACTTTCTGGCAATGGACAGGACTGTTACGTGCAGCAGTTCTCTTGCTGCCTATTCTCTTCACCTCTCTCTACTGTATCTACCTCAACAGGTCCCTCTGAAGAAGGGCTGTTATAGACAAAGGGAAGTGGTAACAGCTTCTGCTTTTTCAACTTAATTTGTCACCATGGGTGAATCAACGTCAGTAGTGCACAAACATCCCTATAAACGATTCACCACTGCTGGCAGTAATGAATACTTTTGCTCAGAGTTTAATTTGGCTAACTCCTGAGTGACCTGAGGTTTGTGAAATGTCCATGTCCCGGTGAAACACAAGAAAAAGGAAACTTAGAAAGAATTCCTATCTAATATTCACTGTCTTATATCCTGGAGCAGAGATGGCTCACATGCCACCAGGTATAGCAGATATGAACCATGATATCATTATACATAGCCCACCATCATATTATATGTATATATGTATATGTATATATATGTGTGTGTATACACACACACACACATATTTCCATTATTACTGGGTAACACTAAGGTCTGTGTTAGTGGGAGGCTTGTTAAATGTGTTTGAAAGGAACTATTCAACTCTCAGCAAGTAAAAATTTCCTTTCCCCTGTCCTAGAAGATTGCTTTTCTTTTGTCTTTTCCATTTAAATATTTATTCTGGATTTTGGAAGGGATAAAATCAGCTGAAAGAAGGAAAATACTGCCCCAGAAATGAAGAGTATAAGAGAGTGGTAATAGGAACAAGGTTAAGGACAGAAAGGCAGAACAGGGAATTTTTCATGAAGAACTTCTAAGTGAAAGGCTTTGTACTTTAAGACCACAATAAATCAAAACCACTGATCATACAGTACAAAGAACAAAGACCACAGGTTTCCAAATTGTCTTACTCAGAAGAACATGACTGGCGGGTCAAAAGGCCACTTAGCTCAAGAGCTGTGACAGTAGTCAGTAGCAGATATTTGAGAAAGAATAAAAGAAACAGCAAACAAAGAACAATATTTCTGCTGAAGTTTTCCTCCAGCCTCCTTGCTATTGCAAGGTCCTTCTGAAAGGGTCTTTTCCCACTATTTACCTCCTTTCCCACATGTAATTCCAGAACCTGAGTGGTCTCAAAACACAGGCCTGAGAGACTACTGAAAACTTCTGCCCACTCCAAGCATTTCCTTTTGTTTCCTATTAGTCAGTTATTAATTCACAAAAAGGCCTTCCCTTCTATCCAGTGGGAGCTTAATTTCCATAGGAGTCTTTTGAGAGAGTGACTTTTGAAAACACAATATACTTCACTGATAACCAGAGAATCTTTAAATATGACCTCACTGACTCCTTCAGAGTGTTTTGACAGATTTATGTGACATGACACCCCTCTATAAAAGCCCTAGTATTTATATTTGTATCCTCTAGCTTAAATTCCACTGATGTGCATGGTACTGACATCAGGCAAACAGGTCCCTGAATCACAATGGGAACCTTTCCCTCTTGGTGAAGGTAGGTTTGAGCAAAAGAAATATGGAGAAGCCAGCAACCATGATATCTAAATAGCTTTAAATCATGTTAAGTACTTTGGGACAAGTCAGGCAATAGTATCAACAGTGAGAACATTTTGGTATCAGCAGGCAGATTGAGAGTGTATCATATCAGGAATTATTGTCAGCTTGATGAAAACTCATTTTTTTCAGCAGAAAGCTTTTTCCAGAGGAAAATTTTTGAGCAACACAAATTACAACCCCGTGGTACTGTGGCTCCGGGACAGTACCTCTTTTTCCCACCCCATCCATCCCTGCCTGTCGCCCTGCTCTGAACTTTCCAGGCCTCCTCCCACAGCCAGAGGGTAGAGACTTTCAAAGCTTCAGTCAGAGCAAAGAGGACAGAGGAAGAGTGCTGAGCATACCCTTTCCTTGTTTCAGAAAATCAGATATCCAAGCCCAGCATTCACTCTCACTGGGGATTATTTTATAGCTCCAAAATCATCACTGACAAAAAGCTTTCCTAACACACAGCCTAAATTTTCTTTTTTTTAGCGTGAGTCAGTTGCTCCTGGTTATACAATCATCTGCTCTGCAACCATGTGGAATTTCTTTCCTTTCGTATCCCCCAAATACATGTAGATGTTGATGCTCTTTCTTTAATACCTTTTATGACGACTTAGGAAATGTAAGATTATCTACACAGAGGACATTTCAAGTCATGCTGCGGTTTGATTTTGTTCTGCAAGCTCTTTAAGAGTACAAGACAGCAGAAAGAAAGGCAGATGATAAGTCTTTGTATTGGTAAGATTCAGGGGTAGTTGTTTGGCTTCAGATATTAGCACAGGTTTCTCTTCATATTATTGTTTTATATATTTGTGGTAGCACCTAACAGATACCTTAGAGCTTGGGAGTCCAATGCCTGAGACTCAGCACACACCTCACACCGATAGTCTTTCTCTAAGGATCTAAGTCAAGGGTTTAGACAATAGTCCTTAGGTGATTAGGTGTAGGTAAACAGTGCCATGAGAGGGCAAGGGAACAAATTAAGTCTGGCCAAGAGTAGCCGCTTTATTTAATAGTCACCGTAACCACAATCATGAATACCCATGCTAATGTTTGTATCTTGAATTCCGAAGTTTGGATGGATACACTTTCAGAACAACCCTGCAGGTGCACACGCATGTGCACACGCATGTGTACACACTTGTGCACAAACACATTTCCAACTTTCTTCATAAAACAATCCTTCCAACACCCCCATGCTAACAGCTGTCTTCTAAACCTTCTCCTGCTTTTCAATAATGACCTACAATGTTCTTTATGATATAGAGCTTGCTAGCTAAATCCAGTGAGGTGTGCAAATGTAAGTCCAAAAACTGTAGGGCTTTTTATTATTACTGTACAAAGCAAGACTTTTATATTTCTTCCTCATAATATTGAAGAGTTTATATATTGACCCCATAGAATTTTGACTCGCGCTCCTGTTGTACTTTGCTCAAAATTCTTATATAGTTTTTTGTCCATTATCACTATCTTTCTTTTTATTTGGTGCCACTGCTTTTTCTTTCTTTTTCTTTCTCTCACACACACTGGATTTCATGTCATCCACATTTGTTGGCTTCTTTGTCTCTAAATCTATTCAGATCTGCAAGCAACTCCTTTCTTTGTTAGTTTTCTCCTGATATTCTCTCCTTTCTTCCCTCTTTTCTCCCCCCAAAACTGGTTAAAGGCTTTTCCTCTTTTCAAGCACAACTGTTCTGGAGACCAAAGACAGGCATTCTTGGCTGTATGCATTCAGGACAAAAGCATGCTATTTCATTAAGATGACTGCTATTGATGATGGGATGTTTTGATGGTATTCCCCCCACCCGTCCTTTGCTTGCTGGGGTTTACAGTCAAATTGTGTGGTTTGAGGGCAAGGTGAAGAGGACTGGGAAGAGGAAGTAAGTGTTGCCTACAAATCTGAGGGAGGTTGGCAATGGTAAAGAGAACTACAAACAATTCATCCTGAGACACAAGTATCCTGATTTACAGATTAATGTAGTTTTACTATTTTTGTGACTGCCAGAGTGTGTGACCTTAACCATAAACAAAGAGAATGGAAATAAGGTTTAAAATGGAAAGCTATGTGCACAGTTCCTGTTATGTCACTCCCTCTGGCAGAAAAAGCAGGAAGACTGTTACTCAGATTTCTCAAGGTATTAAACATGTGGCAAGTTGTCTCAAATGTTGTTAATACAACTCTGAATATGCCTTCTGAAGAGTAACTATGCTGCCCTTTCTTTTTTGTGTTTGGAAAGCATAACTTCTCCCTTTTGCATTTTTTCCCACTCAAAATGTATTTAGCTTGAAGAAATTTTCCAGTCTCATCTTTTAAAAAAAAGTTATTCAAAGGAGACTGAGTATCAGCAGCACTAAATGTATGGGGGAGATAGAGAGTTACATATGTCAAGCTGCTTGTATGAGTAAATATTTGCTGGATCAGGTCCTATATTTGCTAAGTTTAATATGATGGTATGAATAAAGAACATTAGAATTTATCATAAAAACTGCAGGACTTTTCACTCTACCAAAGAACATTTTAACCTTCAACCATACTGTGCAAAGCAGTATGTCATTAAAAATTCAGAACATTGTCTACAGTATAAAAGAAGATTGTTTAAAAGGTCCCACTGACTGCAACTATAAAACATGAAAATACTACCACTGTTCTAATTTCCCTTCAGTAATTACTTTTTTCCTACTTGCTTTTCAACTTTGGAGATGCTTACATCTTCAGAAACCAATCTCCCACATCTGTTCACTGTGGTTACAACTCTGTCTTAGATAAACTGATATCATACCTTCTGTCTTTGTTTAATCAAGCATGAGGTAAGGGCTGTTTTGAAACTGCATTGATTTAGCAAGAGTAGCAAACAAAATGCAGAAAAAAAAGCAAGAAAGGGTTTAAATACATGTACTTCTTGGGCTCACAAGTGCCTATCTTTCTCCCATAGAGTGCCATACATCTGTTCCAGCTCTCTTTTCTCATATCCCAGGATTATCTGTTCTGTCTCAGAGTTGTGACTCTTGGATCTATAATGCAGTGTTTGACATCAGTTTGGCTCATGGGATATTATCTTTACCATTATAAATTAATTCATCTTTTGAAAAAGTAGTGTCCTACTTTCAAATGAAATTGTTTTTAAAAGAAAATCACCCTTGTGCACCTTGTGCCTGAGCACATATCGTTTTGTCCGCTTTCACAGTAAAATCTCTGTTATCCTGAAATAATTTTAGACAGGCAACATATTGCATTAAATCATCTGCCTCAAGAGGTATATTAAGGACTGACAAACTCATTTGAATAATACAACAGCTGACCTAACTCTTAACGTTAACATCAAAACACCATCGGACTGAAGTTTAAAGAAGTTCAGTTAGCCCTTGCCTGTTCCCCTCACCCACAAATATTTTTACCTGCCTCAGCCCATCTTGGTTTTAGAGAGAACTGGAAAACTCTGAAGTAAGGTAAGAAATCATTGCTATTTTGTTTTGACTGAATTCAACAGGCACAAGAATTCCCTAAGGCAGCCTTGTTACCATATTTTTCATCCCAGTCTCTGAAAGAGGTGAAGGTACAACTTCTAGGAAATGTCAAAAACTACAGACAATTTTTCAAAAAACCAAACAGTAAAATTCAAACTTTACCAGGTTCACCATCACTGTGTGATGAATAAGAAGACATATTTTTTTTAATTTCAGAGCAATAAGAGAAAACAATTCAGCCAGTAGAATGAAAATGAAAAATTTATGACTTTTCCTAGCCATATTAGAGACTATTATGTTAAAGCCCTTATGCAAATACTTAGTAGAAATTTATGTATAATATTATCCTCTGGCAGAATCCTTTTTCTGCTTTTCTGTGTGTAGCAGTCAATTAGAGATTATTTTACATGCTCATCTATGAACAGAAATGGAAAATAAAGGGAGTTTCCCTGCATGATTCTTTTTACAACTGGAAATACATTTGCTTTTCTTGAGTTTTTTGCACTGAAGACAGTGGGAGTCTCACCTGTATTCTCTGTCGGGTCTGGGCCTATTGAAATTTCTGACTGGAAAATAAAGAGCCCAACACAAAAGAATGCAAAACAGAGAAATTATATTCAGCCATAAAACCACAAAACTGACTTCGCACTTTGTCTACGAATGCCAGAAAAGCATGAGATGATAGCTTAGCAGGTTGCTCGATAGGAGCATTCCTGACAAGTGCAAGCATCTGTCATTAAAATGGGGGTCAAATCCCACAGTCCTTACTCAGGCGAGATGGCTACTGATGCTTATAGAACATCTGTTAAGAGTAAAGACAGTGTAATTCCTATTATCCTTAATTTAACCATGTATATCTTTTTTTTTTTTTTTTTTTTTTTTTTTTGCAAGGCGTCAAGTCCCATTAGAATCCAACAGAATTAATAGGAGCTCCTCTATTCACTTGAAGTGCTTTGGGTATGTTGCAAACATGTTGTCTAAGCAGTAGGGAAAACATACATGGGAATTTATACAAGGAGTGTGGATAAACTGTACCAGGAACAAGGGTTTAATTGAATTGCACTAGTTGTTCTCTTGGTCTTGCCTTTTCCCTTCCAGATGATTGTTTCTAGTGACACATACAAAAGTAGCTGTCCTCCTGCGCTTAACTGCTGGATCAGCTTTTTCTGAATCCTTCACTTCCTTTGCAATATTTGACACTCCAAATGGGTCAATACTGGTCAGCCACATCAGTGCTTTCTAGACCTCACATTTCATGAAATGTGCTGGAGATTTAAACAAGACAGAAATGATTGCCCCCAAAAGGGACCAACATTGTTTACACAGAAGGCTGTTCCTGACGTTTGTGTTCTGCAGCTGCTTGTTTGCAAGATGATTGATGCCTCAGTTGCAATGCTCCATGCATGTAAATGAATAACCTTGAAGAAAGGCCTTAACTCTTGATAACATGGCTGGATCTCTGTGAACACAGGCACCTTGCCCCATTTTGTATTCACTCATATTGTGGGAAAATGTTAGCATTATCTTCAGTCCTGAAAAGGTGCATAACTGACTGCAGTGAAATGGAGCTCTAGGAGCCAATACAGCTAATAGATGCATCTTGAGATGTGGACAGCGTGGGACACGGTGGGTTTCAGTATGTCTGGTTGAAAACGTAAGAATTTCTTATTTGCTGAACTTCTGCAGCAGCTGCCATACCTCACCTGCCAGCGTGACTGTTTTGGAGACTCTGGTTTTGATTCTCCTCTGCATCCCAGTGTAGTACGCAAGCTGGCACTGCTGCAGCTCTTAAGACCACTTCACAGCACAATGGCATATTTTAAAGATGACAGCATTATGAACTGTTCCAAAGGAGCTATTTGGCTTTTAAGATGACTGCTCCAGAAAGAATTCTCTGGCTTAACAGCACTAGGAAAAGGGCAAGGGAAATACAGATGCTGCAGTCTGGTTAAGGAAATGACAAGCTCCTGTGCTGTAGTACTTAAGCATAGTCTCTAGCCAACACCATTTATGAGCTGTTACATACAGCTGCAATCACACACAGGCTCAGTGAGGCTTTCTATAGGGCTCACATTTGTTTTCACATTCACTTCGTAAATGAGTTTGTAATGTGGTGCGAATGGTAGCAAATGGACATTAAATGAGGCTTGTATGTAGACTGATCCTTTGTAAATATATAGGCTATTATAAAAGCAAATAATAAGAAGTCAGACTAAACAACAGCAGCCCCAGCAACAGAAACCAGTGAAAAAGAGTTGTATACTGTTGTTTTACATATACGGCACTTTGAAATGTGGGTTTCCTGTTTAAACTGTCTTCACTCCAGCCCCAACTTCTCTCTCCATACTAAACCTACAACATATTTTACATTGCCATGGATACTTTGGACAGAAGACAGTGTGCACTAGCAATCTATTTTTCCGCAGGAAACTATTCCAAGAACCTGTCCCACACTGCAGTGCTCATGTGTAGTTTTTGCTCAACAGTATACAATCTTTTTTGAAAGGGTATGACTAGCTGGTACTTCAGCTGCCCATTTGCAAGCCTGGAATAGGCCCAAAGCTTTACCATTCTCCAGGATAATTATTGCTTACAGCATTTTGCTATCACTTGCCGCTGCTAGCTGTTTACACCCTCCTAAGCAGGATGTGATAGATTGCAACAGGAAACAGTCTTCAGGGTGCAAAGAAGCAATGACAGTTCACGATCTTTAGGGGACTAAAATCCAATCAAACCACAAAGATAGCCAAACAGAAGTCAGCACAAGGGAACTACACAGAGGTTAAGGTATTACAGGTTCAGAAGGGGAATAATAAGCAGCGATCCTTATGAGGTAAGCATCTCATCTAATAAAAACCCCCTAAGTTCTCAAAATAGTAAATAATCAAAGAAAATGGTCAGGAGCTTAGGCGTACTTGATGGTGAACTTCTGCTTGCCACAGAGGTCAAGAATGCGATCTGTTATTTCACAGTATCTGTTCCTCTTTTGCTTCTTCTCTAGCAATTTGACCTGATGTCTTTTGTCCTTCCCAGCGGTGGACTTCCTTCAGGGCAACATTCAGTTACGGACTGCAACATTATTTGAATCCTTCATAACACTGTACTCTTCCCCAAAACAATATCACAGTATTATCAAGCTTTTTAGATAAGAGGTCAGTGGGGCTCCAGGGCTGGTGAGCAGGGGTCTTCTCTTCTCAGTAACCCTCAGCCCTCAGGTTGTCTGACCTTAGCAGGGGCAGGCTGAACTTCAAGCTCCAGAGGGGTGCAGCAACTTCCTCCTCTCTTTTCCGCCAGATGGGGTACAAAATAATCCTTTCCCTGGAACAGACCTTTCCCTCATCTGCTCCCCTTCTAGTGCCCAGTGGCTGCTCTGGCATGCAAGCTCTGCCCTGTTGTGATACTTCTCTAGGTGAATCAGGAGAATCACAAATCAGGAGCGGAGGGGGGGTGGGACTGACTGGGCCAGTCCACTTCCCCACTCCTGGAGCAGACAGGCCATGCACAGCAATATCCCAGCTCTTGGGAGAACAACAGATGAATGACCAGAAGCACAGCAAAGCTAGGGCTGTGCAAGGTTGTGCACAGCATGGCACAATTAGTATCACAAATACTATGGTACTGACATAGTAATATATACTTAATGATTGGTTGTTTTCTTCACCATTTTGAATACTTCCAACTTACAAAATTTCTTTACACTTCAGATTCATCTTCTTGTAAATGTGAATACCCTGTGTTTTTGCCTGACCACAGTTACATCTGGAATACTACTGCCTTTGCAGGCAAAATCTGATCTTGTACAGAAAGTACAATAGCAACAATACATGCCTTGGTATAGGCTGCCTTACATAATTCCCATTGTTAATTTAAATCAATCTGAGATAAGATACATTCACTACTCAGAAGCTACAGAGTTCTTGCAGAGAGCTGAAAACTTTAACTTATTTTCCAGGCCAATTTTTTTTAACGTATCTTCCATATATTCCACTCTATTTGATCACAGGATTTTTGGATGTGCAGAGAGGTGCTGTTTTATGCAATGTTATATAGCTGCTTGAGACCTTCCTTTTACTGTGTGCAGTTCATCTATCTACATCAAGTTTTAACAAATAAGGTTACAAATACTTAGAACTGTATACATACTTTTAGTACTCTCATTTCTCAGTCTGCCAATGACTGCACAAATTTTCATGTTGCCATTTATTAAAGATATAAATCTACACAAAGAGTAGTTATTCTGCTCTCTTCTCCTTTTACATGTTACAATTCTCCCTGCTTCCTTTCTAGCAGAGGCATTTTTCTCTTCCTTGCTTGATCACATTAAATGTCTATCAATACCGGAGAGAAAACTCCTTTTAAAACCTTTGTGAAACTCTGCCTTTAAATCATCACGGCCTGCTACCTTATTTAGCTTCAGATTTTTAAAGGCATGTCCGCTCCTTTCTTTATAAGTGAGCCTGACAAAATGGGCCTTTATTAAGTATTGCTCATCTTGGATTCTTGACTGCTGAAGAAAGGAAGCTTTACTAATAGGTATGCCTCTTCTTTTGATCTTGCCAGCAACACATTTTATTTTTTTAAGTGGCTTTTATTATTGTCTTCTAAATATTACTGAAAATCCCTCCCTAGTTCTAGTACTTTTAATTGGTCACATAATGGAACTCCCTTCAGCCTCTGTGGATATCAGTTGGTTGAATCCAAACTGCTTCCCACCAGATCTGTCAGGGAGTGTTCAGACCATCTATCACTGCTATAGTAGTACAGGAAAGTTGATTTAGCAGGACACTGGTGTCATATAGCATATATTCTCCCATTCTAACAGTATTATTTTATAATTTTTTATTTTCAAAGTACATATTTATTCCTCTCAGCTTCAGTGCTGCAAATAGCTATAAATCATTGAATATGCAACATTAAGTTTCTTATTTAAAAACTAATCTCAGTCTTTATAAAAGACTGCCCTAAAATTGCTGACAGAAGTCACAACTACCCAGAATTTACTTCCTCATCAGCATTCCCTGACTGTTTAACCACATCTCTTGCCACCTTCCTAGAAAGCCAAATGCTCCTTACTGCTGAAAAAGTATAAGAATTCAATTCACCTAGTCCTCTTCTGGAGAGGAGTGTTTAGTCCCTCCTCAGGGGAGCAGTAGGAAGTTCTTCACCGGGAAGCTGGGTGAAGCTGTGGCCCTATTGTTTGTTGAAGACTGGCATCCTGCTCACTTCTCATCTGCTACATCCACACCGTTTCCTTCCCAATGCTTTCCTTTCAGCCTTAGAGTATCTCTTTTCCCACCTCCATTTCCAATAGTTGAGTTCCACCACTGTTATTTTTATTTCCTGTGATGTTCCACCTTCCACACCTTAGCCTCTCCTTCATATTATTGTTCAGTCTTAATCAAATCCTCTTGAATACCCACATGCTTGTGATTTTTTTTATTTGTGGTGTTCTTCTCCCTTTACTTTGATTTCATCTTTTTTTTTCGCTATAAGAGTTTGCTATTGAGTATCATGGTGCTGTGTCTTAATGTCTACATCAGACTCAGATTGTATTTCTAGACCTTTTCTAGACATTTCTTTTCCAACTGCATTCAGTTCTTCAGGGGATTTAATCCCTTCCTTTTTCTTTTTATGATGTGTTGCTATCCTTGATATATAATAAGAAATTTGAAAGGAAAACTTTGTATTTTATTTTTGCTGTTCTAAGGCAGGCTGTAGTATCATTCACTTCTTCCTTTTCCCTTTGAGTAGCCAGTGGTGGATCCTGAAACATTTCTATTTTATATCCTCCACCCATAAATTCTATAGCCTTCTTCAGAAGTTTATCCTTCTGTTTAGAAAAGTGCAATATTCGTATTATGGTTCTGTTGTGCAGAAAGCTTTCTGAACTCCGTCCATGATGATTGTTCTATTTGTTTCCAGTTGCACACAGGAGTGAAGATTTTCCCTGAAGTATTGAAAAGGAACTCCCTTCTTTACACCTTCTGTTAACTTCTGTTCCTCATTCTTATATTACTTCTTTCATGATTTTTCTCTACAAACTCCTTTTATTCTGACTCTTCATTAAATCTTTACTTATTTTGCAACTTTGTTCCTCAGTGCAAGATTTTGCACCCTTCTTACTTTTTTAGACCGACAACCCTGCCACTTAATTCTCTCATATCATATTTAACCCTACATATCCTCACCTCTATGGAAGATTTTAGAGATGTGCTTTTTTTGAGATCTGGCAGGTGTTAATGCACCAAAGTCTCCTCTGGTAACTGGGCTGGTTTCTGTCATTATCTTTTTCTAGTCTCTATGTTTTCTTTCTCCTCGTAGTGACCATCTCTGATAGTACCAGCACTGTCTGTTATTCTCCGTTAAGCTCTCCCAGTACTTTTTTTTGTTTTGGGGGGGTGCGAGAGTAGGAGGAGAGCTAGGATAGCTTTTCGTAGTGGTCTCCTACCTAGGCTATCCATTCCGCAAAGAGACAAGGAGCAATGATATTTGCAGATCGTGTCATCTCCTCCTTAAAGCTCCCGTTTGAGCAGCCATCTACTCCCGCAACCCCTGGTGGTCCCCTAACAAACCATTTCTAATGCATTCATGAGGTCAAAACTACTCCGGCTGAATTCAGTGGCACGGTTTAGCTATCTAGAGAAGGTAAAAATGCATAATTTAGACATTTTGTTGTGGGGCTACACAAATGGCAGTTCCAGAAGCACATGCAGAGGCAGTGACAAGCTAAATTTGAATTCTGCATAGAACAATTTGTATCACATTCTTTTCTTGTTCACAGCTATTTCTTGCCCTTAAACAGCCAGAATTCCTCTGAAGTGAAAGAGCACTTAAGTGGCAACTTCCTGTTTCACCCCGGTGTGAAGGGCACACCGCAGGAACAGGGTGTAGTAGTTTGCTCTCTGCCTAGTCCAGACTGGAATGTGGATTCTGCACAACTCTAACCTACTCTGGAGAATTAGGCAGCTCTCTGACTGTCTCTAATTGCCCTACATCCAGTAGCAGTATCTTTTATTAAAAGCAAAGCAACGCTTATTAAGAGCTTTCTGGGCATCTTCTGCCTTAAGTTTTTCTTTTTAAAATAGCGTATCTGAAACTTTCCTCTGAAATCGCTTCTACTGTCCCCACTATGGAAATTGAGACCATGCTCCTAGTTTTGACAAGGATGACATTTTTGATTAACAGAGAGACACAGATTCACTTACCTCAGAGCAGCACATGGTCTAATGATGGGACTACTGGCATGGGATATGATATATTAAAGTTCCAAGTCTCTGTTATAGCTAATTTACATCAGGACCACACTCATCAAGAATATACTATTTGACAGTCTCTGCCATATGATCATGGCACCTCAGTCATCACTCTCAATACTGAGAGATGACAAGCAGAGCACAGACAGACCATGAAAGGCCCAGAAGGTTACAGCAAGAACTTCACATGCAACGCAACAGAAAGAGGAAACCAGAGGTCCGGCTTTCCTGGTGAAACAATTTCACTTTAAGTAACTGAATATCCAATAGACTGGAAAAGAATATTTATGCTCCTACTGGCTTTTTCATGAAAAATATCAAAAAGCTTTTGTGCCTCTATGGAATGGGAAACACTTTGAAATCTCAGAAGCTTAAATGAAACTGAAGATTTTTTCTCATTCATTTTTTTCCCTAATAAGAAGCAAAGATGAACCACTGGGCTGGCATTCAGAATGCCTAGGTTCAATTCTTGCTTCTCCTGGACGCTTCTTATGTAAATTCCTATTCTCCTGCATTCTTACACTTTTAAAATTGGAAATGATATTTCCTTTATCCTTCCAGGTCATCTCTTCACTCATCTCTTTGCCTTCGCAGTTCTGTCTGTGTGTTACGGGTTTTCTTACATAGGGTCCTGAATTTGGACAAACCTTTTATCCTTTCTTAGAAGTATAGTGTGACCTTAAGGAATTTTAGATAGTACTAAGAAGTAATCTGTCATGCTTGGGCCATATTTCAAACTTCATATTGGAACTGAATTTTCATACAAGATCATAAATCCAGCAGATCTACTAAGCCACCCCTATTTAGAAGGATATAGATCTTTTCCACTCTCTATTATTTTACTTTTTAAAAACTAGAAAACTTGGATCACTTAAGAAATATCCACTCATCTCAGCTGTTCTGACTCACTGGTCACAGATGAATCAGAGAAGCCAAGGAAAACACCTTTCTAGAATGTTAAGTAATCCTGCTACAGCAACACTTGATTCTAAACCCTGATTCAAGAAAACACTTAAGTCTGTGCTTCAGTCCCCTTTTTGTAATAAAGAATATGATAAGAAGCCTTCTCATGTGAGAATGTGCTCTGGAATCAAAGCAGCATGTAGTAGTCTGATCTGCAAATGTGCTAAAAAGTATATAATATTGACCTTAAAGCTAACCATAGCTACTGATTGTTGTATAGCTGCAAGCTGGGTTTCAGCTTGATTCCTCCCTAACTGGCAGATCTGGTATGTTATCTGGGACCACTTCAAACAATCCTCCTGGCCAAACTGTGGGTTCCCACCCCTACATTACACTGGATTCTGCAGTCACACGGCTGCAAGGGGGGTTGGGCTCAGCTTGTGGATCTGACAAACATCCATCAACCAAAAAATAAAAAAAGAAAGAAAAGAAAAAGAAAGATAAAGATTAGTTTTCTCTCAGACCAGAAAGTTGAACCATTTCACCCTGTGGCCACACAGTTGCTAGTTCCAGAGGAAGGAAGAGTGTGGGAAGTTACAGCCATAGGTAATGGATGGGAACTGCTCCTGTTCTTAGCAGCCTGCAGTCACACTGTATTTGGTGTAAGGTGAAACTGCACCCTTGGTTGCTAAGAGAGATCTTTGCTAGCTTTCTTTTAAATAGCACGTTAGCCAAACTACTCAAAAATACTAATGTACATCACACATGGATGTTATCACAGGGGAACTCTGCCATTCAGACTTCACTAAGCTGAGCAACTGCGTTAGCTGAATGTTAACTGCTGCTGCCTCTGCTACTTCTTTTCACTTTGCCACCACAATATTTTGGGGGTTTAGTTCATACCATTATAAGCAATCTTTTCTTTACATTTATCTTACGGAAAAATACCATTCTTTCAGCTAACCTCCTCGGGAATACATCTGAAGGAAATCTACTTAAATGAGGAATGACCACATTAGTGCCATGGATTTTCACAAAATCTGAACATTGACATGGTTCCCAAATGCTCCAATTGGTGAGATTTTGCTACCCCTGTTACAGAAGTGGTAGACAGGCACTGGAATTAAGCTGAGAAAGTACATTATAGCTATAAATGCTGCTTGATGTTTTTAGGATAATTTTTTTCCCACAATCAATATACATGCTTTTTTATAGCCAAATGATGGGGGGGGGTGGGGTGTTAATTTGGTTAATCTATTTCAAAGTCAACATTTATGTATTTCCTTCCTTCCAGATGATCGTTTGTTCTTATATGTTCTTCAAATCCAATTCGGCAAGTGATTAGTCTTTAATAAAGGATATGACTTTGCAGATGCCAAATGTGGAATTTAAAACATGCTGCAATGCATTGGTTTTGTAATACTGAGATCATCATGAAAACAGAATGGAAAGTTATTTTGCCTATTTAATTTGATGCGTAAGTCAGTTTTTGTGAAGGGTCCAAGTGAAGAAACATTTCAACTCACTTTGCTAAGTTAATTATAGCAGGTAACATCAGTGACCACAGTGGTTCAGCCTGCAAGGCAGTTTCCATGTTATGACACCACCTTAATACGCTCACAATTTTCTAAAAACACTCACTTCTTGAAGTGAAACTTCTCATTCTTAATTTCAGCCTGATGGTGATCTATTTTTGTAGAGAAGATCTATGAGGAAGTGTTTAAATGTGTGGAAAAAGGAAGATACAGTAAAACACAGCAGTATTTTTTGACTTAGCTTACTCACCCATTTCTAAACAGAGTATGTCTTGAAACTCACAGAACCTATAACCCAATCCAAAGCCCAGGGGAATTAATTGAAATGCCCCCAATAACTACAATGGGCTTTAGATCAGGTGTACTGTATTTAACAAAGAGAGTTATCTTTGCTTGATTTAAAAATAATACTTGGTTTTGACCCAGAGACATGATAGCCTAAAAATCTCCTGTTGCAAAGGTAGCCATAGAAAACTATGCTGGACCCACAAAAAGTTTACTTACTGTTTGCTATACCTGGATATATGGTTTGCTAAAGACTTGTCTACATACAGAAGCTGTATTAATGTTGGTACACAATACTGTTGTTTACATCAGTAGGGTTTATTTCTATCAAGGAAGAGAATACAATAGGATATTTTTTTTTCATATTAGAGGTTGAATCAGTCTATTTACATCAGAAAAAGCAAACAAAAAAATGCCTTTCCCAAACCCTGCACCATTCTAAATTGATAGTCATATTGGTACAACAATTACATGCACAAACCAGACAGAAGCATGGAACATGTGAAAGTCCTCATTGACAATGAATTAACATTTCTCTCATAGAAGTTACTGAGTGCTCTTCTTCAGTAGGCATAGAGCAAGGCTAATACCTAGTGCTTTGGAAAAAATCTTCTCCTTAGTCTGTATTTGGGCCAGAAATATACAACTTAGTAGCTGAACAAGTACTATTTTAAATTCTCTGGAATTCTCTAGAAAAAATGTGAAATGTTCATCAGTGTTTGTTGGTTTCCATGGAATCTCTTTCTATAAGAAGCAAAACTCTTGGTGTCCTGAACAGAGTAGCACCATTCCACTTATCAACGAAATTGATTTATATTCTCTGGAAAAGTGAAAGTAACAGGACAGCTAGTTCCTGAAGCTTAACTTCTAGATAAAGTCCTTCTCTTTTTAAGAACATCTAACATTAAGAAGGAAAACAAAATTTGCATGCCCCGCCTCCCCCACCATGTGGTTAGTCTATTATTAAATTCTCAATTAAATTTGCATAGTTGCAACTACAGACAGTCTCAGGAAATGCTAAATGTCAGTGACAGGAGCATCACTTAAGGTGACCATCATGAAGACAGATCATAGCATCCAAATGGGAGAACATAAGTTTCTAGGAGACAAGATTCTGCATCAGACTTTTTCTACAACCTTGGATCAGTCACTTCAAAAGGATTCTTCTCATCTAATTTAAATACACTTAAAATTTCAGTATCTAGTCTACATAAGTCATCTAGGTTCTCCTTTAAAGTCAGTAAAGAGAGACCTGCACCTCCAGAAAGTTCACCCTGCCTGCCGCAGGATGATATGTGTGCCTAAGCTATTGAAGCATGGTACAAGCCTAGATGACCAGCCAACAGAGACGGCCAGTTTTCAGATGGCAAGATGAATTCTTTTTCTTACTCTCCTAAAGTCTCTCTGCTTCTTAGTTTTTCAACTGTAAGATTATCCCTAACTACAAGGATAATAGCATCTCCCTACTTCATGGGATTAATTTAAAGGTTAATGGCATGTAAAAGATAGAAATAAGAAATATGTAGTTATCTACAGTAGACAGACAAATGCCAGTGCCATATCTCAATAGAGAAAGGCCTCTCTGTATATCACTATATAGCTCCCTTTAAGCAAGCAGGAACAGCAGCTGAGGCAGTTAAGCGTAAGTACCTGACCACAGGATTAGGTCATGTCACCAGCTATTTTCTCTCTCTCCTTTGGATTAAATGTCTCGCCTATCGCTGTTGTTTAATCTATTCCATAAGACATATGGCTGCTGTAGCATGAGTTTTCTATATGCTGATGTTATCGGAAACTAATGTTTGCATGTACTGACTGAATTATTTCAGCCTAAATGTTGTATTAACATAGGTCTTCCAATTTAATATAATTATGTATCTAAAACACACCTTTCAAATTAAAGAGGTCTTAAAATACATGTTCACTACCTGGCAAATGAACCTTCTGAAACACATGGAGATCAGCCTTTTAATGTAAATCATTCCATTATTTCTAGAAGTAGATATTCAAGAAAATGTACTTTGTTCAATATTTCTGTTTCTGGGAATGTTTGCCTTGACTCCTCAATGTGTAAGAAGCCAGTACAGATATTATGAAAAGTATGCATGTAAAATACAATGAAGATCATCTCAGGACATTCACACTGCATTAAAAAGCCTCCAAGACAGTGGGTGCATTGTATAAGCCCCTTCTCTTTTTAACATACATTGAAATAAGGTGATACTTTCAAACTTTGACACAGTGTTTTGTGCCTTGGAAATTATTATTATTTTTGTCATATTTTGTACAAGCCAATGCAGATGTACCTGTTTAACAAATTGCAGGACAGTGACAGACAGTGATCTATTAGGAACATTTGAAACATGCAGTGAAATAATCCAGGATATCTCAGTTTCTCAATTTTTTACTACAGATTTACAAAAAGCATTGTTATTCAAGAGTTAAAGCCAAATTTTCAAACTATGGATCTTTAAGTTAGTGCCTGAAGTTCAATTAGCAGCAAAATAAAAAAGGCCCAATTTTCAGACATGAAATCAATAGAAACTCCAGATACTTTACATCATAGGTCTGTAAATCAGTCCCAAGTGTTTAGATAGCTAAAGACAGTCACCAATTTTGAGAAGAGCTAACTGGTTTCAATTAGAAACAAACATAGTTACCATCTCTGGAAAGTAGGTCTTGTTGTTCTAAAATATTGATCTATTCCTTTATATTTGCTGTCTTTTGAGTTTCTATGTAGGGTAAAAAGACATAAAATTTTTTTTTTTCTTCAGCAGAACAGACCCAGCCAGCATGGACAGGGTGTTTCTAACCAGAGCTGAATCATACCCTTTTGTACATTGATTACAATCCATGCAAAGCTGGATTAGCTTTGCTGAAGTGAACAAAATAACTTACTTTTTTTGCAAAATAACACTTCCACATTTACAGGTAAATACATTGTATTTAATTTTCAATTCAAATGTAAATATACAGTTCTGGAAACAGGACTGTAGCAACTTTTACAAAATTTAAAATGAAGAGAAGAGATTGCAGCAGGGAACACTTCAGCTGAAGTGTGAGAAGTTTGGAACTTCTGCTGTAGCATTTCTATAAATAGTTCTTATAATAAAGGGGCCAACTTGGCTTTTACAGGCAGCAAGTCCTTTCATGTTGTTACCAAGAAGTTCATAGATGAAACAAGGCTAATGAAATTTCACTCTCTATTAAAAAAGAATAGCAGCAGAAGAGGAAGTTCCACCTAACTGATCATTAAATTCAGAAGAACACAACAGTTCATTGGGTCTCAGTATAGAAGGTGGATTTAGTAACAGCTTAAAAAAAACCCTGCTCTTCATGCAACATACTGTACTTTCTCTGCTTGTACTACAAAGCAGAAACGTGATGCAATTTTGTTGATAAGTGAAATGGTCTTACTCTGTTCAGGACACCAAGAGTTTTGCTTCTTACAGAAAGATTCCGTGGAAAACAATGAACACCAATAAACCTTTGACAGTCCTTCAGTTTTATTCCTAACTAAATTCTACATACCACAAAGATTCTATCTCACTTTTTTAGAAATTTGTATCCTTAATTTTTCAAATAAAAGGTGGAATTTCTAATTTATCAAATGGAATTTCTCTGCAAGTGTTAACAACGGATAAACAAAGATCTTAAAAATATTTTTAAAAAAATTTGGCACAGAGATCTGGGCTTTCTTTCATTACTGAACAACATTGGACTACTGGCAGAATTATATAAGTAAGTAACAGTAAACCTTGCCATTAAAATTTGAAAATACATATTCAGAAACAACAGGATCTTGAATCACAGGCTATCTCAGTGAAACTCCAACGTTATCTCCCCAACGTTAAAAGTTTAATTACTTCTAATTTGAGGAATATAGCATTTACCTACCTCTCACTCCCCTGCTGGGGACCCCAAAGAGGCATAGAGAAGGAAAAAGGAAATCTCCTATTCTTACAGCCACTTAAAAAAGTCTGAGGCACAGAGATGAAGTGATTTTGTAACTGATAATAGAAATCTAATGAATATAATGAAAAGGTTATCTTTCTTCCAAGCCTAGAAGTCTCTTAAAATCCTAATCCAGTGACCAGTGAAGACAATGAGAATTTTTCCATTTACTTGAAAATGCTGTGGTTTCAACCACAGGATCTTGCATGCCTGCTAATGCAGAGCTAAAAAATATCTGGGATATTTTGTATTTTATATAAAGCTGAGGCTGGTTTCCATTTTTATTTCTAAATTAAAACACTGTGATACAGAAGTCTTCAGTCTCAGATTAGTTTTCACAATTACCTGTCTTTCACATAGGCAGTATGACTACTGGAGGTAGGAGAGGTTCATCCTCTTTCATGTAGCTTAAGTAATAACATCAAAGGGTTCCAAGCTTATCAAACTAAACCAGGTCTTTATTAAAAGAACTATTTATAGAGCCATCACAGCTGCATTTATTTTATGCACATTTCATCCATGTGCATAAAACTAACTCCATGGTGCTCCTTCCAAGTTATTCCCTTGTGCTACCTGTGCTCCTCCCTTGGAAGTCTGCGCAGACTCTGACATGTTTGTGCTGTTCCAGGGAACAAGGGGTTGTGATCCTTTCTGGATGCAGAGCTGAAGGTTTTGCTTTATTTTTTAAAATTAAAACATGTTTAAAACATTGCATTATTTTAACTCAGTTAAATCACAGTGGCATAGGGGTGACTGGATTATCACTGTTGTCTTGGTCTCACACCGTATTAATGCCATTCGTTTACAATATTAAATTTTGTTCCTCAGATCTCAAATTCTTCAGGACGCATATGTTTTTTCTCCAAGGGAACACACTTCAGTATATACATACACCCTCTAGCCCAGTCTGCAGTATTTGTGCTTCTGTAGTGCAATAACAAACTGAAATCAGTCTAACCTATTTCTAAAACAGTGACAAATTAATATCCACACACCTTGTGTAACTGACTATTTAGCAGCCATGGTGTTTGAGAAGTTTTTGTAATAAATTTATTCATCATCATTTATATATGTTCTTAAGTAACTATGACATTCTTCATAAAAGTTTGTAAACACATCCTATGCAAGATATTACCTAGTCTTAGATATCCCTCTCCTTCTGTTAATTGACTAATGCCTTGATAAACAAATAAGAGATCACTCTACCTCAAAGATATATTTTTCCAATAGAATGAACAAGGTAACAGTAGAGATGTTTCACTGTTTTGCATCTGGTAGCATATATTATTAAAGCATCAACTCATATCTGTCACATGAAGTCATATATCTTTTTAATCAATTAAATAACCTTCAGTTAGTGTTATTATACCATGGCTTTTAGGAAAAGATTTGCCAAGAAAGAGACATTTTTGACTGTTTACTTAACAAAGCAGTTATACTGTTATATTCCTGACAGCTTTGGGACAGGGGAATGAAACAAACCTCCCTCTTTTAAATCACACTTGCATTCCCAGTAAAGCCCAAATCCTCTCTGGGCCGCTCCAGGGCCCAAACAACACAGTTTTGAAAGAGCAGAGGAAGCATTCTGGGTATTGAAATGTAAATATTCACTACAGTGTACTGTACGTAGGAATTCTGAAGGATAGCAGGATGTTGAGCATATTTATTCATCCATCACTACCCAGAATGCTCTTTCTGCTATTTCACAGAAATGCTTTTCAGTTTGTTTGAGCTCTGGAGAAAAACAGAGCTTGGGCATTGCTTTGGACTAGTCAAAGTTCTTTTCTTGGCACTACAGGGCACTAAAACTGATTTGAAGTCTTTATTCAGGAACGGATGAATCAGTATCTTCATTAACAAATTTTAGGCCTTTATACAAAAGTTGCACCAACTTCAGGTTTGGCTTTATTGGGAGAAGTAACAAGGCTGTGGGCCCATTCCCTCCTCCTTCCCATTAGCACAGTCTCTTGTGGTAGAGCTGTGGTTGTGCAGGGGATATAAATCAGTTCCATTTGTATGTTCAGGCAATGCATTAGAGTAAAGATGAAAGATAGGTATGTAAGTGCCAGGCACTGAACACTGCTGATATCTGGAGGAAAAAAAAAAAAAGATCACTGATCTATACATGACGCTCAATTTATAAGGTGGCCATTTTACATGACACTGGCAATTCAGACACTAGAACTTTGCCAACAGCTTATTTTTTCATTTCTTTGGTACTTTTGAAAGCAAAAACAAACAAACAAAAAAATCTGAGAAATTAATTATGAGTTAGCCTGAAAGGATTTTTAAAACATTATTTCATTCAGTCAAAAAGTAAAAGATTCCTTTGGGGAAAACAACATTCTGTTTCAGCATTGAGCACTTTTTTAAAATTGAAGGATGTTTTCAAAAATATATTTGAATTTCAAGAGAAAAATTACAACATTGTTTTTCAATGGTGTTGAAATAAAACATTGCCTTACTTCCAATTAACAGTTTGGCAAATTTGTGCAATGCTGATGATACTCTTACTGTCTTCTCTGAAGAGAGACCTAGCTACAGTAATTCACTCAGTTCTAGAGAAGAGGCTTTAAAGTGATGTAGTTAACAATCTTTTAATTGCTCTGGCAAAGGGAGACAAATGTAAATAGAATAATATTTCAATTACTATTACTTGGAAGAACAAGACATTCTTCTTTCTTTACAAAGTGTTTAAGGTACATAAATACCTGTAAAATAAAAAGGGTATCTTAGCAAATCAACAGCGCACTTGAACTGAGAAAATTATGGCCACGTTATCTACTGTCATAAAACCAAGATAAGACCAAACTATTTCAGTAACAGTGAAGTAAGTATTATTTCTTTTTCTGAACTTGACTTGTTGTTTTTTCGCTTTGAAAATGATGGCAGATTATCTGAGTAAATCCTACGTAAATGCCTTCTTTTTCAATAGATCGGCCACTTCCGTGTATTCAGAATCTGTTTACTCACTTTAATGACAAGAAAGTTTCTCCTGTTTCTAACAGTTAAGCCTCCACATTTAATACAGATAACGGAGCTCAGTTGAGCCAAATTCTTTCTTTTGAATCATCAACATAACTTTTTACAAAATTCAGGATAGAGAACAGGTCAGCAGAAGAAAGAAGCAGTCATTTTTGACCTTCAGATCCCAGGAGGGACAGCATTAAAAGCCATCTGTCTGCTTTTAAACCAAAGACCTCCTGGTGCTACTCTTTTAGGTAGAATCTGTACCTCTTTGAGTCAAGTGCAAAGAGGCAGTGGTAAAGTAAACAAACTCAGTAGTAAAATAAATGATCTGTACTGCAACTATGCATCTTTTACATTTCTTGGTCCAGTGGCCAGAAATCAGTTGAGTGAACTGCAAAAGAGAAGAATGGGATTCTGCAGAGCATATTGGAAAACAAAATGTAGAAGAACGGGGGCAGACTGAGTTAAAAAAAAATAGGCGAATCTGGAGTGCAGCAAAACAGTCGGTGTAAAAAATTTTAAGAGAGTCAAGATTTTAAAAAGTAATTCCTGCTCTAATGGGAGCAGGACTTGACTTTTGACATGGAACCAAAAGCTGGTACTGTATCCAAAAACAAATCCAGAAGTTCAATCTGATACCCTGAGATTTCAGAAGAGTTGATGGTGGACATGGAGATATTACGGTGGTCTGGAATGTACATGTACATCACAAGCAGAGCAAAAAAGGAAAGTATAATAATAATTACAAAGAGAAAAGGAACCACTGGACTGTCATTTAAAACAACAAAAAAATTAAGATTATATCCCTTACTTCTGTGAAAATAATATACAGTGACTTATGAAGAGGAGGTTAACCCAGCTGTGAGCTTTAATGTTCAAAAGAATTAAATCCTCAACTTTGGATAACATTCACAGTAAATTAAACCCGCAGTTATGCAATGCCTGGAGTACACAGTAACCACTCCATGATTACCACAGCCAGACAAACCCTGTCCCTGAGCAGACAAAACTCCTAACTGGATCAAGGTTTTTATCCAGTGTTTAGTCTCCTCTGACCTCATTTATTTCACCACCCTTACTTCAGAAGGAAGGGGAAAGATTTGCTGCTGTGAAAGTCAGTGCAGATATTTGGGCCAAAATTAAGCCTGATGTAACTCCAACACTGTCACACCATGGATGGATTTGGCCCAGAGCACCTGGAGACATTAATGCCCTTCTCTAAACTGGAGATCAGTGCTAACTTACTTCTGTTCTTTAGCTTTACTGCAGCCACAATTGCAGGTCTGGCTCAAAGGAGCAAGGGCCCAGGTGACCTAGTTGCTGTAAAGAGTGGAGTATGAGTTTTCTGCTGCTGGGCCAATAGTACTTTTTGTACCATTGTATAAATGTCTTTACAAATGTGACAAAAGCTCCCCTACCAGCCATTCTTTTTTAGGTCCCTTCTGCTCCAGGCATTGCCAATAGAGCTCTCTTGTCGATGATATTTCAAGCTAGCAGGAGCTGTGTCAGTTCACAAACTCCATGTCAACATTTTCTTGGTAATGGTTGCTGCTATATCTACTGCACTAACCATCTTTATATAAAAGGGGCTATTGTATGCTATTTTAAGCACTAGATTCTGCTCTCTCATTCCAATTCACAAGATGGAAATAGTATGACACCATTATAACTAAGAGTGGAATTTAGACCTCATGTTAAAAATGCTGTCTGGCCAGGAGTACTTGCCTACTGCATTTCAAACATTCATTGTCTGAGCACACATCCCACTTGAACAGCTCCACGCACATACAGATGAGCAGTAATGACTTCTCATTTAATGCCTTGTTTCCCCAAGACATCTATTAATGCTGAAATGAACTGCAGATTTGCTGCAAGTTTGACGCATAAATTATAGGAGAACTACAGAGAGAGTCTGGACGGCCCGGCCCGATGGCCATGCTGCCACACCTTGCAAGAAAACTCAGGCAGCAGCATTACATGACTCATTCGTAAGGCAGACAGAGGAAGCTGCTGAGTGCAGGAAATGCTCATCTCTATGGTCCTTCCAAATGAAAATAAAAGGTCATTGACAAATCAGCAGGAAGGAAGCTTTGGTCCTTCTCCGCGGCACAGAGCAACTCTCCCCCAAAACAGAATTCACGGGGGCAGAACAGGAAAACAAAGATGGCTTTATATTGCCTTTATGCTTCCACCGCCCTGGGTTGGCTAATGAATTGCTTTATCCTGAGGCAAAGATAAAGCATGGCCTCCCCTACGCCTGCTGCCTCTGCATCAGCAAGAGGTGTTCTAGGCTTGCTGCAGCACTATTTATTGTCTGCTTCCAGAAACCAACCTCCCTGTGTGGTTCCCTTGCACTGGGGGACTTTTTCAGAAGGCTAGAAGAGAGGCAGTGACGTGACTTACACCCCAGTAAGGAAGTACCACTTCATGATCGCTTTATGACGGCAAAGTCATTCATCTCTGCAGCAATGAATCACAATGAATGTGTCTCATGTTGCTTTTTGCCTGGGAAATGGTTGGGAGAAAGCCCCAGTTTTACATTACAGTTGGAAGAGGACACCAGTCTAGCTCAGAAATCCCATCAGTATTGATAAATCCAAATCACTAGAATCCTCTCTGGTATTTAAATCATATTTTAATAGCATGGCTAATTCCTTAAGTCATCTGTAAAGCTTGCAAGCTTTGTTTTGTTTGCCACTGGAGAATTTCCCAATTCTTGTTCACCGCGTCAGATAAACCATCAATACACTTACCCTTGCTTTCCCAGTACCACAGTCCTGTATTCTACTCAGTCCCTGCCCAATCTCACTATGCAAAATGCGGTGACCTAAGCCAGTTTCTTTTATTCCCAAGTGAGACAAAGAACCTGCAGCTCTTCCACTGCTGTCTCCCTACTCCACAACCAGCTTGCATCTTTTCCATATTCCCTACCTTCAAGTGAAATTCCTGGGCTCCAGTGACATTAATTTCATCTGCTCTTCCCATGAGTGCCTTTCTTAATCTGCAATATTTCCCATTCCCTGATGCCCCCTTCCCTGGGGGAGAGGGCAGCAGGGGGGGTTGCTTCAGCTACCAAGGAAAGGGCTAAAGCCACAAAAAGTGCACTGATGTTTTCTTACCCTGTTAGAATATGTTTCTTTTGTCTTTAGGTGGTACAGATCATGGGAAGTCTTCTTTTTCCTTCCTCTGGGATTATTTCTCAGAAACTGTCACCTCAATCCCTACCATTAGTTAGAGGGATAAAGAGAAAGTTGAGAATTACCAGGAAGGGAGTAAAGAATATAACAGAAAGCAGTCTTATGCTACTCTATGAATCTGTGGTGTACCTATAACTTGAATACTGAATGTACTTCTGGTCATTCTAACTCATAAGTATTATAGCAGAACTAGAAAAGGAAGAGAAAAGAGCAGAAAGGATGATCAAGATAATGGAAGATTTCCAGCTGAAAGAGACTAAGGCCCTTCAGTCTGGAGAAAGTACAATTCAGGGAAATTATCAAAGATATCTAAAACACAGAGAATGGCAAGCAGAACAGTTACGCACTGTTTCTCAGAAAACAGGGAACCAGGAGCCCCCAACGGAAATTATCAAGCCTCAGATTTAAAAAAAGGCAAACAGAAGTACATTCCACATGCTGCAGAATGAAACAGTGGAACGCATTGACACAGGATATTGTAGAGGTCAAAAGTATAAATGGATAAAAAAAAAAAAAAGACTAGACAAACCCATAGAAAAAAGGTCTATTCCACGCTGTTAAATGTATTGGTCTAGATGTGAGCCACAACTCCAAAAGTCCCTCACTGCCTATTGTTTGAAGACAGAAAGGTGTATCATGGGAGGAATATACTTGCCCTGTTCATTATGTTTCCCTAAGCATTCATTACTGGCCACTGCAAGAGGCAGGAAGTTGGCTCTCTGGTCTCATCCAGTACAGGCATCTGTGTGTTTTGTGTTTCTTTCTCCCAGTAAAACTGGAAGATGTGACAGAAGTTTTCCATCTCCTTTACTGAGCCTCTCAGAAGAGGGAATGCAAATGGGACACTTTGCACCAGACCTGTTTTCTGAGATGCCAGCAAATGCTGTGGCTCATTACATGCATATGATGAATCCCAGAATATATAGGTCGCTGTCTCAGCTTTGCCCTTGGCCTGCTACATGCCTTGCTCACGGATTCTCCTGAAGCTTAGGACATTCTGTGCAAGAGATTTACAGAGGAAAAAACCTATATATGTTACCAAGAGAATACAGCTTTTCCTATCATGGCTGTCAGTACGTTGGGAGAGACAGGCAGAGAAACGTAATCCGCTGGTGCGGGCAACAGCTAGCCACAGACTTTTTTTGTGACTTTGGATTCACCCTTTCTGTGCTTTGGTTCTCCACCTAGACCATGGCAACAATAGGGGTTTTGTATCTCACATGGTTTTTATGTGCCTAAATTCATTAGACATTTCAATAACAAGTTAGACAGGAACTGTATAAGTTCCTGAACTTACGCTACATGACTGTGAGAAGACTTGAAGGTAAGTCCAGTGCTGATATTTCCAAATCTCTTTTTGTTCTCCCCAAGTTAAAGTGCATAGACTTTTTAAAAATGAAAGGAAAATCTATCATGGTTCACTGAGAGTACTTCAGAAGCTACAGGGTGGATTTGCCCCACTTCATATCAAATTGTTCATACCAGATGGTTACAATGTCAATCTAAGGACAAAGCTAATGTAGATTTTAGAAAATAGCAATGTGTGGAAAGACTGCTCCCTCTGGTTATTTTGCTAGAGAATTATTTGCCTACAGCACATGAGAAGTAGGACAGAGGGCAGTTTGGGTTTACCTGCGTTGTTTTTATTGTACAGTCAGTACAACAGTTGTTTGTCAAACACACATTTATGCTTTCCTCCCCAACAAGGACACACGTCCCTGACACACTGCGTTACTCTTCTGAAGAGGTGACAGCTCTTTCTCAGAGGCACTGCATTTCCTGGGTGCAACAGGGGATGAAAGAACACAGTTTCATACACAGTATGCTTGTGATTTGTTTTACCTGCTACGCCAGCCATCTTGTTACAAACAGAAATCCAAAATGTCCAAAATGACAGACGTGACTGAGGCAGCTGCTGGAGCTAACACGGCTTCCTTCAAACCCCCCCCCCAATCTTACACAACAACAGTGCAGCGTGCTGGTAGTCCTGGAGGATTACAGCATCACTGCTGACTTTCTATTAACCCTTTTGAGCTCACAGCAACACCAAAAAAACCTGCCAAACAATGTAATAAGCTGTTAGTTGAAAAATAATTAGAGCATCCAGCACTCAGAGACAAAGTGCCTCTTCAGAGATAATTTTTTAAATAACAATACATTTTTATATAGCATTTGTTGCTACTTTGGCATAGCCAATTCTACCTGCCTGAAAACAGTACCAAAAAAGAAAACTGTTTGTCTTCCAAAATTTTGCAAGTGGCAAGAAAAAAACCCAAACAGGTCATGCCAAGACACTGAGTGGAGATAACAGAGCAGTAACTTCAAGGATTATTACTTCAAGGGGGAGTAAGCACCAATCATTTGTTTATCCACATGCAGAAGATTCTGGGCAGTATCACTTAGACTGTGTCAGCACATACAGAAAATTCAAGTGCAGTATGCTTGCTTACTGAGAAGAGATCTTCAGGGACTATTGACTGCCATACTAAAAAAAAAAGGTAGTAACGTCTGAGAGCAGTGCTGAACTGAAAACCTCAGAGATTAAGTACGCCAGTATAATCTCAAAATACATCTTTATGACAGCCAGTTTGCATGATTGCTTTGGAGGGACCCACCAATTCTAATTTTAGTCTACTTTACATATCAATAGCAGAGAAGTTCTTAGATTAGACAGAAGTCCTGTCATCTTAGGCCATGCTGTTCAGGACCATGAACACTCATTTTGAGTGTCCGAACTGTGTCATGAGCCCATGGTGCCCTACTGAGCTAGATGAATACTGGTGGGTAAAGTTATGATAGCCAGTTAATGGCAACCACACCTCTGATCGCAATACATTTGCACTCAAGAGCAAAGACAGAATGGCAGCATTATGTTTACATTTTGCAGTGAGTTACAACTCTTCCCTGTAGTGACGACTCATTACAGAAATATCGTACTGATACTTTGAGGTAGGACCAGGATGATCAACTTTTGCCCATACCAATCCAGAGCTTCTTTTGACCTTGACAGTATAGGTCAGTTTTGTTTTAATACATGTTAATCATGAGATCCGTTATGTTATGCAATGCAACATATAAATCATGAACTTTTGTTACAGGCTCTACCTATAACAATGTGCAATTCACGATCAGGAATAAATGGCTGGTTTTTGTGACCATAATTTCTAAAGGGTTTACAGCCAACAAACATGAAAAGTCTAGACTATTCTACTGTCAGTCCTAAAATCTGTTTGTTTTCAGAATGCAGCATTTTGATATGTTCCAATGAATGATTTAACTGATGCCTTTTTTCTCGCTTATTTTTTTCTTCATCCTTTTTTCTCTCCCTCAGCACCTTATATATCCACATAGCAGCAGGACCTTTTAAGTCTCATTCAGCATCTTACCCCTTCTTTCCCTTCCCTGAGAACTAGTCTCTTCTTCCCTTTTTATGGGGACAAGAATACAGTTCTCCATGCCAACCCTTTCTTTTGCCTCTCTTCTGAAACTATCAGTAAGGATGACATAAGTGATGGAGACTTCTACTAGTTGGAAAACAGTACACTAGGAATTAGTCATAGACCAGCTAATATTCAACCCTCTTTTATTCTTTGTTTTTGTCTTACGTTTTACTTTGAAGAAGGAGACCTTTTCCCTAAACTTGCAAATGCACTAATCCATGAAGCATTCCAACAATAAGGAAATGAATATTTAATTACTTTAATTCTACTATGTTATTGAAAGCACAATTTCAAGCAAGTTCATTTTACATCTGGAGATATTAAGGCAGTCATTTGCAGTCCCCAGGTCTCATCACAACTGCTGAAGCCATGAATAGATCAGGGTATGTGTTGTATTGTTTCAGCGCATTGAAATTCCGGCTGTGTGTCTAGTTAGTATTGTTCAGTATAAGTAAAAGCCCCTCCTGCCCCTCCTGATTTGCAAAAAAAGGCTCTGCACCAATTTGTTCCAAATAAACTATATTGGAGCACTCACACGACACAGCTTCTGATTCTATACTTTGTCCAACCAAAAAAGTTCAGTTAGGAAGCACTCCAGAGTTGCACAGAAGTTGGCATTTCTGATTATTCTGGCTGAACGGTTCCTGCGGGCCAGTTGTCAAACACAATTTGCAAAGGCTTCTGGCACTCTGACCAAGGGGGAAATCCCCAAATTATGTTATAGCACAGAGAAAAGCAGTAACATTTTAATCAGACTGTGGAGCCTGCTGGGAAGCTCCATTACATAGCATTGTTAATCCCAACAGGGCTGCAGTACGGTATGGGACTGGGAGTCTGCAATGGGCTGCATTTTCTTACTGCAGCCACTGTAGATAACATTGCAAAATTAAACAAAAGATGTTTCCCCTTTCCTTTGGCATTTACACACTACAGTAAGTGAGTGTGGTAAATTACTTGCTCTGCATAACAATATAAGCTATTTTAAGAGCTATCTGAGAATGAATGATGTTAGGTAAGGGTAACAAGGGAAGTCTCAATTAGGAACTAGAGACAGAGGTCATAATCTGGAGGACTCTCTACACGCGGTTGAAAGATGTATCCTGACAGCTCACTTCCGGTGCTTAAATACATGTTAAGCATGAGTACTTCATCTATTCTAAACTTCTACAATATCTTAGTGAACACATTTTTACAATCAGGCCTTTAAACTCAGAAATAGAGTTTCTGACTTGCTTTTATTTCCAAAACATACAGTCTTTTAAAGACACTGAGGAATAGAAGGCCAATAATATAAGCCTTCATCTCATTCTCTACATGAGGAGGCCTTAGTACTACAATATCTTAGTGAACACATTTTTACAATCAGGCCTTTAAACTCAGAAATAGAGTTTCTGACTTGCTTTTATTTCCAAAACATACAATCTTTTAAAGACAATGAGGAATAGAAGGCCAATAATATAAGCCTTCATCTCATTCTCTACCTGAGGAGCCCTTAGTATAAAACCATCACTATTTCAAGGAAAAGGGAGGAGGAACAAGAAAAAGAAACTTAAAACTATGGATTCAGTAGGAAAAAAAAGAAATGTATAAAAAAACTAGTTCAAATTGGATACTAAATACATACCTTGAAATTTATATCCTGTATGTACAATAGATCCTAGGTTCATGTTTTAAATACATGAATTAGAACCTTTCTTGAAGCAATTACAGTATTCCTAATTAAACTGTGGTTCTTGTACAATAATATCAATTAGCTCTTTAAAACCACATTATTAATTTACCAAGGAGACAACTTGATAACACAGAGAAGGCAATAAAAGAGATCAGTCTTTAATGCCCACTGCTAGAAGGAATTCATTCAGAATTACATGGTCAGTGAATCTCCACTAAATTCTGTAGAACTGCACTGATTCATGCCTCATGGCATGTTCTTTAAGTGCTCTTTTGCCTCTTTTCTTTATACACAGCCGTGAAGATAACCATGATAGGATCTGTAGTACAGTTGTGCTATAATGAGTTGTTCTTTGCTGTAAAAATGCATGTTAGCGTGAGAGGAGAGAAGATAAGGGCAAAAAATAATTTTGGAGGGAGAATAAAAAATGAAATTAAAAAGAAAATAAAAATTGTGCATTGAAAAGCATTTTAGCTACTGATAATGAAGTTTCTACATGAACTAGGAAAACAAAGGAGGAGGATTGGGAAACACCTCTGGAAGCTGTTTCTGAACAGCAGACAGATGGTTGGGATGGCTTACATGTGCTTGACAGCAGCTACTCTGTGGAGTAACAAAGAAATGACAGACAACTAGCTGATCTGCTAGTGATTTTGGATGGCAGAGAACTGTCTGCAATCTAAATGGCGCTACTTACAGAAAGGAAAATGCAGAAATACCTGAAAAAGAAAAATACAAACAAAAATGTGCAGAGGGAGAGGAAGGATACTCTTTCCCCACAGAAATGTAAGTATGTATGCTCCTAATATGACCATTATAGGAAAAGAAGCTCTTTGCAGCTCCTGGTTTATTGGGCTACTATAGTGACAGCTGTATTGAGATAGATACACACACACACACACACACAAACATACACACATGCACATTTAACAAATATACATACATATGTATATATATGTACACATATATGTATTTTATGTACATATATATTTTTGTTGTGTGTGTATTATATATACATATATAAAAATAAAATGTTTGGCAAGTATTTCTCTCAATTCTGTTACATCTCTCAATTCTGTTTCTTCTTTTAACTGTATTTCTAGCACTGTTTCCTTCAAACATTCCTCTAGAACCAATTTCTTCAGCAGGGCCTCACAAATACATTCCTCTTTTGCAAAGGCGTTATCTGTATTTACATACACATCTGTGGGTCCAAAAACAAGCTCCAAAAGACTTAAACATTTGCTTGCATTAACTTGGTGATGTCGACATAGACCCACATTGGGCCATGCAAATAAAGCATAACATACAGCTCCACCTGCTGCTGGAGGTGCCTTCGGCATGGATCATTACCACACTCTTTCCTGTAAATACATTTAGGAAGGACACAAAGTTCATTCCACTTAAAGGTATTAGGGAATTTTATGTAGTTGGCCCATCATGCAGGCTTCCAGATCAGCTTGTATGCTTTACTGCTACGTTTGATTATGGGGCTAACCCTCAGCACTGAATCTTGACTATCAGCAAACATCAAGCTCCAAAGCTGGTTTGCATATGGCTTGAGACAGTTTGTGGAAAGCTTCTTGCAATTCCCTTCACTTGCAAACCAGAAACACAGAGGAAATGTCTTTTTCAAAGACACTAAAATACACTTTTTAAATTGGAATAGAGTCTCTTGCAGCTGCTCTATAAAACTGGAAATACTAGCACAGAAATGATCGTGAAGGTCAATTTCAACTTAGGAAAACTGTTTATAAATATTTGTAGGAAAAAAAAAGAGAGAAATATTGATTTCTACCAGTTGTATAACAAGATATTTTCTTCTTAGGAAAAGGGGAGGAGAAGAAAGGAAAAAAAATGAGAAGGCAGAACAAACAGATGTTTCCTTCAGGTGGGAGAATGTCATTTACTCACAGCTTGACATCATAACAAGGATCTGCTCCACAAGAAGTCTGGAAGAGAACAGCCCTTGCCCCCAGACACACCATTTGGGCTGCCCCACGGCTCATGACAGCAGCGGCAGTCCTCCAGCCCCCAAACCGGGCTGAGTCAACCTGGCACAGCAGCATCCCAGCGGGAGCACTCCCAGCTCGCTCCCTGACAGCAAAGGCTGCGAGACCCCTCCTGTGCCTAGCTCCAGGGGCTGTGCCCGGTGCTTCTGAGTATGCAAGCAAAACTAAGCGGTAACTAGGAAACTAGAGACCTACATAGTGCTTCAGTAGGAGAATGAACACTACTGCAAGACCAAATCAGCCACAAACTTTAAGTATAATTTTCTTTTGTTAAAAAATGTCTTATGGGGAAAGTGTATTTCTTTGCAAGAAATCAGCTGCCTGACAAGACTATTCCCATTGTGTTACAGACATGTAAAATAAAATAAAATTAAGCCATGACAGTTAAGAGTGCAGAATATGGTGGCAAGGTTTTGGTGGTCTAACCAGTCAAAGCAACATTATTATGAGAACTAAATAAAACTTTCCAGGGAGGAGTGGCTATCTGCCAGGCTCATAAGAACTGTACTTTCTAAATAAAAGTAATAATATAAACCATGCCAAGGTATAAATTTGTTTTCCTGCTGTAAATGTAGAGTTGATCACAATGTGGCACAGAGATTTCAACAAGGCTAAAGCAATCTCACTGTGTTTTCCCATGACAGCATTCAAAATAATCAGATGAAATTAAAATGCAAGAATAGATTCAGGTTTGGATGAAAACCAACATCTTTGGTAGGTTTGAACCAATGTAAAATGTACAAAACTCTGCACCTTCAGCTCCTGTATTCAACAAATATCTATCTCATTTTGTGGTCAATCCCAAACATCACTTCTCACATGACAGGATCAGCATGCAAAACAGTTGTGAAAGATCTCATCTAGAGCACAAACTATCACTATCCCAATGCAGGGCTGTGCAATGGAAAGTTCTGCAATATGCCAAAGAGGACAGAAAAAGAGGAGAAATATATACTAAGCTGAAATGAATGGGGTAAGTACATAAACCAAATGCTCAGTGCCAAACAAGTCTGACCAGATCCAGGAAAGATGGAAACAATTTTACAAATGGCAAAGCTCCAGAACAGTGAGGCCTTACAGAAGGTTCAGGGAATGTTTCCTTTGAAGAGAAAAGGTATCCAAGTGTGAAATCTGTTATCAAAATAGGAACCAGAATGAAAAAACAAACCAGCCACAAGAAGTTTCCGATTGCATGTTAATTCCACATGTAATAGACAGTACCCAGGGAGAAGACCAGTAACTGTATGCACTTTAAATTAATTGCATGCAAAATATATAAAACGTTCATGCTTGATAGTATAGGTTTCCTTTATCAGCCTGGGACTCCTTGATTTGCATTTTCTTTTTATTCTCTGAAATCTTGAAGAATGAGATTTTATAACATGAAATAAGTCTATTCTCATTTGCTAAGGAGTATCACAGACCTTTTTAGATAGATTCGGAAGCTCTGTGTAGCTATAAATTTTTGCTCTTGGAGCATTTAGCAACTGCAGGAAGTATCATCAACAATTAGAAGAAAAATGCAATAAATTTGGAATTAGATGGTACAAAATCTTGCACTACTCCCACTGAAATCACTTGGAGTGAAATACTAGCTATGTGATTTCAAGAAGGCCTGACTCCCACTTATAGAAATAATCCAGTTAGGGAAAGCCTAGCTGATTGAAACAGCTTAAAACTAATTTTCCCATCACTATATCTTTCAGAAATGAAACATTCCTAACCAGTGCTTTTACTAGAGTTGGACCTAAGGAACAAAGCCTGGGTCCAGAGATCAATTTTCCTCAAAATGGCAAACGTTTAGGCTTGGTTTTCCGATTTGTTTGCTGAATCATGAAAATGAGATACAAAATTAGGTATTTGAATATGATGTTTTAGTTAACGCCTATTTTGCTGCCAGTTAAACATGGAAATAGAATGCTCGTGCACTAAGGTCTCAATTGAACATGTATTTAATAACCTGTTGAATTTTAAGCACGTGAACAGTCCTGTTGACTGTAATAAGACTACAGTCTTCCTTACACTGAAATCCTTTATTGTTTAAGCAGCGTCTCTTAATAAGAAAGGGAGCAGAAGAACGTCTGATCTTCAAGGACAATCTCAAAGCACAAATAACAGTCCATTCTGACATGTGATAAGCTGAGCAAGCAGGAGGCTGTTTTGGCTAAATGGGGCACACCTGCCTCACATGCAAACATGAAGTGTCAGAGGATGGAAGCAGGGATGCATGACTTGGGAGGAATATGGAGACATTGCCTGGACCTTGAAGGAAATAATTCAGAAAGCCAAAGCTCGACTGGCATGAAAATTAGGCTTCTTTAAGTACATTGGCAGCAAAAGGAAGACTGAGGAAACTGTGAGTTCACTGCTAAATGGGACAGGGCAGCTACGGACAAAAAAACAGAAAAGGCTGAGGTATTCAGTGCTGCCTTTGCCTCACTTTTACTTGATAAGGTTTGCCTCCAGGCCTCTCAGGTCCCTTCGTCAAAGGGCAGAATTTCAGGGAGTGAACTGGCAGTAGGGGAAGTTCAAGATTAAGGACACATGCAAGTGCAAGTCCGTGGGATCAGATGGGAGGTGTCCAAAGGTGCTGAGGGAGCTGGCTGATGTCATTGCAAGGCTGTCCTCCATCATCTTGGAAAGGTTATGGTAATCGAGGGAGACCCTGATCACTGGAAGAAGGAAAACACCACTCCCATTATAAAGAGGACTTGGGGAACTGCAGACTGCTCAGCCTTATCTCAGTCCCTGAGAAGATTATGGAGCACATCTTCCTGAATATCATTTCTGGGCACATGAAGAAAAAGAAGGTGACAGGGAACAGTCAACATAGTAAATCATGCTTGACCAACTTGATTGCCCTCTATGATGAGATGTCTGGTTTGGTAGACAAGGAGAGAGCAGTGGGTATCACTTACCTTTAGTAAGACTTCCATCACGGTCTCCCAGAGTCTCTTTTTAGCTTACCTGGGAAGGTATGGCTTGCATGGATGGAACACTAACTGGATTACTAGGCTCAAAGAGTAGTGGCCAGCAGTTCAAAGTCCAAAGGGCAGCCAGTTTCTAGTGGTGTTCCTAACGCATTGATATTGTTACTGATATTGTTTAACATCTTCATTAACAAATTCGACACAACCAATCATTACCTGATACTAACACACTACTAACAACAGGATGTGATGTTGGCCATATAGCCTTCAGGCTGGAGCTAAATGTATTCCTAGTATGATACTATTCACTGATGCCATTAGAAAACAGACATTGGAAATGCAAATATGAACACAGAAATAAACAGACAATATGTGCAAAGTGTACTTAGTTGACGTTTATCTCACTTTATTTGCTGCTTATCTGCCTAGACACTTCAGAGCAGGTAGCAAATCTGTTTTAGTTTTCTGAGAACCAGCATCAAGAGTCGGTTGTGATTGGGATCTCAGATAACCACCAGATGGAGCATATTAAATACTTACAGCCACAAAGTAGGACTCCTTCCTGATTTCCAGAAAATAGTCTTACTGGAGATTAAATTAAGAATTCTAGGATGGGGTTCTTCACTTAAAAACTTGGCTATCACAGGTAGGTGGAATTTTCAAGAAAGTCCAAGACCTCTCAGATTTTTAATATGTAGTTTAAGTACCTAATTCACATTGACTTCATGCAATGTTTGGAAGACTTTCTGTTCCAGAAGTAATTTTTGAATTACCTAGATGAAATTTGTCACGTTCACTTTGCTTTTGTTACTTCATTGCCAGAATATTCTATGCTCCAGTCTTTTGGGTAACTATAGAAGCCCTGAAACTGACACTTTTTCTGCATATGAGCTGGCAGTGCGCTGTGCAAGTCGGGGCATCATGTTTTTTTAACCACTCTTTTCCCAGGCCAAGTGACCAAAGCAGATTTGTCTAACAATATATATTGTATATACAAATATGAAAGATTTATTGCTGTTTTTCCTTAATAGGTAAACAGTGTTCTGAGAGATCCTATCAAACCTTAATATAAGTGTTTTTGAGGAAATCTCTTTGATAAAGCTTTTTTTTTCTTTTTTTTTAACTAGAAAATAATTGGTCTGGAAATACTCTTTTTTCTTTCTTTCCCTATGGAAATATAAAGTATTTTCAAAAGAAAGTCCCGCCAAAATACTTCATACCTCCTGCTAGTCTCTGATGTGGCTGAATAGAAGGTAACTGTAAAAGTGATTTCTGCATGAAAGAGAATGTTGGGCATACCTCTTGGCACAATGCAAGTTCTTCTGCTTCTGTCCACTGTAAGAGACCTGGACATACAGGGGCTTGTAGTCTATTATTTTGTACAGGCCTGTTTGATGGTAATGGAGTAGTGCAAATTTTGGCCGTTCATGTTCTGTCTGCCCTAACCCTTCATGGAAAACCACACTCTGTGCATCCAGTGCATCACCTCCTCTATATCATATGCATCCAGCAAGCCATAGCTCTTCATTAAGCTCTCCATTAAGCCAAATACTGTTATCTATAATAATACTTACAGCAAATGCCTTTTGCTGATGCGAAGCTGATGGGAAGACGACCGTGGAGGGCAGTGTGGACGAAAAACATTTTAGGTCCACTTGCCTGTTTTTTATCTCAGGTATGCATTTGTGCTTTTATTGATACAAAAATCCTTAGACGCAAAACACTGCCTGACTGAAAATATCTGTTTGTGCATACAGAATCTACCAGATTCTAGTTTCCTTTAGCTCTAAAATAACATCTCTCCTTATTCTCCTGATCTGGTTTTTAATTTGAATCACTGAACTCACTCATTCAGGAAGACATTGCCTCTGATTATAGCAAATGCAAATAAAAGACTCCTGCAACTTACCACTGACAGTAAAAACAACATGATATTAAACTGTCCAGAAAAAGCAATGTTATCAGTTTTGTGGTGCACTAATATATATATATTGTAAATTACAGAATGACAAACTTGTGTGATTAATTTTAAAATCTAATCAAAAGACTACCAAAAGCAATTGCTGATCTTACTAAAGACCACTGATTTCAAGAAAAGCATAACGAGGACAAAGTTTAGCACATCATAAAAAAAGAGTCTACTTCGTTTACCAGCATCATGACTAGGTCAAGACTGGAAACAATGCACTAGCCTTTTGTTCTAATCCAAAGAAAAAAGTATAATTTGTTACTCTTTGGCTCTTTTACAAGTAAATATTAAGTAGATATATATGCGGTCAAACTGCACATATAACAGTAACACAGTAGTTTCCAAGACTTTCCACTTAAAATGTTACTATATATTTTTATCCATGCAAACAATATCTTATCATCAACCTTATTAACTAAAGTGGGGTTCCATCAAAAAGAACATCTAAACTTTAGCAAACTAAAATTTCCAATAAAACTGAGGAACACAGAATTTTGCATTTTCCGCAAGTCTATGAATCTATTTTTAAAAATACTCAAGGGACCAAAGATGCCTCCTTGTTACTGAACATCAGGTTTTGTAATTATAGGTAGAAGATTTGTTCCCACTTGTGAAGTATGTTTTTAGAACAACGTCCTCTCAAACTAGTCCTGTATTTTACATAACATTAGTACACGTGACTTTTAGTAGCTGAAGTTCACAATGTTGTTGAAGGCATTCATTGCACTCATGGTTGGGGAGATGAAATAACATGCATTTGAAAAAGTAATCAAGTATAACTGAAATTTACTTAAGGGAAGGCACAAATAGCTTAATATTTTCATTATTCTGCTTCTCAGTTGCTGAAAACGGATGAAAGGACAAAAAATGGTCTATTATTTGTTATTTGTATACTCCTGGAAACCTAAAGCACAAAGTCACCAGATCGAAACTATGGAATCATTTATTATAAAGTCTGTTGGCTGTATAGATCTTGGCCCTGATTCTATTTTTACCAGCACCGGTGATGTGTAATTGAACTGCAGGTAGTGTGAAATGAGTAGGCGAGACCACAATCATGCCTTCTAAGTTCAGTATCAACCTCTTCACAATTTTGATTTAAAAGAAGTTTTTTCCCTTGATTATTATTACAATTCTCTTCCTAGAAATCCTGGCAGAATAACAGTCTCTCTTTTTTCTTTCTCTTTTCTCTGTTTTTTTCCTCAGAGGTACATAGAAATTACACAGCACTTAAAGAAGCTGCCAAGGACAGTTCAACTATAACTGTTGTAACAGGCATCACATTTCACATGTTTCTTAGCCAGCTTCGATGTAATGCAGAAAAGATCAGATGCTTTTTGGTATGTGTGAGTGGAGAAGAATCCACCAGGTCTAAGCTTCAGCACAAGGAAGCTGGTGTGAATGCAAGGAGTTCTACTTCCTTGGAAACATTCTAGCCCTGCAATCAGTAGAAAGCCCTTCAGAAGAGCCTCAAAGTTTAGAAAACTAAGTAGGAAGCTGAGTACTTACATGTCTTGCAACTCCTGAATTTGTAGGCATTTACTGCCAAACTTGTACTGGCTGGGTTACTAGACGTCAGACTGACTCCCCATCTCTGCCTCCCACCTTCTCATGTATGTCCTGTGGACTGAAACAAGGGGATTCTAGGAACTGTTAGGCCTATGAAAAGGACAAGTCTATTAAAGGCCAGGCTGCTGGGGATTTGAGCAGGGACAGCAGCAAACCACAGTAGCAAAAGGAAAACAGAGAAACGTCTCTGACTTCTGGCATAATTTATAGCACCTTCAGCCTCCTTAATGCTATGTTACTAACAGGCAGTAGCTGAGGACCTGGTGGAATCACGCAGACCCCAGCACACTGCTTTGAAGGACTAACTGTTTTGGAACAAAATCTCCCACCGGTGTAAAATCTGAGCAACCCCACAGCAGGCTCAGGGAAGATTTACAGAACCTGACTCAGTGACTTCGTAGGAAGTCTATTTTAGGGAGTAGATATATTAGAAAGGATTTCGTTTCAGATTATGAAACCTCAGTTAAGAGAAAGAAATTATCCGAAAGGCAGTCTTTGAAACTCATCTTTTGGTAGTCTTCAGATGAAAATTGTTCATAAACTGTCATAAAAAGGACAGCTCAAAGTTCTGTCTTCAGAAAAATACATGTAGCATCGAAGTGCACTCTGAGGAAACTACAAAACAGCTGAGCCCAGTCCTATGGCTCACCACCACTGCGGGGGCTGGTCTAGATCCCTTACCCCATCAGTTCCTTTGTGCCAGTCACAGAGCTTATCTAACCCCTAGACAAGTATTTCTAGGGAACTAGTAGCAAACCAGTCCTACAGAACAGTGAATAGTTTTCTGACAGTTTAGCTCCCCAACCTGGCTCATCAAGAGGTCAGATGAATTACTCCTCTGGGCAGCAGCTAGTTATCAGCTCAGTGTAGCTCCCTCATCAAACCTGCAGTAAAAGTAGCTGAGTCCCACTTATTATGTATAGTACCAGTTCACATTGGTGTTTTTGTGAGACTTTGTTGTTTTAGGAAGTGGCAATTGCTACGCCTGTGAGAATGACCTCAACAATTTTGCAGAAAATTTGGAGTGGATGATAAAGAATGAGGGTGAGAAGATAAAATAAGAAAAGACATTTTTAAACTTTGCTCCTGAAGAGCTTGAGCCAAAGTCACTTGAAGAGAGCAGAAAACGCTGGTACAAGCCTCTACAAATGCAGCTATATTGTATCCAGACCTCAGCTAGTATCTGTGCACTGCACTGAGCTACAGCCCATAGACACAATGGCTCAGGAAAATAGCTTAGAGATTGCTGCACTGTTATCTGTGATATGGGCAAGGTACAAGCATTGTTCTGAAACAGATACAGATGGACTTCCAAGAAAGCATTTGTATCATCACAGTTGTGGTAAACTGCAAGAGTTACTGTTTCAAGGAAGATTTATGAGAATTCAGAATAAAATAGTAATGTCCCTACATCGACCGCCATGCTTCACAAGTCCCACAGCTTTTTTATCGTCTCCTCCTGCTATAGTTCTTAATCATTCATGTATCCAGACTACATCTCAGACTCCTATACAAGCTTTTGAGCTCTTCTCAACTCTCATAATTTTAAACACTTTTTCAGGGAAAATAGGCTCTTCTCAGGGTCCTGCTACATGGAACGAGATTTTAAAGTACTACAAGTCCTGCAAATCTTGTTTAAATAAAAGGCTGAGTTGCTCACAATGAGTTAAGAGGCAGCCAGTTTCTGTTGTTACTTACTACTTAGCACAGCAGTTGGAACAGACTGAGACAGGAAGGACAAACTATTACCACATCAGCCAAAGCAGAAGAGAAGCTCTGGGACATGTACAAGGGAGGGAGGGAAAGGAGGAATGGAGAACACTGTTCAAGGCAGGAAGAGGACAGTAATTTCATCCCTTTTAGCAGAGAAACACAGATCTAGAAGGAACATCATATTTTAATGTATTCAAGCACCCTGGTATGGCACTCCTTCCAACTTCAAGATTATTCTATTCACAACAAATTTATATCTTGGGACAAGACTGGGAAAAGCTATGTTTTCAGTCACATAAAATGCACTGCTTGCTAGTTGATAATAAAGGCAAATAATACAGGATGTTTGTTTCACTCTTGTTTAAGTAACTCTTTTATCTGATTAAATACTATTTTTGTATTTCTATTCTGCCCCTGCCCCCTCCCCCAATAATCTAAAGACAAATCCAAAATAGTCAAGACCTTTTTTTCCACTTTTACTTTATTAAAAGGGTTGTTTTAAAAAAAAGAAAACTAAGTTTTACTTCAAATGTCATTAAAGCTAAAAATAGGAAGGTACTAGAAAAGCCTTTTATGGTGCAGTCATAACAGTACCACATCACTGTTGAGCACCACAATTAAAATGATACATTATGACAGTGATGTGATACATCTCCGCACTTGGTCTTTCAGGATGCAGCAAAAAATTAGTATGATTTTTATTCTGGCTGCCAACCACTAGCTTTTTTTAAACGGGGTACTCAGATACTATAAGGTGGTACAGTATTCCTTTATATGCTGTGATATGGGTAATTTTTAAACACATTTTTCAGGTATTAAGGTTACATTTGTGTATAGCCTCTGAGCCTGCTAAGACAAGAAAAGGAAGACTAAACAAAACTCTGGAAAATGTAATATTTTTAGCTGGACCCAAGAGCCACTGCTTGTTCTGAAGACTGTAGCCAGGATAGTTATGTTGTCTTTTGCAAATTAGGTAAGAGCTGAAGGTGTGAAATTACTTTTGATATTTAGATAATTAAATTAACTTAGGAGACAAATTCTTGCTGACATTTGTGAATGTGGATGTTGTTACAGTTCAGATGGAAACTGAAATGTGAAAAGCCCTTAAAGTTGAAGCCATTTACAGAGGCATTTGTGACATATGAATGCCATATTTTCTTTGCAGTGAAGGACAATCACATGAGAACTGTTTTCTTCAGAAACCAATTCTGTTCTATAATGTCTTCTGTTCTACAATGTATACATGATTATAAGTGTTTATGGCTACTAAAAACATAAGTAAGTCAATCTTAATTTATATCTTAAGTAAGATATCTGTGAATATTTTATTCCTTTATACTATGTGAATTAAGATCAAGGGAAATTTTAAAGTGAAATGAAGTTTCACATACATTTATTGAAGTGGATAAAAGGCAAAAAATCTGCCATCGCACAAATTCTTGAATACGCAGTGAATCACCATACTGATAACGAACCTAACTTCAAGCACTCCTACAATTTGCATATGCAAAATGTATTATATGTATTTGCAGTATGCAGTTAAAAGTCAGTGAGAACCCCAGTGGCCAGCCCATTTCAGACCCATGCTCATAAAGTTCCCCTCCAAGCTAACTTGGCCATGGAATTATCTGCTTGAGATATGAATGTTAGCTAATCCAGAATATTCTGTTGATACTTCTTTGAAGAGGGGACTTTCAGAAACTTTGGGTGTTCTTCTTATGGAAGATCTCAGAGAAGAAAGGAAAAACTAAATACTTTTTTGTACTTGCTGTGCATAAGTATTTTAAGACAGCATTGCATTTGGCCATACTGATGTTATTTTCAACAGCAAGAAATAGAAATCCAACACTAACTACTTCCAGGATGGAAGAACCTCCGACTTTTAAGAGTTGCTGAAAACAAGAAACACAATCAAAAGCACAGAAAAATTTACCACTGGCTGAGAAAAGAGAGGTTACATCTGACCTAGAAAGGTTTTCTCAGGCTCCAACCCACGAAATAGCAGCAGAATACTGTAAAAATACCTCTGATTAGGTATCCAAAATGGGAAAGATACTTGTAGCAACAGGGGAAACAAATTCAGACTAGTTTATTAGTCAGTGAAAGCTGGAGGCTCTACAAGACAGCACATGAAACAAAGATTTAACAGCACTTTACTACTGGCCATATTTCTTCTATCTTTGATCTTTTTTCATTACCTAAACAACTTTCAGGTTTTTTTTTAATGGAAGTTTCTGATTTTTTTAAATGCAGAATGAAAATCTATACAGATGACATGCAACTTGCATACATCAGGATCAATGTGGTTAAGTCCAAGACTGATAAATCAACACAGCAATTGGTAAGCCAACAATAAAAGTGATGCTGAAATTAGAGGGCAATTCAGAGAACAGCATACTACCAATGTGATAAAAGTGATGTACGAAATAACAGTGAGAAGAACCAAAGAATATAATAATGACACATAACTCAGGGAAAAGTCAACAAGGAAAAAACTGCAAAAAATTTAGAGAGAGGGTAGCTACCTTAAGTGCAGGTGGGAGGAAGATTTATATGTTGCTAGCTGGAGTGCAGTAAGTTATTTCATATCATGACATCTAAAAAGGAACATTCATTAAAAAAATGTTTCCTGATGTTAATCGTAATGGCAGGAACAACTGGAACATAGGACTCTGAAAAGGTCATTAGTAGATGGTGCACTACTGGAAACACTCAAAAGTCAACTAAAGAAATAAACCAATGCTATCGGAAATATTACTGCATTCTGTAAAGAGTAAATTGCCACTTACTTGCTGCTTGCCACCCACATTCTCTGCTGAGGATGGATCTAACACAAGAAACTAGCCTATTTTAGATGGGGCATTGGGGCGCTACCTACTGTTACCCTCTCTGTGAAGGAAAGCCACCTCACATGCAACAGAATGGGAGCTCTTACTGATGTTGCTTGTATCTACTAGTCTACACCCAGTCCTAGCATTAAACATCTGTTAGCTTGATTTGATCAGGAATGCACACTGTTCACACTCTGCATTATGCTTATTTATGTACACTGGCTTCTTCAGCAAATATCCCGGAGGTAGAAAGGGAAAGGCAGTATTACACCCAGGATAGTTTCCTGAGCTTTGCCACATGGTGAGAAGTATCCAAATATCTTGGTTTGAGGAAAGTGAGTGCTAGGCAGGCACCCTTCTACCAGTTAGAATTATGCACACTGGAGGGATCTTCGGAGGTCTCTAGTTCAACTCCCTGCTCAAACCAGGATCAAACACTGACTTCAGACTGGGTTGCTCAGAGCTTTGTCCTGTTGGCTCTTGCAAACCCCCAAGAAGGAGGATCCACAACCTCTCTGGTTCCACTGCTCAGCTGTCATTGTGAATTTTTTTTCCTTTTATCTAGTTCAAACTTCCTCTGTTTCAGTTAGAGACCACTGTCTCTCATTCTCTCCCTGCGCACTTCAATAAAAAGCCTGGCTCTGTCTTCTCGATAACCTCCTCACAGATACTGTTAGGTTGCTACTAGGTCTCCCAAGGTCATCTCTTCTCCAGGCTGAACAAGCCCAGTTTCCTGTCAGGGCAAGGGCTATAGCACCCGACCATCCTGGAGGACTTGCTGGACTTTCTCCAGTTCAATAATATCCTTATTGCTCTGGGGAACCCAAAACCGCACACAATTTTCTAGATGTGATCTAACAAGTAATGAGTAAGGAAGATGATAATTTCCCCCTGTCTACCAGCTGTACTCCTGCTGATACAGCTCAGGATGCTTTTAGCCTTCATCAATACCATAGCATACTGCTTGCTCATGCTTAGCCTACTGTCCAACAGGATTGCCAGGTTGTTTTCTGTCAGTCCCCAACCTGTACCATTGCGGGTGTTTGTCCATTTCAGGTGCAGGACTTCACATTTGTCCTTGTTGAACTTCCTGATGTTCCTGCTGGTCCATTCCTCTGGCCTCTCAAATCTCTCTGAATGGCAGTCATGCCCTTGAGTGCATCAACAGCATGCCCAAGTTTGATATCATCTGTAGTCTTGATGAGAACGCACTCCAGGTCATTGATAAAGATGTCAAACAGAATAGGTCCAAGGACAGACACTGAGGAACTCCAGTTCTAACAATCTCCATACAGAGTATGAACCATTAACCAAAACCCTTTGAGCCCAATGTTCCAGACCGTTTTTCACCCGTCAAGACTGTAACAACTCAGACAGAAGGATGCTGTGGGAGACTGTCGCCTTGCTAAGTCTAGGTAGGCAGCATCCACTGCTCCCCTCTTATCTACAGATCTAGCCACTTAATCAAGGTTGGTCAAGCACATTATCCTTGCCAAATCCATGCTGGCTGTTCTCAGTGACTTTCCTCTCTTTCATGTACTAAGAAATGGCTTCCAAGAGGACTTGCTCCATGAGTTTCCTAGGGACAGAACTGAGATTGACCCATGAACTCCTACGGGTTGAGATTTCTCAAGAGATCCTTGATTCGATACTCTTCCACTACAGGTTGTTGCGGCCCGAAGGGAGTCGTTCAGGATGACCTCCCTCCCCTTGGGGCCAAACGACCAAGTTCGTGATGCCCTTGGACTGAATTAAGGTGAAACGACACCAGCCAACCAGTTATAAGATTTATTAACACAAAGATATTCAACAATTCACCCAGTCTGCAGTTTTTATAGGTTCTTGTCCCACCTCTGGGAGGTGCTTCCCATGCAGATTAACTGTCATGTGCAGTCCGCCCTCTCGGAACCTTCTAGAAACAGGCTGGGGCCTCTGGGGGTCTCCTGCTCACTCGCAGATGGCGCATACAAATGAGTACATGCGGTTCGTGCCCTAGAGATGACCTTCTGCCCTTCTCGAGCCCATTTTACCCCGTGCAGGTGCACGAGGTTGTTTACCTCACCGACGGCTCCCGGGGGCCCCGGCGCGGCATTGCCCGACGTGCCTTGGCAGCAGTGGCTTTGCAGCAGCAGCAGCAATGTCGAGACAAAACCGCATGTAGAGAACTGGTTCTCTACACAGGTAGTTCCTCTCCTGTTTGAACCTGTCTTTAGGCATAAAGGCCTGTGAGACACTGGTAAAGACATAGGCAAAAAGCATTGAGTACCTCAGCCTTATTTCTATCCATTGTCACTAATTCACTCAGCCCATACAGCCGTGGGCCTACATTTTCTTCATTTGTTCTTTTACTGCTAATGTAATGGTAAATGCTCCTCTTGCTGCCCTTGACGTTTATTGCCAGTTTCAACTCCAGCTGAGCTTTTACTTTCCTAACATCATGCCTGCATGCCTGGGCAACTTTTATATTCCTTCTTTGTAGCCTGTCCCTGCTTCTGCCTCTTATATATGTCCTTTTACTGGTGGGGCTCAGTCATGAGCTCCCTGTTAAACCAAGCCAGTCTCTTGATACGTGTACTCATTTTTCCAAGTACTGGCATGGACTACTCTTTCTTCCTTAAGGAAGCAGTCTCTTTTTAGCGTGTCAGCTCTCTTGAGCTCCCTTGCCCTTCAGAGCTGCCTCCCACAGGTTCCCATCCGCCAGTTCCCTGAATAATCCAAAAGTCTGCTCTCCTGAAGACCTGGTCTGTTCGCTGTTCCTTGCCTTCCTCACTGCCCTCAGGATCTTGAGCTCCACTTTTTCACGGTCACTACAGACAAGGCTGCCACTGGTGTCATCAACAGACTACACTACCTCAGAAGACAGTTTTCTAAGGGCTGATTTACTCAGTCCTACAACTCACAAAGCAGAGATCACTGCTGTAATGTTGAAGTCCCAGGGCTCAAACACTTATAGTGGAAGGCTCATTGCATAGGAGAAAATAGGTTTATTTTATTTTCTGTCTTAAAAAAAACTAAGAAATAACAAAGGCTGCACTGCATGCAAGTATAAATTCTCCTAAATAATGAAATACATATCAGGTTGCACAAGATACACTTATTAATCCTGATACGTCAAATAAAGACATTTATTCTTTATAGAGTGGGACTGTGGGGGATTTTGAAACAGTGCTATCTACTTTCTTTTAAATGCTCAGCAATGAGAACTGTACCAGTCTCCTATGAATTCAGAGGCAGCTGTTTATTTCTTTATGCTTCACTGTCTTTCTCCACCCTCTTGTCTCTCAAATTGTAAGCTCTTTGTGGCAGAAAGGTCTTTTGTTCATTGTTTCTTTTGGACAGTACACAGCACAATGGGGAATTAAGTTCCTAAGCTTTACCATAATATTAAGCAACATATGTTCATCCATTTTTTATTTTTATACCAATATAGATGACATTTTAGATTCCTTTTACCCAACACAGCCAAACTCCAAAAACTGTTCCACATGCATCTTCCCAAAGATAATGGGTGTGGCTACAGTGAGCAGAATATTGCTCCAAAATACTTTTGTTTATGTGTTATCGTAACAGGAAGCCAGACTTGCCTCCCCACTTTCCCTCCCATCTTCAAAATATGTATAATATAAACATTGCCCGATATGTAATCTACAGATAGAATCAGCTTTCTGAAGAGAGACAGAGGAACAAAAAGGTGACCAAGTTAGTTTTGCTCTCTCTCACAATAGCAGTCCCTATTTTCATTGAAGTGTTTTTGTCCAAAAATATTAGAAAGTCAATCTGGGAAGAATATGATGTTGTTCTTTATGACAGAGGCATGTAGTGGCACTTTGGGCGGAACATGTTTTTATTATAGCAGTGACTCTCTCTATTCTGAGCAAGATTCAAATAAATTAGTCTCTCCTTTCAGCCATGTGAATAAATTTCCTAGCAATTTTAAGCAACTGCAAAGCAAAAAGAAAAAAAAAAATCAAGCTTTTTTGCAGCCTGGCTTATATAGTATCCTTTATTTTGTGTGTATTGTTCTTGAGAGAATCTTTCATGCTCTGAAACCCGGGTTTATGCCACATGGATTTGCTAAAATTTCAGGTTTAGGCTGTAAACTGTATTAAAACCTAAATGTATTTTGTAATAAACTCCTGAAGCAAATTCACAACATTCATTTTACATCATGCAATACTATCAAAGACTGAAGAACTAAGGAACCAGCATTAGGTTTGACGAGTAAAGCTCTTCCAGCCTGCCTGTGCAACACATTTGAGGTCTGCCTCTCAGCGTTCCTCTTACCATCTAATAATTTGATTCCTAGCCTGCTAGTTTTTCTAAGATACTTATAATAACTACTTTACTTTTAGACGTGAGCTCCTTTTACTTACTGCATCTAAAAAACTCAGGTTTGGGTTAACAGTCTTATAGTATATGGGGTACACTTTCCACACAAGCAGCTTTTCCAAGATGGTCACTGAAATCAACACCGAGTGCTGCAATCTCAGTGTTGTTCCTGTACCTACTGCAGGATGACAGCATTGACTTCCATGATATTGGTAAGTAATTTATGTTGTTCCCAATAATTCCAAATACATTTCTGAAGGATAAGTGCCAAAGGTATGGAAGTAAGTTAGTAAGGAGAATCTAGTGCATACTCTTCTAAATGAGAATACATAACACAGAATTCACACAACTTCAGAAGATCCAGGCGTCCACTTAGTGTTACTTCAAAGCATTAATTCATGGAATTCTCTGCCCTGAGAGCTCCCCAAAATATCAATCATATTGTAAATCCACATGTTGCCAGAATACCTGAACCAGACTGAAATACAACAGAGTCAGTATCACTGGAAAAGCTGCAACCTGTTCTCAGTGGAAAAAGTGCTTGGATACTATTGTGTCAAGAGAGCAAAGCAGCAATAATTCCAACTAGGAAGAAACTCCTGGAAAGCGATAAACAAATTCCAAATGAAACAACAATACAGAGGCAGAATATATCTTCTGTCAGAAGAGGAACAAATGCTTGAAGGGACAAAGGACTCATGAAGGATAATGACACTGCTTATATTGCCCATTTGAAGCTGCCACTTCAACCTATCAGCAATCCTTGTGATGACATTTACCAAGAAAAATTTAGTATCATCTTTCAGAGTTACTCATTTTAACAAATCATATACTTATTGAAGCATCCTTTGCTTACCCATGAGATGGCAGTAATGAAAGCTTCATAGCATTTTGGATGTTCTTCCTCAGTATAATGCCCACCATATCCATATGAGTAGGGGCATCTAATAAAGGGAATTTGATGCTACAACTGTAATTCCTGACCCCTTGGTCAGGGAAGCACAGCATGGAGGGCCAGACGAGCTGAACTATCCATGATACTTGTTTGTCTACTATGCATGTACAATGCCTTTGTCAGCTGGCCATCTAGTTGCCTACATGCATACTGAAATAGAGGATTTTTGTTTAGGTTATATTTCAAAACCGTTTTGACGGTATTTCCATAAACCAGGCAGTAAATAAGAGTTCTCAGACTTGGGGGGGGAGGGGGGGGAGGGAGGAGCGGAGAGGAAGGTAAAAGAAATAAGCTTTATTCAAGAGCTAGGTATCACAGAACTGCTGTGCACCAATGTACTTGTATACAGACATTTGATAAACATGATGCAGTTGAATTATTCATCTGAACTCATGCAGATGACTGGGGTCTGGGACTCAAAGAGATCAAGCAGATGTTGAGTGCTTGCTCAAAATGCTCAAGAATAACTGGACAGATCCAGCAAGCAGTGATCAGGCAGATGTCAGTCTGTGAAACTAACCTTGCCATATGTTGCTTAGGAGCAAAGAGAAGACAGCTTCCAGAAAAACTGCCTTGAAGAAAGAAATTGTCATGATCATATACCTAACCAGAACTTTACATGTTTTTGGATCTCATCTGAAAGAAAAGAATGTAGAGCTCTCAGGAAAGGGCATCTCAAAAAGACAGAGGTTTATCTGGATCCATGTTAACTGTTCCTCTAATGTCCAGTTCTTTGCTCTGAAAAGAGCCCTCCCACCACAGTAGGTTCAATTTCTATAGATCATGATAAAAGAAAAAAAGAAAGAAAAGAAAACAAAGCAAAGCAACTTAAGGAAAAGGAGTAGCATAGAATGCAAAGCCTGCTACAACGAATCCCAGCCAGGGCAGTATTTTCACTAGCGTAAGTCTGAGCCAAAGAATGAACAATGCTAACCGTGATTTGTAGAATTTGTGGAAAGTATCTGGTTATTGGCAATGCAAAAAGGTGCAAAACACTGGAACTGATGCTGTGATCCACATGTACTGGAACACAGCAATAATATATGCTGACAGGTACAACAGAAACTAACAAAAATGTTTCAAGAACAGAGCTGCAGATCACAATATGATAGAGAAATACGTTATTGCATACCTTCATCAATAAATTGTATTTTATCAAATGTTTGACCAAAGAACAGGAGAAAAGATATTACAAGTTATAGGCACGACAAAGTTATCTATAATAGGGGTCAATTCCTCTGCTTCAAGCTAGCCAAAGATCACTGTGAGGAAACCTAACTCCTCAAATTATCTGTGGAAGAGAAAGGTACTCTTGTTATTTTCTCTCAATAGGTACAAATAAATCAGTGATTTCTGAAGTCACAAATATCCCTGTACTCCACCCAGAGCTCAGCAATGAAATCTTGCACAGGGTACCAAAGGGAAGGGGTGAGGAGGACACCAAACCAAAGTGTTAGTATGCTCCCTTGTGATTGATGTATGCAAAGCAGTGACTGGCTTTTGCAGGATGCCACTTACAACACGCATCAAAAGGGAAAAAATGTAAACACCACAGTTTTTCCAAAGGTGTGAATTTATCAACAGACCTCCTCAAGGCTTGAGTAAGTCTGGAGTTTTCCCAGCTCTGTTTCAGAATTTGCAGGAATTCACATGCCATCTATATGTCCCTAAAAGTGCAGCAACTGACACTAGTGAAAGCCATTAACAATTCTTCTGCTCCAAAAAGCTACTGTTTTATTTCAGACAGCTCCTGCTGTGCAAAAGCTACCTATTCCAGCTTACACTCTATGCAGAAATGAACCAGGATTTTGGAGAAGATTTCTGCAGCACTGACCTACTGCTATCAGTTTCAAACAACCAACTGACTGGCTTGCTCCATATGACCAGCTAGGTAACCTACAAACTTATATTGTTCAAAAGAACAGTGAAGTAAAGGGTGCTAAAGATCATTTGAATGAGCACTGGTGGGAGGAGAATAAGCAGGCTGTCTCAAGTTTACATTTAGTTCCTTGTAATTAACTTACAGTACATCTAGCAGCTTTTCTTCAAGGAGAAAGATCCTGTGTTTATTTCTGAAACAATGAGTATATGTTGTATTTCTCAGACTGCATAAAGAATCGCTTTTTAATCACTAAATAAGTGAGGCTTGAGCATTAGGATTTGTGTTTACCAGTAGGTTGGAGGGTAATGTCATTAAGAATCAATGCTGCTATGTCATAGTTTACCAAAGGTTACCAAACCCCGAACACAGGCAGACACTTTCAGGAAGCATCATTAGCATTTATGCTTCAGATGTTACTAATTGCTAATGTTTCTGATCTTACCTCATTTACTCACTGAGGCTGCACCCAGCCCTATGTTTTCTATACAACCATCTTTCTATTCCTTGCAGCTTGATATCTGGAAGCTATCCTACCAGATAAAAAGAAGGCATGCACAACATTCATACTACTCTACACTCTGTTACTTCAAGAATTTGACTGATTATGAATCATTTGATTAGCTTTTCTATACTGTATTTTGTTACCTGTACTGCTCCAGTAAAAGGGATAGTCATCGTCCCTGTCCTCATTTTGCAGTGGTTTACCACCAGGAGGAGCTATCAGGTGCCTTGTAAGGAGAGAGAAAACTCCCTGATAATTTCTCTTTGAATAAACACCTAGCGAACACTTGTTCCAGACTCAGTCACTACTGGAAACAAGTATTTCAGCCAACTGCTTACATCAACATTTATAATCAGGTATTTAGCACGGCTGAAAATCAAAGGATACACTAGACTCCTGTCTCCTAAAGTTATCCAATGCAATTTCTATTATTTAAAAAAAACACTTTCAAAGTTACCAATGAAGAGAGATACCTATTTTTCCTGGCTTCGACTTCTTTCCCTCATGTAGGAGAAGGAGAATCAGCTATTAGCACTGGGATTCATGCACTGTTACCTCTGTGTGTCTATGCAGAGGTCCCTTCTGTGTGACAGCTTTTTCTCAAGCATGCAAGCTTAGCGCAAGCTGAACCCTATACTAAACTGGTTGAGCTGTCTCTAGAGAGGTATGGAAAATGGATTAGCATATATTACATTCTAATGTCTTCTAAAAGCTTAGTGTAGGCATTACTTTTAAATCCTAGAGGAGAAATTAGTCAAGAACTCTGTCTGAAACCTGTGGAATTTTATGTTATTTTCTGTTCCCTTTTACAGCAGCTTTACTGTTTAGTTACAGAGATGTGAAGTACTGATAGCATACTGTGAACATGTTATTCAAAGCAACAGTCATAACTAATATTTTACAAGCCAACCATACTTTGAAATCTTCTAACTTTTTTCCTAACTTAGATGAATGACATATTTCGTGATAAATCAGGAAAGGATGAAAAACTTGCCATAAATATTTCGACAAGGAACAGGAAGTAAGTACATAAATGAATCAATATCACCTAATCCTTTTCTTTTTCATCCTATTTTCTGTCTTTCAGCATCTAGCCTTCCCTATCATGAATCATGTATTTCATTCATTTGTTGAAGTTTTCTCTATCTCAGTCTTCTCTTTCTCTTTCCCTGAGTGTATGGGTAGTAGGAATTAGGTGTCCAAATCATAACAGTCACTAGCACTAGTTGTCATGCCTGTTGATTATCACAGCAGAGAACCAAAAGGATGAATATATGTGAAGAACGTCCTACTTGCTAGGAATTAGAAGCAGGCTTCATGTGATTTCATCATATGCCTCTCTAGGACTGCATTTTACTTTGCAAAATAAATCTGTATTTCCAAACTTACCATGTTGTTCAAATGCATTATCCTACACCATTCAGTCAATAAGGAAGTTTGCTTTTAATTGCAAGAACTTTACAATTTTGCTTTCAGCAATATAATAAATGGGATAATTTGGAGCACTGAGATGTTTTACTAATAGCATTCATCACTTACGCTTAGGGTCTCTAGGCCCTCATGTGAATTGGAGTTCTACATAAAAATGCTGCTGTCATGAACATAACTGCATATACCATGCACTCTTTCAACAAACTAACACTCCATTGTCTTTGTGTACTGCCAAAACAAATCCAAACTCCACAACAGATATATTTAGGGTCTCCAAAGATAAATCAACTTAAATCTTCCGAGAGGCATATTACACCTCTGCCCCTTACAAATAAATAACAGTACAGTGCTAAAACAAATAGCTGAAAAATATTCCCCACACATGATCAAAAGCACATCTTAGAGTTGGACAATGAAAGGATACCTACCGTACATTGGAGAGAGCATGTCATTATATTTTCCTCAACAAAACACTGCCACCGTGACAAAGAGAACACAATTCTGTTGACTTAATACAGCAGCACTAAATTCTTTTTCAGGCTTAGCTTGCCCCTCTAAGAATGAGGCAATGCTTATAGCTCACAGTGTTACAGCACTGGTGGGATGCACAGATTGAGTGCATATGTGCATGAAGAAGGCATTGTGTTTTCCAGCAAACTTAACTCAGCGTAGGGGAAAGACATACTTATTGGAACAAAACTAGTGACATGAGGACTTGACTGGATCTCAAAATGTAATTTAATCCAACATTTTGCCATTTTTAAAGCTGCTCTCCCAGTCATTTGCCAATCTTCTGTTACCCAACAAACCAAAATGTAGCCCATAGCACACCAACAGAGTCACTGACTTATTCCACTCCCAGCTATGACATATCTGTATCACGCAGCTTGTGCTTCCCATTTGAGCAGAAGCAGTTTTGCCTTTCATTTCCCCTATGACTCAAGCCATTTACAAGAGATGGCCAGGTGCTTTCAGCAAGAAGTGTGGTGCCCCAGGATTGCCCCAGTCCATTCTATAACCAACCATGAGCCCAAGTTCTCACTTCATAGTTATGCAATCCCTCCTGATTTCATCAGCAGTGCATTCAGGCAGTGGAAAAAAAGGTAGCAACATGGAGGGCTAAATTCTTGCCAAATGGACAGATAGAGGTAAAAGCCTCCGTTTCCACTACAACTACTTCACGATGTAAAGGTTTTTCTCCACAATCTTAGCAGGCAAAGATATGCATTAAAAACAAATGTTTCTAAAACATAATTGGGGAAAGGCCTTTACATAAACGCTTTCCTCTAAGAAAAGCATCCCCAACATGTGGATTATCCTATCTTAGACTACTACTGACTGAATTGATTTAAAACAATGAGTGACAGAGGAACAGGTCTGAGATAGGGGAGACAAGAAAATTAAGATTGAGAGAATAATTTGAGAAAAGGAAGCAAGATAAAGCACAAAAAGATTGTCTGTCAAGGGAAGAACAACACACAAGAAGAAAAGAGAGAAACTTCTTAAAAGGAATGACAGGGGGACTAGTTTTTAAATAGCCAAATTTGAAAATTTTGGCTTAGTATGGTATGTTTTTACATAGATTGATTCTTAAATAAAATGACTCTCTATCTGGGGGATGGAGGGTTTCCCCTAAGAAAGTCTTGCTATTATTCTAATGATTAATCGATTCCTTTATACAAGCTGCTTATCGACCTAATTAAAAACATTCATTAAAGCATTAAATCAGTCAGATTAAATACACAAAACACCACACCAGTTCAGTAATGTACCCCTATAATCAAACTATCTAGGTAGCAACTATACTTTAACTTAACCTCATCAGGTGTATATGATCTAGAGATATTCCTATCTGCTTCACACAGATGCAGAACAAAGATGCATAGAGTCAGCTCTTTAAAAGTGTTTAGGGACCTAAAGATGAATACAGGCATTGAGTTTTATATTCAAAACTAGCTGCATTTTATTTAGCATCTAAATACTTCTAAAATCCAGACATAAGCTTTTGACCAAGTTTGCAAGATCTGACCCCAGTATCTCCAAGCCCCAGGTAGTGCTCTAGAATGCAATATTTTATCTTTTAATTGCTACTGAGCATAGAGCTGCTGTTTTCATGCTTCCAAACTATCTATTATAACTCAAACTTTGTCTCTGAGTGGTAATAATCACCTTAGCACCTATATTCAAAAATAAGTATTTTCTTCCCCACATGTATATCACTTACCAATTACCCAGACTGAATTCATCTGCCCTTTTTGTCATCCAGTCACACAGTATCATGAGGTCCTTCTACACATCTTTGCTGCTGCTCCTTATTTTTCTTACTTTGAATAATTTGGTAACATCAAAAAAGCCTTTCTGCACATTAAACCCCCTTGGCATCACTTACGGATATGCTGTGCACCAGGTTTCATTCAGGTTAGGAGGGCCCTCAGGAGGTCATCTAGCTCAACCTTCTGCTTCCTGTCAAACTCCTCTAATGACCTCCTACCCAGAAAACCATTTGTTAATTCCTACCTTTTGTTTTCTATTATTTAACCAATCACTTATCCATGTGACAACCTTCCTTCTTATTCCACGGCAGCTTAATTTCTTTAAGAGCATTCAGTGAAAATCCTGTCAAATATCTTTGGAAATTCAAGTAGGATCAGCCTTTTCCCTGTGCCAGCTGACTCTCGTAAGTACAATGTGGAAGCAGGGACAAGTGACCCATGAGGAATACAGACACACTATCAGAGCATGCAGGGATGGGTTTAGCAAAGCCAAAGCCCACCTGCAGTTGCACCTGGTGAAGGTTGCAAAGGGCAACAAAAAAGCATCTACAGGCCTATCAGCAGCAAAAGGAAGACTAGAGAAAATGTGGGCCCACTGCTGAATGGGGCAGAGGACCTGGTAGAATAGGGCATGCAAACGGCCAAGGTACTGAATGCCTTCTTTGCCTCAGTCTTTACTGGTAAGACTGGCCTTCAGGAGTCCCAGGTTCCTGAAACCAGTGGAAAAGACTGCAGCAATGAAGACTCACCCTTCTTGGAGGAGGATCAAGTTAGGTAGCACACACAAAAGTCTATGGGACTTGATGGGATGCACCCACAAGAGCTGAGGGAGCTGGCTGATGTCACTGTGAGGCCACTCTTGATTATCTTTGAAAGGTCATGGTGATTGGAGGAGGTTTCTGACAACTGGAAGAAAACCAGTGTCACTGCTATCTTTCAGAAGGGCAAGGAGCATCAGGGGAACTACAGGCTGGTCAGTCTCACCTTGATCTTTGGGAATGTAATGGAGCAAGTAATCCTGGAAACCATTTCCAAACATATTAAGAACAAGGAGATGACTGGAAATAGTCAGCCTGGATTTCCAAAGGGCAAATCATGCATGACCAACCTGATAGTCTTCTACAACAAAACGACCAGCAGTGGATGAGGAAAAAGCAGCGCATGTCATTCATCTTGACTTTAGCAAGGCTTGAACTGTCTCCTATAACATCCTCATAGGCAAACTGAAGAATGGTCTAGATAAACCAGTAAGGTGGACTGAAAACTAGCTGAACTGCTGGGGTCAAAGGGTTGTGATCAGCAGCATGAAGACCAGCTGGAGGCCGGTCAACAGCAGTGTGCTCCAGGGGTCGATACTGGGACCCATACTGTTTAACATCTTCCTTCATAATGTGGAGGATGGGGCAGAATGCACCCTTAGCAAGTCTGCAAATGATACAAAACTGAGAGGAGTGGTTGATTCACCAGATGGTTGTGCTGCCATTCAAAGGGACCTCGACAGGCTGGAGAAATGGACAGGGAGGAACCTCGTGAAGCTCAACAAAAGGAAGTGCAAAGTCCTGCATCTGGGGAGGAATAACTCCATGCACCAGTACACACTGGGGGCCAACCATCTGGAAAGCAGTTTGGCAGAAAAGGACCTAGGGGACTTGGTGAATACCAAGTTGACCATGAGCCAGCAATGCATGCTTCTGGCAAAGAAGGCCAACAGCATCTTGGGCTGCATGAGGCAGAACATTCCTTGCTAGGTGAGAGGGAGGTGATCCTTCTCTACTCAGCCCTGCTGGGACCACATCTGGAGTGCTGTGTCCAGTTCTGGGTTTCCCGGTATAAAAGAGACATGGACATATTAAAATGAGTGCAGTGAAGGACCACAAAGACGATTAGGGGATTGGGACATCGAACATACAAGGAGGGGCTGAGAACTGGCATGGTTTAGCCTCAAGAACGGAAGGCTCAGGGAGGTCTTATCAGTGTGTATAAATACCCGAAAGGAGTGGGCAAGGAATAAGTAAGACGGAGCCAAACTCTTCTTAGTGGTATCCAGTGAAAGGACAAGAGGCAATGGGCACAAGTTGAAATACAGGAAATTACCTTTAAACGTAAGAACGAACTTCCTTACTGTGAGGGTCAAACACTGCAATGGGTTGCCCAGAGAGGCTGCAGAGTCTCCATCCTTGGAGATATTCAAAACCCGACTGGACATAGTCCTGAGCAACCTGCTCTAATTTACCTTGCTGTGAGCAGGCAGGGTGGACTAGACAATCTCTAGAGGTTCCTTCCAACCTGAAAGATACTATGATTCTTTAGAAAAACCATGTCCAGACAATATAGCATATTTATCTATGTGCCCACTAATTCTATTCTTTGTTATAGTCTCTACCAAACTCACTGAGTTTGTATTCTTACCATAAAAGAAATCTTTTAATATACGCTGACTAAAATTGAATTTCAAAAGTAAACTTGCCATACAGCAAAAAGACAATGCAAAGAAAATGTACAAAGAAAAAATGCTATGTATCAGTATAGCTTCCAACAACACCATCAACACCAATCACTAGCTCATATTAGAAAACGTGTGACCAGCCTCTGGCACCTGAACCTTGCAAGCAGTTTAAGCACAGCTCCTGATATGGAACTACATCATACAGTTGGCAGCAGGCTCATGCTGGCCTGGAGCCTGCAAGGTCATCTAAACCCACTGCTACAGGAGGAAGCGAACTAGCAGGGGCCAGTCTCCAAATCACATTGGGTCCTAGCTGAATCTTCTGCCCACTCATCTCCAACCTACCATGCACTGGTAATACCACTGTCACATTCCACCTGTGAATTACTGCTGAAATTGCTTCTTCCCCTAGGTTGCTGAGACACCTGTCTTCTAGCTCTTACCTATGAGAAGATTTTGATACATGGCTGTAGTCATAGGAAGACCAACTATCCCTATCCTAGAAGGCGATTCTGATACTGTTGGATAAATGTATTTTTGAAAAAGTAGATCTTAATATAAACAATGACAATGAGAGAACGTGACTGCAAAACAGCACTTAGATAAACCTATACCAAGGCTGCTAGGCTGCGAGCACACATGTATTTTATTTTGTTCAGCTGAACTGTCCCACTGAGATCAGCAAAAATAGAAAGCATGTTATAGTTCACTACCTTACAGAATTGATGGCTTAGGAAAATTAACCAGCTGGAGATTATGAGCTATACAGCACAATTATAATCAAAAGGAAAAAGTGGTGTCTCCCAATAAAAAAAGGCTTAACTAAGATCTCCTGGAATCTGCTTTTTTTTATGAACACAGAAATCCTTACCTGGAAGAAAGGCAAGTAACAGTTGTCCTCTTTTGAGCATGCACTGCAGCCCAAGACTGAACCAGCTATTACTGCCTGATGACTTGCTGCCATGGCCTCCAGCCAGCCCAGCTGCAGCTAATTTAATTTGTCACAGGTGCAGCAGTAACCAGGCAGCAGGAGCCATGGCTGTCGCCACAGGCATCCTGCAGAAACCAGCCACTTACTGCAGGCAGGGAGCTTCAGAAAGTCAAGGTTGGGAAGACTGCTCAAAACACATTTGCAGCTCCCTAAAGATATAAAGTTGCCCAGTTCTCTTTTCCATCTGGCCTATGCTAACTTTCTTGCCATTAAAATCAATACAAGAGGACAGCCTATGCATGACTGAAGCACTGAGGAAAGAGCAGAACTACACTAAAACAGCACTTAAATAAATTCAAGGCAATTCGTAGGAGCTATAGATTTGAACCTAAGTCTCTCAAGGCCTGGCTGCATGCTTTTACCTTTAGGCAATATGTAAAAGCTGGGAAACACCTACTTTCCCATCTCCATCTCTTTCCCTCTCATTTCTTCCATTCCTATGCTAAAATAAGAATGAGCTCTTTGAAGTTCTCTGGAGAAACAAAGTTAGGTACATATCTTTGGAAGAACCTTACGGACATCATTCCCAATTGGAGGGCAGTCCTGTCTGGAGCCCTGTGTAAGCTCTAAAGAGGAATGGAATTGAAAGCATTCCCCTAAACTTAGTATTTCATATGGGTGAGCTCTAAGCGACTCCCCAAACTGTGGATGGATTTTTATGTCATCTTTCTGAAGCCCTCCTCTTGTACAAGTGCATGGAAAATCAGAAGTTGGGCAAAACCAGGAGGCACCTCAATCCTTTTTTAGGTCTAGATCTCTGACATAAAATTAAAGCAAGTTATATCCACTTTTGGAATGCTGATCCTATCAGGAGGTGCATAGACTCCTATGCCAACGTGACTGTGGTTATAGATGCTTCTCCACTGAGAATGCTTTAGAGGATCAGGGCCTGGAATTTATTTTTTTTCCATCTGCGATATAACAATCTGCGATAGTGCAAGCGTATCTACCACCACCTCCTCAGAACCATTGTTTTACCAAACTTTTCCAGTAACTCCACTGGTATATCTCAGAATCGATCCAGTTCTCAATGCTAAATAAATTGAAGACACAAAACTTGAGAAAATATAAGCATTTTTATATTCTTTTTTGTGGTGACACTTACAGAACCTGACAAATACGAAGCAGCTGACATGCTGAGATCGCTGCATACTATTCTGACCAGTGTGGTCACTGCTATGTTCTGTCTCACTCATGCATATCTGTCCGTTCTCTCTTGATTTACAGTCTTACTGTAAACCTTGCTCCTTGTGATGTGGACTGTCTTCTTGCTTTGTGTCTGTTCAAAACCTAAATACACTGTAAACCTTGCTCCTTGTGATGTGGACTGCCTTCTTGCTTTGTGTCTGTTCAAAACCTATCAGGCCTATGGCTAGTACTACCATGGGACAAGTGTTAAACAATGAAGAAACAAAACTTAGACTTGACAGCCCTCCGCAGAACAGGTAAATGCTCCCCATGGTCCCCTTGAGAAATTCAGAGCTGTTGTGTAAAATGCAGACTAAACCATATTAACTGTACAGGACAATTGAAGTGTGACCTTGATTAACTGTGGCATTGAACAGTGCCCCATATCAATTCCATTGTAAATAACAGAAGAAAAATACGGGAATGAAACCCAGTGCACTGTCAGGAAGGCAATACCAACGAATCAAGAATGCTACACCAAATCTGAAAAGAGCCACATCATCTGTGGCATAGCTATACAAATACCATGATGCAATTTAAGTTTGTGACTGCTGGTATGGAAATTTATCTTCCGAATCAAGTAAAACTTATCTAACAGTCATGACAATATTATAATATAAATTAAACTGATACATGGCACTAAATAATTCAGTAATGTTTGATGTAACTAATTGTATTAAAGTTGTATGTCTCCCTTCCAATTATTACTTGGTCCAAGACAATTTGATTACAGCAGGACACAGGATTTTGCAGGAACTAACATGAAGAATGGAGCTAGCGAATGAAGTCATAATGTAATAACAACAAATCAAGGAGTAATTTAAAATCGTCTAAATCCAAAGGAATGAAAAAATTATGAGCACAATCATCTGAAAATGCCAGCTGGAATGCCAGCCCTCATTAAAAAAATATACCTTCCTCAGCCAGAAATTCACTACCATTCAAGACCATTGCTAAGTAATAAATACCAAACTGACTGGATTCCAATAAGTTGCACTGCTGTGGGTGAACACAAGAGATTCTGACAAAAATTCTTTCTGAAAAAAAATCATAATAATTCACAAGTTTTTCACAGACATTGTGGTCACTTCAGTCGCCTAGTTTAACCAAAAACATTTCTACAAAAAAGCAGGAGAGATGCCGTAAAGGAAGATGGATGATAGATGATACTGTGGTCTAGACGAAAGCAAAGAGAGACCATTAAGAGTTGTGGAGATGCAATATAGCAATCAACAAATAAATCATAGGAATAGAGTTGAAAACCTGTTTACTGAAGTGACATTATTTTAGAGCTTATTTTAAATTTTTGTTTCTCCACTAGAGACTCCCTGTCTGAATGCATTATTCTAGCCTTACGGCAGGAAAAGTGAGAAACTGTATCATAACAGGTCTAGATGAGCAACTGTCCCTCAAGTTCTGAGGGAGAATAGAGGACAGTGACATAGATTAAAGATCAAAGCAACACAGAGATTTTGCTAGACTGCAAATGTACAGCCTGAAAGAACACCAACAGTTAAACTTTTTTAGGAGACAATGTAATTATGTATGATCTACTAAAAGATAAAAGCTAATACAGAGAGAGATTGAAAGGGGTCTGCCCTCCCTCAAATGAGGGGCAGGAGGAGGGGGTTGTTATCTTAAAGAGATCCAAGTGAGGTGAATTTTGCCTTTACTGGAACAGAATTGCCCGAGATGAAGAAGATACCTAACAAATCACAAATCCTCCCTTAGCAAGAGGATATATTAAGTACATACTGAAATATTTTGGGAACATGCAGACAAAAAACATATTGAATTACTAGCAATATAATTGAGGCCATCCTGAAAGTCTTCTGCTCTTGATGAGTAAACCAGTCTTGCACAACAGGCAGCCTGCAAAGCAAATTATGCACTGAGGCTGCCAAGAGGCAGTACATCCTATAGTCTGGGTGCTCAGTTGGCCAAACAAACTGGAACTGCTGAAGTGTTTGAGTTGCAGGAGGTACAGTCCAACACTGGTAAACCCAAGTTTTAAATGATTTAACTCCTTCTCTGAGTTTATGCTGTCCTGAATTCAGCAGCTTGCTAGGAGTCATTATGTAACAGCTAACTTTGTCACAAATAGTCGTGTTAATAATATCAGGCAGAGATCTACTCCAGGTAGACTGTGATCACACGTATGAAAAATGAGATATACTAACCTAGTTAACGAACTAAGTCTTACTAGACATAGGGAGAGAGCGCAAAGAGAAATGTTCTAGCATCAGTGCCATCTTAAACAGTCACTGTCTTCCAAGCTACACAAGCACCGCTATTTTTGCAGTCACAGCAAATCAATTTGGGAAATTGGTCTAGCTGATGGATTTTCTTGGGTAGGTTATTTTTTAACTGGATCAGTTCTCTGAGGTGGTTCATTCCATGCTTACACAAATACTAGTGTCTGCACGGCTATGCAATGATGGACACAAACAAGCAGAGGTAGAGATTGCTGTCATTGAGATCTATCAGGGCCAAGAGAATCCCATGTATGAGAGAAACGTTCACTGGGACAATTGCTTGATGAAGTTGAAGCTCATGCTATGGTCTCTCTCTTTTACAGGGGGCATTAATAATTTTATTTCTTTCTGTCAGGCAAAAAGCTTGTAGGGACTTAATATCTTTCCATCCCCTACCTCTCTGTCAACTTTGGTGGTAACTGATTAAGAGATGCACATGTAACTATGGGTTTAAAACTCACTTTCTAAAGGAGAAAGCTAACATTTATGCCTATGCATACTTTGAGGTACTTTCTGTGATACGAGAGTAAAACGTTTTATCAATATAAACAGTCCAAGACAGAAAGCAAACCAAATCCCTTAGAGACTATGCTTTAATACTTCAGTGTCATAAGCTGACATAACTCAGCACTGCTGCTGAAAGAAGCAATCCTACTGCTTTCAGACTCCTGTGTGTCTCCCTCCCTTGCACCAACACAAGCATGCATTCTGTTGTGTGATGAAACAAATCAAGGATTTGATCTGGGTTACAATTAACCTTTATAGGAGAGACATGGAGCTACTGCAGCGAGTCCAGCAAAAGGCTACTAAGATGATGAAGAGACTGGAACACCTCTCATATGTGGAAAGGCTAAGAGAGCTAGGACTCTTCAGCCTGGAGAAGAGAAGACTGAAGGAGAATTTTATCAATGTGTATAAGTATCTGAAGGAAGGGTGTAAAGAGGATGGGGCCAGACTCTTTTCAGTGGTGCCCAGCAACAGGACGAGAGGCGACGGGCACAAACTGAAAAACAGCAAGTTCCGTCTGAACATGAGGAAAAGCTTCTTTACTGTGAGGGTGACTTAGCACTGGAACAAGTTGTCAAGGGAGATTGTGGAGTTTCTTTCCTTGGAGATATTTAAAAGCCGTCTGGACGCACTCCTGGGCAACGTGCTGTAGGTGACCCTGCTTGAGTAGGGGGGTTGAACTACATGATCTCCAGAGGTCCCTTCCAACCCCAGCCATTCTGTGATTCTGTGATTTATTTATTTACTTACTTGGTTTTGCCTGGTTAATTTTAACTCAGATCAATTCCCTGAACAAGTTCAATGCTCGGCCATGAACACGTCAGCAGAAGAGAAGGCATGGGAGGGAACAAGCAGGGATTGAGGAAAATAGACAGACTGCTTCTTTCAGTGGCAGTGTTTGCTTACACTGCCTTAAACTTTAAACTGTAAAATGATGGCCCAAAATACTTTTTTTGAAAAAGTAGAAGAAGCACAAAAAGTTCAAGTGCCAATTCTTTGACAAAAGGATTTGACAAACCCACAGCTAATACCTGCATCATTTAATGATTCAGGAAACTATAACGAACTCCAGCTTAGGAAGATTTAAATTCCTTTAATGAACAACAATTCTGTTGTTAGCTGATTCATATGTAAAATAAGGCTCCTGTAACCACATCTCCTGATTGAACTTCTGCCAATGATGTTTCTTTTCCAGGTGTTCTTAGCGTGAAACACTGACGCAACACAACATAACACTTTAGATGCATTCAAAAATACTTTGTCATTTGCTGCATTTGACAGATTTTTTTTTTAAGTGGGTATCTTAACTGTCCTGGAAAAGAGGATATTGCAGGTAACCTTTCACAAATAACTGTAGTACTTCAGAAAAGCAGGCTGAGTACATAGAAATTCCATAGACTGTTAATAGGAGCTGCAGTTCCATAAAATATTTAAAAACATATAGGTCTTTTAAAAACTGAATGTATAGATTTACTGGTTACCAGATGAACCTCTACAAAATCTCTTTGTGATTGTTTTGTATGGTATTTTGTCAAAAAATTATCATTTGTAATTGCACTTTTGTTTCTATTCTGATTAAATATCTCAAGAATAGTATTCCTATACAGTTTAATAGTTCATTTAATACATTGAAATGCCTGCTGAGGAAGGTGTACCAATTTTTGAACACCAACACACTAATTACACAGAGAAGCCTCAAAAGAGGATTACCAGATAGTTTATTTAAAGATGCAACAGTGACTTTTAAAAGCAGCTAAGTGCTGGTGATAAGAAGCAGAAAAGTTATTATGACTAGAAAGCATAGCCTTCCCCTATGTTTGAATGCTGGAAGCCAACAGTGAATGACAGAAGTAAACAGGAACCTGCCCGTGTTCCAGCTAAGAGAAATTTTGCTGATCTTACACAACACAGAAACCTCCTGTAGCTGTATTCTAAAGGGATTAGAAAGATATTTGGAGTTATCAGTGGATGCAAGGAAGCTTCCAGATGAACTATTAAACTGTACATGGAAAATATCAAGAGAGACTACAGCACACAGAAAAGAGGAAAAAGTAATAAAAATACAGTGTGTCAGAGCACACTTGAGGCAAATCCTTCAACAGCAGTGAAGTGCCTAAATAATTACAGTATTTTCCAAAGATAAGGTTTAGCCTCTCAGATCATCATTTGTGAGAATCTTTCAGTGAGATAGGTCTAAACTTGTAGCCTAGCTTATATGATCTTAATAAAAGTGATAGTATGTTGTCCAACTTTATTGAATGCTGAGATTTCTTGAAAGATTCATAATCCAAGATAGAACAGATTATGTTTTTACCAGGTGAGGCTAAGCAACCCCTATCACAAGAATACAAATATGGTTTAGATGGGGTAAATCCATTTGTAGTGATGGTAAAAGAACTGCAATGAGCTAGAGTAGCATGGATGTTGTTTGGTAGAACATTACTGCAGAGTGTGAAAAGACAAAGACAGCTCAAGGCACGTACCAGTTGGTCAGTTGAGGTGATTAATGAGAGAGAGGAGATTAATGAGAACTGTGAACTAAGAACTTGGTATTTTGGTATCCTCCATTCTCTGAGGAGAATGCTGCAAAGAGAAGATCCCTCCACAAACAGTGATCGGCTGAGAATAAACCAGAAATCCACCCAAGAAAAGTAGACTACAGCACTGTATGATTTAGATATCTGCCAATTCAGATCCCATGTTTATAATTCTCTGTCAATAAAAATCTTTGCTTAAATAAATGGGTTGAAGTCTAGTTTCTCCTTGGGAGCTGGGAACTGAGCATACCTTTCATTTTGAGGTAGGAAGGAGGCTCACATCTTGCAAAACTAGGCTTAAAATGATGGCAGTGATTTATACTCTTTGCTAACACACTGCAGTTTCCTACACTATAGCAGCAAAACTGTGAAAATCCCTCTCCCACATTTCTAAATTAGCTCATCATCATCAATGCAAAAAGCATGATAATATCACCACATAAGTCAGTCATGCAGGATTTATTGGATTGGTTTTCAAGGGGGAGGTGAACAAATCAACAGGGTAACATTCTGTTAAATATGTATTAAAGTTCCCTGTAGTGATAATGCAAATCCATTTGCCATGGAAATCAATTTCTGAATAATAAAGTGCCCAACACATCTACTTCCTGGATAAACAGTTTCTGTCCAAGAGAACACAGCTGCCTTGTCATGGTAAAGGATGATGAGTATTCAACTCCTTAATCCTGAGTTCAGTTCAGTGACATTACAGAAAGTGTATTTGAGAAAATCTATGGAAAAAAAGTGGCAAGCACCCAAAATAAAGACTGCAGAACCGACTGCAAAGATTCAGGACTTACCATTACAGCAGACACGATGCTTGTGCTGATCAGACTGCAATCTTGAAGAAACCAGTGATGCAGCATTGATGATATAGTGATCAGCTTGACATATCAGAATCAACTCCCATGATGTCAGCAACATGCCTCTCATCAACCATGAAGTTACATGAAACACTTTTCGCTCAGGCTTGTATCAGCATGCCAAAGAATCTGCAATTATTCTGAAACACAGAGTACGTAGGTATAGGTTAGAGCAGCCACACCACTCATTCTGCACCCACAACATCAGGATTCAGCGGCCTGAAAGTTTACCTGAGTGGCCTGAGTGATTTTGCCTTGTATCCAAGAAAGTGTGTCATAGTAACTGCAGGGTAGTTTCTCTAGCATACATATAGCTTGCATATTATGATATGACATACGTGGCAAATTTCACTCATAAACTTACAAAAAGGGCCAGCATGGAAGTATGTAATAGCCACATTTAAATTCATTCTGTGAGCCATGTGACTTCTCTCACCCAAAATCCCACTTCTGCAAGAATAGGAATACATTGCAGACATGAAACAGTTAAAAGCATGCTAAGAAAATAAGTAATCTCATGTATATAAGGAAAAGGCAGCAACGCTAAGAGAATACAAAGATATTTATGTAACACACTCTTTGCAAAATGTTTTTTTTTTAATTTTACCTCACCTGAGCGGATAGATGAAATTAAGCAGCTAAGTAGTAGTAGAAAGGAAGACAAGAGAAGAAAAAAAAGAGAAGAGAAAAGGAATGAACATAACTAGAGACGTAGGTCTCTACAGAAAGAAACAAACAGCAAGTCATACTTTTGCAGACAAAACATATAGACTGTGGTATGTATCTTACAGAACTGCTGAGAAGGAGAAGTCACTAGAGTTACTGTTTCTCTGTGCCCCTCTCTGATGAGCACTGAATAGTGCTGATGCCTTTATTTCATTCCTACAGCACACTATCCATCTTTGACTGAACTCAAAGATGCCCTTTGCTATCTTGAGGTTAAACTGGGAAATGTTTTCATTCCTGGCAATTCCAGTATGACTGTATTTGAAAAGCAAGCCTATTTAGACTTATATACATTCAATAGAATGCAATTAACAGAAACAAAATATAAGATATTTAAACTCTCAGATATTTAACAGCAAAAGCTTTCTTTAAGTGAGCGGTACTGGGTGAGAAAGAACCTTCCAAATAAAGCACAGCTGCTGTGCTTTGTATAAAGCTGCATAAAGTCACTAGAAAACATACTGCAAGAGACAATTTTGCCTTGGAATTGAAATAAGTGAGTTGATCTAATATGGTCTCTTTCATTACTATTAATTATTTCTGACTAAGTAAATACACAAAGGGCTCTCATATTTTTAAAAGGCTAGAAGCATTTAGAAGCAAAGAGAATTCAGGAAAAATGCAAATTTGCTTTTTTCCTCATGTCGGTTCTAGGTAGTAGAACAAAATGTGAAGATGTAACATTTCAAATTAAAGGAAAGAATATGAGAATCTTATACAGGCATAAAAATGGAGCTAGGAAAACCCTTTAGTCTTAGCATTTACACAAAATGCTAGAGAGGGCATTGTCATTAAGGATGTGTTTGTCAAACAATAAATCGGAAGCACCTTATCACATGAGTTCTCTAGGGAGTCCTCTCTAGAATTATTATATTAGTAATGTAATATTAAAGTAAAGCTAACAATACTATTACAGTAAACTTTGAATTGGCATTCATTATGTTACATTTCTGTAATGATTTTTCTGGCCTTTTCAAGCTGTGCAAGACTAAAACCATTACGTACATAAGCATCCAGTCAAAAAAAAAAAAAAAGTATTACTATTTGACGAGACAAATGCTGGTATTTTAGAGCCAAACTCTCCTCTTTCTCATACACCGAAAGCCTCATTCCTACATTGCAGAACAAAATTTAGCCCACAGTTTGGTTTTAAGCATTCAAAATCCTGTCTTGGTCTAGCAAGCTACATACTTAAAGCCATGAGTTTTGTATGAATAAGGGCTAAGTAAGGATATAGACCAATGTTAGCATTCACTACAACACCTTCCAGAGGGTGCTCTTGAAGTATTTTATAAACATGAATTAATTTCACCTCACAGTCCTGTGTAGCAGACAGGGAAACTACTACTGAGAGGTTAAAACCCAAATAACTCTTTATTTTCGGTGGCTCAGCTTGAGCTGCAGAGCAGTAGATATTGTGTCTGAATTGAGAAATGATAGGCTTTTGGATCTGTAATCATAAGTAGATTTCGAGGTGTACCAAGTTCAGAAAAAATACACGTATCTGAAATCTATGGCTACTTCACAAAAAGCTGTGTGTGATTTGACCAGGGGCATACCGCATGCCCATGGCAGTATGAAGAAAAAAAAGTGATTTCCTGATTTCTAGTCCTGCTTGTTAACCTCCTAGATAAATGATCTGATGGTTATGTACACTTTGGGGAAACTATAATCAAACTTTTAAGAAATGTTTCACCATGATTCATCAATGGCTTTGAAACATTTCTCCTTGAGGGAGAACTCGAAGTCTTTTCATTTACTTTTTGGGAAAAAAATAAGACTAAAAAGACTTTTATTGGATGTGTTTTGAAAGTAGATTGACAGAGTTGAATCTCCACATTGTGAAGATTTTGTAGGACCTGACAAAACACAGGAACACCTTCCACGGAGCAGATATACTGGTATGGGAAAGTTAAACACACCATCAGGACCTGAAGCTGACAGAACAAAAGCTTAGCATTAAGTATTAATGTCTTTTGTCTTTAAATTATTTGGGGCTGCAACCATCATTTATTCCACCTTTATGCAACACCAATCATCCTGAGGTACTGATAGTTGATTAAGCTTGTAAGCACCACTGTAATTCAAGAAATAAGACAGATACAAGGTTGTTAGGCAGTCTGCTCGATGATTCTTCTGGAAAAACAACAACATAAACGTTTTTAAGACATATCTAGGTGAGTATGCAAAGTAAAAATGAATACAAGTAACGGCCTTGTTAAATAATGCAATTTATGTTGTAAGGCACTATTTTTGACAGATCTGAGTCCATGATTTTTGTCCATCATGGAATTTTGGTTTTTACATTGATGATTTTTTAGTAGATGATGATTCCTAAGATTTTTGCAACTCCTCCACTGTTAGAAGTAAGACGGCTGACAGGACACATGCCAGTTAGTACACTGCTACACTTCAGTCTTTTACCACATTAATTTTGCATGGGGGCCTGTTTCGATTTTTCTCAGAAGCAGATTTTCTACAGCCACCATTGGTATAGTTGCAGAGCCTTACCAAACAGCTCTGCAGAGCTGGAAACATGTAAGTAAAAATGACAGTGCTGCGCTAGCTTAGGGGACTGACAGGAAGGGAAAGGATATTCCCCAATTGCAGAAGCCACTTTTAGCCACACTCAGCTTCCAAGATGCAGGGAAGAAGAGCTCACGCTGCCTCTCTGTTCTCACATGAAGCAGCAGAGGCCACGGAAGGCTTTCCTTCTCTTCAAGTTATTTCACTGTGAGCACGTTTTAAAAGTGAAAAGTGATTTTAGTACTGCTGCTCCTGTTTGTTTAAATGCATTACTACAAGAGAGGAAAGTTTATTAGAATACACATAACTTACAAAAGACATCTAATGATATTACCGATTTCAGCGGTATCCTGCTCAGGCAGAAGCAGCATCAAGTGCATTTTACATTGGCCCAAGGTACGCAGACACCTCAGAGAAGTAAGACTTGACTTTTGAGCTCCGTGGAGCACCAGTCTTTCTCTGCGCCCGTCAGCTGAGCCGTGTACGTCTTTTTTTGTCCCTTTGGTGGGAGAGTGAATTTGCAGTTTGAGCCCGCCAGCACCCGCGGCCCAGCCTTGCCGCCGCGGGGCTCCGGGCGGCCCTCTAACAGCTCCCCGGCGCGGGGTTGGGGGTTGGGGGGGGGGGGCTCGGGAAGGCGGGCGGCGGCCACGCTCGTCCCCCACAATGCTCCGGCGGGGCGGGGTTTGCCGGCGCCACCGCCCCGCCCCGCCGCGATTGTCATGGCGGTACCGGCTCTGACCTTCGCCCGGAGCCTGTGCCGCCGGCGGCTCCGCGACGCGAGGTGAGCCCCGAGCCCCGGCCTCGCCCGCCCTGCTCGGAGAGGGACCCGCTTCGAGAGCGCCACACGGGACCTTTTGCCCAGCGGTGCGCGGCCGGTAACGGGCTCTCCGCAGCCTCCCCCGGGTCCTCCTGGCTCAGCAGGGCCGCGGGGAGGAGGACGCCGGGGGCGGTGGGGGCTGCGAGGGTGCCGGGGGGGGGGGGATCTGCGGCCCCCTGCGGCGGCGAGACGGCGGCGCTGCTGGTGCCTGCGAGCAGCCTCGTGTGGCCGTGCCGGTGTCGGCGACGGCCGCCCTGTATGTGAGGCTCTTGTGTGCCTGTAACTGCGTGCCTCTTGTCGGCACCAGCAGCCAGCCCTTTGCGCTTCCAGAAGAACCCGCTGTTGTTTTATTCTTCCTTCTGCTTATTCTGTATAAGCCCGCTCTGCAGGCCGAGTTGATTTTATTTTCTGAGAAGGTTTGAAAGCCTAAACATTCCTAGACTTGAAGGCATCCAGAGACTTGAAAGATGTCACCTAATGAACCATTTGGCATTTTCTGTTTCTTTTTTTTTTTTGTATTCCCAAAGTTAAAGGGAAAAGACTGCTCAGGACACAGCTGTACATGTTTTCTGTGCAGTGATGAGGTTACTTACCAACGCTAAAGCAGAAAAATGAGACATCTCACTAACTTCTTAAATTGGAAATGAACACATTAACGTATGTCTCTATTTGTGAACTTTAGCATGAAAGCAGGAATAATCCACCTGCAGTGATAACTTTTTCTTTATGATCTGGAGATGTATTAATATTCCTAGGACTTGCAGATGTATAAATCTCTTGTTCAGACAGGAGCTAAACTTCCTGCGCTTCCTCTGACTGTAGACCTTAGAGCTCTTTCCTGTTCTCTCTCCCGTGCCATTACCTAAGTCAGATGCAAGGTCCTAGAATAAACAGGTGTAGCTTACTCCTCTCTAGATTGGTGATAGTAAATCTGTTTCACCATAGATAAAATGAACTACTTAAGCTTAGACACAGGTAAGTAGAGGAAAAGTCACTTGCCCTTTTCCCCCTTCATAAATTCTTTCCTGTTTGGGCTCTTCTAAGAACCCTTTAACCCTAATGTCAGGAGAAGTGTCCCCTAAAAGGCAAACCTGCAGAGGGCAATGCTGTAACACCAACCTCTTCCCTTTTGAAGCGCAACCATCGAGTTCCTTTTGCCCTCAATAGAGCATATCACTTGGTATCCCAAACCTCACTCAGTGTGTATGTTCCCAGTTGTCATAAAGCATAAAGATGATTCCCCGTGTACAATACAATCTATGTTCATGCTTGCAGTGTCTTGTGACCTAAAAACCTGTGGTGCATGCTTGAAACCTGATCTTGGCAGATTTCCACATCGGTCTGTAAGAGGATGAGGATGGTGCTGCAACTCCATTCTGCAAGGCTTCTGCTACCGTCATTGCAGCTTGAGTGTGTTGCTTCCACTTTAAATCTGGGTTAACTAGGGAGTGTGCTGCAAAGCTGGATTCAACCCAGAAGTTAGCCGTGGAGCTACAAAGCCTGGGAAGGGGAGGGCTAAGGCCTTTTCTGTCACAAGCCTAACTTCTCTAGCATTTTGGCTGTATCCTGAAACTGTCCATATTGTGAGGAAACTCTTCCCCTGAGGATGGAGGAAGAACTAATCTTGCTCTTTCTGCTAAGAGAGACTCTACTCTTAACATTCCCATTTGATGAAGAAGCCATGGAGCCTCTCCCATTGAAAAGGGGCCTGGTATACCATGTCAGTCTCTGAAAACACTTCTCTTAATGATCTATCGATTACTTTACACTTCTCTGATGCTTTTTTTGTTATTAATATCTGAGGAGGATGGAAACAGTCCTTGACTACTATAGGCTATGCAATTAAGTTTCCTACATTTTTGGGCTAACTGCAGACATCAGCACACCCAGAGTGCGGGTGAGCCTCACCTTGGGGAAAACCTCTCTGAAGTGTCTATCATCTTGGACAGGACGCGTAAGTTTGGTGGTATCCCTTGTTCTGTTCTCTGTTTCTTTCCTCCAGTTTTGGCCACAGAGAGCTAATGGGCCTCAGAGGGAGTCTGCCTTGTATCACTCTAGTGTCCTCCCCTGTGGAAATGGGCAATTTCTGGTCCTTTCTGCCAGTCTTATTCAGATAGCTGTGTCTGGATACAGGCATACCAAGTTTAACAGCTTTGTTCTCATATGCTCATGTAGACAGAGCAAAAAGGATACTATTGCCTATTCACTTCGCACCTGCTTTCCCACTGCCAAGCCCTATTTCTGTGTTGCAGCTGCTGCTTTCATTCTCTTTATTATCCACTGTCATCCCCTGATCCAATCCTCTTCACTTTTACAAGGAGGAGGACTAGATTTTTGCAGTGTTGCTCTCAAGTAATACATCAGAAAGAATATATTCTCAAAAACCCGGTTTGCTAACACTCTTGGCCCTTCTTTGAGTCTATGCTAAAATCTCTGCTACTGGCAGTAAAAGTTACTTTTATGCCTGAAACTTTTGACCAGATGTCAGGCCTTGTCTATGTTTGATGTGGTTTATCTCTAAATCTTCTGAATGCAGCATGGACAGCGGGTGTCCTGCAGTCTTCTGGATGTCTGTCACTAACTTTCACGCCTACTAGCAGTTGGATGGGAATGCATCATGACATGTTGGCATGGGAAGTGTGCCCATGTACAGGATTGGCTCTTTTTTTTCCACAGAATGAAATGTGTATCTTGATCCTAGACACTTCCTGTGGAGCTGGCTTCTTGTGGGGTGTCCACAATGACTGTCTTATATGGGCTCAGTATTTTGGTTTCTCCCTTAAGTCATGGCTTTCAGTGCTGTGTTTTGTGCTGTACTAGCTTGTCTAGCTGTCTTCTCTTCCCTGTCAGGCAGCCAACAACTTTTTTGTGACAAATTTCTGTTTTTTTTGCTCTCCTTGGCTTATGCTGGATCCTGAAGGTCTCAAACACTTTTCTTGCTCTAGATAACTGTGTTTATCTTTTCAAACTTTCTTTAGGGAGGTCAGGCATCTAGTTCTTCTACCTGATGCTAGTGAGCCAAATTGTCATGCCCATCCTTTGGCTAACTGTTGACCACTGATCCTTGCCTGGTCATCTGAAGAGCAAGCAGATCAAGTAACTGCCTTGATTTTAAGTCTTTTTACAAGCTTAGCGTTTTCTGTCTTGGTGCAGGTCTATAAGCCTCTTTTTAGAGAGCTTGTCATGTTTTCCTTACCTTTTGAGTACCAATGATTTTCTTTTTGTCTACACAAAAAAACCCAAATCTGCCTTCCTTCCTTGTAAACTTGCTTGATTTTACTGCTGCAGTAACTTTTTGCAAAATACTGTTACAGTCAGCATCCCCTAGCATCATGGAGGGGTCTGTCTGTAGAGCTCACTGTAAGGTAACCTTCAGAGTGTTTCAGAAAGGGTCCTCATTCTATTGATAAGCCTTGAACTACTATTTTTCTTAAAGGACCTGGATTCTGAAACACGACCCTTAGAAAAGACTCATCTGCTGTCTTTTGAACGCTGAGCCTGAGTCAGTGCACAAGTCCATCTCTTAATGGGAAACTTTATGTGCAAATACGAAGGTTAATTTTATGAATTAGTATGTCCTGTTTGCACTACTGGTTTACAAATATGGCTTAAAAGACAAGATAGTGGTGAAATGAATGAACAGTTGTCCAGAAAAGCTTCTTAACAAACTTAAGCCCTTTCCTAAGCACCTTTTAAAACTGCTTCATGCAGAAATATACTTAGCAGTTAAAATCAACAGAACAAAATCCAGAACAGCAAGCTCACTGACTCTGTATGTAATTGAGCCAGATCTTGTAGTTCACAATTAATATGAGGCAAGGTGGCTCTTCCAGAAGATGGACTGGGCTGGAACACAACTTTCTGTTGTAGCTGATTTGCTTTGAAGCAGGCGTTCATTAAAGCTAGTATGACCTTGTCAGGGTTGTCTGTTTAGGCAATGATCGCTAGGTGGTTCTGTAGCAGCTTTGCTGACTTCAAAGGAAGCTAGTAATGTGAATGCAAATGAGGTGGTAGTTAACTACGTGTTTTTTGTTGTTTATTTTTCTAGGCTTGTATGACCATTCTCACTAAAGTGGGCTCAAGTAACTCCCATCTGACATGAGGAACTGCAGTTTCTTTCTGCACAGCCGTGCTGCCTTCTTTCTTTCTTGATTTTTAAGATTTCTGTCACTGTCACAGGATAGCTGTGAGGCTCTTGAGGGGAACGTGAATTAAACTTCAAGTGATTTTTTTTTTTTTTTTTAAATGGGTGCTAGGCATTCATTTTGAGCTTTTGGTAGGATAGAAAATGTTGTCACTGAATAGTACCATTTTGAGAAGCTACTTCTCTTTGCTTGTTCTTTTCCCTCTATGCAAATTGTGTTCCGTCTTCAATTGCAATCTACCAAAGAGAGCCAGCAAGCAGTACTTCATTCCTGCATAGCAGTTCTCATTAGCAGGGTAATCGGTCTGTTTATTTGTAGCAAAATTGTTGGAACATTGCACATATTAAGAAATGAAAAATACTTGAATCTCAAGAATTCAGAATGTCACAGTGCAAAAATAGGACATTCTAGCTGGGCTGATATGTAGACTTAATGCATTGTAACAAACCTCGTTTATAACTAACCTCCATTTATAAGTGCCAAAGTAAAAACCAGGTGTTTCACTGGTAGCTATCCTTGTTGTAGTGAACATGTACAGACCTGGTTATGTCAGTCTCTTTCTCTCTTTTTTTTTTTTTTCCCTACTTTGTCGTGTTCAGCATATGAATCTTTGGGTTTTTTTGTCCTATTTCCTGACTGTTCTATTTTAAAAGAAGCATTTAAATATTGATCACATGAAGTAATTTCCTTAAAAGTACTGTATATCGATATTCAGTTCAGATTGGATGTTTCTTCATTATTCTGATGCAGTAAATCATTGAGCCCTTCTATTTTAATGAGTACACTGATTACAGTGCATATTTTTCAGGTTCTCTGTAAGTTCATTATAGTAAGATTTAGACTGTAATCAGTAAACTCTAGCAAAAACTGTGGGCTAAGATTTTAAAGGTGTTGTTGAACTATCCTTTATTTCACAGAGAAGCAGAAATTATTGCCATGTAATTCAGTACTAAATGCTCCACCAGAAAAGAAGAAGCAGAAGTTCTCTTGGAATGGGTCCTGGAAGAGTTCGTTTTTCCATCAAAATTCAGGTTTTGAGTCACTGAACAAGTGGAAATACTTGTTTAGCCTTACAGACAACTGGCCGTTATAAACACGCAAAAGTGAAATGAAATCATTCGATAATTTGCCCACATCCTGGTTATTAAATTATCCTGGATGTAATCTTTTGCTGCTGAAAGAAACGTTATTAGGATAAAGAAAAATTCACTCTTATAATTGTCAGAATAATGTCTTCTCAGGTAGTAGTTCTAACATGACCGGTGTTAAGTGATACAGGTTAGCCAGCTCTGGGGAGGCTAGCCAGGGAAGGAGAGCATAAGCATTATCGGAGAGCTGATAACTTCATTATTTTGTTCCTAAGGTGCTGACTTTTCAGGTTGTCCTAAATACATACAAAAAGAGTAACAGTACTAAATAGCTAGTAAATTCAGTAGATATATTGTATTTGTGCTGAAATGCAAAGAGAACTTGTGTATAATCTTGTCATGTTGTTGTTTTGGTGTGTGTATGAAAATTACCTTTTAATTGATACAGTGGAGTACTGTAACTGGAAACTTCTGTGATCCAGTCAGTAATCAAAGTCTATTTTAATCAAAGTGGAAATTATCACTGTGTTGGTATAGAAACAAGTAAAAACACATTTGTCCTAAGCACCTCCTGACTTACGTAGTTCGTAGTAGCTTTCTGACCTTGTTAGCAATGCCATGTTTTAAAAAATCTGCTTGCTTTCCGAATATGGCAGGGTCCTTTCAATCAGCTTGCGAGAGTGTCGTCCTCTGCTGGCATCTACCTCCGCAGAGGGAGAGCATCCCCCCCCCCACCTCCCTTTTTCTTTTATTTTAATCTTGTTGCTCTATAGAAAATAAGTTTAGGTTGGGGAAGGAAGACATGCAGAAACAGTGAGTTGTCCCTTGTAGGTCCTGATCTAATTCTTGATATTTCACATAGTTTGTATATAGCTAGGATAGCTTGCTCTTCCTTTTGGCAGAGAGCATGCCTGCCCTCCCCCGATCCTACCCTCTTCTCTGATTATCTGAAAAGGGCAGACGAGAGAACTTTGCTTTTAGAAAGTGTTATGATTTCATGAAGTTCATAGGGTGTTTTGGTCTGTAAAAGATCTTTACTAATTTAGGCAGTCAGTTGTTTTGGAGAGTGTGGGGTTTTGTTTTGTTTTTGTCACAGTCCTGCAAATCGATCCATATGAATGCAACTTCTTAGCTGCAAAGATTGGATACATACATTCATTCCACTAATGTTTTAATCCCTGAACGTATATTGACTTGCACAGTGAGCCTGCTGGTTGAGAATTTAACAGTCACAGTGTAGGCTTCCTAATGTCTGAGTATCCTAGAACGGTCTGATTCCTCCTCTGAAACAGAGTCTGAAGGCTTTCACGTGAAGACTAGAAAAGTTAACTTCAAAATATATTCTAGAGATGAACTGTTAATGGGTCAGGCTGTGTACTGCTTCAATATAGCTAGCAGGTTAAACGTATTTGTTTTCCAATTCTTAACTGGGAGTAGAAAGGATTTCTTAGGATTAGATTGATTGTGGGTCCTGGATTCTTCACTGACTAGTACTCTAGAAAAGTGGCTACTCTCTTTGTGCTACAGTGCTGTGATAATTATTTGGAAATATGGTATAAGAGATTTATAACGTGTGAAATGCACAGTCATGCTTAACGAATTTGAACCTTAGAAGCTAGCCATTAAAAAGGAATAAAGTTTTTATTTCAAGTATGCTATCATTTTATACTCTGATAAATGTGGTTGTAAAATGCTTATTGCTTCCAACACATCAGCGTAGCAACCTTGTCCCTGAAACAAAAGCATCTTGCTGGGTTTTTGTTTGTTTTTTAACTGATAGTAAGATGCCAGATGAAACACTAAGAGAGTGGTGCAAGACCTCTCTCTCTCTCTCTCTTTTGGTTGTCAGCCACTTCCTCAAACCAATAGTTTTTCATAATCTCCATACTGATAGCATAAGCCAGTGTGATTCTGCCTTACATCTCCACCAGTTACTGCCAAGATCCAGCTTGGAGTTCTGACCTCTGTCTTGAGAGCTGCTAGCGTTGGCTTAGCTTTTCTAATGCTACGCTTTAAGCTTTTAAAAATGTTTTAGTGGGACATGAATTGAACTCGTTTGGGATGTATATAACTTTCATCTCTAAAAGCAATCAGCATTCTCAGTGTTTTATTTTGTACGCAAGAATTAGCAGTGTGCAACATCTATAAGCTCACCAGGTCCTCTGATAAAACTTAGAAAGAGCAGAGTCAATGTTACAGAAGATATCGAAAAAGAAAAGTATCAGTCAGAAACCGATAAGACTTTTCAATAACACTGTTATTCATAGAACACTTGTAAATTCCTTCTTAACAAAAATATATGTGCAAGTCTCTGCACTGCTAAGGTTTTGTAGAATTACATATTTGAGAGAATTTTAGTTCTGATCCCAAGGTACCATTGGATTTTTATTGTGTAAATTGGTTTTGGTCTTTGCAGGACACTTACCAGTTTGTCTGGTTTTGAAGAATGAATATACCGAGTGCTGGAAGCTGTGCCAGAACCAAGAGCAAAGCACTACTATGTGTTTAGGTCTAATTTGTTTAATTCTAATGATCTGAAAGCATTCTGGATTCAGATAGCATAAGCCATTGACAAATAACTGATCATTATTGTTTTGTATAGTTTGTCCGGTCTTTGTGCATCCCTATTGTATCTAGGTGTTGTGGAGATGTAAGCTTCAGACAAAGCGTTCACCTCTGTTTTCTTTCAGCTGAACTAGCAGTAGCATCAGTGGGTTTCCGAATGCGGATGGGGCTCCAGCAGCTGGCTGTTGTCCTTGTGAGAAACCTAGCTACCTTGGCCAAAAGCCAGTAACACCAGTGGGTACATTTGCTCTCCACAGTCAGCAAGAATTGTCCCTGGACACCAAATAAAAATGGCTTTTTCCTCTCTCTGTTAGCAACAAAGTTATTTTGAGTAGCTGTTCAAGAGTGTTTTGTTAGAAAGTCACCTTGGATGAGGTTGGGCAAAGAACCTACTCAAGTTTGTGACTCTCCAGATACACAATAGAGCTTTGATGAGCGATTCTCACCAAGTGTCCTGTGTATGAGTGTCACAGCATTATATTGTTGTATTGGCATTCATGTTTATAACTTTCAAATGTTTCAGAGAATATATGTCTGTAAATCTTTCTGCTTGCAGAGATGTCTTATGTGCACTGAGGACGCACAAGAAATTCTCTCATGTTTTAATCATTCATCACGTTCCAGTTAAGTTCAAATTCTGCTGGAGAGAACTCTTGTAGAGATCTCAGGAGATGATTCCAATTTCCCTCCCAACAGCTGTGATGAAAGATTATTAACTGTGCATGTATAGAGCATAAAGAACAGCCCATTTCAGATCTCAATGAATGGTAATCTAGATCTTTGATTCTTAGCTATTCTTTAAGATTGAAAAAAAAACTATCAAGCACAGCTGAGCCACTTACACTAAACAACAGTGACTCAGCACTTTGATTTGCCAATAGACACATCATTATCTTCTGTTCTTTATATGTCAAAACAGCGTAGGAGTGTAAAATATTAAACGCTGATAAGGATTTGTACACCAAACTTGTGTTTAGATGATTTTTAAAAGTTGTTCTAACGTAAAGGAGGAAATAATTTGACTTTCATTTCTTTCTGTTTATTAAAACAGCAGTAAATGAACTGGTTATACAGTATGTGCACCGATCTTTTCTGCCAGCTAGATATATTGGAAATACCAGAACACTAGAAATATTTCCACTTTCTAATAGTAATACATCTTAGTTATTCTATACTAGCCACAGTATTGTGATTATACCTGTAGAACAGAGAGGGATAGTAATCCAATACCTCCATATGCTCCATAATAATCCTGTGGTTAATAATACCCTGTATTTTTTGTTTTCAAGTAAACCAAATGTATTGATTTCTAAAGAATAAGCCATTTCTGCTGTGTTCTGGCAACAAGCGTTGATGTTGATGGTAAGACTTTCTCAGGCTACTGGTTTCTGGTGCAAGAGGTGATGAGTTCATTCCAGTAGATCTCTGCAGGAGCCCAGTGAATAGTAGCATTGCTTTACCCAACAGGCCTGTATATTGGTTATGGCTGCAGGAAAACAACTCAGGCTGCTAACCTGTGACCTGCTAGAGCTGCATTACTACTAACCTACAGGTGTGGTGCATGTTAGCAGGTCATAGCAGTGCAGAGTGTCACCTGAGGCTCACAGGCAGAGCCTGCAAACTTGTATTGAAGAAGTACAGACTCTGCATGTGATAGTTAGTGCAAGTTAGTTTTTTGGTTGGGTGCAAGAAAAAAATTGTCTTTGCCCTGAAAAGAATGTTTAACTCAAAGTAGCAAACTCAGTTAACTGTGTTTCCTTCTTTTGTAGTTGCTAGATATTAGAAAAGGTAGCAATTACTGAAATTTCAGTGTGTTCCTTACAGGCAATCTGTGCTTCTCCACCTTCTGAATGAAGACTTATTTTCATGGTTCTTTCTTGCAGGCTATGTTCTGAAATGTTTTAATTAATAACAAAATCTTGAAAGAGATGCACACAAATGAGGGGAAGTGGAAGATTTCAGATGAGATAGTTGGAAGCAGATGCAGGCTTTTTAAAAATGGCAGGAGTTGCAAAGGAAGATATTCATGTGTCAGGTATGGTTACTCCACATTTCCTCGTATAAGACAAGAAACTTCAAAGGAGAGGACCAGAAACTAACAGCTGAAGCACTGTGACTTGAGTAGTGTAAAAACTGTCAAGCTGAGGTTTCTTTGATATGACACTATGACTGTCTAGTACAGAGCTCCTACTTGCAGGAAAGTCTGTCTTCTACAACTGTAAAGGGATACTGCTTTCCACCCTGACGCAATCTGACAAGATTGTATAGCAGACATGGTATTCATTTGATAGATGCTCTTATCACAAGATAGATAAATTCAGAAATAAAATACTTCTGCAGGAAAAAGAAAAAAAACTCTGGAAAAAGTTTATGACAAGAAATAGTGTGCCTATTCAAATGATCTGAAGTTCTTTGAGAGAAGCCTATAACAGGATGACATAAAGAAAAAGAGGGTTGCTTTGCTTCTACAACTAGAAAAATCTCTGCCCAGAAATTACGCGTTTGTTAACCAACCATCCATCTTCATACACAACACCCCTTTTTCCTTCAGCAGCCAAGGTGACATGATTGCTCCAACCATGCCACCGGCCTCTCCTCCTGGTTTGGGGCTGTTGTGGGCTGCTTCTTTTCCCATCTCAATTCTAGGTAGGTTGTGTTGAGAGAGTGGTTGGAGGACTGGGAAGTATAACAGAAATTTGGAATTAGCCCTGTCCGCCTTTAGCTATATGGGGAAAGAAACCCACTGCTGTGTAAGAGCTGAGGCTATATTAAAATTTATCAATCCTAAATGCTACATTATTGCATAGGTAAATATCTTTTGGGATTGTCAGTAATGTGTAACCAATGGCATGATAAATGGTGATTTGGACAACCTTCAGATTTAAATTTGTAATTATTTTTATGTTATAAACATAAACAGTAGTTTCATCTTGCTCAGCAAAATAAAATGGCATGCAGTTTTAAATTTACTGCATGCAGAAAGTACTGTAAGTGAATATGGAGAGCAGTAACATTATTTTGTAGTTACCAAGAAAGCTACAAATAGTGATAGGGTTGATGTTTTGCTTGTTGTCATTATTTGGGTATCAACCTTTTTCTTTTCTTTTCTTTTTTTAATATTCTTTTTAGAGATTCAGATGAAGCCTTTGGGGAAAAATACCAGAGAAGTCAGTGTCTTAGGCTGTATTTCTTTCTTTCTCCACAAGGGCCACTTATTTTATTACAGTTACAGTTTAAATATTGGTTTCTACTCCCCTCACACGCCTCAGTTCCTAACAATTGCTGCAGGTGGGCAGCCCCCCGGTAACCTTTCGCACTTACTCTGTGCTCCTCCATCCCTTGATGAAGCTGAGCTGATGATGGAAGATGGTTATTCCTTCTCCACATCCCCTTCTTTCTCCTCACTCAGAATAATTTTGAGGGAGGGTCAGAGAGAAATGCTACTGAAAGCAGAGAAATTGAAGTCTGCGACTCTGCTTGGAGCTGGAATACTTCATTCCTAGGCACCAGCAATCACAGATTACCTCTGGTTGCTCTGCAGAGGAGGGCTCGTGTTTCCCATGCTGTTGATGTGTGGGGTCCTGTCCTAACAGCAGGAGAACGCTGAGGGTGGAAGTCTCACACAGATAATTGCTCCCTTTTCTGACTTCACAGCAGCTTCTCAGAGCAGCAGTTGCTCATGCTGCAGCAGACCTTTTGAATGCGCTCAGGATGAGTTTCAGACTCCTGAAACTTTCAGAACAATTGTGGCTCTGGTTGGTGCCAGCGGAAGCTGTGGTGGGCTGGGCAGGAGAACATGTGCTGTTTCCTCTTTGCAGGGACTCTGGAGAGGCATGTAATCAGAAGCTTGTTTTAGGTCCTAACTGCTTATGCCTTAGGGGATTGTGGGACTTGATCCTTTGATTCTATCCTAACTAAAACAACAACAACAACAACAAAAACTTACTACAGGAGCAGCATCAAAACAATATTTTGTTTAATTTTCTCTTCACACGGAAAGAAAATTAACAGAAATAGTGGCATTTTATGACGATGTAATACGAGGTGCATGTGAAATAGCAAGGGGTAGTTACTGCATTCTCAAGGCTAGATCTCTGCTCACTGCTCTGGGTGAGGAATGTGTGTAAAGAGGAAGGTAAAAGATCACAGCACTCTGTGATATTAATCATGGCAAAGCAGAGCTTGTCATACATGTTATCTGAAGTATTATACATAAAGTACTAAAGATATCCGTATCTTATATTAAACATTTGTTCTAGGATTCATCCAAGTGACACCTTAATGTACTGCTTGCTTCTGTGTGATAACACTTCCTATTCTTTTTGTTCCTTCACTCTCTAAAGCCAGTTATAATAATGCAAAATGAACATTTCCAGTTCTGTCAAGAGTTTTTAAACTCATATATTTCTAGCACCACCCACTGCTTTTAATCCCAATAGGATTTTTAACTGTTTCTGTCTGTGCCTTTGTTTTTCCCCCAGGAACTACTAAAGTTTAAAAGAAAATCTTTCTTAAGTAAATGGAAGATGGAGTTCAGGTTTATCCATCCCTTTCTTTTGCTGAGCATACCTGATGTCTCCTATGTCAGGAGATCTTTTTGCTTCTATTTAGTATCTTAATGAGCAAACTGCTAAGTTGCTTTAAAAGTTAGAAAGTGAGCAGCCAGTATTTTACAAAATTTTGTCATTTTTAACTCTATAAAAGATCTTATAGAAGCGACAGAATTACACTGTACTAAGAGTCTCTCTTTCTGAAAAAGCTTTTGCAGCCTCTGATAGTCCTTTCATGCCATAAATTATTTGCTAATCATTTCAACAGTGAGAAACTACTTTCAGTGGAACTGACTTTTAAAATCTTAATTAGGGGCTTTATGTTTGAATGTTTTTGAGGATAAGAGATGTTTACATGAACAGGTACAGTGAATAGGACAAATGGTAGGCCTGCAAGATGTCACGAATGACTGAATGGGAAGGAACAGATGTCCGAGGCAAGAAAATAAATATGAAGTGATTGTCAGCCTGGATGTTTCAGGTTCTAGCAGTGACGCCCCAGGATTTGTTTCTTTTCTCAGGGTATACAGCTGGCAAAGTACCAACTGAATGATGTTGCAGGAGTGCACAGGCATTTGTAGTGGGCTCTGCAGCTGCTCTGCCAGGTTGCAACTCCTCTAGTTTCTTTCTTTCTGGGGGGAGCTGGCTTGTTTGCCCAGTGGCAGGGAGGGTGCCTGGCCCTCCCCACTCTTCCGTGGGTGCAAGCACAAGGGAGGTAGCTTGTAGCAGCAGGGGCAGCGGCAGCTTATTGCCAGCAAGGTGCAGGGTTTGACACCAGTAATTTATAAGTCAAGTTTCAGGCTCTCTGCCTTCCTTGTGTGGCTTCAGTGGGACCACTAAGACAAGGCATGGATTTGCTCACTGAGGGAGTAAGAAGGATTTAGTGCCACTGCTGGGGAGCAGCAGATAGAGGGAGTAAGTTTTCCCGGTAGGTGCTAGAGCAGCCTCTCCCACCGCTCTGCCTTTGGGACTGGGCCAGGACCTTGCCCTGCGGTCCCAGAGACAGCAGTGCTGTTGGGTGGTGAGTGATCTCCTCTTCAAGTGATATACATGGGGACAAGGAGCTCTGTCCCAGCTATTCATGTATCCCTCTGAAGAGGGAGGTCCTGGCCAAGATGAGCAGATGTGGGAGGAGAGGCATAAAGTAACTTGATTTTACCTTTGCTCTTTCATCCTTATTATTTTAATAGAGAAATAGTAACAGTCAGCTTAGCCTTAGCATCTTGAGAACTGGTAATCATCGCTGATCTGTAGTAAATGTCCTCTGAGAACAGAAGGCATAGAGAAGGGAGTGAATCATAGATTTCCTGCAGAGAACTGAACTACAAGCAGTAAGAAAGAACTGAAAGAAAAGAGGGCTCTTTTATAACCAGACTTTAATAAACCACTAAGTTTCACAATCTCCTATAGCAAACCAGTCAGTATGGAGAAAAAGAAGTAAGAAAAAGGAAAATGTAAGATGGGCTAGCTGAGCTAGATAATGACCTATTTCTTATCTACAAGTCTGGACTTACTGAAAGATCATTCCACTTCTCCTCAGCCAAATATTTTTATTGACCTAATTGATTTCTCCTCCTCTTCCAACTTGTCCATTTTGAATTCTTAGTAAGGAGGAGAACTCCTGACCTGCTAAATCTGAAATTCCCTCAACCCTGAACATATAAGTGCATATGCTTTTAGACTGGCTCTTGTGCTTTACCCCCACCCCCATCTTCAAGTTTTGTTCATTTATGGTCACAGCTATCCAGCTGTATGAAAAATAGACCTGTAATCTTAAAGCCTATTTATAATATTTAAAGCATTGTGTGACCATAGTCAAGCTGTAGTCAAGTCAGGATTCTCAAACATGGTTTAAACCCAAATCTCCTTTTTTAAACTTTGAATCCACTTTAGTATAGTCACTGCCTAGTCTGTCAAAAAAAATTGTACCAGATACACTGATCATTTTGGGACCAGTGGCATTCAAGCTCCTCTAAACATGGTTAAGAAAACAAAAAAAAAAAAAAAAAATCAAGCCTTCTTCCTTCACTCTCATTTTGCTGTAAATGGCACTTTAAAAACATGCTTGAGGATAGGCTCTGAAAGTAAACACCATGTTCTGAGAGTCCAGAGCAAACTGAGCTAAGAAAATTGGTACTATTCAAAAACTGGTGTCTGTACCTGTTTAGGCCCACTTTTTCCTGTTAAAATGCTGTTACTGATGCTGAGCATGAAGCCCACGAGCCTCAACAGTTAGTTAAGTGACTTGTTAAACTCTGACAAGGTCTTCTGAAGGCATCAGTTTGCCTGAATGTTAGTTGAACTGGCAGACGATTAACCCACATTTTTCTGAGTTCACTGATAAGTTAATAAAGGCTTACAGATGATCAATTTATGTAAAAAGACTTTCTGTCCTCACTGCCTTACTTTAAGATAAGAACTTTCTGCTTTTTTGATAGTCTGTTCCATTTTGTATTGTTCAGGTAGATTTTTGTCTAATAACAGAAGATATTGAAGCAGATTCTGAGATTCTTTTTAATCACTAATGGCATAGTTTTCTATTGTTGTTTTCTGTATATAACAGAAAATATTCTTTTCTTCTCCATCATTCAAACTCAGTAGCCCTAAAAAAGTAAATACCAGGAACTTAGACTTCATTAATGCAGAAGGGCCATAATGGAACATAAAACCAATAGATTTTACAAATGTTTTTGCAAGGTAACTAAAACCTTGTATCTGGATGGTTTTAAAAAGTAATAAAATTCATTGTACACTGTTGTCATTCCTCACACTTCTTGTCTCTAATTTTTAGGCTTACAATAGAAAATAAATTTTATTTAAGAAATAAGAGTAATGAGGATGTTTTTGAAATGGGCAGCATTTTCTTATTTCTCTAAAATTCTGACTAGATGTATAAAGAGGCAGAATTTTCATGATAGAAAAGTGAAAAATTACTGTTCTGTAGATCAAATGTTAACAGAGTAAACTAGTGATTAAGCATTCTGCTGGTCTGCATTTCATATAATCATTACTTTTTAAAATGTGACTAGTTATGAACTAGATCTTGCATGATATTCTAACATGGCAGCTGTGTCTCTGTGCAAATTACAAAGGGAAAAAATCTTTTTTTTTTTTCCCCAAAAGCCCAGAAGGAATCAGCTGAAACATAACATGTTAACATTTTTAAAATAGTAAATATTCTTAAATATACTGGAATTTAAATGAAACAACATGCTTTTGCCCTATTGAAACAAGTCAAAATTATTAAGCTTCTTTTAGATTCCAAACTTTGTTGAAATAGATCTGCTTTTACATAGTGTTATCAGGGTTGGTTTGGTTGGTTTGATGGAATTACTTTTTTTCTGCTGGCAAGTTCTTTTCCCAGAATATTCTGTCCAACTCTTATTTCAAGTATCTACAGGCTGTTTTACAGCCAATCCTTTTCTTACCGCAAAGTAGATTTTGAAATTAGTCTTGATTTATACTGCCCTGATAGCAGAACCAAGCCTTTAGATGAAGATGCTTTGAGCTAGAAGCACACAAAACTTGCGAAGATTGTGAAAACCAGACAGGCTACTGTTTAATTCATTGGCATATAAAGCTGTTAATATTGTATACAGAGATGAAAACTTAAAAAAGAAAAAAAAATCTGTATTTGTTTGTCGTGATTGGAACCTGTAGGACTATGATTTGTTCTAGAAACAGCAAAACATTAGTTTACTGCTACTGCCATTCAGTGGTCTGTAGGTGATCAGCTGGTATATCACTGCATAGTTTCTCCTCTGTAATTTGGCAGCATTCTAGTTAATGCTTGGCTCTTGCATTAAATCCAGCATTTTCCATACTAGAGAGAGCTAATGTCTTGTTCTCCAAATGTTAGTTATGTTATAGCTCAACCCAACTTCTAAAGCAACTTTTTTGTAATTTCTTATATTTTGCTTTGTTGTTGTTTGATCAGTGCAGGTACAAATATTTAATGTTTTGCATTTACTTAAAGTATCTTAAAATCAGCATATTTGTTTCTTCTCTAGTCTTAAAAAAAAAAAAATAATGAGATTTTTTTCCCACTTAATAATAGGCGAGTGCAAGCTCTTTGCATTCCAGCAATTCATCTGCATATGACTGCGGCCACCATGCAAGTCAGCCAGCAAGATTTTGAAAAGGCTCAAGAGCAGCTGAAGCTTTTGAAAAAGGATCCTGGGAATGAAGTTAAATTGAAGCTCTACGCTTTGTTTAAACAGGTGGGTTTGACTTGTTTTGTTTTTAAAGGGGCAATTATAATCTGAGGGGATGGACCCATAAAATATATATTTAACATGTGGGCTGTTCCAACGTATTTTGTCTTAACAAGCTTTTCATTTCAAATGGTCAAATTCTGTTTTCAAAATGCTAGCACCTCAAACTCTGCCTGCATTCAGAGGAAAGGCAGACTGTTTCATCTTGTAAAATGCCCTTTGAATAGAAACCTTATTCAATGGAACACAGCCAAATTACATCCACTGTGACACCTTCCATATAATATGCCCTGTATTGATGCAGCACAGGAAAATTGCTGGTGTCCAGGAAAAATGAGAATGCCACATGCTTTCTCTTAACTTTGTTTTATCTGCAGACAGTCAGCTGGTCCTGTAATCTAGCACTATTGACATTTGAAAGTTGACTCTGTGTGTGTGTGGGGGGGGGGTTGTTTTTTTAATTCAAGGAACTCTTTCTCCACACTTACTCTGAGTAAAGGTTATTCTTCACTACAGCATAGAAGGAGACTCTGTAGATACAGCTGCAAGTCCTTAGGGGGATTTGTACTGGTATTTAGGGAAGTATTTGTGGATCAAGACTGGCTACAGGGTCAGTACAGGCTGTGGCTTCTTATATTGAAGAAGGCAATCAATCATTCCTTTAAATAAAAACTTCTTAAAAACAATAGAATGTTTCAGGTAATTTCAGCAACTAGCAATAATAAGCTCATAAATATTTAGAGTTGTCAGATAGAAAAGATATGTTTATCTCTGATAGTGTACCTTTCTTCAGGAAAATTGATTATAGAGTACTTTAGGATAGCTGGGAACTTTGCAGGTCATCTTGTCCAACCACCTTGCTCAAAACAGGGCCAGCTTTGAAGTTAGTTCCAACTTAATAGATCTTAGGCAATGATATATTTGTTCAAACAACTTACACTTCTAAAACTTTCTTTTAAAATATATAGCTTTCACAATTTTGAGATAGGTTGCTGAGAACATATGCATGTATATTTTGAAGTTAATGTCTCTTATTGGTTAGGGGCATCTGAAAGCCCAGCACCAGCTATTAGGAAATGGCAAGCATAGAAGTTTCATGGTATGCAGACTGTCTGAATACAGCCCAACAATTAGATTTTCCTTCCCTCAGAGCTGAATTTTGTATTCTGATCACATACATCTTCCTAAAGGCTGTTTTCTTTTCTACCAAGACATCTGAACTTTAATCAAAGATTTAAATAAGTTTGTTTCACTTTCTTTCCAGGCTACTGAGGGTCCCTGCAATTCTCCAAAACCAGGTATGCTGGACTTTGTCAAGAAGGCCAAATGGGATGCATGGAATTCTCTTGGCAATTTGTCTCAGGTGATGATATCTATAGTTTCATTTAGGTACTTTGTGAATTACTGTAGCTTCAAGTGCCTGGTTTCTAAATGAATGTTGTCTTAACATACTATGTGCTCACTGAGGGCCTCTGCTTCAGACACCAAAATGTTTTGCACTGTATTCTCATAATCATTTTAATACTTTAATGTTTGGAGAATTTTTTCCTGTGTAAGCCTAGTTTTAAATTATTACTAACAGCTTCCACCAGTGTAAGAGATCTTACGTGTGGGGTAGCTTACAATAAAAATGTAGTTTTTAACATTATGTCATATTCTACTGTTTCCTTTAAGAGAGATGGACTGAGCCTCACTCTTCTTACAGATGTGTTCCTTGACTTGTGATCCTTCTCTCTGTTGTTCTCACAGATCTTACTATTATATGGAGGTAGACTGAAACTCTGGGTCGGGAGGAGGAGAAAACATTCCATCTGTAGCAAGTCCTACCAGTCATTAATTATTCTTATCCATTCTTTCTGTCAAATACAGAAGTACAGGAATTAGATGCCCTCGGAGGAAGGTTAAATGGTGAAGATTTGTACACAGTTTTGCTTTAGCCAAAATGAAAAGTCTACCTCGAGAACAGAATTAGGCCTCTCTTGTGATTTCACATACTATTAAACCTTGTCTATCTGTCTCTTTCTCTCTCTCCCTATTTAGACAAAGAACAAATCCATGAATCCAGCATGATTATTGATAACTTTGTCACCTTAAAAAGTTGGTCTCTAACTAAAAGACTAGAAAAAAGTGGCAATAAAAATGGTGTATTGAGAGCCTCTTTTCATTCTTGCTCAGTTGATCTTGAGATCTTTATTACCTTTTACAACCTTTTGAGAAGTCTTTACCTCAAGCGAAGTGAGCAGGCAGAATATAGAGTAAAAGGTACATAAGTATTCTATTTTCATGCAGATTGTCTTAAGTCTGATATTACACATAGCTATTATGCATAGCACAGTTTCTTCTGCTGGTAGTAAATGAAGGAAACATAAGCTTTACAAACAAGCTGTGTCACTAATGCATTAGGCCTCCTGTTCGGGAATAGTTTTGGAAGTTAGTCTTAGATACTACTTAACACATAGATAACTACTTAACCTTTTTTTTTAATTTTTTTTTTCCACGTGCTTTGGGTTATTTCGTTTGTGTGTGCTGAAAGGAACTCAATGAGGTCAGGATATCACTGTGGGGGAGCTGGGGAAAGGACAGGAACTAGGAAAGGTTTTGTGGTCCCCTCCCCCCCCCCCCCCATGGCACTGTGCATCTCTTCGGAGTAGCTAACAAATACTCAAGGAGAAGATTCTACTCTTGAAGTTATAGTGGAGAGGGAATAAATATTTTCATGTACTAGAGATTACAGAAATTCCTGAAGTATAACATCATTTCAAGGAAATAGATTGTAACAACCAAGCATTTACAATTCTTTTTAATCACTACTTACTGTAGACATGGGGGGGCAGGGTTCTTAGGCCTTTGCATGTCATGTCTGTGCTAAATGCTAACTAGCATCTGTAAGCAATTTTTAAATGCCATGGACCCATTTCAGTATTCTTATTTCCAGCAAAACATAATGTTCTAAAACAAAAATTTTTTTTTTTGTTGTTGGAGAAATGCCCAACTGGAAAGCAGCAATAAAGGATTCATGAATTGAAGTGGGTAAATGCTGTGATTATGATAGAGGGCTTTCAGGTATTCTCAGACACGGATGGGGGCATTTCTCAAAAAAATTGTCATTATCGTCCGGCATTTATGCACTTTATCTTGCAGATCCTTTGTTGTGATTAAATCCACCTGGAAGACAGCAATCTGCAGTATTTAAATACAGTACCTTCTTATTTTCACCTTAATTAGCATACTTTCTAATGGAGAGATTTTTTTTCGTTTATCCTGAGGTCATGCACCCTTTTTTTTTTTTTATGGCTTCCCATTTTAAGAATAGCAGAACAAACTGGTTAGGATTTCAGCATTTGATAATGTTGTGGGATTTTTCTCTTTGCAGGATAATGCCAAACAGAAATACACTGAGCTTGTCTCAAGTCTGGTCTCTGCAGAATCTTCTAGCCAGGTGAAAGATGCTGCTCCAGAAGAGAGCAGACATGATGGCTATGAGACAATAATAGTTACTACCAAAAACAACATCACAAAGATAATGTTTAACCGACCTGAGAGGAAAAATGCCATCAGCCATAAGGTAAAGAAACTGACTTGAGAGGTTTAACTGTTTTTTCTTTCATGGGTAAGTTACTCAAGCTTTTAAAGGATCATTGCTACAGGTTTAGCAAAACTGACTGAAGCATAGTGATCTGAATCTTATGAAGGTTTAATGCCTTGTCTCCAATGACAGTCTAAGGTATAGAGATGCCATACAAAGTCAAACCACTCTGCTAACATTTTACAGGCTTTTAAAAGATTGGGGTTTGCTGTGCCTCTTTTTTTTTTAAGTTAGGATAGAATTATGGTCAGCACTAAACTGAGACAGCAACCTGTAGGAACACCAGTTTGCTTTTTGGAGACAAGATTTGACTATAGTCTTGCTTCTAACAAAGAATGTGGACAGCCTCATTTGGCTCAGCAGTGTTGTATTTGTGTCTAGATAGTTGTCCTGTTCCTATAGCTATCTTCATGAGGAAATCCATCTTGTTGGAGAAGCCACGTAATCATCCTGTTTCACAACTGCAAAAATGCCAGAGCTGGGACTCCCCCCCCCCCCTAATTCTTTAATATATTATTTTGCCCACTTGTCATACTACTTTTCAGGTTTTAAAATAAGCTGTTTCCAGTTAATGTTTATTTCACAAAAGACCTTATTTTGACCTTTAGATTTGCATTGGAAGTCTGAGTATTGCAAGCTTGTGTCTTTATGGTCAGAAATACTTTGTGCCATACTTAACTTCCTGTGGATGCACATTTTCTATGCATTTAAAAGAACCATACTTAAACTATCTCTCAAATTCCTTGTTGTCAGTGTGGATCTCCTTTTTATGATCTCTTAAGCATCACAACTGTTCTTTGTTGATTTTCCTCTTATGCAGATGTACAGAGAAATTATCAAAGCGCTTGAAGAAGCTGCCAAAAATGATTCTACCATAGCAGTTATTACTGGTACTGCATTTTTTTTATGCCTCTCTTACATTCATTTTATTTTATGCCAAAGTACAGTCCTGACATGAGCTATCTACCTGTATTTAGGCTAAGACAGAATTGTGTATAAGTGAGGAAATTGCTTCCTTTAGTATAGACCAAAGGTTTTCCAAAGTGTTTTGGCAAAATTCTGTCAAGATGGTGTTTCAAATTCTTCAGCAGGCTTGCTGCAAGATGAACATGGGATACTCTAAAGATTGTATTACTTTTAAATAGCTGATCTCTCTGCTCTGCAGCTTCTTCACTATAGCTTTTGGAGTTCATCTGGATGGCTTTAGTCAATTTTGTCTACCTCTGTCATGCATCAGAACATATTAAAAACAAACCCCTCAAATACTGCACTGGAATGCCCAACAGAAGTTTACAGTGCATCTTTACTTATGATCATACAAAAAACTGATAACTGATTTTGATTTTTCTGTGGCTGTCTTGGAAAAGAGTTGTCCAGACAAGCTGCAATCTGGCCCACCTGTATACATCCCAGTCACCAGACACATGATGTGTACAACTGGACGACTGCAGCCATAGTGCGAAAGGGCAGTCCGAAGTCATGCTGCCTGTGAAGTCACGCTGCTCTGGTGACATCATGTTTGAATTCTAGAGAGGACTCTTTGGTCTGTTTCTATCTGATACCAACTGAACAACATTGTGGCAAGGGCAGGTGAGAGGAACAGAATGGCTGTGGCAGGCTCTGCCTGTCTGGCTCATCTTCATTGCAGGTAGGTGTGCTCTTGCGCATGCATTTAGGAAATTAGTCAAAGCTTGAGGCTTGCAGCTAAGTAGTGTGGACATCAGGTGATTTGGGCTTGAGCCAGTTTACCCTTTGTCACTTATGAGGTAGTTGTGTGTGTTCATGTCTGCTATTTTCTTTACCATCACCCTCATATTCCCAGGACACTGAATTTCCTTTCATTAGCAATGACTAAGCACAACAATCCTTACAGCATGAGAAAGGCTCTTCACACAGCTGGAATGTGTAGCAAGTGCGTAGCTAGGAGTAAACTGCAAACTCTCCTGCACAAACCTTTCTGTTCCCTGTGAACTCTTACTATCTAAGAGCACTGCAGCATAAAGGAATACATATACTAAACAGAAAAGCCTGATCCTGTAAATGTCCTCATGGAACAGAGGATGATTTAGAGAATTAAATCATGCAGTCATTGTCCTCTGTAGCTTTTAAATACTCCTTGCTTTTTGCAATGTGCCTCAAACTCTCTTATACCTTTGCCAACAGGTTATCTACTTTCTACTGAAAAATACATCATTCAGTACAATGATTTCAATGCAGTGCTGTCATTCTTCTCCTTAGACTGCTATGCCATTTTCCCAATAGGACATAATAAAAGTGAAACTTGCACTACACTTTAAATAGGTTATTCTGTTTACTTCTGAATCTTGTGTCAGTTTGAAGGGGAGTGAAGGGAGATGCATAAACTTATACATATGTATGTGTATGTATGTATATTTTTAATATATACATTCTTTTTGTTTTAAAAAATATTTCTTACTACTTGCTGTGTGAATGATTGTGAACTGACAGAAGAAAACTAAGCAAGTACTCAGGGAAAGAAAGAAATGACGCACTTTTCATCTGACAGTATTATTCTAAACTGTAGATGTCCTTTAAGATACTGTTTATACTTTGAGACAATTCCTCTAATTACTTAATATTGTTAGAATGAAATTCTTTTGTAACTGTAATGCATGGAAGGTCTTTTATCTTGTCCACTCAGAAAACATTGGTACATTTATTTATGTGTTCTCTGCAGGAAATGGAGAGTACTATTGTAGTGGAAACGATCTGAATAATTTTACTAATGCCGAAGCTGGTGAAACTGAGAAGATGGCAAAAAATGGAGCAGTACTACTCAAGTAGATCATCTTGGTTTCATATATACATAAATTACTGTAATGGGTAAAATATGATTTGCAGGCATTGTTAGAAAGCATGACAGTAGGGACTGAGTTATGCTAAGTACAATACATCCAGTTAGATGACTGTGTCAAAAAGTCCTTGTGTAGATGTACACTGTGAGTTATGTGGGAGAAGTAGTATTAATCACATCAAATAAAAGAGGAAATGAGATGCATATTAGAAATTTTTTTTTAAGTACAGTGATGCTAGAGACTTGATTTTATCTTTAAGCCCCAAAGTATGTGCAGATATAATGCTAAAAACAGGATTTTGTTTTTATCATTTGTAAACTACAATGAAAAAAATGCGCTCTCTCTTTTTCTTTTTCTTTTTTTTTTTTTTTTGCCTATCAAACAATGCACTAGCATGTTGCTTTGAATAGAGACTAGGTGCAGCAGGCTTGCCCAAAATGGCCCAGGAAGTCTGATACCTTAGTTCCATCCTTGAGTCTCAATCTATATGTTAAGTTAGTTTATCTTCTAAGGTCAAGGAAGATGAGGGACATCATCTGACACAGTGGCTGAAGTGGTTCTTGGGACAAACAACAGTCTGTCTTTCCTACTCAATTTTAAGCAGATTTTGTCTTCCTTTTACATCTATACGTGACGAGAGATGCTTGTGGGTTTGGATTCTTACCTCAAGCACTTGCAATTGATGAAATATGCAGAAAAGCAAACGGTGGTTTTGATTTCTGTTTTAAAGATGAATTGCAAGTACTCAGTTTTGTGGCTTTTACTTATGCAAGCTATCTGTGGATCACAGTTGCCCCTGCAAAGTGACAATGACAACAGTCCTAAACTGTTACAAAAATGTTATTCAGCAGTATCTGACAAGTGTTCCAGCCAGCCATGCTTTGTAGGACATTCATCACAATGCACAGTCTAACATGTATACTTTATGATCTTTCACCTTGCTCTTGTCAGAAGACTGTCTTTTTTATCCTGTTAATATTGCACAAGTGCAGTGCTTCATTACAACTGATGCACAGAGAGGCCGGAGAAGTGGAGTCTTTACGACTGTTCACTTTTGAAAAAAATATATTTTGAGAATATATTTTGCACTCTTTAGATAGTGAAGCAGCTGTCAAATATAACAAAACACTCTTTTTCAAACCTATACAGAAGAGCACTAGGGAAATCTGTGTCGTGGTAGCTGCTGGGGCTTCACTGCAGAACAGAATCTGTGAAGAGAAAGAATATCCCAAGAATGGAATTGGGATGGATAGACAGGTAGGCAGGTAGGTAGGTAGACAGGACAAAAGATTGTTCTTGGTAGTTAGCTGTAGTCAGTAACCGTAGCTGAAGAAGAGAGCCCTTTCATAAGTTGATTGCAGCATCTAAGAAAGCTGGGCTGACATGCACATATTTGGTTCTTGGTCAGGACATAAAAGTATTTCAGGTAGTGCTTATTTTCTTTGTCAGTATTCATTTAGGAAAGGATCAAAAACATATGCTGTCTAGGATATAGCCCATGATTTTTTGTTTTGCAGTACCTAATCATGTCTGTTTGAAAGCAGTTTATATTTGATTAAAAAAAAAAAAAAAGACTAGGATGCATCTTACTCTCACATTCTGTTTTTCCTTCTCTCCAGAGAGTTTGTGGCCCACTTTATTGATTTCCCTAAACCACTGATTGCAGTGGTGAATGGCCCAGCCATTGGAATCTCTGTAACACTCCTTGGATTGTGTGACATTGTCTACGCTTCTGACACGGTAAATACATTACATAGCTGATCCAAAGACAGTATTTAAAGGTCTTTCTGTAGCAAGTAGTATTTGGTTCAGAAAAGCACACACGAGTGTAAGAACTTCTTATGTCACATTGAAGAACACCTATATTAATTAGCAACATAGGGTCATGCATCAGCCGATGCTTAACATGCACGGAACTTCTCTGCTGTAGTTACATTATTGAGGTACTGAGCTCCAGTTTAGAAACTTTTTACTGTACCCTTTACTGTATCAAAAGGTACAGTAGCTGATGTGAGATGATAACTGCAAAGCCACTTGAGCCGAGGTGGGGGGTGAGAACAAAAGATTATTATGGAATGGAAGTGCAGTAACTAGCATGTTACCAAATCTATGTTTAAAGACAACTCGAAAAGCTGTGGTTTACCCAACTCAAGATTCCTTTTAAGAAAACTTGCCAAATGTACAAAAAGGCTACATTAAAGCATAGCACAGAATCCTATTATATCAGTTATTTCTTGTTCCCTCTGTTCTTCTGTACAAGGTTAGTAAACAAACATAGAACTTAAGCCCAGGTGTTAAATCATTTTAGGCAAGCTGTTGCTTCTTGAGCTGGAAGTGTCTATAATGGGTGGTACTTTTAGAATCCTTCTTCAGCAGCTGTGTTGGATTTTTTCCCCTGAAGTTCCTGCTGGGTCGGTGGTTTATCACTATGAGACTTAGGAAAATTGAGCTGCAAGGGTCCTTGTGCTTGCCTCAAGACAGGATCAGCTAGGACCATGTCACTCCTGACATGCGATTGTATAATGTACTTGATTTATTCAGTCTATTCCAGTCTGAGTCTCTCTTTTGTTAGAAGCTTGTTGGGTTTTCCTTCTCTCTCTCCCCTGCTCCCCACCATCTGATCTTTCTGGCTCCAGGCTGAACCTATTGTTTCTTGTTTATGGATTTAAAGAACAGACTTTTCATTCTCCCTTGCAAGAGCCTCCGGTATACTTAAAAACTATTAGATACATCTCAAGTTTACCTCCACTCTTTCTGTCAATTCTTTTTGGAGCTAAACAAGGCAATTCATTCAGTCATTCCTCATGTGCTTTCTTAGACCTGTGACCATGTTCCTCTGGACTCTCTCTGGTCATTCCAAGTCTCTCTTGAAGCATGATACAAACTGGACACATCACTCCAGCTCATCTATTACCAATATAAAATAGAGAAGTATTTCTCCATGTTTTGTGGGTGTGTTCCTGTTTTAATATCCCAGAATGTCATTTGATTTGTGTACAACTTGTGAACTGCTATAACCCCTGGATCCCTTACTGTAGAATTGCCAGTTAAACAATTATTCCTGCCAAACTTTACACTTGTCCATATTAAATGGTATCTTTTTATTCATACTTATCCAATCTATTGAGACTATTTTGAATTCTAATCACTTCCCCCTCAGCAGGATATACCCTGCAGCCATAACTTAGCGTAGGCTTAGCTGAAGATTAATCCAAAAAACCATTAAATGTTTTGTTATTTTGGCATCCTGTCAGTAGCATCCTTCTCACTTGAGTAGTGGACTCATATTTGGACTTCCTTTTCTATTATGTACATAATCACTGGTAGGTGAATCTTACTTTGTGCCTTGTATTTCTCATTTTTTTTAAATCTCTGCATGTTCATACTACTCTCATTCTTAGTCATCTGACCTAGTTTTCACTTCCTGTGTACTTGTGTTTAAAGTCAGTGAAGAGCTTATCATTTAGCTGAGACAATGTTAGGATCTGCCTACCTGCACTAGGACAGCTTTTACTTGTGCTCTTTGAACAGTTCTTAGAGGATTTCTCTAGGGTTTAACTGAGCCTTTCACCTAGCCTTTCATGAGAGCTTTCCTATTATCTTTGAGTTTATTGAAGTCTTCTTAAAGGTGATTCTTCTGTCTTCTTCCCTTCCCAGGATTGTAAACTCTCAGGCAGTGATGTCATTCTCATCCAAATTATCTTTTAGTTTCACGTTCTCCATCAGTTTGTTTGGAGCGCCTTAGGCACTGGCTGCTTATTCCAGAAGTAGCCTACTTCAGCATGTTCAGGCTCTGTTTTTATTCCCAGCTAGGTATTCACAGAGCAGATTATTGCCAGCTATACTTATGAGCCACTGCACAGACCAGTCTGACAACAGATCGGCGTTCTTGGGAATCAGGTAAAATTGCCTTCTGCTTGGATCTGGCTGCAGTTCCTGGGGCACCAGTGTGCATTGCTGGTATAGTTCATCTCCCCTTACCAGGGGATATACCAGGGTTCATCTCTCCCTATACCAGGACCAGTTATACCAACTTGTATCCTGGCAGATGTTGCCTAATGTTTTCTTACATACTTCCAATTATGTGTGTGTCACATTCTTGCTTAGGAAGGCTATTGATCTGTCTTACTGTAAGGCTATCTGTAGTACAGTAAGACATGCTTACCTTCTATTACAATGAAAGCTGCATTGGCAACTTTTGCACTCATCATGTATCAGTTCATATTTTTAAATGGAAATAAAATTGAGCATTTTGTCTTCCTTGCCCGATGTTGATGTAAGCTGTCAAAAATAAAGTTCTGCGGTTCAGTTTTAATTTGCAATTAGGGTACTGTTCTGTACAATCCTAAGATGCATTTCTGTCACACATTCTTTTTAAATTTGCATAAAATTTGAGGAAAGAAGATTCACAATGACTTACATTTTTCAGCAGTGGAACAAAGTCAGAATGTGCCTTCAGGCAGCAAGGTACTGCTTAGCTGTAAATTATTTGGCTATGTACTTAATAACTTTTAGGGCAGGTGTGTATGAACATCCTTTCTGTAAAGATTTTGCACATGCAAGTTAGTTTTTTCAGGTGTTCCATTCAAATAAGATAACTTCATCAATGGGATTATTAAGATAAGGAAATCACATTGCATAAACAAAGTCAGTTCTTGTGTGCAGTGAGAGGATGAAGCTTTGTTACCGGATAATATTTAAAGCCTATTATGGTAAAGGTTCAAATATATCTCTTGTGAACTCTGTTACAGCAGAAGCTTTAAAATGAAAACTAAATCCTAATACTTTTGTCCTGTGAACTGGTTCTGAGGTTTGCTTTTTTTGTTCTTGTTTTTACCAGGCTACGTTTCACACCCCATTTAGTCAACTTGGACAGAGTCCAGAAGGATGTTCCTCCTATCTATTTCCAAAAATCATGGGCTTAGCCAAGGTAAGAACATCTATACTATATGTGGGATCTTTTGACCTTTCTGTGTTGGTATCCTCAAGTGGGGTCACAGCAAGAGTCCTCAAAGAAAGCTCCTGTTGACATCTCTTGAACCAAAGATCAAGAAATGTGATGACAGTATCAGCATAGGCACCGTAACAGTACTGAACACTTCTAAGTCCATGCTGGTATGTTGATGAAAGTTTTCTGTCTTATAGCATCCTCCACCAGAGAGGAGAAAGATTTAAATCTTCAAGCAGCAGAGCAAGTACTTAATAAACCTCAAAATATCAAGGCTAGTCTATTCAGTGAGGTACAGCCTACCAATCCCAGTTTTAGAAATCCTGGAGTCACTGTAGGAAGTAGACAAAAAAAAAAAATTTACGATGAGATAACTTCAGGTGACATCCTTGGAGCTCTGCTTGAACAGGCATGTAGACTGTTGGTGGACAGTAGGAGCTGTGTTCTTTTCAGAAGGCAGACATTAACAACAAAGAGACTAAAACCATGTGAACTGGAAGCTTGCACCTTTCCTGTCAGATTCCTCAAGTCTTGCGTCTCATCTAATCACACTCTCTGTTTTTCTTTATTTAGGCAAATGAGATGTTGCTTTTCAACAAAAAGCTGACTGCAGCAGAAGCCTGTGCCCAGGGACTTGTGACTGAAGTCTTTCCTGACAGGACTTTTCAGAAGGAAGTTTGGGCAAGACTAAAAGCTTATGCGAGCCTTCCTAAAAATGTCAGTACTTTTAAATTTTCTCCAACTTGTAAGTCTGTAATTTTCTCAGTCCTCCTACCAGACTTACCCTGTTCTTTGGTTTCACTTCATTCTTAACTGAAATAAAGCTCAATATATTTTTTCAGAGACAGGTCTGTTGCCGTTCCTCTGCTGCTGACAGAGAGATATCTCTCTTCTACCCAAATGAATGTGCGCTTGTCTCTGTGACCCATTGGCAGAAATGCCTTAAAGATTAGCTACTTAATCCACTTACAGTCTAGATGCCCTTGTCTTGGATTCCTCCTTTTAGATCTTTATTTTGGCAGTAATTTAGGTTTAAGAGCCTTAATGCTGATTCTACAATATTAATTATACTAACTGTGTTTTTTGGGTGCTTGGGATGAGGCTGGGTGGGTGGCTTTAGTTTTTCCTGAATTCACTCATCATGCTCACTTCTAATAGCTCAGGTTTTGCAAAACTAATTGAGTCACAATGATACTATGATGCATTGGACAAGAAGGGACAGTTGTACCAACTGTCGATAATGCAAGTTACATTTGGCACTGCAGTCAGTTGAACAGGTCTCACTCTTTACACCCATCTACTTTGATTATGAGCACTGAGTGGACTGATGTTTTGCTCCCCCATGAGTCCCCATCTTATTAGAACTTGTAGTGATTAAATGCAATAGTTAGCTTGTGGGTAAAAGACTGGCTTAAAATACAATGTTGATGCAACTTAGTTTGAGTACAACTGTGTATTTATTGTGCTATTTCTATAATGTTAAAGTAAGATATAGAGAAACAAAACTTCCTCATTCATGTTCCTCATTGGATGCAAGTATTTTTTCTCTTTTTATGTTCCAGTCCTTGGCAGTGTCAAAGCAACTGTTACGAGGTCTGGAAAAGGAGAAGCTCCATGCAGTTAACAATCAAGAGTGTGAAGTCCTCAAGGAGAGATGGTTATCTGATGAATGTCTAAATGCTATTGTTAGCTTCTTTCAGAAAAAATCAAAGCTCTAATATTTACCAGTAGGGTAATCTACCTTCTGACAATAGCTTTACATATCCTTATCTTTAAGAAACTTCGTTTTCAAATAATAATTCTTACCCCTTCTTGATGCGGTATATTTCTAAGTACTGTATTAAAACAATGTTGTGTGCCTTGCAGCCACTATGGATATTTAGGAGATACCTCTCCAAACATTTCTGATGCCAAGTACACTGGATCCTTCCATTTGTGATGCTGAGAGAAAAAAAATTCACTACTTCATAGGCAGCAATGACAATTCTGAATAATTATTAGAGCTGACTGTCTTCCAAAAGAAGCAACTGATTCAATAGCACTGTATTTCGATAGCTCTTCAATAACTGACTTATGAGTCGTTCTTTTTATCCATCTGTCAGGCAGGAAATACTGTATTAATGTAAAAAATTAATTAATGTCTTGCTGGTTCTTACTACTTCTGTAAAGCATCCTCAGTGAGGGAGGAGGAATCTTTTAAAAAACATTCCTGGAGTTGTATTACTCTTGCTTTTATAAGAAGTATTCACTTCAGAGACCACGAAATAAACTGTTTACCTGGCAGGGTTTATAGGCATCTTCTTAAGTTCTTCGTTTATAATACTAAAAATAATTCCTTGCCTCAGACAAGGGCAATATTTCTTCCTCTTTGATAGTACTTTGAAGGAAATGGGTCAAAACAGTTAAACTAGCAAATTTAAATATTAAAAGTGCTATAATGGTAAGTTTATAAGGCTTCTTGGCATCCCTGCAACCAAATTAGGATCTCACTGTGGTAGCCACTGAACAAAATAGTAAGTACAAACTACTCTTTCACCAGAAGAGTGAATAAATACGCTAGGGTAAATTCATTCAGATACAAGCTTGTCAAAATTAATTTTCTGCGCAAAGAAAAAGATGTGAATTGGTAGCTAAAGGGAAAAAATAGGTAGGTCTTCTCCAAGTCATGTGTCTGGCTTAATGATTTTTGAGTCCTTGGTTGCTCTCCTGGCTGACTAGAGATCAAATGCACATATATTGCATTTGTGTTTTAAGTTCAGCACTTGCAGATAATCTGTTTTCCTCTGTATGTTCACAACCTATGATAAATTTTCATCCGTTCTTCCTCCCCTTCAAAACACTCTGACGCACATGCTGTTACTAATGGGTTATTGTCTTTTACCTATTCAGTACCTTGCTGTAGGTCCCATCAGTCTACTGGTTGAGAGATTTGATGTATATAAGCACATTTGTCAAACTATTAGGAGCTCTTGAAATGCTCAGAATGGTTTGACTGATGTGCTAATACACCTAATAAAATCTGTACTCTTCAGGAGTAATATAAAGCTAGAGTGCTTATATAGCAGAGCTCTCTGCCTTCTTAGATCATGATTATCTTTTTCAGTTTCTGTGCACTCCTGGCTGCAAGGAAGCAAAGGCTAAAACTTTCTTCTAAATGAGAACAGGTACACACATTGCCTCAGAATTTATCCTTTTACTCATCAAGACTACAACTTGTGTTGCCTTCACTGATGGCCTAACTATTCTTCCTTCAGCCTACTCACTCTTCTTTCAGCCCCAGCTGGGCTTACAATTTTCTGTTTCACTGCTACTGCTAACCCACAACTGAATGATTTTTGATGAGAGTTTGTGCTCATATAAAGCTGTATTTTGGCTGTTAGTAGCTGATACATCTTGCGGCAAAGAAACTTTGTGTTTTATTTTGCATTTGGACCAATTCTGCTCTTATGTGATTCAGTGAAGACCTAAAACACCAGACACTTCAGAATGGGCACAGCTGAGTGGGAAATAAATACTGTATGTAATCTTAAATACCAAGTAACAATATGAACTATGAACAAGAGTGGCAGAGAAACAGAATGGTTACACATTGATTGCAGAACAATGGATAATCTTCACTGAACACTTCTTTCATGACTGACCTTATACATATATGTGCATGTAGCAGGCCATGGAATAGAACAGCTCTTTGAAAGCATACACACAAATATGTTTATGAATGTGTATATACATATGTATATACTAATGCAGGCAAGGAATAATATCCTCAGAAGTGCATGCCATCTGTGACATTTAAAAGCAAATTTTACAAATAATGCAGTCTGAAATAGATACTGGAGTTGGGTATTTACTTATTTACTGTCATTTCAGTCTGAACAATGAATAACACCAGTAAAATATAAGTTGTCTGCAATGCCCATTGACTCAAATCCTACACATTCCAAATCCTCTTCAGACCTTTTGATTGGACCATAATGTTTTCATGACAGATAGCATATGTTAAATTCTGAAAGCAGGGTACCAATAAGGAGTAACAGCTTAGATGCACTTAGTGGAGCACTGTTACCTTATTTGGGAGTATAATTTATAATTTGCTGTTCCATCAGGAAGCAAATTATTAAACTTAAATGTTACTAGTAGCCATTTTCATCTATTTATTGGCTCCAAACAAAGGCTTTTCACTTATGGTATCACTCTATAACAGTAGTTAGGCTCTCAGCAGACAGAATTCATCAGTACACAAAGAGAGAATATGGCTTTATAAAATGTCCTCTGAGCACTGCCAGCTGGTAACATTTCAATTTAGGGTGACAGAACTGTCTGAATTTCATTGAATTGATCATTGCCAGTGTGTAGTACAAAGAAAAGAAGTTTCAAGTGTGCTAAAACCATGGGCTTTAAAGTAAAGCCAAGAATTGATAAACAATTAAAGAAAGTGGAACTTGACAGTACCAAGTATCTGAAGAGAAGGCAGTGCATTTACATGAGTTTCCATAGGGTTTCAGATAAAAAATGAATATGCAGAGCTAAGTTGATCAGCAAGGCTTAGCAACAAATAGTGAAAAATATTGAACAAAGTAAATGGAAGCAAATAGTTTCAGAGAAGGAACATCTTCCAAGATTAGCTGCTGGAAGTACTTGTTTGTTATTTACGTAAATTATACTTGCATGAAAACAAGCTTCATAGTATAGAAATTTAATCATAAAAGGAACTGTAAACCTGTAAGAAACTCTGAAAGTACCTGGACCATGTGTGGAAAAAAAAGATGAAAAAATAATACTGTAAAGTGAATTGTTGAAAAGTTGAGAAAAATGATGTATGTTCTTATTCCACAAACAGAGAAAGGGAGACTGGAGCGAAGAAAGCAAACAGGATACCTGAATCAGTAAATTAAAGCATAATTGAGGCAGACCAGAATGTTTTCTCTGTACTGGGTCTCATCCACAATACTGAGTTTTCATCCAGTTTATAAAAATACATACTCAATATTAAAAAGTGTATCAGGAAGCAGTCTGGACAAGCTAACAGAAATAACTGTGCCTGCAAGGCGGAGGTTCTGTATCTACAAAAAATAGTCTCACATGAAAAAAGAAGGCAGCTTGCCTTCTTGAACACACCAGTGCTAGATCCAATGGAACAAACATAATTTCAGTCATTCGTATCCAAACTCTGATTTGACTGAGATGATGAACAAAATGTGAAGTTCTAGCTCTGTATCTTAAGGATGTTAAGTCTTACTTTGACTAAGCTGAACTAGGCCTGCCTTTTACATCTTATTTATTACACAGGAATAATTGATACTGTGGCATCAAAGATCTGTCCTGACTTAGGAAAACTTGACTGAGATCTTCCTAGTTGAAAGTAACTTTTTTTTCCCCTCAGAACACATGCAGACATTTTTGTTGTGAACTTTATGGTTCTAATCTTAAGTGTATTTTTCTACTAATAGCTTGGTATTTCCCTTTTTTCTGTGAAAAATCCAATCAAGGATAGTATGACTTTTTACTTCAGCCATTTGAGAATTAAATAACCAAGCCAAATTTTTTCAAGAGAAAATTTCTTTGCTGTTCACAGACATCTTTTATCACTCACACAAAATAGGGGTAGAGAGTTTACCAGGAACAGGACAGGGTCAGGCTGCTGAAGCTAGGTAGGAATTTAGCTCATGTTATTGAAAGGAAATTGTGGAGATGCAGCTTTTACACATCAAGAAAAGACTCTCAGTGGTGAAGAGCTGATAGTTGTGAAAACTTTAATTTTCCTACTATAGATTCTGCTCTCAAGAGAACTGTCTTGAATAATAAAATCCAGATAAAATGGATAAAAAGTGATAAAGTCAGAAGATGGCTTTCTGTTTCTGGCCCAGTGTAGTTAGATACATACAAAGTAAAAGCCCTGGTGCAGCAGGTACCTACAGAGACTGTAGAGGGACAACACCCTTCCCAAAGCAGAGGTTGACATAGATGCAGGTGTCTTTTCTCAGTGCTAGTACGAAAGCATCAGAGGGAACAGCCCTGGGGACAGATCTGCTGGAGCAGAACAGCCTGTGACCAAAAATGAACGGTTTTGGGTGCTGCCAAGACATGTGTGCTGCACAGCTGACACACACACCTGCTCCCAAGCAGAGATGTTTAGCCTAGGTGTTACGTACAGGCATAGCTGCCTTGCAAGGTGAACAGCTTTTAAAATCCAGACACCTCATCTCTATCATGGTGCACTGGTATTGCGATTTAACGAAGAAAAAAAAAGTGAAAGATGGGGAAAAGAGAAAACAAAAAGTGTGGGCATGTATTACTCAGCTACGGTACAGCAGTTAAACTGCATGCTAAGCCATATTACATGGATTTAGCGTCCTTCTACCTACGAGTGTCAGTGCAGGCCACAAGAGATGACCAGCGAAAACCTGTCTGCTGTCACACACGTGAAGGCAGAAAGCGGGACGAACAGAAACAAAAGGAGAATAACAAGGTGGACATGTACAGGGGAGGGTGGCACTGCCTGAGAGAATGCAGGACCGTGCGCCTTGCTGACCAGGAAAGACAGAGGAAACCAAAATAATTTCCTGCTATTATGAAATAATTTGGAACCAGCCTGAGGAGGACACATTTAATGTGGACGTGAAATCTCAAAAGGCAGAGCTGAGTTTTCCAAGTGCGGGGTTGCCAGCTGCCCCCACCCGGCGTGGCTCCGGGCCGGGACCCCCGGCATGGTGGCAGGCCGCGGCGGCTCTGCGCGGGGCTGACCGGCGGCGACCGCGGGAGAGGAAAGCAGAGCAGCGGGAGGCCGCGGCGCGGCTGACACGGCGGGAGGTGGAAGAAGGGCAGAGAGAAGAAAGGAAAAGACCGAGGGGAGGACGCGAGGCAGGAAGGCGCATGGCCTCCCTGTCACCGCCCCCCTCTCCCCCCGCTGAGGCGCCGCGCGGGCGGCCGTTGGGCACAAAATGGCGCCGCGCCTGCGGGCGGTTTGAGCGAGCAGACTGGGGGCGAGAGGCCTGAGGGGCGTGTCTCTGGCCTGCAGCAGGCACCTCTGTTTGGAAGTGATGCGGACTGTGCCAGTGCCTTTGAGGCTGGGGGATAAAACGTGGCCTTGTGGTAAACTTGTGTGTGCTGAGGAAGATTTGAAAGCGCATGGTCTAGCATGAGTGTGATGGCATACCTAGCATCTGGGGTGTTTTTCTGTTCTTTTTTTGCTTAGGCAAAAACTTGAAGTTTTACTGTGTCCGTCATTGCTTTTCATTTCATGTATCTGCTGCATTAATTGTTCTGAGTAATACCAAGTAATTACAACATGCCATACAGACATAACAGACTTTAATGCTTATTGCCGAGAACTGCCCTCACCTTCATTATGGCTTTTCTTTGTCCATACTTTTTTTTTTTTTCTTATCTCCAGTTGTTGTCCGAAAAGCGGATTCGTTGCCCGGTGTGCAATAAGCCAATAATTACACACTCCGGAGAGACATTTGCTTATTTATTTCAGAGTTGCGCAAGCCTGGGTGCTCGGTGGTTTCCTACAAATCAAGCACACCCCTCCAACTTTTCAAGTAGCATTTATACAAACAAATTGCCAGATTTGCAACTTTCCCTTTTACACTGATTAGTTAGTGATTTCTTCATTCCCCGGGTCCCACCCCTGTCTCTCAAGGTCCTGACGAGGGGAGATAGTTATTCCAGCAATTAATGCTGCCCCAGCGGGGACAGTAGGTGTTATCTCCCAAGGTCCTGACGAGGGGGAGATAGTCTAGACCCCTTAATTAACATTGTTTCAGCACTGAGAGGAGGTTTTGCTTCCCAAGGTCCTGGCGCCCAAGCAGGCCTTATTTCAAAGCCTTGACATCCTCCCTTTCGGAGTGTGGGGCACAGGAATGCAGACTGCTTGTAACTCCCTTATCTTTCCAGCCTGCACCAGCTCTGGGGCCCTTTCTTACTGAACTAGGAGTGCGGCCTAAGGCTTCAGCAAATGTAGCTACTCATGCTAAGCAAGTTTTATCTAAGTGGCTACCTCTAGACAGCTTCAGACTTAAAGAATGGTTCTTTTTAGAAAAGAGAGACAGAAGTTACCCTATTCTACCTAGTTCAAACATTCTTTCTGAGCTTCCCAGGGTTGTCTTGTAACACAGTGATGTCAAAACATCCATCTGTTAGACCCTGTTTCAGTAGTGATAAGGTCACACAGGCTAAAATTGTAACTTTCTGATACCACGATGGGTGTGTGGCCTTTGGATTTTTGCAGATACAGTTTTACCTTGCCTTCTTACCAACTTCACCTTGTGTTCACAAGCAGAATGGCAGGACAGTCTAGCCAAAGCTTTTGTCACTTTGTGTTTTTTTATGGCCTTTTTGCAACTCCCTTTGATAAGCTATTCCAGATATCAAGATAAGATATTGATAAGAGAATTTGGGAGTCAAGCGCAGGATTCTGGATTTGTGCTAACAGTGGTTTGTTTGGAGGGTAACTCTGCCAGTACACTGTGCCTATGCTCCTTGGCTCAGAGAAACACTTTTTGTTGTTTTGTTTATGGGTGCCTGGTAGTACAGTGGTGGTATATGCAATTTTGACATTGTTGACATAGCCAACAATAATCAGTAATTTTTCAGTCTTGGAAAACTCTTTATCAGTGACAACATTTATTAGGTTTAGTAGTACATAAGCTAATGTCACCAAATAGACTTTGTGTGTTTATGATACATTTATCTGTCCAGGGGAAAGATGCAACTGTTGATAAGTGGTTAATGGATGAAATAGCAGAAACAGGGTTTTCTTGATCAGTGAATTCTAGTATATCATTTACAGTAATGGAAGATGAACTCTCATTTTCTAATGAATTAGGTCTGGTGTTTGCTTTTGTGGCTAGCAATGAATAATGAGAATAAATCAACATTGCTTCTAAAGTACTTCTTTGGTGTTTTTAGTTAACTTTTTGGGAAATCAAATCAGAACTAATCATTCCTATAGATTGTCCCAGATAGTGGCTCACTTCTTTTTCTTTCACAAAAGAATTGTTTCTGACTAGCAGCAATGGCATTTTTACACTTCTTATAGGTGTCTGGCATTAAAAACTACAAAACATGACTGCTGAATCTCTTTAAACCATTTCTATATACTTCATATAACAAATTAACAAGGAAACAATTTCAGAGAATTTCTTCTGAAATAAAGTATTTTTTTAATGGTGTTTATTATAATCAGATTGTGAAGATGACATCAAATGTTACTTTCAAAGTGCATTCCCTTTGGAATATTACCATTGGGTATGTGTGTGTTGCTAACACAGGGGATGCAGAATACAGTAGAATTCAGGTCACACTTGGCACAGTTACACATGTGCTTAATAGTCTATATTTCCTTGTTTATATAGAATTATGAGTAAATAATCAAGTACATCACAGAGAAATTGCAATGGCAAGATATACAAAAACAGTTTTGGATAACAAGGCATTATAAGTTTACACTGGATATAAAACTTGCAACATTCATTGATTGTATTAATTATACTTAATATGACATGTTTTGTTAAAAGTAACTGATAACAGCAATTAGAAATCCAAAGTCCATCAAAAAAGCAATACTCCTCATAAAAGACCATTGTGAAATATTAATGATACACTACATCATTTTAAAGTGGCTGCATATCTTAAAGCATTCAGCACATTCAGTCTCTATCATGATGAGAGCTTTTATGTTTTTAACATCAGATTTACAGTCCAGTTGTAGATATCCCATAATAACTCCACTGTATTAAAGTACCTCTCCCTTGTTCCAGCTGAGTGTACACACTTACATGAAGGTAAAGTAATAGGTCTCAGATCTAAACATGGACTTTTAAGTTTTTCAAACAAGTTAGAATTTATGACGAAAAACTCTAACCCATGGCTGTTCTTGAAAGGTTTCCTGCATTTATCAACTTTCCTAGATACTTATGGACAGAAAACTGTGCACTTTATATAATCTTTTTGTAGTAACTAAGCAGAATTTTTCCATTCACAAAATTTTCTTTGAGGATTAGTTTTTCTCCTTGACTTATAACTGGTCAAACCTTAAAATGCACTCAGTATTTTAACAGGTGAAATGCAGTATCATTGATGCATGTTAGCCCTAAGTGGATGGAATAAGTCTAGCTTGCAAAACCCAAAACATGAAAAACATTGGGGTTTTTTTTGTGACATATTAATCACTTTTCCATTCAAAATAATCAGGATGTGCACAGTTGAAAGTAGTTTGTATGTAACGTTTCTTCATTAATTCGTTGCAATGAAATGTGCATGTGACAGATTTCAGCAACTTCTCTCTAGGGAGTTTGCACTGCACAAAAAGAACACTAATATAACTGACAACGAAGCATGCAAAACTTTGCAATGCAATTAGTTTGGAGTTTTCAGGGGGCTGAAAAAAAGTCTAAGATTGCTATGGCCACACTGTCGGTAGCTTTGGAATAAGAATATAAATCAGTATGACTGAAAATTCAGTAGTACCCTGTCTGGCAATAGCTATTCTCAGGGTCAAAGTTTCTTCTCTCTGACAGAAAACAACCAGAATTTCTGCCTCTCATTGCCATCCAGAGGTCAGGCTGAGAGCTGGTAGCACACTGAGTGAGCATGTTACATCTAGCACTGTGCCTCAAGTCAGTAGTGGTGAGAAGTGTCATTTGAGGGAGTGCCAAGCTGCATTTGTATCCTGAGACCAACAGCACTGCTGCTGAGGGATAGCAGCTTTGTCAGCTGGTGCAAATCTCTACAGCAGTCCCCCTGCTGTCCCGGGATGCTCAAGGTGCTGCTGACCTGCCTGAGGTGTGTTAACAAATAGAGCAGGTATGGCAACAAGAACTGGGCTGTGGCCAAGGCCGGTCCAGGCCAGGCTCTACTCAGTGGTGCCCAGAGACAGGACAAAAGGCAATGGGCATACACTGAAACACAAGACGTTCTTCAACTTGAACATATGAAAACACTTCTTTATTGTGAGGGTGGTTGAACACTGAAGTAGGTTCCCCAGAGAGGCTGTGGAGTCACCAGCCTTGGAGATACTCAAAGCCCAACTGGACATGGTCCTGGGCAACATGCTCTAGCTGACCATGTTAGAGCAGGGGGCTTGGACCAGATGATTTCCAGAGGTCTCTTCCAACCCTAACCATTCTGCGATCTATGAAGCAATATTAGCCTTGCCACGCACACACAAGTAGTTTTTTTTTTGTGAATAGAGTTGTACATATGAGACATTTCTTTTGTGGGCCTTACAAACCTCACAAACTAGCACTTTTCATGAGTGCTAAGTTTACATATACCTATGTTGCACTAGAGACATAATGTGCTAAGAATACAAACAAAACAAGGTTTGTAGAAAGAGGTAATGTCCTTGGTTGTAGTCGTTAGTTGAGTGGAAACAATAGAAAACCTTTCTGGCAAGTAGGTCTTTCTTCTCATGTTCTCCAAAGTACACCTGTTTTTTTCCAACTATGAGAATTATTTGATAGAAGAAGTTTCTCCCTACCTAAAATCCTCATCTTGTTCAACTGTAGACAAAGCTTTTAGAGTACACTATTAAAAGTCAAGTTCAGCTCACTGAAACTAACAGAGATGTAACAGGTAAAAGAACTTCCAGACTAAAAGATCCAAGAAAAGTAACTGATGATCTCTGAGAAGTGTTTTCACATGCACTTAATCCTGAAATTGATTTGGTCTTTTACAGGATTCTTACAGACTTCCAGTGGATGTCAGATTTGAGTCATCCAAAAATGAGAGTAGCACAACACAGATGGGTTTTGTTGGCCAAATAAATTAGGTATTCTGTTTTATTTCATATTCCTTGTGCTCATTCTGAAGTATGTATCACTGATATTTAAACAAAACTATTAGATATCTAAGTATACAATTAATTAACTCCATTATTAGCATAATTTCTTCCATACATTCTCCGTGTTCTCTGTCTGCCCTTGGTTTTCATTATTAAAGGAGCAATGCAGATATATACAGAGGAAAAGGAGGTTTTTGATTGGTTGCTAGTTTTTTTAAATACTGGTCTTTCTCTTCCAGTGTAGTTAAGATCTTAGAGTGTCAGAAGTTCCTTTGTGCCTGTTTGCAACCTCTTCTGTACCTTAGATTACAACTAACATTCCTCTACGTGTGCACTGTGTGTTCTAATGTACAGGAAATGTCTATGCAGATTGAAAACTTGAACTTTGACTAATGCACATAGTGTTTTCCCTAAATGTACATGTAAATAAACTGATGGTATCTCCAGTTCATATCCCTCATGATATTATATGCGCACCCTAAATTAAACTTTTATGACATGTAAGGTTTTAGATTTTTCAGCCATTATACATTCTAAATGTATTTTTAGCCTGGTATATTAGATAAAAGTAATATAATTAATCTTACAGATGTAAAATTCACAGTTCTTTACCTATTGTTTTGAAGGTTAATTAAAAAAGCTGAAAAGGATTTGCATACTTTAAGAATTAGAAATTAAACTACTTACAGAAATTACATGCCGTTTATAACAACATATCTGGAAAAAAGATAATGAAACCTTCTGTAAGTTGTTACAACTTGCATTGATGAAAGCGATATTTTTGCTGTCCCACAGGGTTGCTGAATATTGTCCTATTTGAGGAACACTTTTAAACTTTAAAAAAACCTGAATATTTGAGCAATAAAAGGGCAGAAACTAAGGTGTGATCATAGTATTCCGTTAGCCCTGATCCTCTAAATATATGCAGTTTTACCTTTCTGATGTGATACAAGGACAGAATCTTACACATTCAAGGTTTTGTATCAGAGCCTACTATTGTACAAGGAGATGTAGCAGAAAGTGCATTATGTACATCAAGTTAGTGGAGAGAGTTTCTTGGAAATTTCCTCCCTATTCCATAATAATAAAACAGAACAAAACACAGTCTGTATTTGTCAAGGACAAACAATATCAAACTGATCTTATTTCTTTCATTAGTTTGAGTGGCTTGGTGTGTAAGCGAGTAGTGGTAAATGTAATTTAAAATTTAGTAAGGTTTTTGTACTGCTCTGCTATGCAGCTGCCATAAACAAATCCAGGAAATGTGAGCTAGATTAAATCACGATTGTAAAGTTGTATATTTGGCTGGAAAGCTCTGCTAAGCAGTAGTCATGAGGTTATGAAAGCGAGAGGGCACGGTTTGGGATCTGAGAGGAGTTTATGCTGCTGTTGCTTCGGTCAGTGTTTTCATGAATGAATTGGATATCAGAAATGTCCTCTTATAAAATATGTGGCTAACAGCAAGTCTCAAAATCATCTCAGTGAGTTGGATTGTTCAAAATCAACAGGATGAATTTCAATAAAGAGAAGCACCTTTGCACTCATACTACTACTACTGAATTTTCTTCTGTTGCATCTACCGATGATTAGATTATTCTCCTGTGATGCTGAAATTAGATACCTCAAGAACTCACATAGTTGCTCTAAAATGGTTACCTCAGAAATGTTTTAATCACAATTACCTTATTTTAGCAAAACCTTAGGTATGTTAATTTGAAATTTAGTTCCCACTAATCTGTCCATCAAGGGAGAACAAATTCTGCCATATAGGTAAGAACCCCAAATATGTGCAAAAAAAACCCTCTATGAAGCAATTCCTTTTCCCAAGCTCTTCACTTTCTTCATATTTAATAAAGCTTGAAGATCTGTTCAGCTTTTGTGCTTGTTGGAAAGTTGGAAAGGGTCTAATAGGGAAGAGTGAGAAATTGTCCTGAGTTGTGCTACTCTGTGCTGTAGCTAGCAGTCAGCACACAAATAATAGGTTTTAGAAGGGCTTTTCAAAAGCTTTTACAAGCTCTTTGTGAGCTATACATTTTAAAAGATTGAGGAAGAATCTCCTTGAGACTGCACCTTCCATTACAGGACATTCTTGTAGCAGCTGCTCCATCTGCTTCTATAGAAATTTAAAATATGCATGGCTGTCTTTAGTGGAAGGAGACTGGAAACTAGGAGAACCAAAATGAATGTTTCTTGTCCACCTCTGTTTCCCTCCCCAGTGGAACGTTATGGAAGCCAGGTGGCTTAAGCAGCACTCAGTAAATAGAGATGATATGTTATTTCCATGATGGCTGGTAGACCAAGAAACATCTTAAACTTTTGTTAACTCCTTTCACCTGCATTTGGTGCAAAAACAGCTTAAAACAAACCATGGTTTCCTTTGTGCCTTTCAGAATTGGTTTACTTTTCCCTTTACTGTTGTAGCTAAACAGCTTGCAATCACTTTTGCTTCTTCTGGGCAGTTTCTGCCACAGGTATTAATCACAGCATAATGGTCTTCTCTTGGTATTGGGACAAAGGAGATGGGGCTCTCTAAAAATAAAATCAGACTGCTGTGGGTTTTGTTATTTTTGCCCAGTATCTTGTTGTATTATGGCACTTGATGGTTTTTAGTACAAAACTTTGCAATACATACTTTGAACAAGACTGTACTTTGCTATGGTAAAATTTCTTTCATGCAGTGGCAGCTGCAAAGAAGCAGGGAAGCCTAGAAGGCAATACACAGTTGCAGTAGTTTGTTAGCTGTGTTTTGATCTCCCAGTGTATGCGAGTCTTTGCTTTGTTTTATGGTCTATCAGAAAAGCAAAAATAAGTACTGTGTTGTGAATCCTCTAGGAGCAGTACAACAAAGGTTCCTCCCCCCCCCCACACACACTTTTTTGTGGCCATAGGAGCACAAGAAGCTAAACTTGATGCATGTCTTCTGTGGGAGTCTTGAAATAACTTGGAAGTCCGTCACACAGGGTCAGTTCAGTCTTTTGGAGCTGAACATGACTCATGTAGACTAAGAGAACAAACATTCCTTTTGGGAACACCCATCTTCATGTAGAAGATAAAGAACACAGGATAAGATTTTTTAAAAATAAGATTTACGCTACATTTTTAATTACAATAGAATGGATGAGTCACAAGTTGAATATGTAAAACTGAAGAGAAAAACAGAAGGTAATGCAACAGGACATTTAGCTTTTGGTATTTAAATAAAAAAAATCAATCTTGCTTTTAATATGTGAGAGAAAGAGTTGACTTTTAGTTGCATGTAGGCATTGAAAACCAGTCTGAGCAGGTAGTTCACAGCTGCTATTTGGCTAAATCAGAGTAGCAGCAAATTTCAAATAAACGGAGTACTGCTTTCCTTCTTAAGACATGAAATACTAACAGCAACAGCTGCACCCTCAGCTTACATAATACAATCAAGGTCAAGATCCTTATTTAATTCAGCATGGCACTATCTCGCCTTTAATTCATTTTATTCCTCTAACTGGAATCTCTAGTTTACTTCTCTCTTTTTTCCTTCCTCAGAGACATTAGCACGCCTCCGATGGAAACTCCCTCCAACACACACAATACTTAAACTTCTTTGCTGTTAATCATGCTGTGGGAGGTCATGTGAACAAATATTAAACAGCACTTTATACACATCTTCAGCAGACACCATTAGTAATCTACTGGACAAAAGGAGACAGGGATTTTTTCAATACTAGAGCTGAAGCCATTTTTTTTCTAATTTTGATTCTACTGCTGAATGTAGTAGTGAAGATGATACCTTCTCAGATTCCAGTACAATATTGGGTTACAAAATGCTAACACAAAAGACAATCTTTTAAATGAAGGAAGTAATGCATCTGAGAATGAAAACATAAGTGATGGCTTACCAGCCTAAAAATTATTAAAAATTGATGTTATTATTAATTACCATCATTAATTAGTAATAGTTAATAACCAAAATATTTCAGAAACATGGATTTGAACTTAAAGCCAGAAGCTATAGAAAAGAACTGAGAAACCAGTCTTCAGACATGAAGATATTTCCATATTCTGATTTCCTCTCCTCCTCTCCCCCCACTCCCTGCAGTAGTTGTTACAAAGGGTAGCTGTGTCAAAATAGGATAAACACAAGTTAGGCTTTGATCTGTCCGCAGCAGGCTCTGATGTAAAACTAGTCTCTCATCTCCTGGAAATTGAAAGAATGCAGCATCTGACTTCATTCAGTGAGAAGACCGAGAACAGACTGTGTCTCCCCTGATGGTAGTCAGCCATCAAGCTATTCCTTCAAGATCTATACATCAGTCAAAACAGTCAGGTCTATCTGATGTTCCCTGTCCTCAGACAGCTTTTAGCCCAGAAGTAAGCATAACCAACCATTCCTGCTGCTGTACGTGTGAGCTGAACTGTTCAAAAAGTGTTTGGCGATGCTGTGGGGAAGGCAGGTGGCGCACCGGAGCACCCACCACAGAGAGTTCACCTGTGGGGGCAGTTAGAGCAATTCTCCAAAGAGCTCTAAGACACTCACAATTTTAAACTCATACCATATGTTCTTGAGGAGATTTTCCTCTTGCTCCAAGATCTCATTCAGCTGTTAAAACAAAGTTACAGCCACCTACCCCTTTCTCTGAAAAAGACAGCATTGTGCAGGAACAATCTAGGACCAAAACAAGCGTCTTCAGAAAGAGCTCAGTGATGAGTAAGCCTTTGTGTTGTCAAAAAGATAAAGTCTCTCTCTCTTGCAGTGCCAAAGAAGAAACATGCTAATACTGAAAAACATCATTTTCTTGAATTCCTATTTTTTATGAGTGAGTCTTGTTCAGAACTGCTGTTTTAACTTGGTTTATAGTTAGGTCACTAAGTGCTTTTTAGTGTTTGGAAGTAGTGGGAAATAGCTCATGGCTGTGTTTGTTATTAAAAAAAGAAAAAAAAGCGCAAAGTTTCATTCGTTTTATGTGCCAGCATCTTTGAGACATTTTGTAAGACTTCTTTATAAAATGAGCTAGCACATAACTGTCTTCAAAGTGCTTATCCTTGCTACAGTTACAGTTTTTTTCAAATGTTTGTAAAGCAATAATAAAATGTAGCATATAGACTGCTTGTTAATTGCAATTGTATTACTTAGCACACATATCAAGCACTGTGTAAAACTAGCAGAATGAATAGATGCAGTCTCTGAACCACATTCCAACTTCCTAAAACTTGGTGTGGGCTGAATGCTTTTCAGACTCCAGTGGAATTACTTGTTTACATTGGTATAAATAGAATCATCTGTAGTATAACTTACTTACAGCTCTGACTCTTGGTCAAGATCAAATAATGATGTCCTAGTAAATCAAATGTATACACACCTAAGTACAGACATTTACCCCTCTTAGAATGTAGAACATCCGCCTGTTGACTTTTGGATTTTGGAGGACTGTGATGACTATTCCAAGAAAAGCTCCTGTAATTTTTATAAGTAAATTACATACTTGATTTCATTGTTTTGTCTGTAAGAAAGAGGGTTGTTTCCGTTAAGGATCTCTTAAACCTGTATTCATTTCTCTATGTTCATCCACAAGAGCTTCCCAAACATAAGTCTTGCTAGTTTTGTCATGTTAAAATTTAGCTGTTGGTTCAGGTATGCAGGTCTTCAGTGCGATGTCTTAAATGGCTCTTAGTTGCATGTATGTAATTATTGTATATTTACCACCTGGTAAAGGATTTTGTAATTTTTTTAAATAAGAAAAACCGTAAGAAAAAAGCAGGTTGATCTAGGCCTTGTTTGAGATTCTAATGTACCTATGGATTTTTTTTTATTTAACCTGTATGAACAGAAATGGATTATTTACTTACTTACAAATAAAAATGGACTTGGTATGTAAGTGTTAATGAGCTAGCCAACTTTTCAGGTCATGAAACCACCTGCTTCTTAGCCTGTCAGGGTTGCTGAATATTGTATAAGAAAGGCAGGGAACTCTACACCTAAATTTACTCTGCCAGTTCTTTGGAAACAAAGTTTTATTTGATTTGAGGTCTCCTAGATGAAAATGGGTAGGCCTTAAGAGTGTTTCAGATTTAACTTAAAAACTCCCAGGAAGAGTGACTAAACTGCCATTCCCTTAGAGTACTAGGCCATTCAAAGGAAAAGTGATTGTAGGCAGTCCTCTCATTCAGCCGTGATAAGAAGTCGTCATTAAGAGATTGAATGGGATGGTGGCTCTACCAGATTAAGCACATCTGAATATTAAAAGTCCAGCCTAAATTTTGAAAAAATGTGCATGGAACTCCATGTCCTACTTATATGGATGTCTAGTAGATATACAAGTGAAACATGGAATAAAGGTCAGCTTGGCTTTAGTTGAGTGGAAGTTTGTTCCCTCTAGCGGAAAGACTGTAATCCAAATGTAGGGCTCTTCTATTCAGAGCTTATTTCATCTGGATAAGGTTTTTTAGGACAAGCTTTATTTTTAACATAGGAGATGAATGTCTGAACTCTAAGCCTATTTAGATAAAAGGCAAGCTCCTTCTAAATGTAGCATGTGAAGTTTAGCTTCTTCATTTGAGAGCAAGATTTAGGAGCAGAAAGACTACAGCTGAATTCACAGATTGTCACTTGTGAAAGTTTGAGTTATTTCAAGAGAAAAATTAACTTTGTCAAAAAGCCTGAATATTAGTTCTGCTGTTGCTGCTCATATGTTCATGACTGCTTTTACTGCTTGCAAGAGTTCAGTTTGAAATCAGCATATGGAAAGAAGAATATTCTCCCATTTAGTCTAATTGAAGTTCTATGTATTGGGTGAGAATTAAGATAATGGTGAGATACAAGGCTCATGAAGAGATGATGCTCAAATGCTTTTATTATTTTAAAACCAAAACCTTATTTATTACAAGGAACTTAATGGAAAAATCATGCTGCTAATAAATCTTTACCAATGACAGCAAAACCCCAAATCATAGGTGATATAGATTGGAAAGGACTGCTATTGGTCATCAGGTCTTGCCCCATATTCAAAGCAGAGCCAACTGCAAAAGTAAATTAGGTTGCTTGGAATTGTATCTTGTTCAATTTTGTCCAGCTCCAAAGACTGAAATTTCACAGCCTCTCTGAGCAACCTGTTCCAATACAAATTGCTGGTCCTATTACCTCACATAATTTTCAACAGTCTGGAAGACAGACTACTTTCCTCTGCAATAGCATTTTGTTCCCATTATTGTCTGAAGAAGAAAATGGATCAAGCCATTTTTAGACCCTTCTGCTCCAGTCAGGATGTGGGGACTAAAGTGCCTGTATTTCCAGCTTGTACTAACTGAGAAAAATGTAGCCAGGGAATTTTGCAAGTAGCAGATGCCTGTTACGAGAGGGAATGGAACTGTTAGGTGAGTGGATATGCAGAACGTCAAAACCAGACTACGGGGTTTCTTCTACTGAGACATTTGGTGACTTAAAGTGGTAGTCATTCTTTCCATCAGTATAGAAATTCACTTTTATCTTCAGTCTTGGGAATTTATCCCTCTGCCTGTTGAGTTATCAGATTCTATGATAAACTTATCTGTCCAAAAAGACAGGATATCACTTGAGGTCTATTACATCTGCTGATCGAAATAGGCTTTCAAAGAGTTGTAGAACATGTCGAAAAGATAGTTTAACTACTAGTCTATGGAAAGATCCATTTCCTATAACAATATAGGATAATAATTTTTTGACATGCCACTGGAAATCAGCATGCTTTCTTTTCTGAAGAGAAAGGTAGGTTTGCCCATCCTGAATGCAGCAAGGCAGCTTGTATGGAGATAACACAAAATTCAGGCTCTCGTGTTCTTTCCTTGCTCTTAACATGAAAATCCTAACAGAGCCATTTGAGAGAGCGGCCCTCCAGAAAAGCTAGGCACCTCGCATATGCTTCTGATGGATAGAAGAGCCAAAAGAGCACTTAATTTTATTTATTTTGACATGACTGCAGCTTACTGAAAGATGCCTCCTTGTGCCCAATGGAGCACATTATCCTCTCCCCATTCGACTTTAAAGCCATACTGGCTGTCTTTGCCCATTCTCAATGGCAGTAACAATCAGCACTATTCTTTCAATAGGACATACCTTCGCATTCCTCACAACGGCTCTAAGGACTTACTGTTTTGTTCCCCCCCTTTCTAGCTTCTTTTAACAAGCTTCCTTATTTTATGCAGTTTTGCCTTTTTGAAGTTGAACATAGTCATAGTGGAGTTTTGGATGTTGTTGTTCCTGCAGGAATGCCTCTGTTACATTTGCTGTTAGAGAGAGGCTCTTGATCAAGACTTTGAACAAAATTCTGTGCAGTACTCACAACCACAATGAGGGCTGCTGGTTTTCTTTGCGACTCCCTAACCACTTGCTCTTTGAAATGAACCTAAAAATACTTGGTCTCTGTCTCAGCCTACTGGGCAAATGTTACAGCCTACATGGAAGTAACAAATTTCCCTTTCAATCTGTTGACATGTAATTACACCAAGCATACCAAGCTTCAGTATTATCTGTGATAACTGGACGGTACCATGAAAATACATACTTTGATAGTCCCATCCGCAAAATGCAATTTGAAATTGGGATTTAGATTTGTTTTACTCATCTCCAAGATCTGAAATTGAATCCTTTAGTAGTGAACCCCACAGACCTTTCTGTGCTGTAATAGTTCAATATCAGACTAAAAGATGTACTTTTTAAAAAAAGCCAAACTCATGGGGGTGGGACTATGGCATCTTGGCTACTCTCAAATGGTTCCCAAAACAGAGGCTGATACATGTCTGTATTCAAACACAACAGGATATCTGTATCCTGTACAAGTAAAATGCTAAGAATCTCAGTGGCAGAAGTGAGGGGTACAAAATAAAATCCTAACTTACAAAATGCCAAAGAAAAAAAGTCACAGTTGTTGCTTTCTCACTTGAAAAGCAGCACTGCTGAGTGAACCAACAGTTGTAAAGTAACCATGACTATTATCAATAATCACCTGGACCCATTACTACATTTCTGGAGTATCAGTTTTCTATTGACTTACAAAATCTAGATGTTAGCAGGTTTTAATATATCCTGCTATGCCAACAAAAGGACTGGAAAACTGCCTTGAACAAATACCTTTGTATGTACTCTCCTTCAGAAGCCTGAAAAAACTTACAAGAATTTTGATGGTTTTCAGAAGTGGATTCAGAGTGTGTTGCTACAAAGAACTGCTTTGCCTGTGATCACAGTTGATGAGAGCTCTAATTAAAAAAAATGCAAGAGAAAAAATGAATAAGATTGCTTGTTCTACTGGAATTAGATTTTATTATTGACATACTGCACAGAAGCAAAAAAGTATGGTCAGAGATAAGTAATACAGAGAAACTAACTAACTTGATGTGTACTGATCATTTTTTGCAGTCTTCCAAGAATTTACTTCTGCCTGCTCCTATGTAGCTTTAAAATACTCAGGTTAATGAGACAAAAAAGTGTTTGCAGAATTGTCTTCATGTGGTTTCATTCCATTATGAACAGTTGGTCCACACCTACTTCACAGAAAAATCAAAAATCAAAATCAGTGTTTGTGAAGAAATAGTTGAGGCAATGAAGAACTCAAAATGTGTATTATGCAAGGAGGGATCAAGTTCTCCAATTTAGAGAAAGTAATCATTAGTCACAAGCTTAAACTAAGCTTTTTAAAAAATATTTGGATGCACAAAACTAAGATGTGAAATTCTAGGAGAAACCTGTGACTTGAATTAATTTACACAGAAAACAGCTTGAATGGGAAGATCACAGTATTGACTAACAAGAGATACATTTGAAGAGTTCAGATTTGCATGATACAAAGTATGTGAGAGTTATATACCTGATCTTCTAGGCACTTAATGTTTCCTGAGGATTTTTCAGGCATTGCTTTCTTGAAATTAGTATCCATTCTGCATACTCTTGTTATTTTACGGCACATAATGGAACACTATCCTTAAAATCAAATGACAACCACACACGCATTTAGAAAAAGTTACAAGCAATGCTTAAACCTGTATCTCATAAAAGCTGTACCCTCAAAAATGCTGCAGCTTAAGTTTTCAACTAACACCTCCATAGGAAAGAGATGTGTTTGATACTTCTCTATTACCCATACAATACGTGTAAACCAGTATTCTTAGAGTAATGATTCAATGGATCATTTACAAGTTAAACCTTTGAAAATACACTTACACCATCTCATTTCTGCAAGCTCAGTCTCCCATTTGACTAACCTCACTTCTTTCTTACCAAGATTATCTATAGATATATACCTTTAGCACTTACACAGTATTACAGTGCAGGAAACCATGCAATTCTTTCATTCCATAACCCATACAGGCTAGTATCTCCCAGAAAAAGGGGTAAAAGGGCAGGAGGGAGGGAGGGAGGCAGTGGGGAAGAAAGCAAGCAAGCAAGCATAGGGAAATCAAAGTGAAATCAACAGAAGTTTTTTGTCACTCACAAGACTTAAAAAAAAAAAAAAAAGAAAGAAAAAGAAAAAAAGAAAAGAAAAAAAAGTAAGAAAAGTGAAGAAATGAAAACAGCTCCATTTAACACACATATGTATGTAGGATTATTTATGGAATATATTCCATATATATACACACTTACTTTATTTATCTATGTAGTTCCTAAATAGTTATATATATAGTATAGCATACAGGAAGACACTTTCATACAAATGGGATCTTTTCAAGAAAAAGATCACTGGAACAGTCCAAGAAGTAGGTGTTCTCGGGTTGCCTGAAAAGGTATCCTTGCATCCTTCTTCATTTGAGATTTTTCAGACTTGCACCCAAGGCTATGGAATGTTTCCTATCTTCCATAACAGACAAACTAAAGACCACATGACAGCCTTCTTTATAGAGACCAACTATGTCATCAACAAAGGAGTGAGTTAGCAATCTCTACCAAACAGTACATTCTGTTCTTCCTCAAATTAATAGCTGTATCAATGCATCTCCAAGATCTTTAATACCTCTGATACCTAAGCAGACAACTCCAATCAAAGAACTATGCTTCATTTTTAATGTATTTCAAAATTTTTCAAATACTTAGAAGCTTTGTAATATCACATCTGCAAGTAGAACATAAGACAAGATACAAGTAAGTTTTAAGCTTCTTTTATTAGCTTCAAGCAATTGCCACTTCCCAACATTTTCTACTCCGAGTTACAATTTGACACATACTGTAGAAGACTGCTCTTTCTCCAGTAATCTCACAAACTGGTTTGCCTTCTGTGTATGGATCGATATATATAAAGGTTCTTCAGAGGTATAATGCCACTTACCCTATGTATGGAGATAAAGTATTATTAAAAAGGTTTTAAAAGAATCATTCTATTTTAATTTAAAAATTAAAAACTGTTTAAGTAGCATACACTGTGGTTATGTATATTAAAAGAGATTCTAACTGCCTATGTATCTGATTCAGCACTAAAAAAGGCAGGGCATTTCATTTCTGTCCTTAGGGATTTGGGTTAAAAAGTGCAAATGGTAGCATGGTTTTTCTGGATGCTGCCAAACCAAACATGTTAAACATGAAGCTTCTTGTTTTAGAGAGAAGGGAATAGAAGGTAGCACAGCAGATGTAACCAAACATTCTTTATGCAGGACTAAATGAAGATAAAAATTTAATTTTTATGTATAGGAGGAACAAATAAATTATCCTCCTTCCTAGATTAGCTGAAAAATAGTTCAACAAGAAAAATCTGTTGCACAGCTGTTCTACTTGTACTGAGCGGCAAGCACTGGAATTCAGCTAACTACAGTGACACTGGTAACTTCTCTGCTATCCTCAGAAACCAAAAGCTACAAGGGACAGGTACTGCCTAACACTGGACAGGTTCCTTGACAGAAGTCTTCTATTCTAGAGGCTTTTGAAGCCAGAATTAAAGATTATCTGTTGTTGCCAACAGAAAAAAGCTGAAGCTGGAACAGGGCAGAGGACTGAAATCCACTTGCTTTTGAACAATCCCCTGTCAGCCAGTCTCTGGTTTATCAACAATAAAGTCTGACAGAATTAAAATAAGGAACCTGCTGAAGTTCAAGAAAAAAAAAATGCATCACCTGCTTATATATTTACTAGTTAAAAAAAGTGTATTTTAACCAAACATAATAATAGACTCTTCCCTAAATGACAGGTTTTGTATTGGCCATTTTATCATTTTAAGAAAACCGCATTAAATGATAATGTTTATTTACCTACATTTAATCACAATTAAAAAAAATATCCAACCAGAAAATAAACAAGCACATCTATGTAACAAATACTAATACAGCAAGTATATTCTAAGCAGTAAGAATACAGCAGCAGTGTTAATCAATTCTAAACTGGAATGCTGGAAACCAAAAGATTAGACAGAACTACATGAAGAATATTTTTCATATCTTTTATAGGACAGAAACCTTTGTTCATGTCTTCTGGTAGTCGTCATCTTCTTTTGAGCTGCACCTACAACACAAAGAACAAGTAAACGAGCAACTTTATACTTCTTCAGATTAGCTTAAGACAGTTCTGTAGGTATTAAGGTGCATTGTTTCTATTGCATTGTTTCTGTATCACCACTCATTTCATTGTTTTATATTCCTATGTTAAAAATAAAATACAAAGCAACAGAAAGAATAAGCTCTTACTACATCTGTGTAAAACTGCCATCAGAAGTGCTGCCTATGTTGTGCAAGGGCAAGTTACTTTCTATATTTAACTAGCAAGCAACTAATACTTCATTAAATGCGAAAGCTGCATTTTCTATTTCCTGTATACAAGTACCTTAGTGTGTGGAAATAAGAACAGATTACTTTTTATTAAAAAATATTAGAATATAAATTGAGAAGAGACAGGTTGAAGGTTCCAAATAGCATATAAAACCACCCATCTCCTGCCTGTTTTTGTAGTTAGTTCATTACATCTCCTTGGTGGGGTATCTCCCACCAGCAGAATGACTGCTTTGCCTCATTTTTCCATTCTTGAGTGCACTAAGAGTGCATGATTGTTGCCATTATGTACCTAGATGGATACAAAAACCCTCCTGAGTTTAAAGTAGTATTATAAAATATGTGAAACCAGTGGGTTTTGCACACCTTTTCAGAATATATTAACAAAAATGAAAAGATGAACCTCTTAATATTGTAAGAGAGAATTACTAAACAGCAGTATGGACCTGAAAAGTTTGATTTTGATTTCCTCATGTTGCATAACCAACTCACAAATGTTTCAAGCTGTTTTTAACTTGTTGCTAAATGTTTATCTACACATGCTGTCAGAAATAACCTTGTTAGGAAGGTGAAGTTGGTGTCTCAGCAAATCAGACCCATGGAGTAGGCGTTGAGTGGCCTGTGACTCGCTTTCCTTTTTCTCTTTCAGCACCATCAAAAGGAAAAGTGAGAAAAACAGCACAAACATTAGTTAAATCCTGAATTTAATCCCATGTCCTACAGGAATAATTTCATTACAATGAAAGCAGACAGACAGTATCTGTAGGGTTTGTTTTCTTTAAGCAGTGATAATTATATATCTAATTAACATAGCCTATAGCACTCCCAAAGATCATAATTTTTAATAAACCCTTCAATTAAATGATTAATAGAAAATGCAGGGGTGGTTCTTACAAATTACCTGATTTACCATCACTGAAGACAGATTCTTTTAAAAATGGCTACAAATGCCTTGTTCACAAAAGACTTTATTATCTAATGATGCATACTGAAAACATACAGAAATCTGCATGGTCCACTTTACATGCAGCAGAACAATCTTCACTTTACAATAAGTGTCAACTGTTTTATGCAAGAGACAACACTTTAAAGTCACATTTTTTAAAGAAAAGCTTCATTTACAAAAGAAATAAAAGGTAAAGAAGCAATTACCGCTTTTAAAAAGCAGCTGCTTTGTTCAAGAGTGGAAGGTTTATGCCTGTATTGAAAGACAACATGATCACAAATAATGAAAACAATGAACAAATGAAACACTTTTAGCATAAAGCAGTACACTTTCAAAATGACATACAAATAGTTAAAAATTTCATTATGTTGTCTATCTATCCTTTAGATATAAGGTCTTTCAAATGAGATCCCAACATATGTAATTACTAAATGAAAACTCTTCTGAAAGTATTGGTTCTATGTCATAGTGAACTGTATTTAACAAAATGTATACAAAGTCTATAGCAAGTTGATTAAAAAAATTAAAGTAATAAGAAACAGTACACTGAAGGCGCTCTATCCATCAAGTGCGCGCTCTCAAAATTTTAAATGTGATGAACAGAACAGAAGTTGTAACTATGCCACGGTTGTAATGCCAGAAAATAAAACAAGATCATTTATCAAACATGCAGGGAATTCTGCCACAATGCTATTGTCTCTCATTTGTCAGTTGTTCCAGTAAAATAACAGCTTAAACACCGGTGATGTTGATGGGTTAGCTTACCTTCAGTGTACTGAAAGTTGTACACAACCTGCTTTAAAAGAGGAGACCATCCCTGCAGGCAGGCTCAAGAAGGAACAGACCCCCTTCGGCACTGACTACACCAAGGGCATGCTGCTGTGGCCTGCACACACACACCTAGGAAAATGTGAATATAAACAGCATTTATGCTGGCCATTTTTTAAAGACAAAAATGAAGCCAAGTCTGCTAAAAACAAATCAACCACCCAGTATTACTGCTCTTTTTATAACAGATGCTTTTTCTTTTTATAATATATACGAACTGCAACGATATACATTAGCATTGTACTTCTGTGCAGTCTTGGCAATTAGAACAGTTCTACAGTGAAAATTTTCACATAAGACACAAAACAGAATTACTCTAACATTTCTAAAAGAAATATCAGCCTTGATGTTAATTCAAATGTATCATTTCTTCCTCAACTTTGCAGGGGAAATATTTATGTTTATATACATTAATAACTGCTGTGAAATTTCTTCAGTCTTTGTATCTTAATTACTCAAACCCTTTGAACTTCTTCATCTGGTTTAAATTTTTTCCTGGATGAAGGCATGCTGAAGAGCCTGGTTGATGCTAATCCGTTTAGCCGGGTCTAACATTAGAATCTGGTCCAACAAGTCCTTTAGCTGGTGTACTTTTTTACGCTGGTCTTCAGGGAGTCGTTGGCACCCAATCAAGTCTGCTAACAGGTCCTTGGTTGGATTAATGGTGCTCATAACAGTAACTTTCTCCTATGAATACAAAAACAGTAACCTTGTAGAACAGAAGTAGTGCACAAAACCCTGGCTGTTTTACAGGGCTTAAGAAGCAACTTTTTTGCAGGGTTGTATCTGATCACTTTCCCAGTGCAGTGCATCATATGGCCTCATAAATCCTCACACAGGCAAAGGGAAAGTGTGGAAATAAGCAGTCAGGGGAAGGCCAGGCTATTTTTCATCCACGGTAGGTGCAGATGAACCTAAAGCCTCAGTTAACCACAAACATGATCAAAAGTCCACACAGAAAGCATCCCACATCTGATCATTAATTCTGGGATAATTAATGGGTTTCCAATGTTAAGACTGCACAGAAAATAAGTATGACCTGCCTGTCGTAGGAGGTCGCTGTTAAGTCTGGCATTCTCCTCTAACAGGAGGGCAGAATATTTTTTGTTAGTAATTTCAGGATAGTTTATATGAAGACACCTTCTATACCTAAAGAGATGGAACTCTGATTTCTCTTAAACACCAAGTTATTCAATTATAGGAAAAATATTTATTGCCAGATTATAATCATATACTCTATCCACACTGCTCCACAGGATAATCTAACACCTTCCAAATCCTGTTTTTAATTAAGATGTGTTGGAAACACCACTGTAGTAGGAAAAACTTGGAAAAAAGTAATAGCTTAGTTGAACATTAAGGACTTACCCTTTCTGTCACTTTATCTACTTCTATATACATAAAGTTGAGATTTTGATCAAAGTGCTGATCTTTGAACACGCCTTTTCGAATCATCTGGAAAATGAGAGGCAAGAGTTTTGGGTAAGTTCTCTAAGTCTTACAAATTCCACAATTAACATCAACATCTACTAACTGATTGCAACATGAATAATTTAGTATTTCTAAAAAAAAATATATATCAAAAGGACAGTGAGAAATGACTAGAAATTGAATGAAAAAAATACAGTTCAAACCAGTTGAAAAAGGACAGTGTCTTCCATTGACTTACGTATTTTTTTCAGGTCAGTGCTTAGAAGGTTTCTGCTTTCACTTTATACTTAGTCTATGAAAAAGAAGCTGTACACTTTCACTTCATAAGATTTTAAATCAATATAAATTATACAGTCAGAGGGATGTCTGATATTTACTGGCTGTTAAGAGAAGATGTATATGATAAGAAACAGAATTAAAGGAGAAAAAAAGAAAGTATGTTCAATTCAGTAGTTTAAGATGTCAGTGAAATTTATGTACTTGTTTTTCTTACCTTGTTGGGCATCTTTCCTTTGAGATCCATGGCTAGTTTCAGCATATGGTTATTGGTTTTGCCAGGAAAGAGTATTTTTCCTGTATAAAGTTCATATAATGTGCAGCCTACAGACCACATATCTATACCATAGTCATAGATTTTTCCTATAACTGAAACAGAGCAAATCAAGTTAATCCCATAAAGGCAGTTGTAAAGATATACTATCACAAAAGTAAACAGATGAAAAAATTCTGATTTGGAAATTATGTTGGTGCTCCTACTCTTCGGAAAAAGAAGGTACCATAAAAGAAGGAAGCAACCCTTCTCACTTTTACAGGATACCTATTTTTAGAAAGGGAGATTTTTACCTAACATCCAAACAAATCTCAACAACTTAAGTTATTAAAAAAAGTCAGAACAGTACCTCTGAATTAAAACAAAACTATAACCAAATCAGAATGACTTCTCCCTGTCCTCACTGAACTGAAAACCAACATACAGGAAGAGTCACACAAACATGCTTTCAAAGTTTGAACTTTTGACTACCATAAATTTCCAAAGTGACGTTATTCTGGGACTGAATAGAGAATAAACTCAAAGCAAATTCTCATTTGCTCATAGTGGTATAGCCTGCTACTGCTTAAGATGAGTGTGGCCAATCTAAATTTACTTACTGATTTCAGGAGCTCGATAAAATCTACTAACGAGATACGGTGTGATATCGTTATCTGCAACATGTGAAGCTGATCCAAAATCACAAAGCTTTAATATCGTTTTAGACTCATTCACCTGCAAGTTAAAAATAAATATGTATTTGCACTGTTTGCAGACAGGATTGCCAACAGCACTGTGAAATTAACAATGCATTTATGTCAGAGACAAGAAAAACATCCAGCCTTTAAATTTCAAATTCTTCCCATGTTTCAATCCTTCCTCTCTATATTCTAAAGAAACAGTAAAGCCTCCATAAAATGAAGTTACAGTTAATGTTTTCAGATCATACAAAATACTGAACAGGTGACTTTCATGTACTTTTCCCTTACCTACCTTACTATTTTTTTCAGTTGTGCTATTTGATTATTTCTACATGGATCACAGGTATTTTAAAGCAGGGGAAAAAATTAACCTTGAATGTTATTTAACTGCTTCTGTCTAGATATCAAAAATTAAACACAAAACATGCAAAAAAATTTGCATTTTTATTTTAACATATCAGCAATGTACACAGTAATAGTGACACCTGCTGAGAAAGTCAGAAATGTAGTTTCATAGCTTTTGACATCCATGGCATGAGAGTCAAAGACATGCACAGGGTTACTAAGCAAACATAATTTATATTAGAGTTCCCATCTCTTTCAAAAAAAAATACAAACATGCCAAGAAAAGTCCCACATACACACTTCAAAGTACTTTTTAAACAATGCATATGATTTTTTATATATATAAATATATATATATATAAAAAAAAATATATCTACATAATCTCTATATATATCTCTATCTATCTACCTATATCAGTGCTCAGACAACTCTTCCATGGCATTAAAGCACTGATTTCGCCTTACTTCATCTGGCTTGGTACAAAGTTAGTTGAAAAGGTACTCTCTTATGCACCCCAAATATTACCTGCATCTCTGGACAACTAAAGTTAGCAACTTCCAATATGCAGACAATACCCTGCTCAAAGATCAGTCCAGAATGGGATCAAAGGCATATCAAACATCGCTTGGGAAACAAGTGAGTCACCTTTGCAGTATAACTGAGACCAAACATCCTATGTTAAGGACAACCAAAAGCTACCTTCAAAGCTAAACACGCCTCATTGCAGTACCAGTAACCGGATGCTTAAAATACCAACACCAATTCATTTATCAACATCCTGTAACAGTGGGAAAAAAAGTTATGATCACAATTAGTTAACAACTGCTCTGTATTTTGTCATTCAAATCATCTTCCAGTAATAAATCCTGCAAGAAAAACAGTGCTGCGATGATGTTACCTTATCATTAGAAACTTGCATCTAACATGCACAGGAAATAAATTTCACAGAAAAAAAAAACATCTGACAAAGCCTCTAGTCATTAACAAGCAAATCACCTGACTTTTAAATTACATTTCTTTAAATTAAGTATTTTTATATATTCATTTTTCTAGGCAACTCCAAGTTAAGGATTTAAATAATAAGAAATAAATAGGTCAATTATTTAGGTTATCTAAAAATAGTATTACTGTATTCAGCTTCATAAACTGGTAATTTTTCTAATATGAAGCAAAACAGTTTAATAATCTACATGAATACAAGCATGCTGGGTGTCATGGCACTTCAAAGTTTAGGCTTGAGAAGGAAGTGTATGAAATGGGAACCTCTCCCTCCCACAGATTCTTATTTTTTAATAGCCTAAAAAAGCAACATCAGAACTTGCTAATATAAATTATAGAAATGCAGTAAAGTGAAAGAAACATGTAAGACTTTAGAACAAAACACAAAAATTTGCAAGACATGGAGAGAACCCTGAATAAATCGAATATTTCATAGTAGGAACAATTTTTATATCTAAAATTGCCAAAGAACAACATGTACACAAGTAGGTAGAATTGTTTTCAGTAATACTGGTTGCATGAAAGACTTTCTGTTACTAGAACTACCCTTTCCTATTCCTGCTTAATCATTATTTTTAAACATCTGCTTGGTAAAGACTACTCCTGTATATTTGTTATTGAATCTGTTACAGACTATTTCAACAAGTGAAGGGTATAAAAAAGTCTTCTGGAGAAGACTACAGTGACTTAGTGGTAAGAAAGGAGAACACAAATGATTTCTAATTCTCTAGAAAATACGGAAAAATATCCTTGCTGGACCTTCATTCTAGATACTGAAATTATATCTGTTTAGAGCTCCTCTACGCCACTCATAAAACAGTGTATTATTCACATATCTCACATTTAGATAGTAAATTTTAGAGCTGCAATGGCATGAAGTGAACATTTTGAGTAAAATAGAAATCTGAATGCATCACAGGGATGACAAGAAAATCAAAGTCAACCCATGTTTGGTTTCAAAAGCGTTAATCACTTTTCCCCATCATCTCATCCAAATAAACAAAATCTCCAAACGCAAACAATTTAATTAAATTTTGCAGAAAGCAAGAGCATTTTTCAACTGCACGGAAAAATTGCTGAGACTATAGAAGATCTGCTTTATGAAAAGATACAAGTGTGTAAGTGAATGCAGGTTAGTTTGAGAAAGACTGTACTAGATAAACAATTTTATTTGGAAGCTTAGTTGCAATTTAAGTATTTGATTGTATTATATTTCTTGTTTACTGTTTATACCATGAAGCCATCTTTTTTCAAAACATGAACTCTAAAATTTTTCAGGGAAAGAAAACAAATTTTTGATTTCATCTGAATTCACAGAATTCAGACAAATGGTATTCATTCCAAATACTTGATTTTCCACATATTTTATTTTACACTATAGACTGTGCAAAGTAAGTTTAAATTATTACTTACCAAAATATTATCTGGTTTAATGTCTGCATGTAGGATATTGCATCTTTTAAGAAGTTTTAATGCCAAGAACAACTGCTGGCTGTAGGAACGCACAGCTTTAATATGGAGACCAACATCTTTCCCATACTTTTTCAACACTTCTCGTAAATTCATACTATTAGAGAGAGAGAACAGAAGATAACTTAACAAAGAAAAGTGTTTTGGCCCTCTAAACTATAAGAGGAATATGAAGAAACTAGTTAGCTTTAGATATTTTGGGAAAAGCAGCATTCAACTTAAAATACATTACTCTTAAGGTTTAGCAATGAAGCAGAACTGTTAATCGATCAGATCTACTATATACTGTATAGTTACTGACTAGACTGACATCAGTTCAGAACACATTTTAAATCAAGATTAATTTAACAGAATTAATTAGCACATGAACTGCATTTTCTTAACAACTATACTCTCTTTGTACTCTTTTACTTAAACAAACAAACAAACAAAAAATATTTGAGGAGGCCATGTTCTGATGACTTGAAAAGTAGACAGGTAAAAAGGGCAGTGATTCCATCACAGGATATAAATAATGTACAAGTGTGTTATAAAAAGTGCAGCTCAAGAAAGTAATTGATCTTACTGCTTATTAATCAAAATATAATGGCCATTTTGTAAAACTTGCACTGTTTCAGCAAAAAAACAACAAAATAATTATCTTCACCTCAAAAACTCATGGCAAAAATTAAAATATGACATACAGGAAAACTTAGGATATGAACAATAGTATGTCTCCATCTAAGCAAAAATGGAAACTAAGGCACTGAATATATCCAGATCTATCATAAAACACACTGTCTCCAATTAACCTGTCAAAGGAACCTGACTATTTAAAGCAAAAGCAAGTATGCAAAGTACACTAACAATTTCTTCCTTAGAGCATGGTTGCATATGTAGTCTTCAGATAACATACAGCATTTGTTGAACCTCTCCGGGAATGCATTCTGAATCCAAACCCATAAAATAAAGAATTATGAAAGCCAAGAACAACATGATGACCAAAAAAAATCATTAAGAACATCATCAGTAAGATGAACCACCTTAATAATATATTGTTTTGTTTCAAATATGGACCAGGCAGCAAGTTCATAATGATGCTTCAGGTAAATCTGAAATAATTCAGTCATCTGTGGACTTCTGCTTTCAGGTATTTTTAATAAAATTCCTTGCATTCTTGAATCTTAGCAATGGAACAAGAAAGATACTAAAATGAAAACAACAGTCAAGAGCAGAACGTTCAAGATCACTTAACTGAACTTTATTTTTATAGAAAGCCCCATATATTGGTCATCTTACCTGAGTGGCTCAAATACGAGACAGAGATGCTGTTTGTGGTAGAAATGCCTGAATAATCGTAGACAATGAAACTTGTCATCAGGATCTGCATCATTGAGCTTCTTCAAAAATTCCAGTTCTTTTAGGCCAGTTTTTTGCCTAAAAATGAAGAAATACAATTAGAAAACAAAATGTTTAAAATTCTAATACCTTCTTTTAATCTAGACATTCACTTGGCTGGTTGTAATTATCACGAAACAAGAAATGTTTTGCAGTTTCTTAATGTAGCACTGGTTGAAAAAAGTCATCTGTGGTTTACTGTCAGTATCTACACTGTGCATAATTTTATTCCATTCTTTGAGCATCATCTGTGACTTTTTAACCTACTTGTACTTTCCTCCTCCCTCCTGATTGCATTTAAAGCTGAAATTGGATTTTCTCCTGTAATACGGTACAGCTGAGTTTTACAGAACACATTTCAGAAGTTTACTTTTTTAAAAAAAGTATTTAACCATGTATATTATTAAATAAATTTTAAGCCAAACTGACCACAGAGCGAAGTACACACCCAAATTGAACTATCTACATAAAATACCAAAATGAAATAATTTATTGCCTGTTTATTTTTATCACTGCTAAGTATGCATTCACATAAACCAAAATAACCCAGTTAAATATACAACAGTGCCAGTTTTAAAACTTCCAAGGTAAAATGCATGGAAAAGATTTTCAGTTGTCTTTAATGGCAGAGGACATAATACATGATTCCAGCAACACTGCAGCAGGTGCTAAAAACGTGTTACAGATGAGTCCTCACACAGCATAATAATGTAGTCTAACCCAACATCGCACTAATTAACACTCACTTAATCTGAAAGACCTTCAGCAATTTTTTCTCTATAGGCACAGTCCCATCCCTTTCCTATACGCATAGGCATGTGCACGCACACACACGTGCATGCGCACACACACAGAATATATTAAAAAAGCTGCAGATGACTGACCAGGATCCAATCTATAGCCTGCCAAATGGATTTGGTCCATCAAAACAAAATTATACAGTCCATAGCTAGCACTCTTATCTCCCATCTCAAAAATTTTAGACTTGGGCAGGCCATATAACTGGCTATAAGCTTGTTCTTTGCCACCACTGTTCCTTGTAGTTTTGCAAATGAGAAAGTGCCTGACAAAAATGCAAGTACCCTTCTCCTGTGATAGCTGTAAAGAAGTGTGGATACAAAGTCCTCAAGTGCTTCCAATTATATGGCTCATATTAGCAGAAAAGCAGGAATCACAGCTGTAATCTGTTATTTTGCTTGAGACAAAGGGAGATTCAAATCACATAATGAAAAACTTCCAACTTACATTTGCTTTATTAATACTACTATTATGCAAAAATGTTACTTACATAAGTTCGTTGTTCCTGATGATTTTAACAGCTACTTCTTGGTTTGCTCTTGCCATATCCCTGGCTCGCACTACGTTACTAAAGACTCCCTGGCCCGTATAACCATAGACATTGTAACGTTTATCTAGAACTTCGCCTATGTTAACACCTGAAGGATAAAAATCAAGCAATTTACAGTAAAAATTATGAGTGACATATATAACAAAGTATTTTATGAAAAATAAACAGTTCTGTATAATTCAGAAATGGGGGGAAAAGGATAGTCACTTAAAAACTTGATGGCATACATTTTATACCTCGTTGTGTGAAAATTTTGTGGAACTGAAATTGTGATTCTGTAAGTCTGGCGTCTTTTCATACTGAGGTTAAAAGCTGCATGCCCATTTCATCCATTACAGGAATATTTCTTCTGACTTTTACTATTGCAAATGATTTTAACACTGAGCAGTGAAGTGAAATATGCTCACTTTAGTATCTCCATTCTAAGTACTGGATGACAACTAGGCATCCATGTTCTCCTGGATGCTGTTTTGGTTTCAAATCCTGGCCAGCACCGCTTTCCTTTGTGGGGGTGATCTCATGGCTGTAAATGACTTCGGACAGTTTTTAGTTTTACCCGGACTGAAATTCTGTGATATATGTGGCAGCAGTTTGACACTGCACAAACGTGTCAAACTAAGCGAGGGTCCTGTAGTGTGGTTACTTTAGAATAACGTTTCAGTGCTTTTAAACGAGGATATTTTCTATTTAGCATCCTTTTTTCAGATTTAAGTGCAAATCGACGTATTTAACTTACGATAATAGCCTTCTGCATCAGTCCAGTTATCCCTGAGATTGGGGTTTTCCTTAAAATCTTTTCCAAACCCAGCAGCCCTTAGACGAGCACTCTGAAATAAAAAGGACAAAAACAGCTTTACTTATGTGCTCCAAATACGTGTTTTTTTCTTTGATGTTTACTCATGAAACCCAAAAGCCCACATGATTAGGCACTTTTTTGCACTGAAACACTGTTCCTCTCCACAGTACAAACACACTTATCTTTTAGGAGACAAAGTACTGAACATAAAATGCTATTTAAACACCAGTACTTGCAGACGGTTGCAGGGGAAGAGAGTAGGAACAATCAATAAAACTATTACTAAATATTAGAAATAGGCAGTGTTTCAGTTATTACCCGCAAGGAATTTGAACAAGTTAAATTAGAATGCACATTCTAGACCATATGAATAACGCTTTTTACCTACAGTACATTTGTGGAAATAAAATTTGAGGGGTAAATACAGTTGCTTAAGGCTTGAATTTTTGTTCATTCTATGCCACTTCAAAAAATCCATACTGTTACACTTATGATCATAAAATTATTACAATTGCTGCTGACATCTCTTAACAGATTTGGCAAAATATTATTCAAATTCAAATCTAAGTAGTTAAGAATATCTTCAGTTGGACACTAGTTCCTGGAAGGGAGAACTGCTTACTCACAAGCCAAACTTTTAAAATCACAAATAAAAAAATCAAATATTCTTCAAGTACTACTTTTTTTTTCCAGATCAAAGGATTTCTTTTTTTTCCTTTTTATGATGTTGGTAGAGTGACACTGTGGCAGCCTTTTGTCACCAATACTTCCATCAACGTCTGCTGTAAAACAAAATTAACTGCAGAATTTCTGAGTTAAGAAAATTGTTGTCTTGACCTATCTCTCAATGGTTGGTGTCAGCAATAACCAAGAAGGTGTACAGAGAATTGCATGTAAAGTCTCAAAACAATTAATTGGACTGCCGCAGTTGACAGATCAGGGCAGCGTATTTAGAGAAAGCTGCTGGAATAATGCAGAAGTAAAAACAGGAAATGCATCTCATCATCTAAAAAGAAGCCACCAGATTAGTCCTGAACAGCATCATCAGCAAATTAAAATACATTACACACACACTTTTAATTAACCATGCATAACCCACTGAAGAGGGTACGTATTTAGGGAAGTGCACATGGTAACATTAACATAAAAGCTTAAGGTACAAAGAACTTTGTTACTGTTTGCCACTGCACATCCTATTGAAACAGCAGGTGAAATCTCCAAGCATTCAGTCAGGCAAAACTCCCACTAATTTAAGTAAGTTTTACTTTGGTGAAATATTAAGAACTACTTTGTCTGCCTCAGCTGATCTAAAGACTCAGACTATATTGCCCACCCAGTTACACATACTTCTATAATCCGAATTCCCACAAAACTCAAGTGACAGTAACTCCTTAACAAAAAGATAAGCAAAAATCCATATATTTCATCTCTAAGAATTACCTACATCAAAGTATGCAGCAAACATATCATCTGATTCTGTGAACATATCAGGAGCTAGCAGCTTCTTCTGAGCTGAACCTTAAAAGGAAATTTAGATTATTCAATATGAAAATGAGGACAAACTAATAATAACTATCAGACTACTATAATTTGTGTCTTGATATCTTTACAATATAATCTAAGATCAATATGGTGGTAAAGAGGTGGCTCTAATACTGCTTTTGGAGAAGATCATTTTAAGAAATTAAAAATTCTACAAATAGAAAGCTCGCGTTAGTTAATTTTTCAGTGCACTCAAAATATGCATACTCCTTGAAAAAAAATAAGCACAGATTTCAAACAATTCATATAGAAAGAAAAATCCCTTATTTTACATGATCCTTACTGATAGTGAATTTATGCATCCAATATACAAAATTAGGGTTTTCTGCTAAACACAAGGTATTTTACTAAAAAAAAAAGTTGTAAAGCCCAAAAGTTCTTTCTTTAGGCAGTGTTTTCGTCAAAGTTTTTCCTGTCAAAAAGGAGCTTGTGTGTAGCTTAGAGTCAAAGATGAAGTTAACTATTATGTTTAAAAGAGAAACATTCTTAATGCAGGCAAGATTATCCCTTTCTCACCTTTTAATCATCTTTAAAGTCCCAAAGACATTTTATTTGGTTGATAAGACAAAAACAAAGAAATATAAATTAAGTACATGTGTTAGTGAAAGCAAGTAAACTTCAAACTATTTCATAACGTATTTTGGTAGCATCCCATCATGACCATGATAAATTACAAACATTCCGTTAATGGTATTAAGCAATGGAGAAAATAAATGGTTAACCCCAGAATTCTCCAATTTTCACAACGCACATAGCCAACTGCTTTCATACAAAAAGATAACTGGATTGAAATCTTCTCAAAACATTGAAAACTGTCATCAATCATGCTGATACCACAGTTTCAAGATACAGACACTTTTGGCATCCTCTTAAGATTTTCTTTTAGTTCAAGTTACTTGTATTTTCATCAGCCTACAATGAGTACAACTTATTACCCTGCCTCTGTGTGAGGTCAGGCTATAAACAAAAAAATGGCGCACTCAAAAAAAAAGATCATCCTGCCATTGTTTTCCACCTGTCACTACAGCCACCCTGACCCAGAATTCTACCAATACAGGAAAATTCCAGGATTTGATAGGAGTGTAACTGATCTATTTTTTAAAAACCTTTTTCATAGCTTAAGAAACGTCTTTGTAGTTATGTTTTCACATACTTCAGTGGACAAAATTTGAAAGCAGTGCATACCTCTGACAAAAAAAGTTATCTGTTTTCCATAAAAAGACTTGGTCTTCGTGGTATGCAAACAGAGAAAAATACATTAAAAAAGCTCTTTTCACCTACACTGCAGGACAACAGTCTGTAAACATACTGGTAAGGGGAGCACAAGGACAGATTCCAGTGCAACATAGCTGTCTCAAAGAGAAGTAGCATTACTTCAAAGGGAAGCATCCACTGCAACATACCACATTCAGTCCCCAAGGATACATCTAGAGCATGACACTAAATACAAGCTAACCATCCAGCTATTTACTGGAGGGTGGGAAGGTTTCACAGGCCTAGTTGAACAGTGTGCTGTTGCAATAAAACTGTAAAGAGTAACTGAAATAGTTAAAACTACCTCAACTATGTCTGCACATGGCTAAACACATACCTTTGACTGCTGGGAAGATGTACAGTAGTGATCTAGTTCCAGCAATCCAAAAGAGAAGAGAAGTGAATTTTCAATACTACAAGGTGCACTAGGAGATTCTCTATGCTCCTTTTGCTGCACCAGGCACAATGCAGGTTTTATGTGACAACGTATTTCAGCATTGCTGTCCAATAATTATGCATGGGGAGAAAGACCAGGAAAAAACCCTTCCCTCACCAACAGTTACTCTGATTAGCATGACTGTCAAAAGTACTAAGTCCATTTTGGCAATCTAAATGACTACAGATCCACTGTTCTTCATAAACAGTGGCTTTAAAAAAGAGAGAGAGAGAGAGACAGAGAGACAGAGAGAGAGAGAGAGAGAGAGACAGACAGACAGACAGACACAGACTGAAAAGAAAAACTGCAAAGTTAAAAAGGATGATTCCTAACTATAAAGACAGGCATTGATATCTGTTTCTCCAAATTTATAACACTAACTGCATTAAGAGTTATGAGAAATATGAAAAACATGTTCTACTCATATCATGCTCCTTAGCAAAAAAGTTTTATTTTAAAGGTATGTTTTAAGTACTATAATATTCAGGTGAACACTCAAAATCTGTCTGAAAAGTCACTGTATTTCCAAGTCTGGAAGTATATCAGGAAATTAAATAAAATGTCTCTTTTACAACGATCTGCTTATGAGTTAAGCTTTCATAAATGACAATACATAGTGAGATTTCAGACTCTTACCGTTGTTCTGCTCAACTGTCATTAGGTTGTGCTTGGCTTTTACTGATGCCTCAAATGTGTCAACATTTTCCCGCTCATACTCTTTAACATCAGCAGCTACTCTTTCTAGGATGTCATCTGGTGAATTTGAGCGACTACGTGTACTACTTTGAGGACTGCTTGGTTCAGATGGTACAGACATATTACTGTCTTCTGTCTGGCCTTTGTATTTCTACAAAAAAGAAATTTTATCATTAATCTCAGCATCACACCTTCAGTCTCAGATGCAATGCCACTGCAATGGAAGCATAAACTTTAGCCAAAACTAACATTTACAATAAATTATTGGGTTGGGTGTGAACCAGTAACAGGCTAAGAGCCTTGCCTTAGTAATGAAAGTAGAGATTGCAATTTTTTGCCCTAACAGTATATATCTTGATGCTGTAAACCCACATGATACTATAACTGTGTACCTGAACAATTGCTTGCCGCTGTAACCGTCTTTGTCTTATTTCTGCTTCTTCATCCTCTTCTTCCAAATCAAAGTCTTCAAGACTACAAAGAGGTCATTACTTTTTAAATACCTTCATAAACACATATGATTACATACTGAATTTTAGCAAATGCAGTTCCTTGGTCTAGGACACACACAATCTAATACTGAACAGTAACTGCTCAACTGACTCAGAAAGCAAAAGCATATTAAATCCCAGCATGTATATTTATATCTTCTCACTGAGAAAATATATCTTTTGATATCTCTTTTGGATTTTGATTAGTTTATTTGTAAGTGTAAACAATTAACAATAAGTGTTTCTAAAAAGGCAAAAAAAGTTGTTAATTTTCATCCCTGCATCATTTTTCCTTGAAAATGTGATTGTTAAGAATGGATATTCCTGTGCAACTGGATTAGGTAGTTATTCAGCAAATACAGAAACAATAAAAAACAGCATACAGGCAGCAATTCACCCTTTCAGGTGTTATAGTTTTTCAAGAGAATAGGCTGAAGTGTGCATAGACTAAACAATTTTCACATGATATGGATCAAGCTTCATTTAGGAACCAAACCACACACCAACCCCCAAGCCTGCCTACTAGTGAAGAGGCCTTGATTGTTCCTGCATACTCCAAAGCTTTTCAGATTACACACAGATCACACCAGCAGCAGTTTGACAGTATCACCAGTACTGAAACATGCTACACTTTTAGACCACAACCCAAAAAACTACCTACCATATGAAGATCAATGTCAGTTAATTCTCCATATAAGTGGATCTGTATTTTTAGATAAGGAACAGAAGTTGGAAGTTAATACTTACTTTTCATCTGACGAGGACTCCTGCTCAGCCTTCATACCCTCAGAAAGACTACCTTTAAATTTGTCTTCTTTAGCTTTGCTTCTACTCCTACGTCTATGGCCACCTCGTGACCTGGATCTCCTTCGAAGACGAGATCTACTTCTTCTGCCTCTATCTCTGATGAACAGAAGAGTATTAACAAAAGGAGGAAAATCTGTTCATAAAACGTACATATATTCAGTGGCTCAAAGTACTAAAACAAATGACTTCATGGATGACAAAATTAATTTGACCATGCTAGCATATACAATTCTGGAATAAAACAGAAATGCATGATCATTTTATACATAAACTATCAATTTTAGTTTATTTTATCCATATTTTAAAAGACAAAAAAACCACAGTGTGTGTCTTTACCTCCTTCGAGGAGACCTACTCCGCCTTCTTGGAGATCGGCTCCGTCGAAGGGGTGAACGAGACCTCCTTCTAATGGGTGACCGAGACCTTCTTCTGGATGGGGACCATCTACTAGGTGGGCTGACATCTTTTGATCTTTCACGTCTAGAGAGAATATCATCTCTTGTCCGTGTTCTTAAAATAAAGAAAGAGAATGGCAGTAAAGCAAGAGCAAGCTGAAAACAAAAATCACAATTCCCTCTAAAAGCTCACTTTAAAATCTTACTGCAAGAGAGGGTCCACCAGATGGGCTTCTGAGGCAGGGATGGATAAGTATGTTGCAGAGCTGGTTGCCCTCCTTGTGTATGTCTCCCCACCCTGGGAAATATGTGCCCATATATAGGTCTAGTTCAGGACAACTCTGGAAACAGAGCTTGTTAATTACTATCATAAAGCTAAGAGAGGTTTAAAACAAAGCTTGTGTTTCTATCTTACATAAATAGTGGCCAGTTTTCAACTTTATCAGAAACAATATTAACAGTAAGGAAAATATGAAAAAATAATTCTTGAGAATTTTCTCCACAACTTTACAACAGAGTTGAAATTTAGGACTGAACTATTCCACAACAATGACTGTAATGTCTATTTCAATTTGGAGACTGGAACTGGACAGCCTCAACATTTAAAACATTCTAATACAACAGCTGAAAATTTCAATTCTTAATTAACATGTAAATTAGCCCTTATTGGATTAAAAAAATTGGAATTTGACACTGTGTAGATTCACAATATGTAAGAAAAAAATCCTTAATGGGCCACCAGCTGCATTAAAAAGCATAACTGTACTCCATGACAGAAAACGTCAATCCAAAATTGTAAAGCATAAAAGTTAAAAATATTTGGCAACTATTCTAATGAGTCTGCAACAGAAACTCCTGAAAAATATTTCCACAACACTGTTCAAAGTAAATGAGGAAAGCTGCCACTTTATTTTAATTTTTTTTAATTAAATTGGAACAAGTTATTTCAGGTGCTGTATCCCAATGAACAAAATCTGAAAGATTTTGGATCCGAAAGATTAATTCCAGCCATTCTGTAATGATGCTTTTTATGACTGTTAAATCATCTTCAACTATCTTAGCTATGTATCATGAACATGCATACAGAAATGATGCATGACAGTAAACAATGGGAAGGAAGTAAAACTTATGCACCGGCAGAAGTAGTGCCAGTTTCTGTAGACATTACCGTAGACTCAAATGCTGGTGCAGGCTGATCTCTAACTCATTTAATTTAGATTATGTTCTTTTGAATATTAAAAAAAAAAAAAAAAAAGAAAAAAAAAGAAAAAAAAAATCACAGGATGAACTGACAGTTTCACACTTCTTGGTTAAGAAAGTGATTGTATCACTTGCCAACCAAAATACCTGTAAAAAAAAAAATCAGTTCAGGGATCATAAGCATGCCATGAGAAGCAGAGGGTGATTAGGCTGACATTTATAGCAATATTTTATAATAATTAGCTTCAGTTAAAGAAAAGTATTTAGCATGATTAGAACACTGGAAGTGCTAACAGGAAAAATAATTATTTGTGGTTAAAACTGTTCATTAAAGCTCTTGAAATTCTCTAGCAGCCTAAAGTAGTTACAGGTGGTTAAGACTCCAACTAAGAAAATCATTTCAAGCTGTCCCACAAGGGAAGATTATTCCTACTGTCTGGCTAACACTTCCAGCAGAAAGTATTTCTTAGCAGTCCCCCACTCACATGCTGCTCACCACAGTACAACAGAACACTGCATTGCCAAAGTTACTTCAGTATCAATTTGACAGCAGAATTCTAGATACATGCACTACTCACTTGAAATGATGTTTAGATAACTAATTCAAACTGGCTGCAATGCAAGCTGTCATGAGAAGTGAAAACTGAAAGATGCAAAATGCTGAGAAAAAAGTCCAATACATCATAAAAGAAACTTTTAATGGTGTGCCGTTACCTTCCTGAGTCACCAGGAAGCAGCTAGATAAACTGCTAGCACTTACAATACTTGATTAATCTGGTTATCACTGGGACCATCCTCCAAAGTACCTGCACTATTGCTAAAATGTAATACAGACAAATAAAGCTACTAATTGTGCCTACAGAATCTACCCCGTACTTGGAACAGGAGTAATCTTCAGTTGTGCAGGCAGAAAGACTTTCACATATTTTAGGCGCTTATTTACCAAGTTAGATCTTAGTGGTTCTAATGAAAAATTTTAAATTAGTACTTTTGTTCTTAACTCTTGAAATATGCAAAGCTATACCCCATGATAAAAAGTTACTACAATTTATTAAGTTAAAATTATTACATTTAATGAATTAACTTCAAAAAAGTAATAGACTTCTATTGCTCTCTGATTGGGAGCTTACTACCCATATCTTATCATTTTCAGAGAAAGAGACGCTGGTAATTATTTTCTGATTATTTATACTACAATCTCTAGGTAACTGTTTTCATAGGCTAAATTACCTTTAAAAAAACTGCCAAGATTGAAAATACATTAAAAATATATTAAATAAAAGATTTCAGTCTCTCCCCTCTCATTCAGGTGAATGCAAAATATGGTAACAGTATACAAGGTTAACCCCACCACCAAGACAGACCTATAATAGAGCAGTAAAACAAAACCATCACACCTCTAGCAAATGGAAACAGAGGGTTTTTTTTGTTTGTTTGTTTGTTTTAAGAAAAAATGACTGAGAAGGGCCCATTGATATTAAAGATTTGAGTACATTTGCACATGCTGATTGTATCACAAAACATTTTGGGGTTTTAATTATCCACTGTTAGCCAACACTGACATGCAAGAGCGCAGGAGACTCCAGCTTCATAAAAATTCCTGAAAATTACAGAATTATTGACTAAGAAATAAAGTAGAGATCAAAATCTGAATCAAACAGCTTGAGACAAAAAGACCTGAACTACAAACCTTGTTCCCAGTAATGGTGTGAGCACCAAAAATAACCCAGCCCAACTTTAACAACGCAAGTCAAGTCTGCATGTCTGACAGCTGGGGGAGTGTTTCTGAAAACTGAATACACACAAAGGAAGCTCACGATTACGAGCAATTTGACTGCCTGTTTTAATAGCTGCTTTCAGAATAAAGCAAAGAGATAAACACTAAACTAGAAGACAGTTCATCCTATAATGCATTTTCTGATGGTTCTTGACATCTTTAGGTTACCTCGGTGAAGATAGACGCCTCCGATCTGATTCTCTTCTTTTCCTTTCTGCAGATCTACTCCTTGCTCTTCTGCCTGGAGACTGGGTTCGAGAGGGGGATTTACTCTGTTTAGATCTACGATCATTAAAGAGAGGGGATCGGCTTCTTCTTGACTTTTCACGTTGTTTTGGAGATAAGCTTTTTCCTTTTGGGCTCCGGCCAGGTCTTCTGGGGGACCTGTTTTCTTTCCCTGAAGAAGCATCTTTAGAAGGAGATTTAATTGGCTTTTTTTCTTTGTCAGTCTCTGTTCTCCTAGATTTTCTATCTTTGGACCGTGATCGTCTATCTTTGGACTTGCTTCTTAGTTCTATTGGAGATCTGGATTTTCTGCCACGATCTCGAGTTTTGCTTTCATTTACAACTGGAGACTTTCTGCGATCTCTTGATTTACTTTTATCATCTGCCTTATTCCTATCCTCTGGGGGAGATTTAGACTTTCTATTTTTCTCCTGAGATCTCCTTTTAAGCATCGGAGATCTTGATTTCCTTGTCTGATCTTGAGACTTACTTCTTTTATAAGGACTTTTGGATTTTCTCCTCTCTTTTGACTTGCTTCTTGTTGTTTTCTCTTTGATTCCATCAATTCCTGCCTTGCTTTTCTTTTTGTCAGATCTGTGCCTAGTCCTTTCTTTTGATTCACTCTTGCTTCCTTTCTTGGAACTAGTTTTATTGTCCACAGGTTCTAATTTCCCCTTAGTGCTGGATTTAGCTGTAGGTCTATTTCCATTTCGTACTTTTTCATTAATCTCCCCCTCTTCTTCAGAGCCTGACTCATAACCTTGCAATATTAATCCCATCCCAGATTGGACTTTTCCTTCCATTAATTCATTTTCAAGTTCAGCTTTCAACAATGCTCTTTGTTTCTCCAAGTCTTCCAGAGGAGCTAAAAAATCAATTTTAGTTCTTTTAGCTGGTCCATCTTCTTTGTCAGAGGTATCAGCTACCTCTTTCCGTTTATGCTTCTTATGTTTGTGTCTGTGTTTATGTTTTTTGTCCTTATCTTCTTCTGAAGAATGTTTATGTTTCTTGTGTTTACTTCGATGTTTGTGTTTCTTTTTTTTGTGTCGGCTGTGCTTGTTCTGAGGTTGGTCTCCCTCTGATATTTCCCCATTTTCTTCATTTACACTTTTCTCAGACATATCAGCCTCCTCAACTCTGCAAAAACAAAAACTATAGATCAGCACCATCAACTCACTGCAGTGCTTAAATCTGTTTTAGGTTGACAGTCTCTTTATGACAGTTCTTGTTGTTTTTATTTTGGAAACTAACCAGTATCTAATTACTTAGTTTTAGCAGAACTATAACTGTACAGCTCACATAACCAAGTTATATCAGATAAAATCCCCCATGAACAGACACTTGTGACTGGGAGAAAAAAAAAAAAAAGAGAGAGAGAGAGAAAGGAGAGGGTGCTACAGAGGGAAAAGCCAGCAAACGCACTAACAAGACAAAATACATAGGTGAAATCAATTTTATGCTTTTAGGTTCAATACTGATAATATCTGTAAATAGTACACAACAGTGCTGCATACTTATGCATCCTGTTAGTCTATCATCTTTCTTAGTTGCTGTTCTACTCCTATGCCTAACCCAAACTGTGTCTTTTATTTTTTTTCAAAAGGCAGAACACACAGTTGTACTCTGAAGGGCAAAACAGTTATATCAGAGGATGATTCTGACCACCTAATTAAACCATCTTGCACAATTTCACGCAAAATAGACCAGTTATTTTAACTATCTTTTTCTGCAAGTGTACACACTTGTTAGTGGAAATAAGCCCCCCCCCTTTTTTTTGCATTTATGTGATACAGGGAACAGTATTAAAGAATAGGATAAATTAAGGAAGCCCATAATTTCAGAGAGCCTTCTGATAACATATAATAGACTGTCAGCTTCCCAAGAAAAAAAGCAGTAATCTTGGACCTGTAAAACGGCACTGGACAAAAAAGCAGAAAGTATAAAGGGTGTTATTAAAATAATCATCTAGATATTTTCTATTAAAAATAACTCCTTTCAATTAGCTAGTCAGAGCAACAAGCAATTTAATTAGTATATTTAATGGCTTCAAAAATAATAAAATTCAGTCCTGACATGTTAGGCATTCTCCTATTTTATCTTCCCTAGAAGCTGAAACTGACTTACCAATAGATTTTTTAAAGTTATTCAGCAAATACATCCCCATCACCCTCAAAATATCAATTAAGGAACTGTCCATGACAGATGTCTATCTTTTGAAATCTGTCTGCTAACTCACATTGTAGGTGTCACGGTTAACATTTCTACAAACTTGTCTGACCTACACTGCAACTTTAGAATTTACTAGTCAATACTTTAGTAACTTAAATAAAGCTCTTTCTGTACCCCATGCTTCACTTACAGTAATGAAATTGCCTAAACGTGAAAGCCAGGAGTGTTGGTGGGGAAGTACACAGAATTATTCAGATTTCCTCCAAAGTCGGTTAGTTTCTAAAGACAGAAGTCTCTGATGAATTAGCAATCCAATAGTTTAAACATATCTGAAGCCTTCTAAGTCAGGTCTAAAGGAGAGCACTCTACATAAATTCTATTACTTCCTTTCTTATTAATAGAATCTTTAACAAGCACACTTTCCTGTTTGAGTTAATGTAAAATCAGGTACTGGAAAACAAACTTCTCTGCAACATATATTAAAATAATTTGTTAAAGCTATTAACACTTTATTACTCTGAAATGAGAAAATCTGCAAGAGGACAGCGTAGTTGAGTGAAAAACACGCAACATTCAGAAACGTTAGTCAGAATGCCCCCCCCCCCCTTTTTAAAGCACATACATCTTTCCCATTACTACTGGTTACTCGATCAAAGCATATAGAAAGGCATTTTTCCTCAAGTGCTCCTTCCTGATGCTGGATATCATTATGATAGCAGAATATCAGTAAGGAAAAAGAGGAGCAACTGCCATACGAGTTTGCCTTCTCTTACATTTGGTACAAAAGGCACCAAAAAGAAGGAAAAAGTATTAAAATTTTTTCATTTTGGATTTGCAATTCAGAGCAAATGTTGCCAGTGACATAAATTGCCTAAAGGGCAGAGAAATGTTAAAAAGGGAATTTTAGGGGGCTGTGTGTCTTTTTAGGAAGCTGTATGAGGTCCCCATTAACATACTAATGGTACTTCATGACATTACAAAAATATCACAGGCAACCAAAATGTGATCCATTCAAGCTGCTCTGGACAAGTCTTCCTACTCTTAATACCAGAAAGTGATACCAAGAGCTAAGTGGAATTTATTCTGTAATTTAATTTATTTTAATGTTATGTAATAGTCTCACTTTACACTCTCTAAAAGTAAACTGGTAGCAAAGGCTCCAGATAAGATGCATCATCACTGCAGTATCTCAGGACACTGCTAATATGACTGCTAGTTTTCTTAATATTTCTATCCCAAATATAAAATTACAATCAACTTCTGTTATTATTAAATACTTCAGTGTTTCTTCATGCACCGGAATCTAGAAATTCAATCTGTTTATTTCACAAAACATCAGCAAACTTTTATTTAATTCAAATGTTTCACAGCCTTATTTGCACAGGTAAGAAACTTTTAAAGAAGATTTCAGAAGATTATGAGGCAGATACCCGCATGTTTAGGAAGCTAACGGTCTTACAAACAGAGGAATTGTGACAGATTCCTGTTACAGCCCCACTTTCCCTTACTTTTTTGGATTCACAGACAAAGACCTGGAAATAGATTCCATCCAGTTTTTTCTTACATTCAGGCTTTCTATCACGAGTTTTCACCTTATTACTCTGAGTTACATTTCTCTGCACAATGCTAAGCCCTCTTATTCTTGTGCTCATCTTTTATGTGGTTTTACATTTACACTGATTTTCCTCTTTTTTACTCCCACCATTAAGAAAAATAATCCTCAAATGGCTACTTGTTAATATAAGGGAGCAAAAAATACAGAGAGCAGTTTATATGGCTACAAATATTCGTACAGGGAAGAGGACCAATAAAGTAGGTAGGTATTAGGTTGTCAACTCCAGGCAAAACTTGGAAAGAAAGCGTTCATGAGCTCCTGAGTTTCGATAAACCTAAATCTTACGGTACTAAACACGATGCCCGGAAAATACACCATCCGAGCCCCGTTTCGGCGGGGAGACGGCAGCTCCGTTTCCACTTCCCAACGGGAGCCGGGAGTTGCCAGTCATTTTGAGGGCAGGAAGGAGGGGCTGGCGGCAACAAATCGCTTTTTGCTTCCACCAGCACAGGCACTTTTTGTAACGCGAGAGCCCGGGACTCGGGGGAGGCGGGCTCGTCGCAGGGCGGGCAGCGGCTTCGCGGGCTACTGAGGCGGCGCCAGACGAAGAAGAGGCTCTGAGGCACCCGCCGGCCCGGCTCCCTCGTCCTCCCCTCCCCGCGCCTCCGGGGAGGCCTCGCTCGGGCAGGCGGCCGCAGCGGCAGGGAGCCGGACTGTACCTCAGGGATGCCCGAGCTCCGCGCCCCGCCCGGCCCACGGCGGCCTCGCAACCACGCGGCGAACGAGGCTTCCGCTCCAAGCGGCCAGCGCGCGCCCCCAGGGGAGGGGCAGGACGTGCCGGGGGGGCGGGCGGAGAGGCGCGCGCGGCGTGAGGACACGCGCCCGCAGGTCCCGGCGCCGCTTCCCCTCCCCCTCCCCCTCCCCCAACAGGCCGGCTCGCGCGCGCCTAACAAGGGGCCTCCCGCGCCCCCTCCCCCCCCCCCGGCTCGCGGGAGGCGCCGGGCCCGGCCGGGCCGCCGCGCGGCGGGGCGGCTGGAGAACGGCTCCTAGCAACCGCTCTTGCACCCCTCTCTCCCCCGGAGCGGCCGCCTTCCCCCCATCTCCCCCTCCCTCGCCATCCCCACCGCGGCCGCTTCTCTTCCTGCCCCCCCTCCTCCCCGGCCCGCTCCTCTTCTCCACCGCCTCCTCTTCCATCCCACGGCGCCTTCGCGAGGAGCCTCCCCACCGGGTCTCTTACTCGGGCGCTCGCAGCTCGGGCTCCGCCGCGGCGGCCATTTTGAACTTCCAAACTCCTTCGCTGCCGCTAGGGAGACGCGGGGCCACGGCGCACGCGCACTGAGGCGCCGGGCCGGGGCGGAAGGGAGGAAGAGTTGAGGCGGGGCAGCCAGGCGCCGGAAGTGAACCCCGCGTGCTGGGGCAGGGACGGGGTCGGTGGCTCCGCCCCCTGCCGGGGCGTTGGGGCGGGGCGGCCGCTCGCCGGGGGGCGGGGCCTGCCGGGGGGCGGGGGAGGCCCCGTTGCCTGCGCTGGGGGAAGCGCGGCGCCATACGGCGGGCTGGAGCGTCGTCGGGTGCTGTTTCCAGCTGGCGGAGCTTAAAAGCGGCCTGGCGACAGGGGAGCCGCTGCCGCAGCCCGCGGGAGGAGCCGGTGACCGCGGCGCCTGCGGCGTCATAGGTGTTTAGATACAGGCTCTTTGTAGTTGCAGGGTTTTTTTGTAAGGTTTTTTTTTTTCTCTTAATTATTATTTTTTCTCTGGCTGTGCCAATCTGTATGAAAAGGATTGGCGTGCCGGTAATGATGGCTTGCCTCGCTGTGTTTACGGTGCATTTATAAAGGATTGCGGTCCGGTGACTTTGGTGCGTTAGTGATGTGGTTTTCTCACCAGCATGTTTTGCTCGGAGACTTATAATGTGTGTTTCTTAACAGGGAATGTTATAAACTTAAGCAAAGCTGCCTTAATGTTGTTTGTTCTTTACTCCAACAGATGATTTGAATAATCCTTTTATGTCCTTGTTTCCCTTGTAGCAAAACCCTCTCTCCCTTCAGGTGGCCTAAGATGTGTAGGTGTCCCTAAGATCAGAATCTGAACTGGGTTCATTGTGGGTTATAGTTTTGATAAAGTATATTTGAAATCATCAAGTGGATTCTAACTGTTTTGTTTACACTTTTTTGTAGATTTACTTCCTGACAATTGCTGAAGATGAGTGAATTTAAATACAAATACCAATGCCTTCCAGTACTACACCTGCACCTCCCTGAGGAGATCACAACATCCCAGCGGTGATTGCTCGCCTGGTGGAAATGTTTCCAGTGGAGGTATACAGGTGCAAACTTTGTCAGTTCACAAGCAGTTCAAAAACAGGCATCAGGGAAGACCTCATGTCTTTCAGTGCACAAAGTGCTCATCATATTTTGAAAATGAGCAGATAAGAAATCTCCATATAGCTTGCCATTATGAGGATATCTTTAAATGTCTGTGATTTTACCAGTAAGTTGAATATATATTTTTTTTATTTTCATGCAATTGCCTCAGCTGTAAACTTGTTTATGCACATAACTTTATTTGGCCAATGCAAAGATTTAGTTTGAGAGTTTCAGCATGAAGTGGAGATGCTATCATGAGAAGTTATAGCAAACTGCCTTAATAGTGGTTAAAAAAGAAGAAATATGAATTCCGAAGGTTGAAAGAAGAGTCATAAATGTTCCCTTTTTAATGTTCCTACATCTCACAAAATCCTGGCTCATTTTATATTGTGAATTCTGAATATTTCTAAGAGTTGACCTTCATATTCTGTTAATTTTAATCTTACTTTGTTTTTAGTGGCTCTGTAACATAATGCTGTAAATATATCTATCAAGATTAATGCTTTTTATCTTTAAGTTGTGTGAAGCAACTAATAGCTAAATACTGTATTTATAAATGGAGGACTTTGGCAAAGTGATTTCATCCACATCTCAAGTTTTTATTAAGGTTCCTATGGCTGCTACTGTTAATACAGATCAAACTCTTGCTGTTTGAGTTGAATGGCTGGTTTGGTTCTGACTGACCAATAAGCCCAATGCAGAAGCAGATAATCTTTGTGAAATAAGGTGATGGCTTATAGGAGGGCTCTGGAGTTTGTGGCAGTGGTCAGGTAATGGAATAGCCAATGTCAGGTATGGGTAATGCAGAATAACAAGGATTCCTGTGATCATAGCTGTGCTGGACATTGTGTATGTGTTACAGTGTAGGTTTCAAAGGGTTTGGTAATAGCAGATGAGATCATGGGTTGTGCACTCTAAGCCTTATGTCTTCCTGTCCGTCTTTGGAGTAGGTAGGGTTGTTCTGAGATTTAACTATTTAAAATGGCCAGAATTAGAATTTTTGTAGGAGATACTTGCAGAATTTCTGCAGGAGAAGTAACTAAAAAGTCATTTTCAGAACTAAAAGCAAAACTTGAGTATTTTTCTTATTTTCTTCATAACAATGTACATCATCTCCACTTAATTGTATGCAACTGTAAGCAGGCAGTGAGCCTAGAGAGATTTTTTCTCTAAGAGGTTGGGAAGGAGAGCACATAAAAAGAACTGAAAGTGTTATATCTCTTCTCATGGTATTTCAAAATAAGAATGACTACAATAGTGAAAAGATATGAGTATGTATATGAACAATCTGTTTTCTTAAGTGAAAGGAGAGCTGTTTTGTATTGACAAATTTAAATTTCTCTCTTCAATGGATAATTTCCCACCAGTTTGTTTGAAGCTCTTCTCCCTTACAACTGTAGTGAGAAAGCATCCTGGAGGTGAAGTTTGCTGGGATACTTTCATGCAATTCCCATTGCATTCTGTGAGCCAATGAATTTTGAAGGTTATAACTTAACTGTTAGGAAAACTTTCTGCATATTTTGCGTAGTTTTACCTTCCTGTTGAAAACGTGATATATAACCTACTCAAATTTTCGGTAGTGTTACCGAATTGACTGGGTCATTACTTTGTAGATATTTCAGATGCTTGTTTTGTATATTTGTGTCTTTGTGATAACTGTGAACAAAGAAAACCCTTTTAAATATATATTTAATACTGTGCTGATTTCTGTATATATATTGAGGTGGAGAAACATTAAAGAAACTGTGAGTTGTCTTCAGATTGCTAATATTTTTTCAGTCATTTAATCCCATTAAAGATGGGGGAGTTTTATCATAACATTACAAAGAAATTATTTTTCTGCCATTTTATTATACTTGTGGAGCTGATACAATGAGCATGCAAGTATTCCTGCTTGCTACAATAATAGTCTTTGAAATGAGTATTAACTGTAGTGAAGCTTCTTAGTACTAAACTTGTGTTCAAATTCTTGTCTCTTAGCATCAAGTTTTAGCTACAACTGCTAACCTTTTTTGATGCAGTTTGCTTGTTCTAACTCTTAATCTACACGAAAGCTTAATTAGTTAATGGAAAAATGTACAAATGGATAAAATATTTCAGTGGAGTATACCCTAGTTTCTTCTTAAATATTTATTTAGGTCAGAACTATCAATTTGCTAAGCCGAGGCCTGCTTCCTGTATGCAGTTACCTGGATATTGTTTGTTGTTTGTCTAAATTAAAATAATTGTTGGTATTTATATAGGCCGTATTATAACAGTTTACCATCAACATCAGTGATAGAGGCAAAAATCTGAAAGGCTAATCATGCTCTCTGTTCTCATTTTTGGTCTCTGAATCCTAATCTTCAAGAGTTGAAAATTTGCTATGAAGTTCAGTAATCTTATATTAAAACCTTTATGTGAAAGAGTTAGTGGTCTTGATTGTGTTTCACATTAAACAGAAGTTCTCTATGCAAACCCTGCAGCACACAACCAATGCTTCCTCTAGCTCAAATTTAGACTGTCAGCATATGTACTTAGAACAAAATGGACATGGAAGGGGTATTCTATCTCTCTACTAAAAATGGTCCCTTGAAGCTTGGGTATTATGCTTGTTTCCTAAGTATCTTTAGGCTCTGTAATTAGAATCAAAATAACTCCACTGCAAGTATATATTTTGCTAACTCATTTTAAACTGTGGTTTGAAATCTTTGAGAACTGCTTGTTAACCTTTTTTTAGTTTCATGTTTGGGGAGAGGAGTAGAATTTAGAACCAGCTCACAGCACTCTGCAACCTTTTTTTTGGAAGCAGTAGTAAAATGAGTGTCCCTAGTGCTGAGCTAGCCTTGCTTTGGCTCCCAGCGCCCCTTATGAACAAATTGTGTCTTTCTAATTAACAATTGCTCTTTCCTTACGAGTACAGCAGATTTGAGCCAAATTCAGCCTCGTATAGCTTAAAAGACTTTGTAAAACTACGCAGGAGTTGAATTTGAACCTTTAAGTTAATAATTGTTTAATGTGGAAAGATATCTTTTTCTTCTATTTTAAGTTAATGCATTTAATCTGATCACAACATTTTAATAAACTGTGGCTTTTAATACAGATAAGCAGTGGATCAAGGTCTACAAGCACCTGCACAACCATGGTTATAGTTCCAAACTGCATCCATGTACTGAATGTGAGAGATGTTTCTTATGAATGTAGGTTAATCCTTTTTTTTCTCCAATATGTCTCTTTTTTTTTCCTTTTTTTTTTAACTGCTTAGTTTGTAAAGTGCAACAAATGCTTTATAAATACTGCATAAAAATGTACTGGATTTTTAATGAAGTCTTTTACTTCTATCTGCTTTTATAGAGTGGAGGTGAGTTTCCCAGTGCTAAATATATACCTAAAGCTAGTATGTATAAAAGTAAATCTGTTTTAATTAGTGGAAGAAGGCTTTACAATTCATTGAACATCATCTACTGCTGCTGGATGAAAATACAGATGGAAATTGTGGTTTGGGGGATGGGAAAAGGAAGGATTAGGGACTTCTTGCAAATATCTTGAAGGCACTAAAAAGGATCCCCATCTTTGAATGTTATTGGTAGTAATGGATATAACAGCTGCATTCATCTCCCTCTCTATTAGGTAGAGGAGAAAAGAAGACAGTGCAGTGAGATGCAGGAAATCTAGATGCTGGGCACTATGAGACATTTGGCTTTTTGCTATTTTTTGTGTTGCTTTCAGTTTTTGGGTTGACTTGTTTTGGCAATTACCAAAACTATTGGTTTTGGCAATAAATTGCTTGGTTAGATAATGAGTTTTCTGTTAGTCTCAAAGAAGAATCTTTATTTGTCAAGTTAGTAGCAGCAAGGTCGTCTTCAGCCATCAGTCTGCTTCCTCTTAGCCAGTGAGAGCTTTCTTTCCATCTTCAATATGTAGATATCCTTGCTTTGTACAAGGAATACTCTGTAACACCTCATAATTTTATTATTTAGTATAATAATTATCAAACTGGGCCCTTCACTTAGGTGGGGGGAAAAACTACTGTATTATTTAAGACTTTAATGCTAAAGGATGCTTCAGGTCTGAAGCTTTGCTGTTTTGAAATCTGCGATGTGATTGAAATAGCATCAGAACTGTAATGTTTTGAATTGAGGTTAGCTTTTTATATCTAGCCAGCCAGATTCAAACTACAAGCCAGTCTGACAAAGTTTGGCCTCTTTCTGATTCCTTTTGTATGTTTAACGATGCAAAAAATGCAAGCCACGGTTCAAACTGTTAGTAATTCCCGCTCCTCAGAACTCAACCTACAAAGTTCTAGCCTTGTGATGGTTAGAATAGAGCTATGTGTAGGAACTTGTCCATGCTTCTCTGATTTCTGACTGCTGTCTTCAGTTAATCTCATTATTGTTTTCTCATGAGTAGTGAATACAGAATTAAACAGTTTCATCCCTAGCTTTGTAGCCTACACAGTAGCAAAGCTAGGCAAGTTGAAGGAAATTAATGGCAGGGTGAATCTAACAGGGAAATGTGTAGCAGCCTATACATTCTTACTTTAGTTCCATCAAATGAACAAGTACTTAAATACAAAATTTCTCAAATCATTAAACAATTTTCTAAGGAGTCTATACAGCTTTCTCTTGCAGCTTGAACAAAGGAGTGAAGCTGCACACTTTTGCAGAATCTTGCCACCATAAAATTTGACTTATATATATTTATATAAATATATATATATAATAAATATAAAATATTTTTAATAGTGACAGAGGCTATATGTCTCCAGGAACAGTTCCTCTTCTTGCTGGTAAATAAAGGAGGTAACCATTTTCCCTAAGATTGTCTTGAATCTGATTATCTTCCTCTGAAAACAGAAGTGAAATGCATTCATGATATCTGCCTGTATCTGTTACACATCTTATTTTTTTAATTTAAGTGCTTATCATGTATTCAATGTTATATAAAGCCACATGGCATTTCTTGCACTACTCTGGATGCTCTGCTTTGTTACTGAGGTTGCCTTTTATTTAAAAGATCCTGTTCTCACTTGCTCTTGTGTCTGTCTGTCTGTCTGTCTGACTGTCTCTCTCTTTTTTTTTTTTTTTTTTTTTTTTTTTTTTTAACTGTTTCAGCTGTATTGGCTGAAATTTTTCATGTTGGTTCTCTGCCTCCAATTGATAGTCTTATTTTAAAAAGAGATCAACCAAAATGGTTCAACCAATCTTTTAGAATGCATATACTCATTGTAATGTTTTTAAGAAGTGGAAACAATAAGAGTGGGGATACTTTTTTTTTTTCTTTCTTCTAAAGGCCTCATGATCCATGGTTTGCAGCAAGATTTAAGCATTTGTCAGATGGTGCCTTTCATGTGCAGAAAGGTACACTCCTGATGCAAAAAGTGTACTGAGATTTGGCCTCTAAACAGCCTCTGAAAAACAGTGAATGGCGAAGATATCTTACTGTAGGAAGCTAACTGTGGCAGACTGCTTTTAGAAAGCAGGAACAAGAAAACGCACTGTTTTCCTTTGGTCCCTGGCCTCGAAGGTTTTGAATTCTTTCATAGAGTGCTTTAAAAACACAATGGGATGCTAAGGACTAGTGGGGCTATAAAACCTGTGAGGAGTTGCTAGAGGTCACGATGAGATGAGGAGATGACCTGGAACAGAATTTGGCACATCAGAGAAGCTGCTACTGGAACTGGGCAGAGCAGGCAGAGAATGAGATAAGCAGCAGAGTCTCGCAGAATACAAGTAACTTATGTGACAGAGTGGCCTCAAGTGGAGGAGAAGGACTTTGAGTCTCAAATAAGTGAACCAGCACCATATAATGGGATATGTGCTCACCTGTATTTATTATTGCTGTTATTACTCAAGCCACAGCAGAGGTTTCCAGTGGATTTAATGGTTTCAGTAATGCCAATGGCCCATATATAATTCTCCATTGTGAAATTTGGATTTTTTAACTTCTGTGTTTTGTTTCAACCAATAAAGCTCCAAATATGTTTCACATGTTAAAATAACAAAACAACAAACAGTAAAACCTGCAGTCACACCCATCATCTGTGTAGATGGATACTCTTGCATAATCTTCAATTAGTACAATTGAGGTACTATATAATTTTTTCTTTTCCCCTCACGTTGCCTCCCAAATTCAGTGCATAGACTGGATAGTGTGTTGTTAATCTTGGCTTATTTTTCAGTGAGCACAGGATACATACACAAAAAGCAATGAATTCAAGGTTAGCAATGCAACTTTAATTTTGGCAATTCCTGGTTATTGTTTCTTGGTTTAGCAGCTTTAATGAGCTTGGATTTTGTTCGCTTTTAATGTAGGGTTTATTTTATTTATTTAAATTGGTGGAAGAAGGCTTTACAACTCATTGAACATCATCTGCTGCTGTTGTATGAGAATGGAAAAAGAGAAAAATTTTGGGATTCTACCTTAACATACTAAAATAAATTACCAAAAAAATCCATCAACTTTAGCAGTATGTGCTGAATGCTCTTTGTTACCAAGTCATTAGACCATTCAGCACACTGTTATTTAAAAATTTACATATTTCTTCCTTAGGTCCTGGGACATCTAGACAGTCTTGGGTCCCTGGCTGCAGCTCCATCATGACAGCCCAACGTGTACCATGTTGGTGATGTCGTATTGACCACTGAACCCTGCTGGAGCATGGAGATGAGTACACTGAATGGAGGGTCAGGTAAGTGTTTGTTTATTCATAGTGCTGTCTTGAGTATCCTATCTCAAAGCATAAGATATTTTAAAATATTCTTTTATCTGTGAATAGTCATAAAATTGGCAGCAACTTCTCACCTCCTTCCCTTGCCACTGTATAGGCTCCATAATCCAGCAGGATTTGTAATGTGGCTGCTTGCTGTCCCATTGCATTAAAAAGAATTGGCAATATAACTAAGGCTGGATGACAGTGGGTGAGGAAAAATCACTTCTTCCTCCTGTAAACAGCAGTGTGCTGAAACGTCTTTCATTACCAAGCCCCAGGGGGGCGTTGATAACTACTGCTGAAGTTGATGGACTTTTACAACTTACCTTCAGAGTTGGTACAACTGTTTTCGGGTTAATCAATTTATACAACAAATGATATCACCTTTTCTGTTTTATCTAGTTTGTATACTGTTGGGAAAAGAGATGATTTTTGATACTTTGTTGCTAAAATAACTGGCTCATCCAAAAGCGATAAAACACAAGCTGTATCAAGTGCGATTCTGTGATTCTGTGCCAAATTATATTTTCTATGGATGAAAGTATTCTTTGTCGGAGATACAATGCTGCTTTCTTTACAATGACATGAGTATATTGGCTTCCCCTTCCTCTGAAACCAGTGCTGGCTGTCTTCTCAGTCATGTAACAGGCATATTTCTTTTTCCAAGTCTTAAAAATATGCTGTGTATTTCAATGCATATGCAGCACAGTTTTAAGTTCATATTTTGGATTGTAAATGGCTGTCACTTCATTTGATCTTGATGTTAGTCTTTACAATGTAATTGGAATTTTGTGTTACTCTGACAACAGTATAAAAAAGGAAATTCAATATTTGGATATTCTGAACTCAATAAAAATAAACTCATCAGAATAAATTAATTCCTACAGAATAACTAATTCCTTACAGCTTAATAGTTATATTATGTTGCTTGTTCATTATCTACATGTATGATAACCTTTGGAAATTAAATTCAGGCAAGTTAGCAAAGAAGGATATTAAAACTGTGCATTGTTAGTTAAGGCTTTTGTATGATGTTAAAAATGGTTAATTCTGGTAAATCCATTGGATTCAGGTCAAATGAGAATCCTGAAAACCATTGTTCTCCTTTGTGCTTTGTCATTCTTAAAACCCAGTGATATTTATTGTGGTCCCAAGTCCACAGTAATGACTTTTCTATATCATTGTCACTTGTGCTTGTTTCATTTCCTTTTCACTTTGTGCTGAGTAAAACTGTAGCAATTTTATAATGAAAGGGTGCATCCAAGAATGGTAATCTGCACTTTTAGTGTGTGTCTGTGAATGGCAAGTAAACTTTGCTCTTAAATTATCTACTTCATTGTATTTACAGTATGTGCAAAAGTAAAATACAGCAGTTGTTTCCTCAGCATTACCTATACTTAATAACTTAGCTCTAATCCTGTTCTATAGTTAAATAACAAAAAAAATCAAGCAGCTTGTCTAGCTATTTTGGAGAGCTCTTTTTTCCTGTGTGTTTCATGAGCATAACAGAGTGATCTGCAAGGTTTTTTTCCTCTCTTAGTGCATTCATTTATGAGGGTTACAGTATTTCAAAAATCCCTTTAAAACTTTCACCTGAAAGTTTCTTGCCCCAAATTATTAAGTCTTTTCAGTCATTGGTAATGTAAAATAGTGATTGATACTGTATTTTGGGTTTCTTTTTGAATTAGTTTATTTGCTTATTTCTTGGCCATTCAGAGCAGAGTTGAAAGAGCGTTTGGAAAACCACAAAACTTCTAGAGACATTTTGTGTTCATTATGTGATCAGGCATTCAAAACCAGATGTCAGATGAACAGGTATCACAAAGTGACAGAGAGGAAGAGAAGAAAGCAAGCTAAGGACAGTCCTGTGTGCTCCAACACAAAAGCAACTAAAACAAAAGAGAATTCAAGTGATTTGCATGCAGCACCTGCAGTAGGTATGGCCTATATTATAGCAAAACTGTATTTTGTTTATTTTGCTCCAGGTAGTTCTGTAGATCTTCACTGCTGAGCAATTAATAGAAAACTGTACAAATGTAGTCAATGGTGTTTCTTGGTTGGTGTGTCCCTCCTCCCCCTCCCCCCCAAAGTTGTCCACAGATAGCCTAAACAAAGAATTAGGTACACTATTCAAGCAGCTGTCTTCTATAGGTCTGTGATAGTATGGCTCTTTTCAGTAAAGAAATTGGGCTGATTGAGAGGTTTTCTCCTTTTACATTTTACTACAAGCAACAGCAAAATAGAGGCAATGAGATGTGTTCTTTGAAGAGCCAAGAGAGAAGCTGTGTTTGTAATGCTGTGAGGCTTCTTGGAATTCCACACAAGCTAGATGAAAATTGTGACCATGTACAGCTTCCTTTGCAGTCATGGTTGGATTTATAAGAGGTATATTTACTGAAGTGTTAGCTTTATCCACTAATGCAAAATTCAATTTCTGTGCAGTTGTAAGAGTTTACCTTAAGACTTTGCCTGACCTCATGTGCATCCTTTCCTCCAAAGAGTTTGAGAAGGTATCTGAGGTTTTCCTCCAACAAAGTAAACTAACGCTTTGCTATTCAGAAAAGATCTTTCCTTTTTCCTTTGATAAAGAAGATAGTGATCTTTGGTAGCCACCTGTCCATGAGCTGACATCACACAATATTCTAATGAGAGCTATTCCAGTATTTAGGAGAAGCTTTTAAAACGTTAGTGCAATGTACATTCTGTTTCTCTAGATTTCCTGCAAGTATGAGAGTTCTGTTGTGGGGATGTGTGTTGTGGGGTGGGGTGTGTTGTGGGGTGGGGTGTGTTGTGGGGTGGGGTGTGTTTTGTTTTTTGTTTTGTGGTATGTCACCATACATATGTCTGTTACAGTATTAGAAACACTTGTACAGTGGACATCTTCAGTTTAACCAGACAATTTTAAAGTTGTCTGGAATTTCAAGTTATGTATTGTAATCCAAATGATTCACATTGGCAAAGTTTCTTTTCCACGTGATTTATTTTTGGACTCCACCTACCACCCCACTTTTTCCTAGGGCTGAAGTCATTGTCAGTCTGTAGCAAATTTGGGTTTGCTTGTTTGAAGTTGTTATTGTTTGTGTAGAAATAATTAAATACATATTTTAGTAGCTAGCTGAAAATAGTATTTAAAAATGTTGACTCTTGGATAGTCAAGGGCCTGATTACTTGTAGTGAACTAGGAACTTTGATAATAGATACAGAATAAACTGGCATGCAGATGATACATCTTTGACATAGACATTTGTTTTTTTTTTTTTTTAATTAAGTAGTAGGTTAAAAAGTCTTGTCATAGTCAAAGCACGTTTCAGTCATAACAAATTGACAAAGCAGAAAGATGAGTTGCTGTGTTTATAGTGAGATATTTTGAAATAACTTGTCTCAATTTTAAAGCATTTGAGAGGTATTATCGTACAAGGTTAATTAAGCATTTACATCACTATAGCATTAAAAATGTTATTTTGGGCCGGGAGTGTATGGCAACACAGATTTTATTCTGGGGTTACATGAGAGATGTATTGTTATCTGAATGCATAACCTCTCTGTTTTAGAAGCAAAAAGAATGTTTGTTGAATAGGTTTTTGGAGCTGGCCCTGAAAGCGATGATCATAATTGCAAAGATTAAGGACTTACTTGAATTTTTCATACCTAGCAACTGACTTGTTTTGCTGTGCTATCTGCATAGCAAAACAAACTTCATGTTAACATCGCTTCTTTCTTATGACCTCTTAGAGTGGCAAGCTAATGAAACTAGTAAATAACTATATTAACAACTTGTAGCTATCTTTTTCTTTCTTCCACTAAAGGCCCTGGCCCTGTGGTAGGACTGACAGAATGGAATGTGTTGTGAACCCCACCTCCATCATGTCCAGGAGCTGAAGTTAATTAGCTGATGGCAGACTGGCGTGAAGGTATCCCTGCTATGCTGACTGTGACCCAGAATGCAGAGGATGTGCTGTTGTGCAGAGCTCCAGAACCCCAAAGCAGTAGCCTCATTTCCTCCTCTTCCCAGAATCATCTTTCATTATACCTAGATCAGCAGATTCATATGGGAAGTATATTCTAGAATATACTCTAAAATTAAAGATTTTTTAAATTCCTTTAAATTGCTGTCACAGTGAATTATCAGAGAAATGCAAATAATGGTATGCAGGGAACAGCTATATTCTTGGCTTTTTTCTTCTTCCCTCCAGAAGAGGGCAGCAAAGGAATAACGTTATACTGGATTTTACTTTTCAAATGTTTTCTAGTGTTCCTCTGTGCCTGTAAACATCAATACAGACTACCTACTCATGTCAGAGTTCCAGTTTAAAATGATGGTTTCTACCTAACTCATTTGCTACAAGGACAGCTAGAATGTGTGAATTGCAATTCTTCGTTGTTTTTAGTTTTGGACAGTAGAATTTACGAAATGAAGTTATCTCAAGTCTATAGAAAAAGGTAATTCCATACTAAGGTTTACAGTTTTTATGATTATAGTATTAGATGTGTGTATATCTTTAAAAGAAAAATATAGCCAGAAAACAGAACCCAATATTGTTTTTAAAAGTTGAAATCACCTAAGGCTTGCTTACATTTTTCAAATTTATTTTCTACATTTCAAGTTAAATTAGTATGTTATAACAATTAAAAAAATGTTTCCATGGCCATTTTTCCCCCCCATCAGAAAATAAAGCTGAGAATCCATTCAGTATAGTGATGTTTTTAATTTCTGTATCTACCTCACAAGGATGTCTTATGTTTTCTGTTGACAGTGCATGTGAGTTTAAAGGCCTCAATTCAAAGGGAATACTAGGGATAGTAAGAGAGGCATCATAAACTGTGAAAAATAACTGAAAAACATTCTGGAATTTATAACTAGCATCACTTTTAAAATTTTTAGGGTGAACAAAGGACACTTTGAGTAAAAATTGTAGTCAAAGACCGTTGTATAATTCTAGGGGGTACCAAGCTGATACCTGCTGGATGATTGTGTTTACAACATATAAACTTTCTTCTTTGGAAGGGAGTGTGTAAATACAGGGGGTAAAAGAGCCTAAATCTTTCTAAAAGTTAGAATTTCTCCAGTTAGCCTTTTGTTTGCTACCCTGTGCCTTTGAAAACATTTATCCTTTCTCTTAGAATATTTGTTATTTCCAATAATCAGACCCTCAAATTAGTTACATGTTCAGTAAATGCTTGGATGAGGGAGGTGTGTGGTGATAATTAGGTTACAGATGTAGATATGTGGTGATAATTATGTTTAGGTTACCGATAAACTAGTTGGCAAGAACATGCAGAGAGAGGGCAGTCTAACCTTCTTTTCACTTACTGAGCTTTCTCTGCTAGCCCTTAGAGAAGGGAAAATTATAGTGGTATCAGTGAGCAGTTTCAGGGGGATAAACTGCCTATAATCAGTGTTCAAAAGCTAATTGGGAAGGATGAAACTGATTCCTAAGAAGACTGATTTATTATGTCTTGATTGGCTGCTTCATTAAAAACATAAGCCTTATAATGCGGATGGGACCTTTCTGAAGCCTAAAACTCTGCTCAAGAAAACTCATGATAATCTGTTCTGTCCCAAAAATAGAATGACTCTTCGGTCTTAAGGAGTCTGAATTGCCCACTGTCTCAAAAACACCTTATTTAAATATGTATTATAATGCCAGGTTCCTCTGGACTTTTGCCTCTTATCCTTATATGCTTAAACCAACCCCCCAATAATACAGTCTTTGTTCTTCTTTTCTCTTTAAAGAAAGAAATGAATATGCATCAGTATTTGTGGGTCAGTTTGCAGCCCCAAAACTGCATAAGATAAGCACCACACACAAACTTATCAGAATTCTGAAATTTGCATTTTAAACTATTACTTCTGCTGGAGATAGGCAGCTATGTTTAAAGGTTTTTAAGGAGTAATTCGAATAGCTACAAAAACTAAAACTCTATTTTCTACCATACATGTAATCCACTAACAGAGCAAGGTTATTCTATTATGTCATTGTGAAAGACATCGTTTAAGTGCATAAAAAGTACAGTTTTAATTGTAATTTCAATGAATAGAAATGGTAACAAAGAATGTTTTCCTGTTCTGTGATTTGGCACACTATACTGCAAAACTACTGCACTCGTGTTGGATTCACAAAGATATTGAAGAAATTAGCCTCTGCATTTTTGGTCTCTATTTCGTAAGTCTAAAAAAGTTCTTCCTATCATGTAGTAGTTTAGAATTCTAGATCTTTCAGATTCTTTTTTGTATTAGTCTTTTCCCTTGAAAGATTGCAAATCTTTAGGAAAGAAGGGGAAAGATTCATACAAAAGTTATTCACAATGGCATAGCTTGCCTGTCAGATGGCTTTCATCTTGAAGCCCACTGTTTAAATCTCAGATTTTTCCTTGTAGGTTCTTAGTTCTTTGTTTTAGCTTTCACATCTATAAACATAGCATTTCTGAACAACTCTCCTAAGTATTTTACTTCCCTCATGCATATTTATTCTGTGATCAGTGTAAGCTTTATTTCTCTGGGGCAAGGAAGTGTTAAGTCACACAAATAGCTGAGGATTAAATCCCTTTTTGCATCTTTCTTGTTTTGAATACTGCTACAGTAAAACAGTAGCTGAATGATTAACTCTAAATTTAGAATTAACAGGGATACTTTCACCAGTAGAAGTCCTATGAATAATACAAACCAATTGATTTTTTTTTAATTATATTGTTTTTAAAATAGCAGGACTTAAAGTGCCTTAACAAATGTGTAATGAAAATAGCTGTGCTCTCATTATAGAGTTTAAGGAATGAGTAACCGTGTTTATTACTTGCAGCATGTGAATGTAGTGCATGTATTTGGAATTAGTATTTACTTAGTAATTAATTATTTACAGGTATGATTCGAAAGGGCATTGTTTCCTTTTGCTGAGTGTTGGTTAGGAATCTGGATAGAGATGTAAGCATCTTTTAACCTACCGTAGACTTCAGTAGGACAAGAATTTTGAGGTTGTTCCTTATTTATACTTATATTTTTCCCTTTTAAAGTTACTGTGTATTCAAGATGTGATGTGTGCTTTATAGACTTGTTCATGAATTCATGAACATCCAGTACTTCCACTGTCGTTGCTGAGGTTTGAGGAACTTCAGGTGCTTGAGAAAGCTGAACAGTTTTGAGGTATTATAAGCATGGTATAGGGAAGAATCTGGCAAATAAGGATTTTGGAACAGAAAATCTGTGCTCTATATAGGCCTTTTCAAATGTTTTACAACTTTCTTTCCTAGAAATCATCTCTCTGTTTATAAGCGCAGATGTAATTATGATGTGCATTATTTTTCCATTGAAATAAATTCCATTTGCAGGCCTGAAAGAGTTGTGAGTCATGCAGTGATAAAATTTGTCCTCATCCAGATGAAGTTCTAGAAAGCTTAACTGGACCATTCAGACAAAATATAACAATCCAGTATGATTATGTTGCATTATGCACTGTTCGTTGCTGGTAAATTACTTCAGCACAGGACAGCAGATATCCTGGGAATATAAATAAATAGTTGAAAGATAGTAACTGAAGTATGTGATTGTAGTGAGGTCTGATGGGAATTCTTGTGCTCTCATCCTTCTCCTGTTGATATCAGTCTTTCCTATTTAACTTATAGCCTTAAATATGCATGATAAGTCATTAAAAGCCTAAATTAACACAGTAGCTGAGAAATGCCATTCCTTCAGACCACTTGTACAGGAAAAATAGATGATAATTTTCCAGCTGTGACAAGGTTTATTTCATTCTGACAGGAGGTGTTCTTCAAAACTAGCTCTGCAAAGACACGTGAGAATCCATGCTGGCATCAAACCCTTTCATTGCCAGCACTGCGAGTACAAAACAAGGCTCAAGGCCTCCCTGATGCAGCATATGCGAATCCATATGGTTGAGTTCAGTTTTTCCTTTTTACGTTACCTCTTACGATGAACCGCTTCAAGAGGTGGGGAGAGTTGAACAGTTCAATATTTAATGCTGCTTAGGAGTACCTCTTTGTGCTGTAAAAAGCATTTCTAGAGGAAAAGGTGTTGTTTGTTTTTTTTTTTTTTTTTTTTTTTTTTTTTTTTTTTACCTATTGGTAGTTTGTTCTCTTACATCGAATATGCGAAACCCAAACATTCTGATCCTAATTTAACAGAACAGGCAAATTTTTAACTTAAATATGTTTTTTTTGTGGCATTTAGAGATATTGATTTTTAAGGATATGCTTGACTTACTTTCCTGAATGTGGATCTACTTATTGAAATCCTGATTTAGGATTTATATTTTAAAAGACAATTATGATGAGGTATAAATACTGCAAAGAAATACCTCTGCTCTCTTTCACCTGTAAAGCCTTACCCAAAGACAGCTGGCGTCCCTAGCATGTTAATTGAGAAGGCAGTCTTTGTCTTTGTTAGTTCAGAGGTCTTCCAGCCAATTTAGAAGGTTTTTTTCTGGACTGATACACTATGGCCAGGAAAGAATGGGAATGTATTCTCAAAGCTTTTAAAATTAATTTGCTCATATTTGCATATTTCAGTTTTTTAAAATATAATAGCCTCTTGATTTTCTGGTTCTAAGTTAGCTTTCATTTTCTAGAAGGCTTTCTCCTTCAGTTTACTGTTTTCAAGTTTGATGTCAAACTTCTATTGGAAGGCCCAGCCTCTCTCTGATGGATGCTCTAGGGTTCTTTGTCTTGTTCAATAAACTTGTTTACACAGACTTCATGTTGCCATGGTTATATGAAGTCCATCATCCTAAATTCTGAATTTTCCACATAAGAGTGTTCTTTGCATCATCCTCTGTTTGGAACTTTTTCGATCTGTTCCATCTTGTAGGCTTTTAAAAAGTAAAGCCTTCTTTTTTGAACTAAGCGTGTTACAGAGTTAGAAAATAAAGAGGTTTAATTGAATGAATAGCATAAGAACATGCTATATTTCATTTATGGCCTTCTGAAATCTGCTATGTAATGTGTGCAGTGAGTGGGTGGATAGGCCAGTGGGGAGCCAATTAGCTGCTTGCGACAATATTTAAATAAATCAGCATGTGGAGAACCTGTCCTATAGGACCTGGCAGTGTAATAAAGAGGCAATATCCTCTTTTGTCCCCATTGGCAAAATTAACTTTTCAGCAAGCTTCAGAAATGAAATCTTCTTACAGTGGTTTGGCAAGAGTACAGGGCTGTGATGCTTGAGCAGTGTGGGTGGTGCTCCATCCTGCAGTGTTGGAAGCAGGCGTAACATGTTGTTGGATTGAGTAGGCAGATCTCTGGCAGAAAACATAGGTGTGAAGAGGACTGATAGACTGGCAGCCATCTGTCCCAGTAGCATGGGATGTCTATGTCGTAGGAAGTATGCTGTGTCTTGAAAGACAGACATTCGCCCTATTAAATATTCTTAGATTATGTAGAAGGCAGCTGATTAACATGCTTCAAAAGGTACAGGAAAAAGACAGTCATACCGAAAGAAGAAGAAATTTGACTTTCCCTGGGAGGCTAGCTAGAGGATGTGGCCAGCTGTTGCTAATGGTGTTCAGGTACATGAGCAGACACATGACCAATGCATGCTAAATGAATTAAACTTTTGCAGAAAACAAAATAAGTCATTGTCTAGAGACTGCAAATTTAGAATCATTTTCTATTCCTAGTTCTGCTGCTGACTTGCTATGTAACCTTTAGCAAACACATATAACGAGTTTTAAGAAGTTGCTTATTACCTATGAAAATATAGTCTATTATCTAGATATCAAACCATTGACAACTGCTTCTGAAGATGTCATTAACCTCCCACTGTTTGCTTCCCCATTGACAATTGGAGGTAAACATAGAAAATGCTTTGATCTCAACATCATGCTGACTGTGCAATGAGTATGTAATGTGATATCCACTACATTAATTCTTAAAAGATAACATTTTTCTTAACTTTTTATTGTTTTATAAACTCAAATTTATTCATTTGTTTTGTGTTTTGATTTTGGTTTGAAAAATGAAAATAGATCTGCCTATTTCATTTTTTTAGTCTGTTTTTCTTTTTGGTTAGGTTCATTGCAGGTTCTCTACTTAGGCTATTATTTTTCTCAAGTACTAAAATTCTGAAATATGCAGGTAAATATTGTAAATTAGAAATTGTTAGTGGGGATGCAGACAAAAGGAGAACCTAGTCCTTTAAGAATGTAGCGCTCAACGTTTCTGTCATAGTTTTTCTATGTATTTGTGACCTAAATGGTATCTCTGCTATCTTTACAGAAAATTCCTTGTTTGTTTTCTTTACTAAGTTAAAATGACTTTCCCTTAATGTCATTTCCTTTTGCTTCTTGAAAATTTCCTGTTCTGCCACGTTTCCCCTTTGAGTGGTGTGTGTGTGGGCTTTTTTTTTTTTTTTTTTTTTTTATTTTTTTTTTTTATTAATTGGTGACATAGCTGACTTTCAGCCTACTCTGAACTTTCTGATTCAGGGAAAAGGTCAAAACTAAATTTGGAAATGGTTTTGGCCAGTTTTTCTTGATTACGCTTATGATGGAAGCCAAATTTAAATGCAGTAGGTCTCCTGCTGGTAAAATGGGCCATAATCTTTAACTGCGTAGACCAATATGTAAGGTTGTGCTTCGTTCGCAGTGAGATCACGTGAAAGATGAGGTGTGGTTTGAGGATGTGTTTTAAATGTTAATCCACTGATTTTTTTTTTTTTTTCTTGCTCCCCCCCCCCCCCCTTTGTGTTCACATAAAAGATATTCTGTCCTTCATATTTGCTTTCCATTTCTTGGTAGGTGAAAAGCCTTTCAAATGTGAAATCTGCTCTTACACCTCCATTGATGCAAGCTCTCTATGGTGGCACTTTGAAACACACCAGTGAGAGGCCATACAAATGCCAGCTCTGTTCATATAGTTGGTAAGTGTAAGTAATCCCCCTCTCAGACAAATTTTGCACATCAGACTGTTGGCTTTTTAAAAAAAACTGAGGTATGTGCTCTAACCCATTAATAAAAGAAAGTCATGCATTTAAATATATTCCTGTAGGCAGCTGGGCTATATGAAGGCTTTTTTTTGTTTTAAGGAGTTGTTTTCTATCCCCTCTTTCCAGCTCTTTCTGTATGTAGCTGCTGTATAGGCTGTGCTAGATGATGTGTAGAACAGCAATATGATTAATACCAAAATACTTGAGAGAGAGAGAGAGAGGGTGATAGTATCTGTGTGTGAAGAGATACTGGTATGAATGACAGTGACTTGCATTTTTATGTATTTGTTTACTGACTGTTTGTCTTACTCTGCCATCTTTCTTCTTCTCCGACTGATTTCGCCTGTTGCTTTCCTTGTAGTGTTTTGATTTCTCTTTCCCCACTGCCCAACTGAGGAAGTGATCACATTTTGGACAGTACTAACACGTTTCCCATTGTGAAACCATACATCACACTTCTGTTCATTTTGCAGTGTTGGCAGAGTACATCATGTGATGAGTGTGAGCATTAGCTAGTCCTAGTAAAGCTGAAGTACATGTTGGAAGTATGTGCTTAGGAGCCTTAGAGACTGTTAAAATGTTAAATTCTTATGTATTTAAACGCTGTACACTAAATGATGTACTGTTTGCTTTATTTTTTTTAAACTCCAAAGGTTTAAACTAAGATAAGCTAATGTCCAAAAGTCGTTTAGTGGAGAGACGGGTTGACTTGTTACTTAACAGGGGGAAAACTTCATTTACTTTGTTTCTTTATTCTTCATAGTAAAGTTGATTCTGCTTACAAAATGAATGCTCCTTTTGCAGAGTTATTTGATGCAGGAATTCAAATCTAGAAATATGCCTATCAAATGTGGTAAGGGAAACCTTGAGCTTGAAGTAAATTCCTTCTTCACTGAGAGCTTTTTGTCAACTGAGTAATGGAATAACAGGGAAAAAGATGTTTTCCTAATTCTTTTGGCACCTATATAAAAATTCAGTTGTAAATGTTATTTGAGTAGAGTTAGATAATGTAAACATTAGTCAATTTTTGTGACAAAAAATGAAGAAAATCCAAATAATTGAATAGTCACTTACTAGCCCTGTTACAAAAGCCAGAGACATCTAGGAAGTATTATATATATCCTATTATACGAGCAGGTGAAAAGAGGAGTTGGAGAGCTTGAGGGGTAGTTATGGTAAACTCTACAGACAAGGTGGAACAGTGGTAACCTTCTTTTTATGCATAATTATAGGAGGCACAGGAAATCCAGTTTCCTCTCCTGTTAGATTAGATTTAGTTATAGGGTACAGTTAAGCATAACAGGGACCTTAAAGTCCAGTCTTTTGCTTGTTCCATTCATATAAATAACATCACCGCCTACATAGCACAACTCTGAATATAGAAAACCCATAAATATTTGCAGCATGAGGGTTTTCAGCTGGCTTGGTGTGTGCATTACTAAGTCTGAGAATTAATCTTAGCCAACTTCAAGTTGGGCGTTTAGTCTGAGCTCTTTGTAGTTCTTCTATAGTCAATGGACAGAGATGTACATTCCCATAAGACATTTTAGTCTCTTATGAGACACTTCTTAAACATGTGGCTGATCCACCTCCTGGAGGTTACTTACTGCCCTCAGGTCACTATATGAAGAGGACCTAAAGATAATACACTTAACTTCTAAATTGGTTAACGTTATGTGGGCTGGATCCTACTCTGCATGATTGTTTTTGATTCCTAGCTCATAGGACTGTTAGCAGTTGCTGCCAAAGTAAGCAGATCCTGAGTACTGGGGGGAGGGGAGAGGAACCCTTAAATCCAGAGAAGCTTACATTGCATCTTGGTAAGTTTTGAGTCTGGTTGATGTTAGGTAACAAATGCTGAGGTTAACCTGCAAGTCTCAATCCAGATTCTCTTACAGCTTCTATACAGTTGTCTTCTGGGTTGGCCTAATATAGGGAAAGTACCAAAAACAAGGTTTAGACCCTAGATCTGGCATTTGCTCCAGTCTGAGACAACTGAGGTTTTGGTTAGGACCAGGTGATAATTCCACTGACTCAAACAGGGCATGATTTAGACCCATAGTGAGTATGTAGCAGACCTCACATTTTAATGTAGAATCTTTAACAGTATTTGCATTATAATTAGATTCTTGATTTTTGAGATGTCCCTTTATCATAATGCAAAATAGATAAGAATGTGATAATAGATGTTAAGTCAAAACTTTTCAGTATATTCAGACTGATTTGCAGCTTTCATTATGTTGAGGTGGAATTATATACAGATACACGTACACATGCAAGTATCTGTGATGTGTGTGTCTGCATGCAGGAACAATTCTATCCTAAATACATAGATGTGTACAAGTCGTTGAGACAGAAGAGTAAATTGGGAGACTTGTACTTGTAGGAGTGTATATTCTTAATGCTTGTACAGATGGTTTTATCTTCAAAGAATAGATATATCCACATGTACACAACTGACCTTAAAATAGAAATCCTGCTGAAAATGTGGTGCAAACTCCACTGCTTTATTTCAGCGGTAGGCAAAAGATCTGTTGAAAGGCCTAGTCTTCCATGTGCGAAATGAGACATCTTAGGTCTAGAACCCTCCACTTGAGAAGGCAGCATGCTGTAACTGAAAGCATTGGACTAGAAGTCAGGAGAGCTGTGTTCTGGTCTAGCTCTGTAGTTGGACAGAGCCATGCGATCTTGCCAGGAAGGACTTGCACCAACCTACTCTTTTGCTAGTTTGGATTTGTAAAAACTCTAGCTAAAAACTGACTGCCTGTGTTTGTGCAGTGCTCAGTGCTGCTGCTTGTATTGGTGACTTGTTTTCCCCTCCAAGAAGTTCTGATGCATTTTTATTTTATTACAGCATTCAGAAGAAGAGTTTGGATGTTTACGTACGCCAGCATCACACTGGTGAGGTGTTCGGTCGTAGTTTTTGCTGCTATTCTTCCCCTGACAAACAACAACTCTGAAAACATGTTAAGAAATATCACCTGGGTTCAGAAAACGCATTAACCACTTCCCAGCCCACTTCTGCCATCAAATCCCTTCCTGTGGACATTGGGCTCTTCATGCTCAAACTTCCAGGAGAGCATCCCAACAAATGAAGCTATTGGTGCTGTGAAAGTGTTGTGCTGAAAGCCAGAGATTATCTGGAGAAAGAGAAGACAGTCCTTATGGGTCTTAAAAGCACTAGTAAAGATAGTCAAATCAGATGCTTAGGATGGTCTTCCCAAAAAGCTTTCTGTGTTATGGTACAAGTTGTAACTCCAATTTGCTGAGAGGAGCTTGGAGGCTTGTGTTGCACAAAGTGTGAATATGCTGATTTTTATTCCCATTACAACTTGCTGCTATGCTGTGCCTACTTACAAATGAGGAAATTTGATATTTGAAGGCAGAATCTGTTGAAATGTACCTAAGCTGACATTGAACCCTGCAGGTGGTTTCTGTATTAAATTTCTCTTGTTTTTAAATATAGTTCTATATATAAAATAGTGAATGATTAAAGAAAATCTGATGATGTGGTAACTTTCATATCGGGCTAAAACTGTTGCTTTTTTTTTTTTTTTAATAAGATGTATCTGTTATCATAAATCCAATGCTAAAATAAAAAAAACTATTTGAAATAAGATATCAGATAAACTTGACTGGAAAATTCAGTGATTATAGATACATCTGTACTTTATTTAGAGTCAAATTGCTTACTTTAAATAAAGATCAAATTAAGAGTAAAATACTTTCAGTTTGGGGCTGTTATAGGGCCAGTTTTACTCTTAGGACTGCACATTCATTCTTTGACTGTGGTGGTTTTATGAAGTCTGTTATTAGTAATGAATGTTACTCAGGAAATATAATTGCATAAAATGCAGAAAAAAACCCTACATCACAACTTCCTGCTAGACACAAGTAAGTAGTGATGGAAGTGTGTATGTACTATTCTCTTAAACACAATTGTAGAGAATATACTACTTTACCAGGATAAAAAATTCCCTTCAGGTAAGTCTTATGTTTCTAGATTTACACAAAAACGTTAATAAAAGGAGTTATGTGGGGAGTTATGTGGAGAAGTAACTATTGGCAAGTTGTAGGTAGAATCTTCTGTGTGTGTGACTAAAATATTACAAATTGAGAATTAAAGAGAAACTCTTCTGGAAAAGAAAATGTACATACTGTTAGAAACTAATGAGCATCTTAGACCCTATCTTCCTGTCCTCCAGTTTGAACAGAAAAGGTTGGAAATGCATATCAAACAGAAGCACTTGGTTCCTTTTCATGAAGTGTAATAGTTGGACATCTGCAACTGGGCACATAATTACTAATGAGAAGTTTTCTTTCCTTAGTGCAGTTTACTTTGTAGCATTTTGACTGGTTTGTACAATATTCTGATGGTTCTTTAACTTGACATTGCCTGAGTGATAAATATTCACTTATGACAATACCGGTACTTTATCCCAAGGATTCCAACAGCATTTCATAAACTTTGCTTTTGGGAAATATTTTGATCATCACTGATGTTAGGCCCCTCAAGGAAGCTGACTTAATAGTAGTTTAATAGCATTCAGCAATAGTAAAAGGCATGAACTGCAGAGGGGATGTTGCTGTGTGGAATCTAGTTAACCAAACTGGAATTCAGCCAAAGTTGTCATCAACAGTCCCTGTGTTACAAACTGCACAAGGGGACTTCTAATAGTAGTAAGTGGACTGAACTTTAGTTTTGATGTCGCCTTGACAATTGTGGTGTAAGCAGTCTAGTACCTACTTCTCTGGGGCATTTATTTGACGGTATCTTGAAGCGGGGGTCTACACCACTTACTAAATTACTGGAGATTTCTGCTGGCAGCATTCTGTCCTGTTTGTGTCTTTTATCTAAGCACTACTCTCAACCTTGTATGGCTTCTGAGAACAGATTAGTACAGCTTGGAGTAGCAGAACTACAGACATAGTAGCATGATGCAGTTGCATGCCCACTAGAATTCGTAATGTGCTGTGGTTTCATGGTCCCCTTCCCCCCTGTTGCTTATACAGGCTGTGCAGCAAGCTTGATTAAGAATTGGGTCTTGAATATAAAATAAGTGTTTTATTTCTTTTAATGTATTTATTAGTGTATTGTAAATGGGCAGAAATATTCAGCATTAGATAGTTTATTAAAAACACTGCTGATAGCAGTTTTTGTGCATATAAGGTATAATTTTTAGAGCTAAATTCTAATCTGTTCTCTGTACTAGCCTCAGGCAGTACAGGTATTTTGAAGTGAAGTGTGTTGGTATGTCCTCGTAAGTGATCTTTCAGTTAGAATATGACACAGTCTAGCAAAAATCCTTCCTTGGCCTCTAGAAAAGGATCACAATTCAAATACAGAAAATTTTGACATACTTGTCTGTAGTGTGAGACATCTCAGAATTCTAGCTTTTTATCAAAAGTCCATACACCCTAGTCATTCAAGAATAGCTATTAATGGAAGACTGAAGTGGCCATCATGTAAAACTATCATTTGCTAATTTAAAGTATTTTAAACATAATTAGGTCAGTAAACAAGTCATTTCTAGTTACCACTGTCGCATATATTACAAATCTTCTGAGTCCACTTCAGTGCAAGTCAGTTGCTTTGTTTTTCTTTTTTCTTCTTTCTGTGTAGAACAATAAGCATATAAAAGTGGTGGGTATGTGTGTGTGTTTCTGAGTGTGGAGTATGAGGAGAAGCTGAGCTAACTGGCAATAGAAGAAAAAAGTTTTCTGTGTTACTCTTATTAAGCTAATGCACTGTCTGTTGCCTTCCCTTTACTTTTACTTCCCTTTACTGTTTCATAGAGTACTAGTTCCACAAAGCGTAGTCTCAGCCTAGATTGGGGCTGTAACAGAGCAGACAAAGGACTCTGTCATCTTATTCATGTAAAGGTTCTACTGCTATAAATAATGCATATCTTAATTAGAAACTGTGCATGGAAATATCTGTCCATACAGGCTTGTTGATTTCAGTATCATCTGTTGGGGCAGGTTTGGCTTGTGTGCTGAGCACACAACACCTTCCCAGAATTCATATTTTTTTTTTGTTTTGTTTTTGTTAGTACTATCTACACTAATGAGTTCCTTCCTGTAAATTAAAACAAATGTCATATCTAGTTAATCATCTGGGTATTTCTATCACTGTGTATTGTGAAAGTAGTTACGCCTAAAACACTATTGAAAAGTAATCCCCATCAGGTCCCCATTGATGTTAAGAGTTGTGGGTTCTGTTTTCCTTGGTCACTGTTAATAGGTATAGTACATGATTCTATTGAAAATAAATTTAACTGTTATCAGGGGATGAGTTTAAAAACAAGATGATAAATGTACTCACTTGACAGATTTCTGTGGGATTAATCACACTTGTGCCTGATGTTTGCCACTGGTTTAGGCTTGCATGCACAATTACTGTGGCTAAGCTCATACCCAGATAATTCATGAAGCTGGAACAGTAATCACATCTACAAAGAGGAACACAGATTTTTTTTTTTAATGCTGTTTTAAAACCACAACCTTAAGGCCTGCTCTAAACATAACAGCCTACAAACTTCAGTAAAGATGTCTAACAGTTACCTATACGTCATATAAATGCGTGAAAGTAAATCTGTGTTGAATGCTATTAGCTTGCTTTGGACTAAATTAATTTTGCTTTAATTTGGATCATTTGAATCCACAGATGCTCACTAATTTTGTTTTTAAACTGGTTTAACAGTGAAAGATAGAAAAAAAAAGTGCAAACATCTATTTGATGTATATGAGGATAGCAAATGAGTCACCATTCTCCCTTCCCAACTTGCAGAACTGTGGGGAAAAAATGGGGAACAAACTAGGATGGTCCATATTATCAGATTAGTGCCAATATTATTTTGTCCATTTTGGGCACTCCAGTCTCCTGCTATTTGTGGGCAAGCCTGAGCAACATATACTTGGCATGCTTCTATGAAGAATGATTCAGGATTAAAATGGCTGCTTAAATGTTTACAGAGTTCCTAGGCAATGTGGGATCCTTCTGAAAGTGACTAAGGACAGGTTCCACAAAATGATGCAGGAGCATCAGATCCCAACCTTTTGAGTGCCTTGAGCAACCCAGTGTCCTGGTGTGGGTCCTGGTGCAGATGAGCTGGGTGCCTCAGCGTCCTTTCCAGAAGATGCTGACTCCCTGAACCTTCAAGGCAAGACTGAATGCAGGAGCATGTTTTGACCCAAATCTTCAGAATTACGTGCCTTCTCCTGGTTAGAATTCACTCAGGAACTCTCCCTCATTGCTTGATGCTTGGAGTTTGCTCTGATAAAACATAGCCAGAGAAAGTCCTAGTGCCCCTGCTTGTAATCGATTGCCCGCATTTAGATACCATGTGACAGCTCAGATCCCCCCTTTGCACAAGAGCGTGGGGATTCATGTTCTCCATTTCTTAAGAGAGTGCAGAAGGGTAAAGTCATCTGGAGAAGGGGCTTATCAAGTCCTCATGTAAAAGCGTTATTTATGCATGAGGAGACCAAGGCTCTTTTTTATTCCAGAGGATATTTAAATCTATAGTAAATGGAACAGGGATTAGATGTCATCTTTCCACAGAGCACATCCTAAATGTATGTTGTATAGATAGTCTTTTTTTTTTTTTTTAAATAATAATTATTGAATTGGTCTATGTATCATGCTATAGTTTTAGAAAGAAGTTCTTCTAGCTTTGTGGTCAGGGTACAGCTTTTAGGTGTGACAGGAATATCCTCAGACAGGAGAGGATTTTCAGTTTTTCCTTCCATGAGGTTGCAAAGCAAGCGAGGGACAGAAGGTAGGGAGGGAAAAAAATAGTCTCATGCATCAGTCTTTTCAAATATACCTGTGCTTTTTTAGTACAAAATAGAGAAAGAACTTCCTTACCTCCTCTTCCTCCCCTAGAAGGTACTTCTTGAAAACAAATTCATGACAGCTTATAAAACTAAAAAGGTAACCAGGAGAAGTCTGAGTCAGATGGAATTACTCAAATCAGATTTTTTGTCTGAAGACAAGCATTAACTTTGTGCTCTGCAAGGTGATGTATTAGTATACTATTTCTTTTCTTGATCATAGCTAAGCAGGTTTAATGATATGTATGATGCATATTCCTGCATTTCATTGCTTGAAACTTGTTGGATAGATTTTCCATAAACTTGAAGTAAGTGGTGCATTTTTAACTTGACAGTTTTCTTTGGAAGGTCATTCTGCACGTAACTGGATATGTAAAAGGCCAACATATAAATTTGCTACAAACCCAGCAGCACCATCTGCAAAAAGTATCTCCAAAACATCCATGGGTTATTTTTCCTCATTTACCTTGTATTGGTTATTTTCACAATAAACGGCTGCTTGTAGAGCCTTACATATAGAAAACATATGCCAAAAGATGACATGTGAAGACAAACCAACAGACCTTGTGTAGGTGAAAGTTCTCCTCTGTAAATTGATGTTCACCACTCTTTTGTGTCGTTGCCTTGATACCTCCACGCCTAGTGAGTAATATGGCAATACATCAGTGACACGCCATCGTAGCCTGGGGAGAAGGAAGCTCCTTTTGTGTTCCTAACCAGGCATATTCAAAGGGATGCCCATAATCTGTGCCTGAATGTGCTGACTGCATCTAATTGGTATTAACTTGTTCTGCTCTGATTTGTACTGGTTAACAGCTGTTAGCAGGAGCAGAGGAATTTTGCCCTTTATAGGTGGGGCTCAGAGCATTGCTGATTCAAGTCTTGCCTGAGAACAGTGTGTGTTGCTATAATTATGAGTAATCCTTATCCCTGGGGAAAGGAATCTGTAGCACTCCTTTGGCTAGAATTTTACTGCTTCTTGCCAGAATGGGTTGTCAAGAAATTGTATCTGCTTGTCCTGTCTGTCTCCCTGTTGGCACTACCACTACCACTGTCGTTACATATATTTGCAATTGTTGTCCAGAATGGGATTGCTTAGGGGGTTGTTCCCAGATTTTTGCTATTGACTCACTTGCTATGAGACAGTGTCTCTCTTTGGCTCCTAACTTTTAGGTGTGGGTGTGTGCAGTGTTAGTGTTACAGATATTGAAAGGTTTGGATTAGAAATTTCCAAGTAATGGTAAATAGCTGCATCACAGTTTATAGCTGTATTTGTGCATGACCAAAGAACAGCAGGGAAACAAAAACCTAATATAAGTTGTGTGTTTGTGTGGTTTTTTTTGTTTGTTTTTGTTTTTTTACATACCCAGAAAACATAACTTTCTCAGTGCTGGCTGGTGCAACTGTCTCAGGATGTTTGATTGTTGTCTCAATTTTGGAAATGATATCTTGATGATTGGAATGCCTTTTCTTCACATGCCAACCACTAAAGTGAAGATGCAGCAGTTCCATTTTCATGTCACAGCTTTAATTTCTGTTTTCCTTAACAGAAAGTGAGCAATGCAGCACACCTTATACAGGATGCAATTAAACCTGCTTTAGTCACTTCTTGAGGAACAGACAGAAACAGGTGATTTAATAAAAACTGTCTCCTAATAAAGCTGAAATGGACATGTCCTGTGGAAGATTTGGGGCAATCTCTTCAGGCAAAAAACCTGCTCCCTAAGGAGGGACTCTCTATGGCCTTCCTTCTATTGTACTTTCCTTCTTGTAGACAGCAGATACGATGAAGTGCTGATACCAGTCATGTTGTTGTGACTGGAACCAGGACTTCATGCACCGTGTCTGCGTTCTGACTTGACCCCTCTTAGCAGGGTGGGAGTAAGGCTTGCTACTACTGAATCTTCCCAGCCTTGTCTCATACCAGCTTCAAATTTCTCTGAAGCCAGGCATGAGGTTAATCTTCCCAAACTTTAGTAGCCTAAAAAGTCATGCATTCTGTCTAAAATTATGTACTTGGGTTAAAATTAGGTACTTGGTACTAGTCAAACTAGTTATTAAAACTCTAGGGATTTGTCTGATAATTGCTGTGGCATTAAAAAAAAAGGAACAGTCCCTATAGCCTAATGCTGAATGTGGAATTGAAAGTAAGAAAAGCAATGTTTTCCATAATGTTTTTCTCTATCCATTAGAGAGTTCCTCAGCGTAAGACTGGTGTGAGACCTCTACTATATCACTGATTTGAAGAAAAAGTAACAGAACCTTACTATAGATTTAAGGCCAGAAGAGGTCATTAAATCAAATGTTTTCTAGATAGCCTACAGATCCCTATTAGCTCAGAAGACAAATCATCAGTAGCTACGGAACAATATTACTCTTGTAATATTCTCACTTAACAACTAGTTAGGTGAGCATCAGAACTAATGAAACCTTTTTTCCAAAATGTGTGTATGTGTGTGCATGTTTTGCCTCCTCCTGTGTGGGTTCTCTGATACCTACTAACAGTTAAGCACATGCTGTGACTTGTTCCTCTGCGGGGAATCCTAGATGTTTGTCTTTTGTCTGTTTTCACAAATTATTTACGGACAAAGTATTTCAGAACCCACCCACCTCTCTGTGGTAGTTGGTTAAAATTGGCTACTCGGTTCCAGAATTATTAAGAGGCAGTGGACAGACCGATGTGTATGTATAGCGCAATGACATATGCTTTATTTTCATAGGAAACTTGGCTAAAAATTGAGAGCGAGGGGGTTGGTGATGTGCTAGAATACTGAAAAATGACTGATCTGAAAATGGGGTTGGTCCAGAAGAGCTCAGAAGCCTGTGTTAGATCTCCCATCTTGCTTGTTCTCTGTAGTCCATCCCACAGAACTTCTGTGTGCGAACTCCCATTAGACAAGAGATAGCTTTTGTTTTATGAAAATATTATTTCACCTGAAAACTAAAAGAGAGAAGGAATCTACAGCTTCTGTTCATAATCTCTCAGCAATGTGTCACAGTTAATGTTGCTTATTTTATTTCTAATTTTTTATTATTACTTTTAGCTTTAATTTCTTGCTATTGTTTCTTGCTGTTTATTTTTCTCTAGGTTAGACAAGCCTTTGAGACCAGCTATTTTTTCTCCATGAAGGTTTGTATGTACCATGGTAAAATCATCTTTGATTTTCTTTTTGATAAACCAAACACATTGAACTCTTTAGTCCACTCATTGGTAAAGCATTTTCTCTGCCCTTCAAATTACTCTGGCTCTGCCCTTCACTGTGTAATTGCAGTCAGTGTGGTCAAAAAACAGCTTATAAATTACTTCTCAGAATCAGTCTATAGTATGTTTTCTGGCTGGCACAGAACCTACAGAAAGAGAGTGATATCCTGTTTCCTGTCTGCTTTGCACAATAAAAACATATGATAATGTAAGAATGGCAACGTCAGCTTGGTTTTCCAGTGCTGTGAAGATGTTAGCACAGTACAAGCTGTAAAACAGCTGATTTCTGAAGTTGTGTTTTTATAATATTTATCTTTAGTTTTCCTTTTACAGCTTCTGCATTCATCAGCAAGCATTTGTCAAATCATGCTCTTCCTTTGAGATCTGCAAATGCCCTGCTTGAAGTCAAGCAGTGTGTGCATTCATTAAGATGTTGGCCTATCACAACAGGTTTCCATTTTTCTCTCCATGAAGATCAATTTAAATTTATTATTGCCAGCTGTTTCTTTCTGCAGTGTAATTTTTCTCATGTGATTAGTGATCCTGATTGATTCAACTCATTGCCCTCCACTGAAGAAGCAACAGGGTACTTGCGTTGTGTTAATTTGTCTGGCAAACTTGATTCACAAAAGATGTAAAACCATAAACAGAAAGAGCATTTATTGCATGTATTGGATCATATTTTGCTCTTTTAAAATGCCTTCTGAAGTGGTTAGTGGTGTGTTTTCTTTTTTTATTTTTTTAAAAACACTACAATAATGAACAAATCTGATCAGGTTTACAGATTGTGTCCATTTTATCCAGAGTGGTTATTCTATTATGTTTTTCTTGTGTAAATATTTGTACCAGTTTTGTTTGCATGTCCCTGCCTGACTCATGAGAGTGTGATCTCATTCACTTTTGAACCTTCTTGCTTGTGGAACAGTGACTGTTCCACGCAGACACAAAGATATGTATAATCCTTGATCTCTGAGGATGATCAGTAGAATCAGGTTAACTGTTTCATTTTATGGCTAAACATTAATTATGCAATGTGTACTGGTGCCTTCTCTCTAGAAACATTTTAATCTTATGCATTAAGTGATCACGTGCTGTCAGGTCATTTTTTTTTCTGCACTGCTGCAGAGAAGTTAAACTCAGCTGGCTGCAAGCATGTCTCTAGCTGGCTGATGAGTTGCATGGGTTTAGGAAGATGCTACTAGTAAAATGGATCAGTTGAAAGTCAGATTCTATTGTTACAAAACAGCCAGGCTAGAATGAAATGGCAGTGGTTCAAGTGCATGCTAGACCGACCATATGCTCCTTGGAGTGAAATGAAGTGGTGTTGTATATCTGTATTGCTAAGCATAAGGACAACAGCTCCAGCTTCCAGAACTGCTGGCAGGAGTCCTACATTGAAAAAATATGCTCTTTCTCTCTCCTTTAGAAATCATTTGGGACTGAAGCCAATGTCTGTTCCTGCCCATCTCATGCTTGAGCAAGATGTACTAGGAAAAGGCATCTGATGGACATGATAGACATCATTAATATAGTTAAGCTATGTATGCGACTGAAAGTGGTCAGCTAAAGTTGTCAAAAAACAGTCACTTTTGAAATATAAGACTGCAAGGTTATCTTGGGTCATTGAATCCCATCCCTGCTCTCTCAAGAGTTCTAATTAATTTATCAAATTCTGTCTTGACAGTTGTCGTTTCCAGAGCTCTCTTTCTCTTATGGTTTGAAGCCTTTTCATTCTCTGCACAAATTCTAGGCTCATTTTCTATATTTTGTCTATTTGCATTTGCTGTTAGAACCGTTCTTTCTCTCCCTGGTGATTCTTTTGAGAATGCTTTTCCAGAGAGCATGCTTTCTTCTGCAGGGCTTGTAAGCGACAAGAAGCAACAGGAATATTTCAGTGTGATATCTGGTAAGCCAGCATTATCGGCAAGACTTCCTTTATGAACTATGCTTGACACAGGTGCATACTGACCTTAGAGATGATGTTAAATTCAAGAATAGTACAATCTTAAGAACATACTTATATTATCTTTAAGCATATTACTCTGGATTAGGACCATGTGGTTTCCCTCCAGGGTTCTTGAAGTACGTTTTAGATTATTACTACAATGAAGAGGGAAAATAGTTAGTGATGGGAACAGTCAAGTCAGAAGTTGTGAAAATTCAAGAGATCTTGTCTGCTCCTACTTTATTGTGGCCCTGATCAGAGTCTCTAAAATATTTAATGTGTCATACTGCATGAGATTGGCTCCTGTTGCCATGTTTTAAGTGGACCATCAACCACTCAAACTGGCCTGTAAGAAATGGACTGTCTGTGGACTATCCTCTCATTAGCATATTTGTGCAGGCAAATCTTTCCATTTTGTTTTTGAACTTCTATATAAATTAGTCTTTAAGCTGTGCACCAGCTACTTTCATTTTGGAAAAGAAGGCTTTTCGTCGCTTGGCCAAAGAGACAAAGAAAATGTAAGGCAGAACAAGGCCCACCAAACCCTGTGCCTTGCTACTAACCAGAAGGCTGTCCCTGAATCCGATTTATTTAGGTAGCTAGGGCTGGATAAGACAAGTGGTGTCATTCTTCTATTCTTCAGATGGCAAAAGACTAGTGAATAAAAAATATGAGGGACTTGGCACTGAGAACAAATTCTGAAAGGCTCTGGCCTTCTGTGGGAGTCTTGCCTGAATAAAAACACAGGGACTGGGCCTGAGACAACTACTTGTAATTCTAACTCTATATACGTTTAAGTGTCAGCAGTTGGCAACTGATTTGTTGCTTTTTTACTGCTGTACAGTCTGTGTTAGAACATTGCTGGTAGTGGTGGGATAGAGGTACGGTGCCAGAAATATTCACGCAACTATTAAGTCAAATGTTTAGATGCAGCATAATTTCTTGAGAAAATTCTTGCCTGTAGGTGTGTTATCTGTTTCCCAAACTTGAATCACCAGTTTTGTGTGCTTGTATACCTGGACAATGAAAACTTGCTCTAAAAGGTAAGAACCTTGCCCTGTTATTTTACTGGAATGTTTAATATTAAAACTAATGGGACCTTAATTTTAGTCCTCCCTTAAAGCTGGATTTTACTCTGTTGCAAAGTCACTTAAAATGTAACTCCACCTGGAGTTTGATCTGGGGGTTTGACCTCAGGGTACAGATATCTCAGGTCTTGTCCAGATATTGGGTAAGGAAGATGAGGTCAGGTAATGTGATGTTGGCAGATCGAGGTTAAAAATAAAACAACAACAAAAAAACAAATAAAACCCCCCAAAACATTCCCTGTATATTCTGTAGGTAAGGAATTGTTTAACATGTTAGCTAAGCCTGATATTTCTTCAACATTTCTTCTTACTGTAGACAAATCATCAGTGAACAGCAAATATCTTGCTCTGAGATGAGAGATCCATTTCTGTATTTCACTGCTGTCTACTTAAGGATACTTTTAACAGCATTTGAGATTTTTGAGAGAAATATCCAGTTGCTTTGTGGTTGGGTGAGGAGTTTGAAATGATGGGTGGAGTTTGAGTAAAAGTCCTGGCTGGAGATGAGTAGCTGTTGGCACTTCAGAGCTGGGAAGCAGAAATGACTGTTGTTCCAGCATGGGAGTGATGAGTGAGCCAAACCATCCTCAAGTAGACTTGCTAGAAGGTTGTGTTTATTTCCTCATCCAGAAGAAAATATATCTTTTAAAGGCATATCATTCCATGTCTACAATTTGCCTGACCTTAATGACTGACCGTACATAGGTGAATTGGTAAATCTCCATAGGAGGGAAGTTGTATAATCATATGCTTTACACAAGCTCCACTGTATTTTATGTGGTGCACTAACTAAATCAGATCAGGGATAAAAACAAATAAGGCGTAGCGAGGGCTGAGAAAAGCTGAAGTTGTATGTCTTGCCAGCAAAACCCTGGAGAGCTCTGCTGGGACTCAGACACAGGTGAGACAAAGACAGCAGAGCCAGTGCTGAAGCAGAGTGCCCTGGCTGTAAGAGGAGTGCAGCTCTACACCCTTCATCAGCTCCTCTCCTTCACCCTCAGGATCTCTTTCTGCTCTATTATTAACTCTGGTGGTGCACTCTATTCTGCATAGTGGATTGAAGTGCATGTACACTTTAGGTAGAAGGTAAATCTCATAGATTCACTTTGGCTTTGCCTTCTGACTTATGAACTCCTGGGTTTGGTTATGATGTCATTTGCTAAAAGGCAGAAGGGATGAAGCTATTAGTAATAAATCATTTCATTCTTTTTTGTTTTCTTTTCATGAAAAGTTTTCGCACTGTTTGAGTCAAACCTGACTGAAATTGTAGGTTGTGCTGGCTGCCATCCAGTAAGCAAGAGAACAATTTAAGCACCTCTTTGTCCAGTGGCAACTTAAAAAAAAATGGGGAACTTCTAAACAAGGCTGGGAAGTGCAGGGGGCATGTGACTTAGTGGTTTCCTCAGGGCTGACAACAGATGTGGGAGGCCAGTTTCGTTACAGCATTGTGTGTATGTGGCAGAAGTAGCAGGAAGCCTACAGAATGAGAAGAAACTAATATGTACCTAAAGCTGTGTCATTGATGCATCTCCCAAGAGAATGTGGGAAATAAAGTGGCTGCCAGAAGAAGGCTTGTGACTGTAAGAAATGACATTGTCTTGTACTGTTTGATTTGCAATGTGTATGTCACCATGGTTTTTGAGGTTGTGTTTGCAGGTGGTATAAACCATGGTAGCTAAAAAAAAAATTTGATGCAAATTTCCCTCATATTCTTTAATTCATCCTTTTTAAATCACATGGAAACTGCAAAGCAATTTGTCTTCGTTAGTATGAGGCAAAAATCCTAGACACAGATAATTTAAGGAAAAAAATGCATCCTCTGGTAAAGATGGAACTCAGGGCCAGCTGAGTTAAACCACCTTTAAAAGCAAAATAGCCCAAAATTCAGTATCACCATCACCAAACACTGCAGCTGCATTGGATTAAAAGCCAAGTTGCCTTTGCCTTTTGTACTAGTGTAAATCTGAGTCATAGCCAGAGAAATTAGTGGGCTTGCTCTGGTTCTGCACTGGTATAAATGAAGAGATTGTTGGTCTCCACTGGAGTGTCTGGGCCTCTGCTACAGAATCTGCTATTCCCTTTCTAATACGGGATGATACTGGGTTAGCATAGTAGTTTATAAATCCTTTTGCATGCTGTAAATTTAGTTGTGCTGTTTGATAGGAACAGCGTCCCTTTGGAGAACCATATGGTAGGAAGATCTGTGGCCAGATATGTGTTGCAGACTTTTGCTGGCACAGCAATATCAGCCAGGGATATGAAGAGGTGTGATTTCTGGCCAATGGAGCAGGGCCAGGAAAATCTCCTAATACAAATGCAGTTATACCAGTATAACTATTTTTTTGCCTCGGTGACTTTCAGAAGGGTTGGCAAATATAACAGTTTTGCTGCTGCAAGTGGCATCCGTGCGAGGGCTGCTCTGCTGGCTGAATATACTGAAATAGTTACTCCAGCAAAAGGTCCTGTTAGTATAGATTAGACACATATCTTTGAAGAGCTGCTTCCTTTGTTGTAGCAGTTAATAATTAGCAGGCTTTAGGCAAATGGGGAATCTGAGTTTCTCAGCAAACTGTAGAAGACAGCTCAGAGCTGCCAAAAACACAGCCTGTGCTGCGTGGCACTTGTGAGGCAGTAATTACAGTGCCTCCCTGTAAGTGCAACATGGAAGAAAAATAGATTAAAAAAAGTATACATGTGCTGCTCGTAAGCCAGTAGTGGTTTTTTTGTGTGTGTGGTTGGTGTTTTTGGTTTTTTTGTGTGAGTTTTTTTGTTTTGTTTTTCTTGGGTCAGAAATTACCAAAATGCATGCTGTATGATGACAGGCGAAGTAGGAGTGGTTTGTAAGGATTTAAAAGCATGATGCAGTGTTTGGGTTTGAGCGATGTTATAAAATAGAAGAGAAGGGAACACTGCACCTCATCTGAATATAGATGATTACCCTGCAGTCCAGCTCTGAATGTTTTTGGACCCTCTCTGTGAGCCCTATCTTGGAGTCACTTACTTCCCTGGGAAGAGCTCCACATCTCAGAGTTCTTTTATCCCCTCGTTCTTTATTTATAAAGCCTTTCCCCCAGTCAGGAAGAAATGCTGGTGATCTTTGCCGTGTAAAATAGGGGTCCAGAAATGAATAATAAACTAATAATAAATGAGCAATCTGCTTTCCCAGAGAAAAGAGAAAGAAAGCTAACTTTTTCTAGGTATTTGCTTCATTTTAGCAGTATACTTTGCAGCTTATGCATCCAACACAGAGATTCTTTGAGCAGTTGTAACTCTTCTGTGTTGTGAGATTTTTACAATCTAGGCACTGATACTGATGGCAGAATGGGGAAAGTAGGACACATTTGTTCTGATATGTACATTAGTACTTGCATTTGTCTCTGGTTTATAGATGCCTGAAAAGATTCACATCCCTCTCCTCCAAGTATGGCTTGCATGTGTCTGGCATCTGTTACATTCCAGTCAATGCAGTGTAAATCCTTAGGTCATAATGATTCTTATTATTCAGCTAAGGCATGATAACTGTAGCCATTTACTAGCAGAATTTGAAACAGGCTTCTGCTGAAACATATATTTAATAAATCAGCCTTAGAATTTTTAATATCTCTTATTCCAGAAGCTAGTTTTATTAATTCTGCCCCTTCATTTGACTTCCTAAGGCATCTCCCTGAATATGTTGCCAAATTAAATAAGATATTGCAGAGAAATATATCCAAAGAGAAGAAGAAAACCTCTCAAGCCAAAAGCCAAGAGAAAGAAGTTTCTATATGTGTGATCTGAAGTGAGGTTAAGGACTAGTGAAGCTAAGAGGTACCAGGAAAACTGCTGCAGCACTACTGGGAAGAGGTGCTGTGGGAACAGCACTGGGTCTGATGCACAAATGCAGAAACCTCGAGGCTCTGTTGCTGTGCAACACATCTAGGACTCTTAAACTCATTTTTAATGACATGAATGCAAAAGGATGGAAAATGAGGCTGTACTATACTGTTGTGATGTAAATGATCTTAGGACCTGATCCTGTGATGTACTGAGCACTCTCTGAACTGCTTGCAGAGGAACTCCCACAGGTCATCCACATGTTCAAATGTTTCATAGGAAAGAGCACTGAGTAAGAGTTAGGGTAGTCAGTAGCAAGATTGTTGAAAAACACATCCCATCCTCTCACTGATCAAAAACTATCATCACTGCTATGTTTGAAATGAATGTTGGATAAAATTTCCACAGTGCATGTCATAAGGAGATGTTCTTTGGGGAATTAAATTCATTTATTTTTTTCTTTAAGCTTTCTATTGGCTGATACAGTGTCTCTTGTGAGAGCAAATGGAAATTAGTTTTGAAATAGTTTGATATGGGGCATCCACTACAGTTTGGCTCCTGCTGTGTCACTGATCAGATTAACACCACTGAACTTTTTTGCACTCTTATCATAGGAGATGTCCAAGCAGACTTCTAGTGCGTGAGGAAGCTTTTTATGTTTTAATTAAAAAAAAAAAAAAATTCTATGTCAGATAGGCTTTGTAGAACTCCACACACTTATTGTGGAAAGGGCTTTAGTATATGAAACCTGCAGACCTTCAGCCTAAATGTTTCCATTAGGTCAATGTGGTTTTGATGTTGTGTTTAATAAGTTTTGGAGAAAAGAAAGTTACTTTGATAGCTTTCATGCTATTTGGCCTGCATCACAAATATGGCTTTAACTCTCAGTTTATTCCCAAACCAGCTAAAATATCTAAATATGCAAGGTTCAGTTTGCTTCTTTCGTGGTATGAAAAACCAACCAACCAAATCCCCCACGCCCTAGCTCCCAGATGTCACTGATCCTAACTCTTCAAAGAGAGGAGCTTTTTGACATCCAAGAGAGTTTTCATAATTCGAATACTATGCAAGTTATAGGTCTCCTTTGTTACTGTTGAAATCTCTAAAATCTGATTTCCATATGGCAGCCTGGTAAGTCATCTTCTCTCCAAACTTACTCTCTCCCTTGTTACTGATGGAGGGACTTACAAATGGATTCATTCTGAAAATGTGCAGTACAGCACAGGAGTGACTAGCTATCTAGAAGAGAAAAGAGGTTATGTGAGGATAAGATGAGACTTTTGACTGCATCAAACAAAAGGAAAGACAGGATTTAAAACTAGAGATAGGAAAAGCTTTTTAAAAAGAACTACTATAGCTTGTGCTGATCTGATGTGATAAAAAAATGTACCCACTCACTTGGAACTGGAAAGCGCCCCTAAAGAAGGTTGAAGAGGATCGCTCTAGTTTTGTGACTTTCAAGGTAGAAGATCTGTGGGGACATTTGAACTGTTCCTGCAGTATTTGGAAGTATGTATTTTCTTAAGAGTAGTCCTGAGCTACTTTGATTGGACGGACTCTGTCATTCTTATTAGCAAGAAATGGATAATGCAAGCTGGAGGCAGACGTGATACAGCCAGCAGTCTGAGAGGCCCCTGATGGTTCATCCATAACTTTGAGCAGCGCTGTTATAATTGCTCTTCTGTGTTTCTCCTCAGAGGACTGTTCCTGATCATCATAATTCACCTAAGCTGCTGCAGTTGTTTGAGAGTATCCACTGTGGCTAATATCCAGCAGAGATGATAGTTGACATCATGACCTTGCTGTAGTTGATGGCAGTTTTCTCCTTGATTTTGGGGAAGGTTGGGATTTCAGCTAAATTAACATTTGACCTAAATCCATGCAGTGTTTCTAAAGAGGGAAAGCGCTTTAAACTAACATAGTTAATTATCTGGTGAGCACAAATGGTAACTGAGCTGGAAAAAATGATTAAGAAGGTAAATTCTTATTTGCCAGAGGAGAAAACTTTGCCAGAAGTTTCCTCTCCTTTAGTTAAAAATGGTCATACAGAGCATAGCCATACATTGCATGTTATTGGGCAATTCAGCATCACAGAAAAGAGTTTTCTTGTGATTAAGGCAGGAAAGGGGAGGAAGCAGGTAGCACATTGAGGGGAAAACATATTTTGGAGGTTCTTGTTAGCTTTTGAAAGTTCTTATTAGCACAAAGCTACACTGCTTTGTGTGTATGGTAACTCTTTAGCCCTACCTCTACAGCCCTACTTCTAACAGCTTCCTCAAAGCAGGAGGAGCAGGGTGCCAAAGTCATGCCTTGGGTCATGCCTGCAGGATATGCTGCACCAGAGCAGACTGATTTGCACACCATGTGTGTGAGGCATTTACTCTGGTGCAGATACACTGGGATAATTATGGTGGTGGAGAGAAACTCCAGGGTAGATAAAACTCTTGAGATCTCACTGAACTGCATCTCCAGTCATGTACACAGGGTGATGTTCTGCCAAGGCAAAATAGTGCAGGAGAAGACTCCACACCATATAGGACAACAGCAATCTGGTCTCAACTCTTTTGTTTTTTCCAGCTCTCACCCTTGTCCTGTGAACTCTGGGCACCCAGAATAGAAGGCTGTGTAAACATATACATTTCACTGCCTCCTCTCCTGATCTTAAGGAGAAATTTTAACTAGTGCTTAAAGGCCAAGTTGCTTCCTGACTGGAAATGCAGCATGAATTATCACTCTGGAATGATGAGATTTAAAGTAGTTCTGATTCAAATTCAGGCTCTCTGATCCAAAGCTTTGGGAGTGATACACACTTGTACAGACAGCAAAGTCTAGAGGGACACTAAAAGATTGGGGCTTTCTTTGTCAGAATTGTAATCTATGCCAAAGTCATCACTGCTGTAGCTTTGCTCCTATTCTTTCTCACATCTGGTTGCATGCCTATGTTGAGGTCATAAGTACAGTTGCAAGGACGAGCGAAATGAGGATAGTGTGAGTATTTCGGGTTTCAGTCCTTTTTTGGTTATTTGTGCTGAACTTGTAACAACCTGTCTGGAAAAGCTACAATTCCAAAGTAAATAGTGAGCAGTTACCAAAAGAGCTACATATATAAATACACTATCAGTGGTAGCAGAATGATGATGGGTACCTCTAGTGTCAGACCAGCTACAGCTTGGAAGGGGCTTGTGTCCCTTCAGTACTACACATAGCATAGTTTAGGGACCCCATGGCAGGTAATATGTTTGCTAGAAGGAAAGTTGATTTACAGCTTACAGTGGTGGAAACTGAGGCATATGATAGTTAATTGCAACCTCTGAAGTGACAAGTATCTCCTCAAAATCTGTGAGTCTTCCACTTCTCTTCAGCTGTTTCTGCTGTGAGACACAGGCCCAATACTTAATGCCATAGAGCAGAGTGGCAGAATTGTGCTAAAAGATCAAATTCCTCAAGATCTTTAGCACTACACAGTGTATATTAAATTATATTTTCTCTGGCTTTAATACAGACTTCCTGCAATGATTTTGGTCTTTGCTATTACTTATTTGTTTAAAAATATGCAAGGGGGAGGGAATGTGGAGTTTCCATTTGAAAATGAGGAATGGTAAAACTGTTGTTTGATGAAATGTGGGAAATGGATATTCTATTCTGGGCCAGTTTGTTTTGGCATCTGGGAGGATGCAAGTCCTCAGCTGGTTGCTATGCATTATTTCACACTCTTCAGACAGTCTAATCCAGCATTTCCTTCTTTGACTGATATTTGTCCCACTTGTTCTTCGTACAACAACAATTTTTTTCTTTCTGCCTGAAAGTTTAGCAGTTTTTCAAGAAGCAAAAAAACCCCCCAGACAAACAAACAAACAAAAAACCTACGTTTTTCTGCTCCAGAAAAAACTCTGTAGCATTTTCTTATACTGATTTTGGCCTCAGCAGGAAACTATGGAAATGTATTTGACAGAAACCAAGACCTCAATTAAGGAAAAAATTCTTAAGTGCGATCTGAACTTTGAGCTTCTGGTCATAATTGGAATTAGAGCATATTGGCATAAGCCTGGTATTAAGCACAGGCTTAATATTTTCCTTAAACTGGTATCTTGAAGCATCTGGCAAATGTTTTGGTGCTGGGAGGAAACAAGTTCTGAGAAGGCTGAATAACAGTCTTTTAAAAATCTGTTTCATTTGTATATACTGTTATTGGTCATACAATAAACCAAGTTGTCTCTGTGTTTCATTAGCCCTGCCCATGCATGCGTACATAAATAGTATGGCAATCTCCACTGAATAGACAGTCTCTCAGTATTCCATTGTATTTGCACATGCATGCATAAGAATGTTGCATTTTAATATATAAAGGCCCTTGTTAGGTAGTCTGTGATGATGTTTGTGGAAGAAAGCAATGTTCCTGGAGAGTCCTGGTTTATCTTGCCAAAGACCTTGTCTCACTGTGTATCTGCATTGAGCAAAGGAGTTTGGATAACCAGACCCAATGCTGTCATTTCACATGATGGAATTTCTGTATTAAAAACAACCTGTCCTCATTCCAGGACTTCCCATGTTAAAGAAAAAAAAAAAAAGTCACTGGAAGGACATTACAGTTACAAAGTTCTTAAATGACTGGAAATGCTTCAAAGCATGTCACCATCAAGTTTAATTCTGCTCCCTTTGAAGGTATGTGTTATAATTCAGTCTCCAATTAAAGTGATCATTTTAATTCTTTCTGCAGAAAACATTGTTCAGACTGGACAAAATTATGCAGAATTGTGCAGCAAACAGTGCTACTGAGAAGGAATTTGCAAGACAGGTATTGTGTCAAGTATGCAGTCATACCCAGAACGACAAAGCTATTAAAATGTTATTGCATTCCAATCATTGCCTGATTATGTTAATCTTCTCCATAAGAGCATGTGCTGATGTCTTCTGAAGTCAGTGGGCATCTGTTTATTTAATCAAATGATTATCAAAGCAAGCCCTCTGCTCAGGCAGTTGCAGTGCTTCCTATAGCTAGCAGGAAAGCATTAACTCCTGATCTGGCAGTTTTTGGGTACCAGCTGCCTAGCCAGGCTGTCAGAAAGTTTGACTCAGTAACTCAGCCAGTATTATTTGCGGGTGTAGTCTGGCTGACTATGAACAGAACATGGGGGTGGCTTCTCCATCACCAGTGATGGCTTGGAAGCAGCCTTTCAGAGGGCTTCCAGCTGACATGGAAAATTTTAGAAACTAAGGTAATATACTGGAGGGTGGTGACTTTCCACATTTCCTCTGATCTGCCCCACCACTCTCCTGAGGGCACCTTTCCCAGAGGGTCTCCTGGCCTTTGCTGGTGACGGCCGAAGAGAGTCCCAGGTACTGCCAGGGGCAGATGTGTAGGTCAGCAGATAGTGCTTGACTGCCCCACCAGACCTGAGCTGATAACCTAAAAGTGGAAGCCACCATGACCTTATCTCAGTTCCCTCTGTCCAAAACAGAACCCTTAAAACTGGTTGGGTTTCAAGTGTTCAGAAAGTGAGACTTTATCTGCCTGAAAAAAACACCCAGAGTTTTGATTATTTCTCTGCTTTTATATCCACAGTTCTGTGTTATGCATTATTCATGGCATCAGTGTATGGCACTGCTGACATTTGGCGCTGCTGGTTTCATTGTATGCAAATCTGCAAACTCCTTTTGTAGACACTACATGAGATTTTTTTTTCATTATATGAAAGAGGGAATGTGTCATTAACAGCACACCAGTGAATCCACTGCTTACTCAGCCTATCGTAATGGGAATCTGTTCTTCTCCAATAGCATTTGCAGTTCATCACGCACACGCACTCTGTATCTTCTTGGGATATGAGTAATAATATTGCCTTTCTTGAGTGAGATTCAAAAGATTTTTTTCTTATTGCTGTTAAAGGAGTCTGAACACTGTTGTACATGGTAATTTAAGCTACCCCTGTTCAGATATCTCTGGCTTCCACTGGTACATGAACCTCTGCAACATCAGGCTTTCATTAGCTGTGAGCATGAGAACTAAGCTCCGAACGTGGTTATCCTGACATATCTCTGGAACATGTCCACCAAGAGCCACAGCCTGACTCCAGATGTTGGGTTGTACCTGAGGTGATGGAGAGAGCACGCCATGGGAGGGAGTCAAAGGCAACTGGTACCCTGCAAATAAGGCCCATAGATTTATGTGTAAATAAAAGAGGATTTTGGCTCCAGAGTACCAAATATTACTCTAGGGACTGGTGCTTTCATAGCATTTATTTTAAGAAAAATCTACTGTTGTTAATAGGAGCAATTTAACTCGTGTTATGCCTGTTTCTAGGGGGCTCTCTGAAACGTTCTCTGCTAGAATATAATTGTGAGGCTTATTATCTCTTTACAAAACTCTTTGTTAATTTAAAGTTTCTTAGGTTAAAACCATATATGCTAAACCATATATGCATTTTAATAAGTACTCTCTATATTTCAGAGTTTACCCAACCTTTCAAACAAAAAACATTGTCCTTTGTCCGGCTCCCCCCCCTTTTTTTTTTAAGATGTATGTTCACCCTTCCAACACAATGCTTAGATAAACAGGCTTTGTTTGTAGCTCTTTGCAGGAACGGTGGGGAAAGAGAGAGGAAATGGTATATACAAATTATCATTGCTTCAATGTGGAGGGAAAAACACCACAGTGCTGTGTATGAGAATCCTTCTGGAGCTGCTACAGTCCACGTCAGGGGTTGAGTGGGGAGATCCTGAGTGTGCCAGCCTGCAAGGAGCACAGTAGTGCTTCAGAAGACTCTTCCCTTCTGACTGTTGCTTCTACAAGCTCAGTGGTAAGGTAAGTAAGAAGAAGGAAATTTAAACGTATGCTTGGAAAAATATCCTGGGTATATTGTCATCTGGCATGCCATTGCTATGCCAGAAGGCAAAGCTAAACCCAAGGATATTTGCAGAAGTTGTTCAACTCGCCTTTTTTTCCCTCTATTGGTTGGATTTTTTTTGGCCAAAAAGGATTTTTCACTAAAAACGAAAACGTTTCTTTCAGAAGTCTTTATAGCAGAAAATATTTTAATTTTTTATTTGGTAAATTAAAAACAGAAACTGTGTTCCTTTAGAAACCCCTTCCTTGTCTGTTACAAAGTCTCCATGGAAAATAATTTGATTTTTTTCCACCAGTTCAACTAACAGAATACACTAGACTCTTAGGAATTTGTTGTATTGCTGTTAAAGACTGTCTCAGTAAATGAAGCCTTCTCTGGTCTGTGATTTCATTTCATTGCCTCTGTGTACATTGTAACCTCAACAGTACTCAAAAGCCCTTCACAGTACTGAAGCCAGCCTGAACCCTGTAACTCCTGGAACTCAGAGGATGAATTTGACCTCTGCAATCTTCAAGGTAAGTAAGCAAACTTCATTTGGTTTGGCAGGATGGATCAGGTGAGAAATTGTTGCTGTCCTTTATAATATCCTTCAGTTAACTGGATGAGAAGGGGCTATGTTGATCCTCCTGTTCTGCAGTAGGATTTTCAGTGCATTGTGAAGATCAAGCATGTGAAGGTCACACACTCTGTGTCTCAGTTGTGTGTTTTTTACCTCTGGAGACAAAAACTTTTCAAAAAGGCATGATTGTGGTTATTGCTACTTATACTTCTGCCTTGAAAGAGCTGCCATTATGTACAAAATTACAGTGTTTATATATGTGTTTGGGGCCTTGAACAAAAATAGATAGTTCTCTTAAGCCTGTATGTCAGGGGCTAAGATTGAGTGTAGATCATCCACTAAAAGAAAAATCAAAAGAGTATATGGATTTGATCCTAGCCTGACAGAAGTGCTAAACTAAGGATGAAGCTATTTGCTGTTACAGCTGTGCCAGCAATTTTCCTGGAAACCATTATGGCTAATGATATATTCTATAGAAGTCCTTAATGTATGAAAATATAGTATGTACAATGTCCATAGAGATATAAATGAAGCCAAACAGAATTCCTAGATATTTTTGGCACTGTTGCACAGAGGAAGCTTTGTGTTGTGTGAATAAAAAGTATTTAACCTCTGGCAAAAGCAGTTTGCAAGTACCATACAGTTCAAAGTAGACAATGGCTTTACAGTGTGGCAAAGGGGGAAACTGAAATTCTGCACACTGTAATCCCAAATATTCTCCTGGGCTCTGTAGTGCACCTGGAACTACTAAAGTATCTTTTCCCAGCAATAGCACGAGGCTACTAGGGAATAAGTTCCTCTCAGATGTAGGGCCTTGTACGGTGCAGATAGATAGAAGAGTGAGTGCAGCTGTATTAGTTGTATATGTTAAAGGGGATACTGAAAGCAGGACTATGACTAGACTACATCAGCTTAGATGTAACCAGTCTAAAAATCCTGGATCAGATAACTGTCATTAGTAATAAAGGTCTGGGACTCCTGTTATGTATGTGCAAAAAAACATTGATGGTTTGTAAGATAAAGAAACACCAAGAAAAATAAGGTATATATACTGATTCTTTTTGCCTAATGTAAACAGAAGTTGTGTACTAGGACTCCATTCCTTTAATATGGCACATCAGGAGGGACTCATGAGCTAGATAATTTATTCCAAGGAGGAAAATGAGGGATAGAATTCAGTAAGATTTTTGTAGAAAATTTTCAGTGTAGAAATTAAAAAACCAGTACTGCTTAGAAGTCTCTGAGCTATTGCAAACTTCCTAGGCTGGAGCAGAGGAAAGTTCAAAAGATTAGTTTTAGTGTAGGGTATTTTGTGCCATATCTGAGTGAAAGTGGATCTCCAGAAATTTACCATTTCTGTCTTGGGATTCAGGTCTGTGCTTGACATGTAGTAAGGGCTTGGAAGGGGTAGATGAGGCTTAAAAGTTTACAAGTGTGTTTGCATACATTCAGAACCTGAAAGTTTGGATTTGGCTCAGTCATAGACATACAGAAATAAGTCAGATAAGTCAATAACTCCAATGCTCAAAGCATTTGAGAAAAATAACAGGAAAAATTAAAATAAAATTTATTAAGAGTTTACAATTGAAATTTGCACATCTATGAAATAATTGTTTTCAACCATTAAAGCCTTATGGTCAGCAAATGGTGATATAAACTGTAGTTTATTTTATTGTATCTGGAAGTAATCATTGTGAGAAGTCACTGTGATCAGCAATATGTAGCCCTATTCCCAGCAGGAGAGGGAAATGCTTTTTGTGCTTTGAAAAATTCAAGAGCTGACTTCAAAACAAGTTGTTGTACATCTATCACTGGGCAGGAGTCAGAGTTTGGCTATAGCAAGCTATGTAAAAAGCCCCAGATGAATTTTCTGTGATGCTGTAAAAATCTCTTGCTTTCCAGCAAAAATCTAGGCACGAACATAAGTGAACCAAAACAGACAAGCTAGTTCTAGATCTCCTTCATGAAATGCTATTCTAAGCATGGTTGTTATCCCCAAAACAGGGCCATTACTGTCATTCTTCAGTGGGTGCTTCTCTAGTTAACTCTCTTTTGCTGCTGCTGTGCTCTTTCATTATCTGTGGCTCTGGTTTTGCTCATCTGTATTCAATTTATTTTGTGGTTTTGAGAGCTGCAGTAGTTAATGATGAAGGCCATGAAGGCAGATATGAATTATAAATCCTTTCAGTAAATACTTCTGGAATGGGCGTAGTGCTTGAGGAAGGTCCTGAGCAGGCAGGATTAGAACCTAAATCTCTCTACTCTACTTGTGTAGGAAGCACTACAAAGGCAGCATTTCCTATATTTTAGCAAGATACTCCCTTGCATGTAGCTGACTCAATGGGACATGACCCCAGAGCTTGAAGCACCTGGCTACTGTGCTTTGCTCTGCCAGTGAACTACAGGGCAGCTGCCATACCTACCCTGTGCCTCATCTTCCTCAGTAGCAGTAGCACTAGCACTATGGCTAGTGTGACTCTCTATAGTAGCACACCTTTGGAAAGCAAAGGGAGAGGGGCTGGCTGGTTATTCTGGACCCACTGGCAAACAGAAATCTGTGTATGTGTGTGTTGCTATCTCATCAGTGTTACTCAACCCTCACCCAGGCCATTTATAGCACTGAGAAGGCCTGTGTCTGGCCATGTTGTAGGATTTGTACAATATTCTATGTCGTTGTGCTAATAAATATATTTATATATTTTAGCATGGATACACCTGGCCAGTACTGGCCTCCATAAGAGCTGTTGCCTTGTGGTTACTCTAGAAATATATGCCAAAATAACCCTTAAATGATGATATGATGTTAAAATTCATCTTCTAGCATGCTTCAGTGTAAAACTTCATTAGCTAGTAGCCAGACTAGTGCAAGACAGAATTGCTTCTTAGTATTGCTATCAATTATGTATTATCATATATTAATAATTGATATTGCTTTGTTAGATGGGCATAGGGGCTTGCAGCTAGTTAAATGTGCCTCAGAATGTGATCTCTACAACAAGGGGTTGAAATCCATGGGAATTCTACTTGGGAATCAGAATGAATATGGCCCTGTACTTTGTTGTTGTTTCTGACAATGAAGCTATTATGGGGGCAGGACAGGAGGGAAGGGGAGCCGCAACCATGGCTGGAATTTTCCCTTATGTACTCTGCTGTCTCCCTCGCTTTGCCTTGCCAAACTGCAAAGCTCTTTTGACTTGGCAAAGTTACTGTAAAAAGTACTGGGGGCAGCAGCACAGGCACATCCCAAAGGCAGCTCTGTGGGGGTGAATTTCACAATCTGCCACAGTGACAACCAAACTCAGATGTGCCAGCAAGAGGGAATGAGAACAGCTGGGCAGTGAGCCCCAGCTGAACAAGGCAGTGCTGGGGTGGGGAAAGGGCAACCCTAGTTCTTTAGTTAATAGCTAATTATGATCCTAGCTTTCTCACGCGTATTCCTGTGAGCATTGATTTCATTTTGCCTGACCGTTTTAGACTGGAGGAGAGTCCAAGCCAAAAATCCCACTCAAGAGCAGAGTCCACTCTTATTTTATTAGGATCTGAATAAAAAGAGTCCGCATCTCAACTGTCTTAAAAATGCTGCCTCTAGAGCTGATTGCATCTCAGGTCTGTTTCTTCATTATGTCTTTTAAGCAGCTATCAGATTTGCTAAGGAAGTGAGCTAGGGGGAAAAAGGTCATTGTAGTCATTTAAAATTTTAATGTTAAGAATAAAGTATAAGCCTAGTGGTGCTTCTATTGCCTCTTTCTCACAAATGTATCTTCTAGAATAATACCCAGGGAATCCCTGTCAAGCACAGAATTCAAACCCAGGAGCAGTTTTTCATGACTCTTTGCTTTACCCATGTTTTGATTTAAGTTCTCTTACCAGTTTAAGTGACCTGTTTCCTTCAAGGAACTTAATGATTTTGTGAAACTATCTTTAATGAATGGCAACTCTTAAAGACCCTGTTCCTTTTCCTTTGGTACGGTTCAATGATTTTTAACAGTACAGAATCCTAGAAAAGGTCACTCTGGACTTCAGTAGTCACATATATCAAATATTCAACATCCTTTCTTCCTGGAAGGAACTGGCTAGAGCATCCTTCAGGTTAGACTAGATAAATAATGAGGGTACTGCTTCTGTTTTTCATGAGTCAATGTAATAACATGTCAAAAGATAAATATGCGCTATATAAGAAGATTTTATTGTTTGTGTATGTAAGATTTATTATTTCTACTGCTACTGATATTTAGCATGTGTATATGCCACTTTGTAATTGCATCACAGTGCAATAAAATGGCAGTGCAATGAAGAACATGTTTTCCAGGGCTAAGGGACAACTGTGACATAGGAACTTTTGAGGTAGCAGTATTATGAGACATCAATTAATGCATGTACCAGTATCAGGGTGTGGACTGGAGGCAGGAAACATATATTATGAAGTATGCAAATAATCATTACATTAAACTAAGCAGCATGTTATCTTCTCTGCAGTCTAAGTTTCAGGTAGAACAGTCTAAAGTAGGCAACCTAGAATACAGAAGTGTTATTTCCGCATATATACTTTCATGGAACTGTGTTATCACAGGGTCTTGTTATTTGAATAAAAACTTCCACTATATATAAAAGCACTTTATAATGCCACAGAAGGTGGTCCTTATGGTTTTCACTATAGCTGCATCAGTATATCTGCAGCCCTTTCCCTCTGAGGACTGCTCTGACGCCTGTTGAGGAAAAGCATCGTGGATATCTGGTGGTTCAGAAACATCAAACTGAGAATTGCTGCTGTAGGTGACAGTGTATTTCTTGTGTTTACCCATTGCAGGTAAACATTTTGGATGTAGTCAGGACAGAGGACAAAAACCCAACCAAACAAAAAAGAAGATAGGATGTATTTTGAAATATTTTTATCTTTCCAAATTTGGTCTCAGCACTGAGATGAAGATTTTTCATTTTCTTTTTTTTTTTTAATTCTTAAGAGCCCTGCAGACATTTTGCACTAATTGGAAGTTGTAAATAACTGAGCAAGAAAAGAACTTAAACAGAATACAGAGCTGCAGTAGGGAGCCAGAATTGTGGGTAGGCCTTCTGCAGAGCTAAAGAAATGAAGAAATAAATGTGAAAGTAGATTATCTCTGAGGGATTTCCCTCCAAAAAGCTTTTGTGAGATGGGAATTTAGCTACCAGCAGTTCAGGAGGCAATAATCTCAATGACAAACATATCGGGGAAAAAAAATCTGTGGCTCTACTGATACATCATTCATTTCTTTGTAAGCTGCTCCAGAGCTTGAATTCTGTTTCTCTTTCCCTTTTTTTTTTCAGTTGATGTCCCAGAATTTATGTGACTTTTTGAGTGGTGATGTTCTTCCTGGTGTGGTGTCATGCAATGGCTGCCTGTACTAGGCTCAGCTCTTAAGGCTGTTGATTCAGTGACATTGCTGCCAAACACAAACAAAAGGAACCAGTAGAAGCCAACCAAATTAGGAAGCCCTTCAAAGATGCTCTTGATTATTAATTAAATTATTGGATTATGGTTGATCTCAGTTATTACTATGTTTTTATACTATTACTTTCCTGTCTCAGAGAGCCATGTTTTCAAAAGCAGATGTCAAGAACCACTTTCAGATGTCAGGATAAATGTCGGAGATTTTAAGAGTTGTGCAATATTAAAGGACATTAAAACTCTGCAGTTTTATTGTTTAAGCACTGAGCTGTTGAATTGATCAGATTAGCCTGATACAGGCCTTTCTTTTTAAATTACTGTCAAAACCAATTACATTACCATATATCATAACTAGGTTGTGTTCCAGGGATCGGACACATCACCTAATATTTTCACAGCATAATTTAAATCTTAGAAGTGATTGAATGCTGGAATAGCTTCTTTTAATGTAACATTTTTATGTATAGGTCTCTGATAGAGACATAGTTTAAGAACAGGCTTTTCTGGCTATTGCTGGACTTTTAAATAAGTATTTGAAAGGTGTTAAATTGCTTAGAGGACCCCCTGCACTTAGTGTGAGCTGGTGGACTTAACTGAATTGAAGTTAGCAGTGGGGGAGTTTTGAAAGCATGTTTGTATGAGTTTCCTGGTTGCTGATCGTTTCTAACACATCCAAGTTTTAAAATCTTGACTTGTATTTATTTGCTAATCTCCAAGAGTTAATTGATTCCTTGTGGAAATCCCAGAACAAAATGTCCTACATGTACAGTACTTGGAGAGAGACAGAATAAACATTTTTTGATGTATGTTTCGTTTTCTGAGACTTTATTCCTGCTGGTGTTGTTTGATTTGTTTTTTTCACTTCTCTTTGATAGAGATGAATGAGGAAGGGATAACGATCCCTCCTCAAACTTCCCGTAGAAAATATGGCTACTTAATAAAGCTGTGAAGTGGCCTCTATGGCTGCCTCTGCACTGGTCAATGGAGTGTGCCGGGGAGAGCCTGAGCTCTCCGTCTCCTGTGCTCGACAACCTACTTCTGGGCTAGGAGACTATCTTCACCTCCAGAATAGGGTTGCCACAGGCAAACTATGTCTTGGGAAGTGTCCTTAGGTCATCCTAACTGCAAAACTGTGTTTGAGGAAAATGCTGGCTGCAACAGGCTAAATTTGTCACAGAGAGGACATTCTGATAATTAGCTGGTCAAGAAGATCGTCGTCTTGTGCTTGGGAATGCTCTTGAATCTGCTTGGTTGATATGGCCTAAATGGATAGTATCTGATGCTCTCTTTCACATGGAAGCCATATTCTATATAAAAAGCACACTGGAGCAGCAGTCAGAAAAGCTCATTTCTAATTGTGCCTCAAAAGTGGATCTGTTGCTTCATCTTCATCAAGTTACCTATCACTGTGCTTCTAGGAGGACAATCTTCTGATTGTCACAGTTTTTATTACTATCATTATTTGGATGAGTTTGTGAATCTACCCAGTCTGGCATCTGGCTGTAACCACTACCTGCTGCTTCAGAGACAGTTACTTAACTGTCACCGGATGGGCAGGAAGCCTATGAATGTCAATGTTAATTTTCTGAAGTTTGAGTACACTTACATTCTATCAACACACACAAATGTTAGCAGCGGTTGTAAAATTATGCTGCCTTAAAAAAAAAAAAAAAACAAAAAAAAAACAGACACATGCCAGTTCTATTATAGACTCCATCTGTGCATCTACTGGTTCAGAATGGAAAAAAATCCCTGGCTCAGCATGTTGATCAACTAATTATTATAAACTATATCTCACAGTAACATCCTGTTTTGATAGTGTACAGTGTTTCTGTCTGTCTCTTGTTTCTTTATCCTTTTAATATCTTTTTCCATGCTTCCTCCTCAGTACTTTGTATCCAATGGAAAAATCGATAAAGTATCTAAAACATTAGATTTGAAGTCTGGCCCCAAAGCAGTGAACTCAGTGACAATCTTTCAAATGAATTCAGTGGACTTTAGATCAGTATCTAATCATAAAAGGCGAAGTTATACCTGCTTTCTAAGCAGATATAGGTGTTACAGATGTTATATCTGCTTTCTAAGGCCCACAGGGGGTTTAAAATTGATTCTCTGGCTCCCCAGTGGTGTGGCATGATCAGATGGGTGCTTCAGCAGCAAAACTGGCTTAAAGAGCTCCTGCCCTTGTGTTGCAGTGCACTGCCCACTCATGTCACAGTTTGAAGAGCTGTTGTCCTCAGCAGCAATACTGGCTCCGTTTCTGCCTGCCCTTGTTACCCCATCTCACTTCCATGCTGCCCACTGTGTTGGATTAACACAACAGTATGTGGGACCGCACTGTAAATGGGAAGAGGGAGAAAATGTAGGTTATAACTCCCAGTTCTCCTCTCCTCTCCCAAATTTCCATACTCCTTTTTAATCTGGACCCATTCCCTGATCAGTTTTGCAGTTTGGCCCTGCAAACAGACATTACAGCACAGCTGAAGATGAATGGTGTGGAGTGAGGAGTAGGGGAAATGGGGGAATAAGCAGCAGTTGTGGAAACTCTTCGAAGGGTGTTTTCTCCTGACCAGTCAACGCAGAACCTAAGTAAGTGGTGTTAACCCAAAATACTGAATTCTGAGCCTTTCCTGTTCAGGGTTCAGCTTTTACTCTGTGAGTATTTTCACTGAACTGATGCTGCTGCTTGCAGGAGAAAAGTGTGAGCACAGTCTAAGTGCATCAGTCCTTGGCTCAAAAGCAGGCCCATCTGGTGATGGATCTCTTTCAAACATTTGTGCATTAAGTGCATTTAGACTGGTTTATACTTTTACCTAAAAATCATGCAGGACTTCCAGAGCTGAATATACAGTTGACTTTAAACCAGCAGTGTTATAATTATGTTTGTTTTAGTAGTGTTTTTGCAAATCAACTCAGACTAAAGGCAGACTAAGATTTGGATGAATGCTTGCAAACAAAAAATTGCTGACTTCCCAAACTCTAGTTAATTGACCATCCACCAGCTTCAGGAAAAACACATGTAAGTTGTGTCCAGAAAAATAATAATTAAAAAAAAATCCTTGAAACAGCAGCAAAGACCATGAAGTATAAGGTTGTAGCAACTGCTGTGTTTTGGGGATTTTTAGTTTTCATTCACAATAGGCAGCAGAGCAAGGCAGTTGTGAACCTGGGACCTTACTTCTTGTTGGCTAAGAGCCACTCAATTGTTTTGTATTGTAAACATCACCTCTTCTTCCTTTGCACTGACAGGTTTTCTTTCCCATGGCAGTCAGGGGCAGCAGTACCAAAGGCCTTCTGAGGGCTTTTCAAAGAAAGAGGTTGTGTTCGAAAAGAGGAGTCTAAGTAGCAAGCTAAAGAAAAGCCACTGCAACAGGTAATTGAGAAAAGCTGGATAATCCTTTGTCTGAAGAAGAAGTTACTTGTCCTGAGTTTCCAAGAGGATCTCTGAGGAAATGCCTGGGGAGTCTACATAAGGAAACCTTTTCCTTTCATTTTATTGCATTTTGGATAATCATTTTATTGCAGTGTATAAACCAAACCCAAGCTCTAAGTCTCTAATCGCTGCTGGTCTCTTGGCCATTCACATAGGAAGGATGAAGAGAGAGCATACAAATGTCCTATTTGCACTTATTGTTTGAAGACTGTATTCTACAGTCTAAACAGCAGTGGAGATTAGTTTGCTTGAAAGATGCGGTATATTAAAGATAATCTTTGGGAGATGGGTAGTTATGGAGGAGGGATATGAAGCTTTGGTCCATGTCAGCGGAAGAGAGAGAAGCCCGATTTTGGATGTTTAATCTGCTGGCCCTAATCTCCAGGCTGATGTTGCATGAGGATAAATGTTCCTCTTGTCTTCAGCTGCTGTAATAAAAAAGCAGTTGTGTACAATGACTGTGCTGGGGCAGGAGCTAGTTCTGAATTCAGTGAGAAAGATTATTACAGAAAATGGTGGGAAACTTAATTTTTTGCCTTCTACAGACAGCTGGAAGTAGCCTTATGGTCACAGGCCCTGGTCCTCATGGAGAACTTTAACCACACTGATGTCTGCTGGAAAGGCAACACAGCTAGGCACAAACAATCCAGAAGGTTCCTGGAAAGCACTGGTGATAACTTTCTGACACAGGTGATAGAGGAGACAACAAGGAGAGGTGTGCTGCTGGACCTTGTACTAACAAACAAGGAAGGGCTGGCTGGAGATGTGAAGGTTGGGGGCAGCCTTGGCTGCAGTGACCATGAGATGGTGGAGTTCAGGATCCTGTGAGGAGGAAGCAGGGCAAAATCACAATCCTGGACTTCAGGGACCTTCTTGGAAGAATCCCATGGGATAGGGTCCTAGAAGGAAGAAGGATCCAAGAAAGCTGGTTGATACCCAAAGATGACGTCCTTCAAGCTCAAGAAGGGTGCAGGCCCAGGAGCAAGAAGTTGAGCAAAGGGGGCAGTAGTGCTGCATGGATGAACAAGAAGTTCCTGGCAAAACTCAAGCAGAAGAAGGAAGCATATAAAAAGTGGAAGCAGGAACAGGGCAATTGAGATGAATATAGGGACGTTGCTAGGCCTGTAGCTAGCAGTGTCTCCCAGGGGTCAGTACTGGGTCTGGTATTGTTCAACTTATTCATCAGTGGCCTGGATGAAGGGACAGAGTGCACCCTCAGCAAGTCTGATGATGATCCAAAACTGGGAGGGGTGGCTGGTACACCAGAGGGCTGTGCTGCCATTCAGAGGGACCTCAACAGGCTGGAGAGACGGGCAGAGAGGAACCTCATGAAGTTCAATAAAGGGAAGTGCAGGGTCCTGCACCAAGGGAGGAACAACTCCATACACCAGTACAGGCTGGGGGCTGACCTGCTGGAATGCACATCTGTGGAGAAGGACCTGGGGGTCCTGGTGGACTGCAGGCTGACCATGAGCCAGCAGTGTGCCCTTGTGGCCAAGAAGGCCAATGGTATCCTGGGTTGCATTAGGAAGAGCATTGCCAGCAGGCAGAGGGAGGTGATCCTCTCCCTCTACCCAGCCCTGGTAAGGCCACATCTGAAGTACTGTGTCCAATTCTGGGCTCCTCAATACGAGAGAGACATGAAGCTACTGGAGCAAGTCCAGCAAAGGGCTGCTAAGATCATGAAGTGACTACAGCATCTCTCTTATGAGGAATGGCTGAAAGAGCTGGGCCTGTTCAGCCTGGAGAAGAGAAGACTGAAGGGGGATCTTATCAATGTGTATAAGTATCTGAAGGAAGGGTGTAGAGAGGATGGGACCAGACTCTTTTCAGTGGTGCCCAGCGATAGGACGAGAGGCAACGGGCACAAACTGAAACACAGCAAGTTCCGTCTGAACATGAGGAAAAACTTCTTTACCATGAGAGTAACTGAGGACTGGAACAGGTTGTCAAGAGAGGTTGTGGAATCTCTTTCCTTGGAGATATTTAAAAGCTGTCTGGACACACTCCTGGGCAATGTGCTGCAGGTGACCCTGCTTGAGCAGGGGGGGTGGACTAGATGATCTCCAGAGGTCCCTTCCAACCTCAACCGTTCTGTGATTCTGCAATTTTGAAACTCCTGTTGTCACTATTACAAGTAGAAGGAGCCAAACAATTTGCCATGTAAGTCAGGCCTCTGAGAAAGCACAAGCACTTCAACCTAATGCTTTGTTTCCAAGACAGAAGTTATTTCAGAGGCCATGAGGGCCAGAGACCATGGTCTTCACTTGCCTTTGCATACCACAACCTACAGAAAGCTCTCCTAAGAGCTAAAGATGTGATACCAAACATCAAAAGCAGAACTACCATATGCGCTTCAGGAAGAAAACAGTAGAGATCAGGGATGTCTTACCTTTCTTTTTTCTCAGCACTTTTCAAATCACTCCACAGTTTTCAACTCGAGGGCTGCAATGATTGGAAATACATTAGGATATTTTCTCTATGAAAATGGTGGTATTTTCTCCCCACTCTTTCAGGCCAGACTCAGATCCTCTCCCTTCAGTTCCATGAGCATTTAGCTGTCCCACATTTCACAGGGAGCTCTTCTTCCTCCAGGTTTCTTAAGACATTTCTGTATTTGAGCTTCATAGATGTGACTACAGTTGGGTGCATAGACCATGTGATGCCAAGAGCTTCCTAAACTCCATGCAGAAGGTGTGTCTAGCAAGTGCTTGCCACAAGAGGCAGTGCTTAGAAATTAGAAAGCTCATTTCTCAGCCACGAGGAAATTGACCCACTGTGTATGTGAAAAAGGGAGACACTACATGCCCTGCCAGGTGGGCTGGCCACACAGCAGAGCTCAGGAACTGCAACACCTTACTTCACTCGGTCTTGCTCTTCCTTCCCCCTTTTTTCCACCCCAGGGCTTTAGTGCTGTCACTTACCACATCTTTCTTAATCCTTCCAGGTCATTGTGCGAATCATGCCTTGGCTGAGATCTCTTTTCTTGAATGAAGATGCAGTTTCACAACAGCTGAAGCCAGTCCATTTCCTTCCAGCCAGCAGACCATGCTCCTTCCCACCCCAGGTACTTCTGTTACCAGGCAGTGGAGTGGTTCACAGAGTTGATATGGCCAGAAAAACAATTTAAAAAAGAAAAAAGATTGATTTTTAGCTCCTTGAGCTGGTTCATTTTTCAGTTGTCACAGCACTTAATGCTAACACAAAAGATAAGGTAGGGAGACAATCTACAAAAGGTAGAAAATCTGGTCAAGACAGCATGCTGCAATATACTGAAAGTAAGGTTAGACACAGCTATAGTGATTCCATACTTACTGTTGGATAGGGATTTTTTTTAACAGTTGTGAGAGAGTTTGTTTCCAAATGATGGTAAAAAACCTGAAGTCTATTGGGAAGTAGAATTGAAATTTTTTATTTTTGTCTCCATTGATGAGTTCTTTAAGAATGTCCTGGAGGGCTTATAAAGGATGAAATTCAAGTGAAGTTCTGCCTTGCCAAGAACAGAGAAGAAATAGCTAGCTTATAGCTGCAAACTAAGATACTTTGTTCTGCTTTTGGGGAATGGAGGCCATTTGAATGCACTTTGCTAATTTATTGAGCAAGTGTGGTATAATGGTCTTTTTGCACAGACTGCTAAAAGATAAACTGGTACAAGAGTGGCTGGGGCTTGCTGACTCGGCTATAGTGATTCTAATGTTTCCCCACATCTTGCTGCTTTATATCCTTGGTGCTTATGTCACTGGTTTGAATCACAGGCATTCACTGATTTGGCACCTCCTGCAGTCAGACACAGAGGCAAACACCCCCTCTTGCACCCACATACAACGGCAGCAGTGAGTGAATCTGGGCAGTTGTGTGGCAGCAGTGGTCTTACAACTTACACAGCTGCTATAAATCTGGGCAAGAATGTCCCCTTTACAGCTATGGCAGATGTCAGACACGGTACGTTAGGGGACAGGATGCCATTGCAGTTCCAGCCAGGAGACCATGAAAGAAAGTGGACAAAGCAAGGATGCATCTGTTTTGGAAAAAAGAACATCTGTCCCTAGCCCTAGCAGTTTTTGACGTGATTTCACAAGGACAAAGGCTCAGGTTGACTGATACAAGGCTAGTACTCCATAAAACAAGCCCTAGGGTTTGGCTGTCCAAATGTGGACTGACAGTGAGTCCAGGCCTCGGCAGGAGCAAGGTTTTATTCTTCCATCTAACAGAGACTATAGAACAGGATGGGTACCATCTTGTGCACAGCCTTTAACCACACATCTGCTTGTGTTTTGTGGTCTCTTTGTGCACCACAAAAACTAAACTACTATCAGATTATACACAACAGATGTTCTGTTCAGGTACGTTTGTGTGTTACATCCCCATAGCGGGACAATTCCTTTTGTTTTCTTAGAAACTGGGTACATATCTGTTGCTTTCTCCATGCTGTTAGTTTTTAATTGTAGTGGCCACTTATTTATTGAAAGGCTGCAAACCATAAATGCACATTTGCATTCCACATGAATGTATGTCTTACTGAGAAAATATTTTAGAAAGGACACACTTTTAATATGTCTTCAATAAAGTTTTAGGGTTCTGGAATGAAGCTGATCATAATAAATTCTAATTAATAATTTGCTTAACATCACTGTTAAAAAATAAGCTGTACTTCCTTTCCTTTGCCATATCAGTGGTGACTCTAACGCTTTTTAGTTTGTGGAATCACAACAGAAAATTTTGCGGTAGATTCAGAGTGTGTATGCATGCAAGTATAATGCAGTGGAGATTTAGGAGAAGAATATGATACAAAACAAAAACAGTCTAGATTATTCGTGACTGAGATTGTATTAACAAGATGAGTTACACATTGGAAAACAGAAAAAAAGACCATTAACATTTAAGACCTTGTAACTTTCTCCTATGCACTCCTTTTTCTGCTCAGCCCAAGTTGCCACATGCCTGTCTTTGACTTTGGGGATACCCAGCAAAATCCTCACTAAGGGCTGTTGCACAGGTACAGAAAGCATGAACTCTGTAATGCATTAAAGCATTAATAAACAAACAAAATCTATGGAAGTTTGTTACATGGTATCTCTTTGTCACAAGCTAGCTCTGTTGTGTTAAGCTGCCTTTGCTCCATACTGTTAAGACAGAATGACAAAGAAAGATTTTAGTGCAGTTTATAAAGCTTTGGTGGGGGTGGATCCCGCAGGTCTTACCCACAGGTAAGAACCTCTGACTGTTGCATTTCATAATTATGGTTGCTGAAATCATTAGCCTTCCCCAGCTGTTTAAGAAGCTATTTTTTCCTACTGCATCTTTGAAGAAAAAGAAAATAAAGAGCGTATTTACAGAGGGCCAAACTCAGAGGTATGTATCCTTGCTCTACTCAGTTAATGGGAGATTTGATTGAGAAAGAATTTTGGAATTGTAACATTCTGCTGGAATGGTCTGGAAATCTTAACACCTGCGGATTCATCTGCAATGCCTGCAGTCTTAACAGAGAGAGGTCTAAGGTACAAAATTCACACTGGGATCCAGATGAACTCTGTATATGACAAAGTACAGAATTAATGTAAGGAAAATGGAAGTCATCCTTGTACAGTGTCCAGATGAAATTTGGTATCCAGGTGAAATTTCAAATGTCCAGTGATGATATGAGAAACTGCAATAAGAGAATAGTCAAAGACCTAATTTTCAACAACTAAGTGAAGACTTTCTTGTTCAGAACAATTTGTTATGTACTGCTGTTTGATGGTTTTTGCAAATGCTCATTTGTAAATAGCTTTTTTGGAATTTGAACCATCTGCGAGGTTAGAGTGCATGTGTATGTGCACCTCTGTTAATTTCATTTAGCCTTCAAACTGACAAAAAGAAGGTAAGTACAAAGACATATATGGAGTATTCACACTGTCCAATTGTATTCATCTAGCTTATGGGCCTAATATACAATTGCAGGCATCATACACAGCCAATGGTACCTCCAGAGAGTGACTGAGAATGCCTAAATGAGGGAACCATTCACTATACAAGCGGTCTAAATTTAGGCAGTGTGAATCCTTCACTTGAACTGTACTGAAGTGCTAGAGCCTGAGATATGCTCTGGAGTCCTTCCCATCTACTTTATCCAGTTCATGATCACTGGCAGCCAGAGGGATGGCCCTCTGGTGATATGCTGGGCATGGGAGGAGGCATAATGCTACTCCTGATCACCACATTATCATCTGAACCCAGAGTCAGTGGCAAAAGTTTGACTCCTTGACTGGTCCTCCTTGTTCTTGCTTGGAAAGCTGCGCTTAGGTTTATTTCATGGTCCACAAAATGCTTCATAAGCAGGTGAGAAAAGGGAATCAAGACTGGCATAAAGCAGCTTGATAGAGGGTTGTAGGCATAAAAAGAGAATTTGAGGCATCTATGGACTTTTCTCTTGACGCTAGTGCCAGCTTTGATACCACCAGTCCCCTCATTTTTGTCTCATTCCTCCCATTAGTTATATTGATGGATCAGATCAGGGAACTGATTTAGGTTAAAAATGCCCTATTTAAAACCTGGATCCATTCTCCGATCAGTTCACCTTGTCATGTTTATAGCTGAGTTATATAACCCCATCCTGAATAAATGTTCCTTAGGAGTAAAGTGGTACCACCTGAGGTTTGTTTAAATAAGAGTTCCTAAACCAACAAGTCTGGCACCACTAAGGGGGATGGTGGAGGAGTGGAAATGAATAATTTTGAAGAGGATGGGGGTCAACGGAGGTTCACATGAGCATTGCTACTAAAACAGATGTCCAGGAGCCATGGTCTAGATGTATTCTAGGTGTAACATACTATACAGGGGCCAAAAACATATATATTCTTGTGTTTCCATTAATTAGGAAATGCAGGGATAAGTCTCAAACTTTCACTACAGACCTGTGCAAATTAATCTGCTGGAGATTTTTCATTCCCCAAATTCCTCAAACACTCCAGAAGTTATATATAGCCACAAGGAAGGCAGTCACTTGTGAGGAAAAGGACAGTAGCTGGCACATATTGTTACTATGACTGACACTCAGAGAAAATCTAATGATATGCAAGGTCAAGGAGGTGTTGTGTTTAAAGGCAATGAATTCCTCAAGGAATCATTATTTTGAAGTTATCACCAAGAGGATGGAACAGTTAAACCATGTTTATTTTATTAACATAAAAGGAATGGTGGACTTGAGTTTGTCAGGTTTTGAATAGTGATTTGGCCACCCCCTCCACCTTTCTGGTACAAAACAAAACAAAAGGCATTGTTTATTTACTGGTTTAAAGACAATTTCTTGTACTGAACTTTTCTAAAGCCAGTACTGGAAGGGTTGGTACTTTGCAATGTATAGCCTTTTAGCACATATTTTTCTGTGTTGTTTCAAAATTTAGTATCTCAGGTGTTCACAGTACTTATTGAGGGGAATTAAGAAGGGTCATCTCTTGGAAAATTTCATTCACACTCTTCTTAGTTACTTTTAGCCCTCAGCCAAAATTTATATCCAAGTTATATACTACTCTCCGAAGACAGAAGTTTTTCATTGAACTAGTAATGTTTTCATAAGAGGAAAGGAACGCTTTGCAATCACTAGAATAAAAGCTTCCAAAATTGTCTTTGTGATAGTATTGTGTTTATGATAGTTTCATAAACAAAATCAGTCTGAAATGGATGGATAAAAGTAATAGGAGGTATTAATACTAGATCTTCTGTATTTGTAACATTGTAACAAATATTAATTCTTCTCTAAAACAGACTCCACTTCTACTGTAGAAGTGGAGGTGAACGGACGCTCCTGACCCAAACTGTGGGCATGCTGAATCCTGAAGATATCTAGGTTTAGTCTTAGTTCTTGTCCTCGTTGCTATCTCCTCTCTCTACAATTAGCCAAATCTAAACCCTAGAGCCTGGGATTGACATTAAGACCTGAATTACACAGTTGGCCCCTGGGACATCCTATGCCCTAAAAACAGAGTCAGGACTGGGTTGTAAGGAAGGAATAGGAGATTGTTTATTAATGCTGCTAGCAGGAAATAGAATCCATCATTTTTCCATGGGATTTAGCTTCTGAGTTATTTGAACACACTACTGTCATCAGAAGGAGCTCTTTTCAGGGCTGGATGAAGCTGTATTTTTAAGGCATCGTGGAAAGAGGCTGGAGGGTAGAAGAGCTCCACTACCAAAACTCTGCCCTGTCCCCTGGGGAATGGTAGTGGAAGGGTAAAGGCTTCTTACACAGAGGCAAATTAAAGGACTGGCAATAAACTTGCCAGTTTGGTGCTCCCATCAGGTCAGCGAATGGCAGGCCTATTTTGCCTCCATTAGAGGTGGGTAAAAGTGTGTTTCCTTTGGGCTTTGAGTGTTTCTCTTTGGCCGTACTACTGAACTTAACTGTTTGGGTAGTGCATCCCTCTTGTAAGAACAGGCCAAAATTGCATGGTGAAGGTATGTTACTAACAGTGCTGCAGCTTCCGTCTCTGCAATGGGCTAAAGGTGAGCCATAGACCATTTATATGGCTGTAGTTTGAGTGCCCGCAGAAGTTCACATCTTGATGTAAACTTTGCAGGTCTCTTGCTCATTTCTTGACAGTTTTTGAAGGTACAATGAGCCATTCCCTGTGCCCCATGCTCCTCATTACTTCCAATTGCAGATTCATGCCAGTCAAAAACATGCTATTTTTATATTTTTTGTTTTGTTTTTAACAGTTCCTCCCCTCTACATTTTACCCTGAGATTTTCCTGATTAGATGGGACAAAAATCTGAAAGCTATAGGTTTTATTTATTTGCTTACTTATTTTGCTGTTAAGATCCAGGAAGGATCATCTGCTTTACTCTGAGGAGTCATTAACTGTGTAGCCTGAATTATGCACGGTTTTAGAGATTGCTAACAGTCTGCCAGCACGACGGCCCCTATGATAAAGGGTACAGAAACCTTATGATGGTATCTGTTAGCACCGTTTTAGCTAAGAACCTGTCAGTCTCCATTAAACCCCCCATTATTCAGGATTTCTGAGCAACCTATAAATATTTGCTCTGGTACAAAAGAACTCAGCTGAAGAGCTTCTGTTTTTAGCTGGAGGTTTGGTTCATTTGGTTGTTGTTTTTGTTTTTCATCTCCTTTTCAAAAGATGCTCTCAAGGTTAATGGAATCATAATTTGACCTTCCTTTTTAATATTGTGCCTGTTTGTCCTATGTGTGTATTTCTGTATATATGAGTATTTCCCTGACAAAGTCTCACAATATGAGTCACTGCTAAGGATGCAGACCAAATAAGAAAATGCATTAGCAGTCTGTACAGAACTAAATTCAGTGGTAGTCACGGTACAGCATATCTTCTATCACAAGGTTTTGAATCTTTGTTAGGAAAAAAATCGTGTAATTAATCCCTGATGTCACTCTTAGGGCCCAGTCATGTGATGGAACGTGCCAACACTGGCCTGAATGATCAGTGAACAGTGTTATGATCTCCTGCCCTGACCCAGCAAAGTGTTTTAATGGAGGCAGTAGATATGTTTGATGGGTTTGTGTTTTATTACATGGTATATGATATGAATTCTCCAAGTGAAGGCATGTTTTTTTTTTCTGTTCATACTGTAGCAAGCCTGTTAATGGAAGCAATCAGTATTATGTTCAGTCATAGTGAACCAAACTGAGCCGAGCTGTCCTTATTGTGAAAGGCTGGGGCCAAATGTTTTAAAGGCCAAATCATATCTCACAAAGTTCCTTTAGTAAAGAATACTTCACATTTTCATTAGAGTTTATCGGTGATCACCTAAACAACTGGCATCATATACGTAGATACAAACACAAAGAGGAAGAAGATTTATTTGGCCTTGCTTGTGTGTGTCTCTAATTTGTGAGATAACGTGAGAGGTAGGCTTTTAGCTTTCTAGCTTTGGGTCTTCAATCCTGAATTCTGTGGATTACAAATACATACTAAATCCTGCATTTAAAAAAGCATTGCAAAAGTCTAGCCTTTGGAAACTGAGAAAAACAAGAATTATGGTTGCTGTGCAATCTGAATTTGGCCTGTTCTGACAGAAAGTAGACTATAGTCTTTCTTGACACGACCACATACAATTCTTCCACAGAACTCTTAAAATTTCAGTGCACATGTCAGATCAGATGTATATTTAAAAGGTAACAGAAACCAAAACCATCTAATTTTATTCGTCCTAGTTCCCTGGGCCCTGTGTGTAACAGAGTCTGTGGGAATGTGCAAATGTTCCTACTCTCTGTAAAGAAAGATACAACAGGGAGTACTAAGGCAATCAGACATATGGAAGTCCGTGAGCCCAGATGAAATGCACCCAGGGGTGTGGAGGGAGGTGGACAATGTCATTGTGAGGCTGCTCTCTACCATCCTTGAAAGGTCATAGCGATTGGGGTAGGATCCTGATGACTGGGAAAAGGCAAACGTCATACCCACCTTCAAGAAGGGGAAGAAGGATAATCCAGGGTGCTACGGGCTGGTCAGACTATCTGAGTCCCTGGGAAGGTCATGGCAACTTGTGAGACTGCATCTGAATCTGGATACTATATCCAGTTTTGGGCTCCCCCTTACAAGACAGATATTGTCACACTGAAGCAGGTTCAGTGGAGGGCTACCAAGATGATTAGAGGTCTAGAGCAGAAGATGTATAAGCATAGACTGAGAGAACTCAGTTTGTCCCAACTGAAGATGAGAAGGCCGAGGTGAGATCTTACTGCTGTCTGCAACTACCTAACAGGATGATATAGAGAAGGCTGGGCCAGACTCTGTTTGGAGGTACACTATGGCAGGATGAGAGGCAATGAACACTCACTGAAACATCAGAAATTCTGACTTCATATACAGAAAAATCTTTTACCATGAATGTATTCAAACACTGGAACAGGTTCCTAGAGAAGCTGTGGACTCTCCACCCTTGGGGATGTTCAAAGTGCAGCTGGACAAGACCCTGAGCAACCTGCTTTAACTGGACCTGCTTTGAGCAGGAGGTTGGACTAGAGATCTCTGGAGGTCCCTTCCAACCTGAATGATTATATACTGTATTTGAAGAAAATAAGGTATTATCTTTATTTCAGAAATTTAATGGGACACCCTAAATCTTATGATTGGATTTAAAAATAATACACTTTAGATTTTGTCAGACCTCAGTCACATCCGTGTTTCCAACTCTGCTGTCTCACAAGAGGAGAGCAGTTGCCTTCTTGGAATTGTTTCATGTGGTGCCTAGCTGCTGGAGGCTGTGGGAGGCAATTGTAATGACACAGCAAAAAATTATCATGAGATTGTCACATGTAGAAAGGTTTTACTGATAGCAACTTAGGTCATGGTCAGAATTGATTTCAGAGAGTGTTTTTTTAGGTTCTTCAACTCCTGTTGCTCTGAAGGACCAAATTCATCACAGCCTTTCTGGAATTCTACATCACAGTAACTCCACTGTTAACTATAAAATTGTATCAATGTATAGCTGGAGCATGCTATTAGTGTAGTGAGCCCATACTATGCCAGACACTTACAAAATAGTGTGCTATTAAAACCATAGGCATAACAGCTTTTCAGTGACAATTTGATTTGGCTTTGTAATTTTATAAAAGGGCTGAAGATGACAGACTCAGTTTATACTAGTAAAGTAAACGTGCCTGGGAATGTTCCCAGCTACCGAGGCCAACTGGCATAGAACAATCTGTATCTATGCTGGTGAACTGGTTTGCTTGTGTTAGGTGGCTGCAAGCAAACTGCTTCTCGTGCGTGGTTCCTGGCACACTGCGAGTACCAAAACAAGTCCAGAAGTTGTTTAGGAAAGCACTAGCTGGAATGTGTTACGTTCCTGCAAGGGAACTCTCTCACACTTCATTAGCATAGGTAACCATGTTCAAGTGCATAGGTACACTGTGGGCATATTGAATTTACTAGTGGAGCTTTCTTGTCTCTAAGACAGAATGGTACCAGAAGGTGCAGGGAACATATGTTTTCCTTGGAGGACTCCTGATGTGGCAAACTGACAGTATCATTGTGGTTGGATTGTGCTGGCCTTTGTCCTACATAACTGAGAATATCCTTCCTGGGACTGCAGGAACAAAGTGACTGAAATGATTGCCAGGTACAGCCATTTTGCTTTTCAGTATGAGGATGTTTCTACATCTGGTCTGAGAAAACATGTCTGTGGTCTTTCATGACTTCCTTTGGAGTATCCCTCAGATACTCACAGACAGTTTCAAAGGAAGTACTCTCCAAACTCTGTTTCAGGGATCCCTTCATGGTCAGGAGGCTACATAAAAGGGGTTTGGCTGGTTGCAAGGGTTGCATCAGACCTATGTTCAATGCATCTCCCTAGGTAGCAAACATTGGTGCAGCAAGGGTATTGGGGCCTTACAACTCTCTGGCAGGCCATGTACCATGCTCTACTACTGCGTAAAGAAGGAAAAATTTGTGGAACGGCAATGGTCCATTGACTTGAAAATTTGGATATCACTTCTTTGAAGCTGATTTTCTGTTGGTAGAAATTAGCGAATAGACTTTCACTGACCTCTCAGGGCTTGCCTCAAGCTCTTATTCCCACATTCAAGGACAGGAGCAACGTTACCATGACACAGCAGACATCCCACAAACATTATGTCTATCATCTATTTTGATGATATCAGCTATTTTGGGTCTGGGATCAAATTGTAATACAATTATACAGGACATTGGTACTGATGGCAAATTTGACCATCAAATCTTTTTTTAAAGAAGCCATATAGTTCTGTTCTCTAAGTTTTGTTCCACAAATGTAAGGGGTGCATGAGTTTAGTTCTAATGTATGCTATAAAAGTTTTTTTTTTACAAATTTTTATTTGATTCTCAAAAGCATTCCTTTTCTCCCCATTTTGAGCTAGTTAAAATTAACTTGAACATCACATACAGTTCTGATCACTGTCTTTGAAGAAAGCTGAATTGGAACTGGCAGATGCAGAAAAGGACACTGAAAAGATCAGCAGAATGGGGATCCTGCTTTACAGCAGGAAACTGAAGGGAATGATTTCTTTAACCTTGCAAAACAAAAGCAGAAATAGGATATGTCTGCTGTCTGGAAATACATCAGGTGGGTAAATACCAGTGAGGAGAAAAGGGACCACTGATGCTTTAGAATACAAATGACCAGGAATAAATTTAAGTTGAAATTTGAAAATGGTTTCTAGGCATTAGAACAGTAGCCCCACAAGTGGGATTCATGACTGCTTTTAAGATGGATCTTGCGGTGGTTGTGAATGGGAATGGGTGGTGTGGTGCTTGTAATAGCAATGGGCTAGATAGAGCGACTCAGCAGGTCCCTGCTAGTTCTGTGCTCCTGCCATCACTGTGCAGAAAAACTATCTCGGAGATTATACGGTGATGACAGTGAGATACACATCCAGCAGATTCCTTCCTTCTTTAGCTACAGTTTCTCCTTCTAATTTTAAATTTTCTTTTCCTATGGACTGCAGCATCTCCTGATTTGACCATTTTCCTTAGGTAAAGATGCCTAATGTTTCTAGAGATGGGCCTGATACATTTTGAGGATAGCTCTTACCTGCCTTCTCCGGGGCTGGAAAAATAGCAAGGACAAGCTGGGAGAACTCTATTGGGTCCTCCAGTAGAGGGCCTCAAACATCATAATGAAGTCAGATCCAGGACCTGTATCCCACAAAGATTTTTGTGGGAGGGACACTTTGAAAACTTTTTCAGTTCCCATTGCTGGGTCAAAGAAGCTGCTCTGCCGATGTGGAGGGTGCAACTGCAGAGGAGAAGTAAACTAGTGTGAAGAAACCTACCTATCCTAGAATGCACTTTGAACAGATATTCCTAGCTTAGAGTGGCTGCAGAGCCCATCTGCTCTAATACTGGTATTTTCCTGCAGAGTTTTCAGCAAGCGGAATCACTAGAGGGCTCAGGCAGTAGTATCTGCATAAAAGCAGTTTGTTGTGCACCTGGAGAGTCCTGCACAAGAAAAATTTGGGATGGTCCTGCAGATCAAGCCATGCTGGTGGCTTTCCAGCCATATAGTAGGACAAGGCAGATTATTTTGTGGAAGAAAGCCAAAGGGAAAATGGTGAGTTGATGCAGGTTGAGAGAAATGAAAAGAAAGCAGATTCAGTGCACTATAGACTTAGGCTATCCTAAAAATAAGAAAAATGGGGTCCAGTAACTGACTGCCCAATTTCACTTGATATTCCCAGAAGTTGTGAGAAGAAATTATCCTCTTCACATGGAGTCAGGTCTCACTGAAGTGGATGAAAGGATTGGCTGAATCATGCCCAGAGGGTGTCAGTGCCAGAGTTTGGCAGAAAAAAAGGACTTCAAAGAAAATGAAGAGGCTAGTCCCTTTCTGTGGAAGATGGAGCTGGTCTAACTCATGAATACTGCCCAGGCCATGAGAAGCTGAGACCCTACTGACCTGTATGACAGATCCCCTGAACTTTGTTCAGTGGTAGGGGTGGAAGAAATGCCTTAAAGCACTCAGTGGCAGAATCATTGAAGAATAGTTCTCCATGACAGGCAAATCCAAACTGTGGAGAATTTTTACTGTTTTATTTCTGTTCGTGCTTCACGATTATTTTTATATATTCTTGATCTTTTTTTCTTATGATGACTTCAAATCATCAAGGGATGACTTTGTCCCTTTCCTAGCAGAGATTTGCCAGTACTCTGACACCAGTTCTGATTTTGCTCGGGAATCTGTAATAATGGGCAACACAGCCTGCAATCGTAGATGAGTGGATAATCACGGAGGTGATTTGAAGGTGTTCAAAAGGAAATGGGCACCTCAGGTACAGCCATCTACAAACACAGCTGCTTTGCACAGCATGCTCCCACGGTGACATTTCTGCTGTACAAATGCAGGATTGCCAGGCCTGAAGTAGAGTTTTCTTGGTTGCATATATTCTAAATCTGCCATAGGCTATGGTCAGCCAAACCAGTTTGGCAACACAGAAACTAGTAAGAGAACAGAGATTTAGAACAGGTTATAGGATACATTCAGATGTGATTTGTCAAGTAGAAACTGCCCACATAAATCAACAATATCCCAATAAACCAATATAGGCCAATTTTGAGTGCACATGTAATACCAGTGTATAATCAGTAAAACCTTCGTGTCGTAAATGAGTTGGAGATTGTTTTTATAATATGTCCAAACTCTGTGATACCTCCCTTGCTCCAGCTGCTTAGATAATATTGTGTAATTCATCCAATCCACCTAATAGAGTACACAACCTTTTCAGTTTAATATGCATCATGTGATGGATAAGAAAATCCCATCCTTTTATTCTACTCATGTTTTTAGAGAAGGCTTATTGGATGTGTAGGCATAAAAGTCTATTCTTACCCTTGCTTCATTGTCTTCTGTTTAAAGTGAGGACAATATAGATAAAGATTTTGCTTTACTTTACAGGAGTGTTTGAAGTTTAATGTAATTAATATTTGCTAAGTATTGGCTGAAAGATGCTAGGGGATTACAAGCTCTTATTACTATTCTAAGTGGAGTATTGGATGCCCACTGAATACCTTCAACAGCGCAAAATGAAGCCATCAGAGGAGCTTTTTCCTTTGGCTCATATTCAGCCCAATCAGCTTGGAATCCTCTCATCACAACTTCAGTATAAGGATTTGTGGAATATATGAAGCTATGCTGAAAAATATTTATCAACCAGCTGCTGCTGGTGACATCAGCTTGGCCTCTTGCAGGGAACAAAGCATGTATTGCTAACTCTTGCTAAATAAAGCAGATGACTTTTCTTTTTTCCTTTTTAAAGAGCAGATTTCCTTATGGAAAGGAAAAAAAAATACCCCACAACACCAAGGCAACCACTCTCATTCCAGCACTTTTTGGTTCTGTTTTTATTGCTCTCAGCTCCCTCCTACTTCCAATTATTTATGGAACAAGGTCTGAGTCACATGGTGGAGCTGGAATGATTCAAGAGTTTGTTGAGAGAAGAGAAACAGGAAAAGAAGGGCCTGGCAGTTCAGGCGAATGACCTCAGTGCTGTGGCATCCTGTCCCAGGCCTTGGAAAACTCAGCCCTTGCTGCTAGAAGTGTTGCCAAGTGATGCTTGGAGACAGAAGCAGTTCAGTTCCTTGGCAGGCTTGCAGAATAACACCAGACATTGTCTTGTAAGGTTTATCAGTAATGACTAGTCAAGTGGGAGATACGGATATGTGAATTGTACCAAGAGAAAGAGCTAAAAGTATTGAAGAAAACTCCCATCCAAACAGGGATGATTATGCATCTATAAAAAGTTCAGAAACCGTAAGAAGTATCTAATCTTCTTTACATTTCTTAGCTGATTGCAGATGCAGGTTTGCTTGGCTAGATTTTTTTTTCCTTTCTTAAAAATAGGGATTATACCTAGGCAACAAGTCCTGGGAACTCTGAAAGCACAAAACTAGCAAAGAATTTGTTTTCCAGGATAATGAAAAGGAAGCTGCCAGTCACTCGTCACAACCTGAGATCCTTTATCCCTGGCTTCTTGAGATTGTGCTTCTGGTACCTCATAAGAGATTAGGTGGAAAATTTTGAGATGCTAAAGCAACATGCTTGCATTGACGTATTTTCTTTTCAAACTGGGGCTTTGGCTTAAGGACCACTCAGTAGTATAGCTGATAAGACTTTGTGAAATCTAGTTCATTGCTTCAGTACAACTCAGTAGATAGCACCTAGGACAATGCAGCTGCTACAGTATAAGAATACAATAAAAATCATTTATGTGCCTGATTCTTCTTGCATGTCCAGGGTAAAACTGATAGAGGTACACTGGTGGAGAACAAAATTAAGTATGTACTAATTTAAAAACTGGTCTTTTAAACTTGATTTGTATGAATTTATGGGGCATCAGCACTGTTGCTGTATTATTTGCTTATTCAGGTCCAATGCGTCCAGTTTTTAGGCAATGCACTTATTTAATGTTAGTAACAACGTTTTATTGGCTTAGTATAGCCATCTGAAAAGATACACCTTGCAGCAAGCTGGTGGAAAATCATTTTCTGAAACGATAGGCTCAAAATGTAGAAAATATTTTACAAAAGCACACCGATTCTTTTTCTCACATTATGATCTTCTTGTTGAAATGACTGAAAAATCCCGGTTTTGGTCTCTGCAGTGTGGCTCAGGTGTTCAGCTCCGTTCTAGAAAGAGCAAAATCTGAACCACAAAGTGTGCCGACTCAGAGCAAAGGGTGTGCATGCTCCAAAGACAGCTGGGTTGTTACTGTCACTTTTACTATAGGGCCTGTCGGTCTTCTGGGCTCTGCGTGTTGCTCTGGCGGGGGGGGGGGGGGGGGGGGGGAGGGTGTCGTGTAGAAAAGGTATTTGAAAAAAGAGGAGTAGTCAGTCAGGCTACTCTTCTGGCACGCAATTGCTCCCTAACTGTGCTCATTTGCAAGATGGGCAAGCAATGCATAAAGCAAAGCAGCCTCTGGCTGCTTGAACTTAGGCATGGGGCTGTGCGGCCCAGTATTGCTGGAAGGGGAACGGCCACAGCGGAGTGGCCGGGGAGGTCAGTTCATAATGTGAATGGCACAGCTGTGGGACCAAGTCAGGAGGAAGAAGAAAGGGCAGAAGCAGGCAGTGATAATCACAGCACAGATTAAAAAAAAAAAAAACCTGAGGAAGGAGTGGGAGAAAGGGTGCCAGCCAGCTGCGTGCCACACTTTCAGGGTGAGGTGGTGACGGCTTGCAGATGGCGAGCTGTGGCCACCAGTTGGCTGGAGTAAGCTGTCCTGGCAGCCTTGGCCAGGACAGCAGCAGCAGAGCTCCTTTCATTGTGTACTGCTGCAGGTGAGGCAGTTAACAATCGTGTTTATTTTGGCCAGCGAACCACTCTGGCTCTACCTGCCAAATGTATTTTAGAAAGCTGGTTGGTGCCGAGGGCCTGCCATCGCCAAGGCAGGCTCTGCGAGCCATGGGTGCTGTTGCAGAAGAAAACCTCGAGGGGAGGTCGCTGTGTTTTACTGCTTTGCCTCCCACAGTAACGATGCCGACTGGCACTTATTTTTGGACTGGGTCCTTTGCCCCTCCCGTGGCTGGTCACGTCCGCGTTGTACCTTCCCCAGCACAACGTGCCCCTCGCTGAGCTCTGAGGGTGCCTGAGCCACATCCAGAGCTAAGGCGAATGGCATCTCTGCCCCGTGCCTGCAAGCCCAGCCACCACATTGCCGGGTTTTGCCTTGAAGACGTGGTTCAGAGAGGAGGGAAGAAGCTGCGCAGAGAGCGAAACGAACGCCGTCTTTTTTGGAGGACAGGTGATGGTCCGCGCTAGTCCCTGCCCTGCCAGCAGCTCCAGTGCCACTGCTGCAGGCAGGATGGGAGCAGGATTACTAAAATAAACTAGTGATTCACTGGGAGGAAATCTCAGGAACCATGTGTGTGTAAAACCAGCTTAGTTAAAGCCTTATATTTTGTTGTTGTAGGCACGAATTCAGATTGCAGCAATCCTGTGAGCGTAAGGCTAAACAGGGAAATACTGCAACAGTGGACAGTTTTATGTGTGGGAGGGGGCATATTTTTCCCGGATGGTTCAGAGAGTTTGCACAGGGGAACTGGTGAATGCTCCCCTAGCAGCAGCAGCCAGTCACAAACCACTAGACCTCCTGTGGGTTAGTCATGTCAAGTCACAAGATGTGACATTAATTGGTGACTCTAACACACATTGAAAACTGCTTATTTTCATATGTGGGAAGCACAAATGAAAGCAAGTTCTTCCCAATTGCCCTTTTTCTTGAGAAAACAAACAAACAAAACAAACAATTTCGAGGGCATAAAATATTTTGGTAGCGACCAAGTTTTTTTGAGGCATTTAAATTTTTTTGAACCTTCTTTGATTCTCTTTTAAAATTACATTTGGTCAATTTTCAAAATGGAAAAAAAAGTTATTTGAGGATGTCAAAATACATTTTTTTGCTATCTTTTTCCCTCCTTTTTTTCTTAACTTAAAATAATCTATAATTTTGTTCCAAATTTGCAGGTCACTTTACCCTCCACAAAACTGCATGTTCAGTGATTATTTTGTTATTTGAATATTTTGGGTACTTTATATAATATTTTGGTTAATATAGTATATTATTTTATTATATTTTGATGACTTTGCTCCTAATATGTGCCTAGATCCAGATGTGAACAAGCAGCATTGCCACTCCTACTTCTTTAGTCACTTTTTTCTGAATAGGAATTCAGATTCCTATGCAATCCTCCATGTACTATTTTTTTTCTCCTTGCCAAAAGTCATTGCCCATGAAATCCCCAGGAACAAGCATCTTGGTCCTTTGCTTTAAAAGTCTGTCACTTCCCCTGCAATCGAATGACTTTCCAAAGAGTCGCAGGCTTATTTCTTTTCTGTGAGGAATAATAAATAAGGCCACTTATAATGAACTCTGTGGGCTCACACTGAAGCTAAATTTAGAACTCTGTCTGCAAAAATCTGTTTTGAAGGAAGTCCTTAAAAGCAGCACTATGCAAATTTTTGTTATTATGCAGCTCATGTGAAACTCCTGAGTTCTGACACTGGCTGAAAGTCCAACCTGTGTTAAAGACTGCAGCTTGATGTGGGATCTGGACATTTGCAGTGGCATTTCATGTTGCACCTTGGTGTTTGCTCCAGTATCAATTTGAAAGGAGAGACATAACCATGGGAAAAAAGCAAAGAATTATTTTGCATTTAAAGCCTGCCATCCAGAAGCTGCTGGATTTTGCCTTGAATGTGCACATTATTGGAGGAAATTTGCTCTAGTTAAAGGAATAAAATGAAGAATATGTAGATGTTTCTTGTATACTACAGTGTGAAAGAGAAGATTGGAGGTTGAATAGTTCTTGTATTTTCACTCATGACCCTGGCAGCTGAGAAAATAAATGGATGATTTAGTGAAGCTGAAGTCAGTTGCAATAAGAGAATAGTTTTAATTACCAGTGGAATACAAAGCTTCAACACAAGGTCAATTACAGATGTCCCACAACACCATGTCTATTTTTAATTAGCTGTGTGGGAGAGGAAGAAAATTTCTACTTAGGTGCATTGGTTAGCAATGAGCGAGTTTTGCCTCTTTCTTTCAGATGGTAGTATGTAACTATATTGTATTTTCTCTGTTGTGGGTTTTTATTTTGTAAAAGCATTACTGATTTTTCATTAGCTATTAGCTATGGTAGCTTCAGTTTCATTCCAACAACTCCTTTAGAGACTCTCTATATTCCTAGAAAGTCTGTTTTTGCTTCCTACAGATGATGTGTGGTGTCTGCTTGAACCTGAAGGGCGGATGACCTGGTCAGATACCCTGGACCTAAGAGTTTTCTCTGTAATGGAAACACCTGTAACAGACCCTAGGGAATACGTCTGTGGGCAATGACTCAGACATATTTTTGTTTGTTGTTTGTTTCATTGCTTCTTCTGCAATGAGTTCCTAGGAATGGTCAGAGGACAATTTTCCTGCTCTGTGTGCTGATGCTGTAGTGCTGTCCTTGGACACAATCTGAGCCATAGATCAAAATAATAGATGGCAATGGGTGCATCAAGATCTTTGCCTGAAATAGTTGCCATTTAATGGTCTAGATGAAGATCTGGCTACAATCTTTCATCTTTCTTGACCAGCATGAATTTACATATGCATCTATTTTGAACATCTAGGCAAATGTAAAGCAATAGTTGTTAAGAGAATGAGGGTAAGTGTTTGAGATCTTGTCACCACACAATGATTCCTGGGAACTGAGAAGGTGAATGCAATAAAATAATACTTAGACTGTTCTGCTTTCAAAACATTTCATAAACATCAGCTTGTTCTCAAAATATGCATGTGAATTAGAGAAACTTCACCCCCAGTTTACAAAAGAGGGATCTGAAAGGCAATGAGTTGGAAACTTCACTGAAGCTCCTGACTCCTGTGTACTATCCTTGGTTCAGAACAACTTATTTTCTCTCCAGGCATCTGTGAAACATTCAGTGCTTCCTATAAAAAATACACTGGAGGCCTTCTGAGCCTACGGAACCTGTGTCCCAAATGCAGTGATGACTATTACAACAATACAGACCTTTAAAAAAATGTTTTGCAGCTGTCTAAGTTTTAAAGTAATTTTTCTTCACTAAATGGTCGTGATATACTGATGCCCCCTGCAAAGAAGGAATTTGGCATCTTTGTCATTCCTCAGTGTATCCAAGAGCCTTTTCACCAGTTGCAGAAATAACCTCCATAATGGGTAGAGGCATCACAGGTCAGCTCCATCCCTTCTTGTTACCCACAACAATTCCTGCTTCCTACTTCAGATGTGACAGTCCCTCTGATGCACTGGTCTACATAATCACTGGTATCCTTTAGCCTGTAGCCAGAAATCTATCTTTAAGAGAAAATGCATGTGATTCAAGTTACTAGCATGGGGGTGGATCTAGGTTGTGAGCCAGTCTTATCTCATCCCCTGCAAATGCTTTTTAGTCTGCAAATGAACCCAACTATTTGTGAAAGGAGTGTATTTTATGGGAAAGTCTATACCCAAATTAACATTGGCAGGACTTGTTCAGGACTAGGGCAGTTATGTGAATGTGATTATTTTGTTCTGGTCCTTGTGACACATAGAAACTGGCCATCTTTGGGCTGGGAAAATATACAGAATCTTCTAAGCATGCATGGAGTTTACTTTTCCAGGGAAATAAATGGTATTCTAGTGATTTCAGTTTTCATGGGTATTGTTTGGCTTTTGCTGTCTGTTTCCTGATAAAATTCATCCTTTCCAAAGCATATGGTACCTTTTCCTCATGTCACTTCCATTACTAGGATCTACTTCATTGCCTCAGCTGGCCTTGAATCAGGAAAAGACTTTGGGCATATGCTCAAAGGAACAGGGTGTTTTGGAAAGGGCCTAGAGCCTTCATGAGAAACTGTAGCAATATCATATTATCTGATTCTCATACTTCATTACAGTCTGGTGTTATGTGTTTTCCTGTTTATGGCTTGATCCTATACCCTGCTGAATGCCCTTGCCTAGGAGTGTTCCTTTTAGGCAGTAGCCTGTATCTGACAGGGCCTGGCCTTTTGTACAGCATGGGTGCATTTTTATACTCTGTTTTAGCAGGGTTTTCATACAAAAGGCCGTCAGGGGGTCCAGGCTTCCACTGACAAACTGTGGGCAGTTTTCCAGTGTTTCATAACATTCTTGGGAAACTTGAGGGGAACATTTCATCTTATTTCTTGCTCTTTTTGTATGATACACAGTAGAATAGCCATGAAACTGTGACTCTAGTGAAAGCAATGCCTTTGGAAATCAGGACCAAATTTCTCCACAGAGGTAGCAAACTGTTCTGTAATCTAAGCTTTTTAATGAGAGGCAGTCTCAAGAAAACTTTGAGAATCTCTTACTACAAATCACATGCTTTGGCCACTTTTTGATGTTCCCAGGAACATTTTTTTATCTACATTTTTTTCTTAAATATTCACACTTTCTTCATGTTGCAGAACTTTTATCATTAATATTTCATGTTCAGTTGAATAGTCTATTTACCCAAGTGACTAAATGATTTCTTATGCACTCCTTTTTTCCTTTGATCCTGGCACACAAAGGAATGCTTTCTGAGGGGTTTTGGAGATGACAGAGAGATTTAAAGATCTGTAGATAAATCCCATTCCCCTTCCAAATACTCGTAGCTTCAAAATAGATATTTTGTATTATTACTAGTTGGTTCATGATTTGAAAAGAACACACTGCCTGTATGTTTTAAGACAAATTGGATCTGGTAGATCATCAGATGATTAGCAATGTATGTTATCTAGCAGGCTTATCAATTAATCAGTGGTTTTCTCCCTATACTATGAAAAGTAAATGGGTGAATTTCTTAGAAAAGAACTAAAGGGTAGATTGCTAAGTTTGGTAGTGTTGGAAATGAATGAAGAGTCTAGACTCAGATTTTACAGGTGTCTTTCCACTTTTTGCAAAACTTATGTGATGTGGACAGCTAAAGTTGAGTTCAGTCTTTGACTCAGCTGTCCTTGAGTGTCATTGAGACTTTGTTCCACAGACCAAAGTTACTACTGAAAATGACATTTAGGCCTCTCAATGTTGAGGAATAACATTTAATTACCTTTAAAAGTCTAGGCTGTGGTGCTTTCCTCTGCTTTTGTGCCCAGTGCTCTCTCCTGTAATTAGACATACTCAAAGTTAATTAAGTTCTCTGTGTAAATTATGAAACTGCCTCAAAGTATGTATTAGGCTCATAAATAGTAGCAGGAGTACATAACACTTACTGATGGCTCCTCCTTTTTGTCAGAGGGGAAGATGTGTTTACTACAGGCTGGGAAGGCATCTGAACCGCTTCAGGAGGCAGGAGGTAGTATCACTGAGCGCTACTTGCCAAACTTGGCTCTCCCAACTCTCCTAAGCCATTCCTGTGGTTGCAATCTAAAGTGAAAGGGAACCCTGGCAGTCTTTAATGAGTGGTGCATTCAGACTTTGTTGTTTTCCCTTTGCTTCACAGTCAGTGCTGAGGATGGAGACTGGCACTTAACACTATGCCACATGAGTCAAAACAGGAGCTTGCTTGGCGGCTAAACTCATGAGATCATGGCAGAGTGCTGGAGCAGCTCTGGGTTATTATTTCTGTGAGCTGGCAGAGGCCAAGAACATCACACAATACAATCATCTAAGCCCCCAGGTAAGAAGCAAATACTTTGATTCCCCACTGTTGACTAAGTAGCAGTAACACTCACTGGAGACAGTATTTCCTAATTTCTTTTTTTTTTCCTAAGAATTTGTTGCATGAGTGCTACATTCTGATGAGCCTTCTAGAATAAGTACTTAGCACTGAGTTACTAATATTCATTGAAAACATCTGGGAAAGAAAAATATTTAAGAACATTTAACATTTAATTTAACTTGGCAGCTGTAGCCCAAAGAAGAGCAATGTAGTCATGATGTTTTCTCTTCACCTGAAGCTTCAAGTGAGGGATGCGAGTCTTTAAAACTTGTATGAACTCCAGATGAGAGACACAGTAAGTATAAAAAAAGCAGAGAAGGTTTGAAATGATCAGGCTGAAAAAATTGTCTATGCATCAGGTGAGTTTTCCAGCAGCTGTTAGCAGTGATTTAGCTGATTTCAGAGCAATGTAGAAAAGTTAAAACCAAATATCTCTCAAAATCCTTTCTGCAGTGTTTTTCAAAGTCTTTATGAAGTTGAAGAAATTCAGTCTGGCTCATTCAGAAATTTCTGCTGCTAGTTTTTGTTGTAGTCCTCCCTTGTGGCTCTTCTTCAATTATCAGGATTGCTGCTGTTATAATCTAAAATTATACCTATCGATATCGTAAGATGCTCTGTAAACACTGCAGGAAATAATATAATAGTAGCCAGCAAGCTTCTCTTTTCTCAGGTTCATGTTTTGAACAAACAAGCACATTAAGTAAGGAAGTAAAAATCAGCACATTTAAAGATTCAACCAAGACAATAGTCCCAAATGTAGCACTTACTCTCCCTTGCTATAGTCCAGACAAGCAATTCACAGGTTTTCTGAGAACCTGCAGGGAAAATAATGTGATTTTGCTAATGAAAGTGGCCATGAGAATTCTTTCTAGATCTGTGCCTTCATTGTTGTGCATGGGTTATGAATTTTTGGGAGACAGAACAAGAGAGACTTGATTTAGATTTCATTTCTGTCTAGAAAAATGTTGGGTGTTATTCACTGATCAGTATCTTTGAGTATTAGTCACAGTGTTAATCTAGACCATTATTTTCCTTCCCTGTTAAAGTATTGATCTCTCTCTGTTGGAAAAGCTATGTTTAGGCTCCTGTGAGCTGTTCAAGAGCAAACAATTATTTTTGATTTTCCTGTGAAGAAAATGTGGGATTTCCAGTTTGAAACCAGAGCTGTGGGCAAAGTGCCCTCAGAAGATAAAGGTCTTACAAGTGGAGAAATAATGAAAAATAGGGGTTGTGACACCTTATTCTTTCCCCAGACAGATCATTCATCATGGAGAGAACAGTTTTAAAATGGTGTGGCTGTACTATGCAGCATAATGAATTTGACATAGATATTTGGAAATCAGTCTTTAACAGAGACCTGAGATTTCTAGATAATGCATTGCAGCAGCAACAAACACTATTAGGGACTGCCAACACTAGCGAGACATCCATTGCGGTTACCGGGCCAAAGTTAACTCTGGGGTGAATGGGATTCCAGCAGATTCAGTGGAAGTTACATAAAGGCTGTGTTTTACCTTGGCTTATGCACAGTCCTCATTGTGCCTTATTCAGTAAACTTGAAAATGCCTCAAGGCAGGGAAAAAGGAGGGAATTCCATACTTTCCTTTACAGCTCAAGAAAATTACCATAGCTCTCCTTAAAGGATCATACAGCAAAGGCTTAGCTGCACTGAAATCAATGGCAAAACTCACATGATTTCATGAGCAGAGGCTTCACATCCAGTGTTTTTCCTCTTGGCAATTAACCTCTCTGACTTTCTCACTCCTTAGGTCTTGCTAAGACTGCTAAAGCAATAGCAGTCCTATTGCTTCCAAGCTGGGAAGTGTTGTTCATGGGCAGATACACTTATTGCAACCACTTCCTTGTCATTTTACATGGAATCTCTTATTTATCTTGCCTCTTGCTATTTTTCTTTCCCCTGGAGAGAAGTTGCAGTTTTGCATTGTGCTTCTCTGTGTTGCATGTATGCATGTACTTTGTCAGGTGGGGTGGGAACTGAGAAGAGCCTTGCACAACCCTGGAAGTCTTCTCAGAGTGGCTGTTGTCACCTTTGAAGTGATTTCTGGAAACTTTTGTCAAAACTGAGCTAGAGCTATATTCAGATTTAATCCATGGTTTCCAGCTCTACACCTCTATGGCCATTGTGAGATCAGAGGGACTGCAACAGTTTGCCCTAAAAGCCTGTTAATCTCATCTGAAACAAAACCATTATTTTGAAAATACCTGTCTCTTTATATTGAATCATTGGTGTTGGCTTTCCTTTGCACACAACTGTCTCATCTTGTTATGCATGTGTACATACATCTAAGGCATCACCTACTAAGAAGTGGCATAACTTGGCTTGAGTTTGAACTACAACTTTACCTACTTTGTTGCTGCCATAGTTTGTATTTGATTGCACTTGTGAGGACTTTTGCATTCCAGTGCTTCTTGTGACTACAAACTTTCTGTGTATCTTACCACCCTTCTTTTCAGTGTCCGTATCCCTCAGCTGCTTGGCGGGGGTTGTGCGAGCGCTGTCCTTTGCTGTAGAGCAGCTTCCTCTTTACTCTCTGGCGTGCGTGTGTTTTCTGTCTGACTGCCTCTTTCCTCACTTCCCTGCTCCCTTCTGTCAGGAGTTTCTGGTGAGCCCCAAACTTCCCTACCCTATTTGGCATTTCAGGGTATGTGCCAGGAGATAAGTAGAGCTGAGGTTGCGGGAGGGAGTGGTGGTAAAGTGGAGTATTAATGCCTGCCGTTCTGTGTACAACTGCAAATCTAGCTGAGCCTGCTAACCAGGTACTAATGATTCTGTATCTTACTGTCTTGTACTTTTTGGGGAGGGGACATGATACCTGTTCCAACCCAGATAAGTCAGTTTCTGCCCATGAATGTCTCTAATTTTCCTTAGGATGTTAGAAGTGATCATATTCAACACTGACAGAAGTTACAGAATACCAAAACCCATCAGGCTGAATGTATTAAGTTTGTTTCTGTGGGCCTTTCTGCATCAATAGCTCTCATTTTAATCAGGCTCCATGACTTGAGGTATCTGGGGCCTTGATGGTTTTAACACAGCAGTAACAATGTAATGCATATGAATAATAGGATCTCAAAAGGACATGCTGAATGCTTTAGAATAAATGCTTCACTATTAGTAAAGTAATGATTTTCAGAGAAGGCATAGTCTTCCTCTTGCATCCTATAATTAAACTGTCCCATTTATGCTTGTAACAAAAGTGTAGCTGAATGTTCAGGTACGAAGAATGCCTTTTTGTTGGATTGTGCTTAACCTTCTATGTCTTTTTTTTCTGTAGATCTTCCTTCTTACAGTGCAACTCTCTGTTGCTACCTTCCATTACTGAGTCCAACAAGTCCAGGTTTGCAGTTGATGGGGTTTGCAGTTCTGCAGTCTGCAGAACACCCCCAAAGCAGCAGGGCAATGTACAGTAGTACAAAGAGATCTTTTTTTTATCTTTCTTCCTTGTTCAGCTTTTCAAATGCATACCCCAAGCAAGCCCAGTGGGGATATTTTCCAGTATTTCCTGGCAAAAAATAGCTTATAATTGCAAATTGTCTTTACAAGATGGTACAGCTAGTAGAGTCCTCTACTATTCCTCTTAGACTTTCAAAGACCTGACCTGCATATTAGCTCTTTTTGGATCAAGTGTCCAGAGCTGTAAGCTAAGTGTGTCACTGTTGCAAGCCCCAGAGCACCAGCCATCTTTGGTGGCAGCAAATTTTAGCTGAAATTCTAAAAGGTTGTTCTTAAACCTCACAAACCTTTGGCATTACTTTATTTTGTGCTGTTTTAAATGGTATGGTATGTGATGGCTGGCTAGGAATTATCTGAGCTGTGAGTATGAGTTTGTCAAAAAGCATCAATTCATCTTTGCTAGAAAAGAAGGAAGTGACATAGCAGCTATCAAAAAAAGCCAAACTTGTCCTCACTGAGTGTCCTTAAAAGAACCCTTTTCAAATGATAAAAATTCCATTTGTATATGGGCAAAGAATTTACTTTTCCTCTCCCCCTCACAGAGGCATTCATTACGTCTCAGTCATGCACAGGCTGGTTCTGTGCTGGCCTCCTGGTATACCCAAACAGCTTTACAGTCCCCACTAACAAAGATTGAACTTGAGAATAATTTCACTGAAATATGCGGGCCAAATCTGGTCCTCTACCATGGGACGTTGGTGTAATTCTATAGATAGGAGGAATTCCTCTGTATTTGCATCAGTGAGCCAAGGGCTGAGTCTGACTTTGAAGGTGTTCCAGGCTTCTTTATATTGTCGATAACTATCATGCTCAGCTAGGGTGGAGTTACCTCATTGCTGCCTAAGGCAGAACATAACCCACTAATCTTCGCTAAACATATATCAGCTCTTGAAATTTCAACCCTTCAGTTAATTATATTTAAAAAAGAACTAATGGACAAAGTTGAAACTCACTTTCTTTACATGGCTGTTTACGGGACAAGCTAGTTCTGTGCCTGGGAATTTTGTGTTTGACTCCTATGGAACAGGAACAACTTCTGATAAGGTGTTCTACCAAGCTAGCCCTTAAGATGTTTATGCTCTTATGGAATGCTGACTGAAAATAGACTCCATTTTCTGCAAACATTAATACAATAATGAAGGGAAAGGTACTTCAGGTAGTAAAATGATCTTAAATGTGCTAGATTTCTAATGGAAAAGATGAAAGAGTTAGTGTATACATGTGTGTAGAGAGCCCATAATTTCCTCTTAGGTTTTTTTTCCCCCACATGGTGGAAGGGAGAGAAGCTAGCATTGGTTTCTGTCTGTTACTTTTTATGCTATTTTCCTGGAAAATCTGTTTGGATGTGAAATTGAGGAGGAAAAAAAAAAGGTGGATTTCAAAACAAACACCCAAGTACAGAAACTTGCTTTTCTGCTTCTTTTTGTAAGACATCTCAACATGAAAATGTAGGTAAATGAAAGTGGGAAAAGTTCCAATGAAAATTCATTTTTAAACACACTTCTCTGGGCTTAATAAGAGGTGGCCTACTTCTATGGGAGTAAAATACCCCCTTTATCCTCCCTTCAGATTTTGAAGGGGATGGTCTTTGTAGCATTTACCACACAGGAGGGAGTTATTGCCCAGAGCTGAGCACAACTGAGAGAATAGTTTTGACTTAATATATAGAAGTAGTGTCTAGACAGACAGCATTCAAAATGCTTTAGGGGAAACTCAGGGTAAGAACCTGCTATGACAAAATGAGCTTTTCAAGTGACAAATAGAAGCAAACATGTATAGACCTAATATAAAGTAAATACTGTACAAGATTTGCTGCTGTCTAAAATAGAACTAGAATACGGAAACAGTCTCAGCAACGAAGCCACTAAATTAGAGTGTGGTTTCTTTCTACTGCCTTCCTATTTTTGTCAAAGCAATTGCTTGTGGGGCCATGCTATAAAACCAGACAGATGAAACCACCTTTTTACAAACAAGAGGCCTTCTTCTTTTACCTGGTCCAGTTTACAATCTGGACTGGTCTCACAACAGTTTCATCAGGACAACTTACAGGGTGATAAATTGCTTTGTGTGGGCAAGAAAGGACCATAGCATACTAAACTTGACTTTGTTCTGGAGACAGCATAGATGGAGCTGTATTCTTGGGATCCTGAACATACTGGTGTATGGAGGGCTTTGACTCAGTAAAGCCAAATGTGTACATCATGGTGTTGTGGGTAAACCCACCAAGATGAGATTCAAGTTCTTCACCTGTACCAAGGACTTCAGGCTTGGTCTCTGCTAACTCAGAAAAAAGCCTTGGGTGGTGACACAAAATAAGGAAAATTGCTGAAATACCAGAGTTTCTTCGACCAGAGAAAACAATTTCCCACTGAACGCTAATTAGAAGAGACTTGTTCAAAGTTTCAGAAGTTTGGTGGTGAGTTAGAGGTGGATCTCCTTGATCCTAGTTCAGTGTTTCATTCTGAATGAAGCTTTTTGACAGCCTGTCTGTGTTATACTACCTAGCAAGTATGAACACTTGTCACTGCTCCAATGCATTGTTGTGTATGCTTTCCATGTATCTTCTTCTGTTATATTTAATCAGAGGTTGTGTAACTGAATTCCTTGGTTGAAGGGTTTTACAAGTACACTGCATGATTATAGTTAGTACATCTGTAATTGTTAACTATTATTTATCTATTTTGACTTCCTTCTGTCTGAATCAGTAACATAATGATGCTTTTATGAAATCACAATTAATTACTGTGGAAGTGAGTCAGATATCATCTTCCTCTCCAGTAGTTATGACTGACTAAATTAAGCTGGAGAAACAGGCTAATTAGACTCTATACTTAGGGTGAAGAAAAGCAGACTGTTCCTACTCCCATGATCTAAAAATATTGCTGAGATTGTGTTCTTGGACAGAGTACGACTGAACCATGTGAAATTATCGTGGAGAAATCTGAGGAAAACTATAAACCCTAAGCAGAAAATAGGGGCATGATTTATGTCCTAAGTGTATGCAATAAGCAATGTACCACGTAAGGAACAATATCACTGCATTAGAGAGTTTACACTCTGGAAACAGATGAATAGCAATAACATAAAATCTTAAATAGCACAGTACTGTACTAGTAAGCTCTTTGGGGCAGAGAGTGTTTCTAGTGGTATTTGCCCGGAGCACACAACAGTGGAGGTCCAAGGTGACACCAAGGTGGCCTTGGGGTTCCATAGCATCTTCAGCCTTGCTGTTTTCATTTTCTTAGTTACATAATAGTGATAATTCTATTATTGTTAAGCCCTCAGTGTTGCCTTCTGAAAAGTTTAGACCCCAGTCAGGAGAGTGTTTTTCTTCAGGCAGAAACATGAACCAAAATCCAGTTATGTCAGAAAGATGAGGAAAGAGCATGCTTAAGTGGGTTTTTTGTTTGTTTATCTTCTAATAGGCACACTGAATAAGAACTGTCCTTTTCTGTCTTTCTTGAGACCCTGATCTTTTTTTTTTCTCCTGGAATGTCTAAGCCCTACAGTGAGAGAAATAATAAATCCTCATGATCTTAATGAAAAGAACAACATGGAGCATTCAGTAGATACTGTCCTCCCCTGATTTCTTTTGGACTACATTTGTTTTGCCAGCACAGTAGCAGGATTACCTGGTACAAGGTCTATTTAATTTCAAACTACAGTAAATTTTTGAAGTTCTTGAGTTTTGACTCATTGTCAGACTTTGTGAGACTCTTTATAAGACTAAGTGGATGTATTTTATATAGTAGAAGATTTTACACCAAAGCTTTTGGCTTAGATGGCTCCTCTAAGGGGACTGGAGTAAAAAAGGGAGAGGTCAACATGAATTTGGAAGCAGTAGAGACTCTAGTGCAACATTCTGTAATAATATTAAATTGTACCTGTCTAAAATAACTTGATCTCTTCTTATTGGGAATAGATACCAGGGAAAGATCTTTATTTATTAGTCTAAATGACCACAGAGGAGTTAACCTAGTCTAAAAATAGGGCTTATTGCCACTTAAATGACTACTTGGTTACTCATAGTCAATGACCATAAGTGTTTTGCATCATTTAAGGCAAAACAATGGTTTAAGAAAGTCTGTTTCATTCTATACTCTCCCAACTAGGCTTTAAGGGGAATGACTGCTTCATGTATCAAAGGACAGGGAATGACCATAAACATGGCAAAAGAGAAGATGGTGATACTACAGGCTTTAGCATTTCCGGTATATTTAATTCTCTCTGGGTACAATGAAGACATCTGGGATTTAATCCTTGGAAATAGATTAAAATGAAGGTAAATTATGGGGCATGGGAACTTCCCAAAGAGAATGTCTTTAAGGATAAATCTAACATTGAAATATTTGCAATATCTTGCCAAAGTTTACCCAAGGCATAACAGAACTACTATTACCTGTTGCAAAGCAGTAAGTGAATTATATGCCAGAGGGAACGTACTGTATTATATGACATGCCGTTTGCCAATAGATGCTTTTGGGTTGTAGTTACAGTCCTGTAACAGAACTGAGGAGAGGTAACTAGGAATAATTTGAGAAACTTCTAAGAAAGCTTTTCCAAAACTATACAACTTCTGAGCAGGTCTTGGTAACAATCCATGGCAGATGATCTACTCCAACCAGAATTATAGGGTTACAAATATGATGCAAAACATAATTTGCAAGCAAGGTTTGAATGGTTAACAAAAAGTATATAATAAGACTACATAGCAGGAGTGTTAAAATGTGCTTCCTTTAGTTACTGGATGACGATGACAGGTGTGCACTGAGTGGTAAGTATTCATCATGTCTGATCTGGATCACTGATATTTAGTATATTATCACACATGATGCTGCTTGGGCATGACAGCATGTTGTAATGAAGCACAGTTCATTAAAGGTTTCACTTACTCTGAATCAGTATAGTGAAGGTGAAATTGTCCCTAATAAAGAAAGCCAGCTTAGAACTGCTGATACATACTCCGGGACTGCACCCAGGGGATTGCCAGCAAGTACCTTGCAAGTTTTCTTTGTTAAGAAGCAGTCTCTTTCTCTTTTGACCTGCTTTGTCTTCCTTTGTATGCAGTAAGATTCCTCTGTAGACAAGCAAAATTGAGGAATAGGTTTTCCTTTTAAAATGTTACTCTTTATTCTTCTTTCTGACACTGATTATTAGTAGGAACTCCAAAAATTCTCACTAGGAACATTACAAAGAGAAGAACTTAACCCTCTGAGTTCTAATAGTTCCTTCTTGCATTTTCTCTGATATTATGCCATGTTAAAAATACCTATTTTTAATCTTTGTTTTAGGCAATCTTTTGTGATCGTTGACCTTACCCCATTAAAAACACTATGCCTCTTCCTGGAAGGTGGTATTTCCATATGTACAGGGGCATGCTAAGATACACAGCACCTTCCTGAAAAGAATGTGTATGTCCATACCTGTAATAAAATTCTTCATTAGCCACATTTATAAATTTGGTTTGGTCTGAATGATACCACGTTTTCTCTGAAGGAAAAAGTTTAATTATCCCTCATGTTTTTGAAGAAAAGTTTCATAAATTTCTTGTAATTACAGGCTGCTAAATATGACCTAGAACTGAAATTTGGTCTTCCTGAACACAAAAAAGCCTTCTCTGCTTATTGAAAATTCCATATATCATTTACTGAACTAAAGACTTGAATGCTTCTTCATCTGTGTGTGAGGCAGAGAAAGAGTTTTGGGTTCAGACTTTTTCCTTCTGAAATGTGGGAGTCATGCGTCATTGCATACTGTCATTAAAACTAGCAGAGCTGCACCAGCACAAGGACAGGTTCAAGCTCTCAGAGTGAAATCTTGTGGGAGAGCCCTTGTCAACTTCAGTAAAGCTGGAATTTTATCCTGAGACTCTACTATCTCCTTCATGATCATGGCCATTACAGCTTTAGGATTCAAGGAAGTGTGTGCTTTTTATTCCCCCTTCCTTTGAATGATGGAGTATAATTACAGTCCCTATGTTCCAGATTCAATTTTTCCTATTTTGCAGAAATGCTGTGACTTCAAAGCAGGGAAAATTCATGGACAGGGCTTTCTACCAGCTGAACAGATGAAAATGTCACTTTTTTAAGGGCTGGTTTTTGAAAAGGCATTATATGATTTTAATATTTTATTTTGCATACTGTTGCTAAAGCTCTAATACTCCTATAAATTCCCCTAAGCATTTTTCTTGCAGGGGGAGCAGTTCATTCAGGAATGCTTTTTAAAATACAGAGGTATATGAATGAGTATTTAAAATTACATTACCAAAGCAGGAATGGAAGTTAATTTGAAAACAGAATGTAGCATTTCCAAGCATGACATGAGGCAGGTTTTCAGCATGGAGCTTACTCTTCCCCCTAGAAGTTGCCATATGTATGGTGTTTCTAGATCAGAAACCAAAATTACACCTAAGATCTAGTTAAAAACTCTTCTTTAGGTGCAACTTGATCCTCTACATTTTTTTCAACTTGGTCATTTTTGATCTAGATCATTGTGAAGAGCTAAATCAGGCCCATGGTTTTCAACATTAAAAGAATTAACACAGCAGTATGACTTGCAAGTAGTTTCTGACTTCTTCCATTTCTGCAAGAAGCCAGTGCCATGTCTGGCCCTTTGACGGTGTCTGCAGTAAGGACGTGGGACCTTTCATGCCTACCCCTTACATCTGAGAGGACTTTAGAAGTCCTTGTGCAGATGATGGGTAACAGACTTCCCCTGCTTGGGTCCTGTAGGCTCCTTTGGCAAATTTTTGTGGCACATAAATTTAGGAGGTTGGAGTGTTATGCAGCTTCCTACTTATGTGCTGTGCCAACACAGTGATATGCGATAACTACTTTCTTTTGATGTCTTCTCATTCTTCCTAAACAATACCTAGCTTGATTGTTTTTTTCTTGTACATCCATTTATGATGAGATTTAGTAGAGCATGTATTTCTCAGTCCCTGTGGTGTATATTAAGTGGAATTTCTTTCTTGGGGAGTTGTTCAGACTTGGCCCACTGTAAACAGGGTAAGAATCTCCCTGGATGACACTAGTGGATTTAGTTTGGTTTTATGTTTGTAAAGCAGGCAAGCAGGGATTTTCTTGGAAGAGCCAGACAAAAGTCCTATTTCAAAAGCTTAAACAGCAGTTAAGCTTTAATAATACACTCCCTTCTTTGCTTTGCTATTGAATACCTGCCAGAAGAAAGGAAGGGATTTTGTTCTTCTGAATCCCATACTCATTAATCTCCAAAGTGACTGATCAGAACAAAGTTTAGGTGTCAGAGAATGATACCTGGAATAGATTGTAGTATATGGCTCAATATTACATGTTTTTGAGGAAGAAGAGGGTTATTGTTTTTGTTTTTTACATCATATCTGAAGAATCCGGCTTCATAAAATTTTGCATATCTACTGGGAAAAGGGGTGGATATTTTTTGTTTGTGTAGGTATCTTGCATCTTTTACTGCTTCAGAGTTTTTTATAAACTCATTCAGGTCAGAAGGGGCTTCAGTAAGTCTCTAGTCCTGACATTCTGCTCAAAGCAGGATTAGTACTGAGATCGGACCAGGTTGCTCAGGGCTTTGTCCAGTCAGGTCTTGAAAACCTCCAAGGACAGAGACTGCACAGCCTCTGGGCAACTTGCTTAATTGCTTGACTGTCCTCATGCTTTTCCTTTTTCCTCCTTATATCCGGTCGGAACCTCCACTGTTTCGATTTGCACCGATTGTCTCTTGTGCTCCTGCTGTGCACCTGCAGGTGCTCTGCCTTCTCTGTAATCTTCCCAGAGGTGTTGGACAGCTGCTATTAAATCCCTCTGAAGCCTCCAGGCTGAACAAGCCCTGGTCCCCCAGACTCTCCTCAGGAGCACGTGCTCCAGCCCCCTGAGCCTCCATGGTGCTTGCTCTAGTTGATCGACCTCTTTCTCAAACTGGGGGGCAAAAGCTGAAGGTGGTATTCCAGATGCAGCCTAAGGAATGCTGTGCAGAAGGGGATAATCTCTCCCCTTGACCTGCTGGCTGTGCTGCTGTCGCTACAGCCTGGGATGCTGTTGCCCTGCCTGGCTGCCAGGGCGCACTGTGGGCTCATGCCCAGCTAGCTTGCTACCCACCACCACCCCAGCGCCTTCCCAGCAGCACTGTACCCTGGCTGGCAGCCCCCAGCCTGTACTGTGATGAAGGCTTATCCTCTCCAGATCAGAAGCAGTCCCTTGAGCTTTCTGATGATCATTTCTTTAAGGAGGTAAGAGCTCAATGATCCTTTCTCAACACACAAAACCTGTGGCTTAGTAATTGTTATGAATTCATTACAGAGGTCTTTCCTGTCCATTGAAGTAGTAAGGCGGTGATAACGCTTCTATTAAAAATGTGCACGCTGGTAATGATCTCCACAGGAGACTGAGATGCACTCGGGGTATCAACTGCATATTCAGAATTCTAATAGGAAAAGCAAAATGAAATGATACTTCTATTACTAAAATGGTCATTAGTTGTAACAGCCACCACTACTTTTCAGACATACCATGGTGCTATTAATAAAGCAAAAAGTATTGCAAAAATACCTTCTTAATTACTCATGTACAGACAAACTGTTAATTCTGTAATTGAGAAATACACTTTATTTAGAGGGAGATGGGAAGCTATCTAGTAAGGGATGAAGAAGAATGGAAGTCCAGATTCTCATTTCAGTTACACTACTTAACATACAGTATAGCTTGGATTCAAATCTGTTTTAGGAAGGACTTTATGATTTAGCTTGTTAAATCTGTACAAAATGCACTACTCTAACAAAGGAAGAAAGAAAGCCTTGTAGTGATAGGACAATAAGGGTTTTATTCCTGTTTTTTCACAGAATTCCTTGGTGATCTTGACATTTTTAGGCTGTATGAGTTGGTCAAACTTGATTGCCTATGGGTAGGCAACAGACACTCATCTGCAGAGATGCGCTTAGTAAGTAGTCTGATTTTCAGTGAGTTTGATCATTTATCTTCCCAGTCCTCAAAGGGACAGAAAAAGTTGTGTTCTGCTTGGCCTCTTAATTTACTGATGTGCTGTGGTCTGACTGGATCTCCCTAAGCAAGCCACTAATTATACAATCGCATCTGCGCTTCATTTTTTTTGTAGATTGTAGGACTGGAAGGACTGATTCACTGTGTATTCTCTCATAATGCCAGACAAGCAGGATTTGGGCCTCCAGTCCAGTTCACTGTTTTCAGAATTGATTTTTCAAGCTTCTAAATCAATTGGAAGAGCTGATATCTTGGATGTTCCCAGTGTTGAATAGGAGACTCAAATGAGTGTCAGCAATGTGAGAGAAAAATAAGAGGTGACACTTCACCTTCTTTTCAAAGAAGTCAGCCTCAAATCTGCTTCTCTTTTTATGTCCCCTGCTATTAGAGGAAACCTTAGCAGGATTTGAAGAGGGAGACATTTAGAGGGGAAATCTTTTCAGGTTTACTGAAGCAACCTGGAATGAATTATGTAATTTTTACTAGTTTTATGCTGAGAATGGTAGATAATAAGACTGAGACTTTATAGAAAGACAGAGCTTGTTATGTATCCTAATGCTTTTTTCCCTCAGTCACATGCTGGGGTCTCTTGTCTGATACTAGCAACCATGTGAAGGGGTTAGCAGCACATGCCCTGTCTTCCATGCTAGACAGCTGTGGCATTACTTGAGAAGGGAAAGAAGTGTTGCTTTTGCTGGGAAATTCAGGCCAGTTTATTTTGGTATCAGTTGTGGCTTTGGGAAAGTACTTTTAGGGCCTTGAGATAAAAAATTTTGGGCTTGCACCAAAAGAAACTGCTAATCAATTTAGGAAGTTGCGATACAGTATCAAGAAGGATCTGAAAAATAATGACTTTAGGGCCACCCTATTTCACCATCTCAGGCATTATGGCATCATCAAGCCTGGGAACTGACATCAAGATGAAAAATAATGCTGTTGGGGAAAATGGGCTCTTATATTTTAAACAAGATTGTGCCATGGTTTTGCTTTGCACTACAGCAAATTTCTTTGTAGACCCTTTTATTTCATCCATCTGGTTTTCTTTTTAAAGGGAGATCATTCTTGTTAAGAGTCATCAGAGAAGCTAAAAGATAAATTAGTTGGTGGTTTTCAGCACTTAGAATTATTAATACATTTGTGCTGTAACTGTTGTGTGCTGCTGTTATATATTGATACTTCTCAGTAGCACATAGCAATGCAAATGTATATTTCAACAAGCCTCTGCTGCAGTGCTATTGATTGTAGCCAGCTATTCCATTGTTCTCCTGAGTTCGGCCTCAGACAGGGAATGAGAAGTTTCCTGGGATTTAGGTCTTTTTGACAGGAAGCTGGGGAACAATTAGGAGTCAGCTGAATCTCCTCTTGACACACACCTTTTAAAATTAAAACTGTGGAGGAGAGGAAGTCAAAAGAGTTTCCCTTGTTTTACTGAGCTGCTGCGCAAGAGGCTGACTATATAAAAAAACTTAGCTCTTCACAACTTTGAAGACAGGGTTTTTTATGGCATGTGGTGGGAATCCAGCAACTCTAAAGAGAGAAGTTGCTGAACTTGTTCGAGAGAACATAGCACTTTGAATTAAGCCAAGGCAAGAACAAAAGCTAGTGCCTACCCCACTTGCCAGAAGGAAGGGCTTGCTTCAGTCCATCACTGATTGGAAACCATGCAACTGACAGCTCACCCCAAGCAGATGGCTGATATTTATGCCATTTTGCCTTTGTGTTTCTTGCTTCCTTTCAGGATAGGAGGCTACAGGGCCCTAGTATTGATTTTTCTGTGCAGCTAAAAAGACAAAAATGCTGCTGTGCTTTTGAAGCTTTAGACTGACAGTCTTCTTACTCCCTGTAGGTCTTCCCTAGGTCTCTCATTTCTTTTTCATCTATGCAGATGCCTCTGTCTTCCCTAGATCCTTCTTGGTTCCCCCTCTGTAGGAAGGAAAAGAAATTTCAAATCCTGGCCCCACTGAAGCATTTTAGTATAAAGCTCTGATTCTGTGCCCACTCCTGCAAGCTGAGTGATAAGAAAATTCTTGCAGCAACTAATGAATCTTGCTTTGCATTTGGGACCCTGTGAGTAAACTAATATTAATGGTGCTTATATTTCCAGGTCCGTTTTCCTGGGGAGCTTTGCTACACAAGCACAGTCTTGTGCTTTTTGGTTCATAAATGCTGCATGAAAGCAACTGAAACCCAATGAGAACATACTCTTGTGAAACCAGTACTATAATTTTTTGAATCAGAGCGTGCACTGGGAATCTACACTGTTCATCAGCTTTCCAAAAATAAATACAACTTAAGGAGACTTGCACATAGCAGTGGAATTCACACCTCTTGTTCAGAGAAGAAACATCCAGCTCATTGCCTATGACTCTCATTTAATCTTAACATTTTATACCTAGGTGTAGCAGTTACCATGAGATAACATAAGAACTAGGATATGATGTTCACCAGCGATAGGAAGTGAAAAAAATAGAGTTCTAGCTACAAGTAACTATTCTAGGCAATTTTTGTCACCTTAGCTTGAGTTAGGCTAATGGGAAATTAGATGACCAAGAAACCTAAGCATCAGGAGAGAAAAACAAGCCATAGTTTTTTCCAGGCAACAACTGAGACAACCAGCTTGATCAATGAACTAGCCAGTAGATATAATTTTTACCATACTTAGATTAAGATAAGATTGCATTATTTTATGCTTTTGCCTCTGCCTGCAGCAGATTTTGAGGGCTTGCGTTTTTGACATTGACTGTAAAGACCCTTGCTCTCCCACAAAACGAGTTGGATTAGTGCACTGTGTTACAGTATTTGTTGGCTGTGCCCCAGGGGATGTGAAAACAGTTTGCTGAAACCAGGTAGCTTCTGTAGATTCTTTTAATTGGTCTAACATGGGCCTGACTGTGCTTGAAATTTAAGCTGGTGGATAGTGCGATTATCAGAAGCATACAATGAGCTTTATACCTGAATCATACAGAAATGAAAATCAGACAGTTCCCACTGACTTTGTGTCCCACTTTCTCCCAAAAGAAACCAACAAGAAATCATTAATGTTGAAATCCTATATATTTTTGTGTTTGGAGCAGCTACACCATCAAGCCCAAAGGCTTTTACCATGCTAAGAGGTTGTCTTTCCAACATTCATCTGTACTGAAACCATCACATGTCTCGCTTCATTGTTCATGTTTCTCTGAGGCTTCACAGTGTGTTCAGTTAAGATTCAGCTGTTGGTTGAAGTAACTGACTTTGTTAAGGCAAAAATCATCACTGTCCCATGCAAACACAAAAAATTTGTAGATGTTTTATTAACTTCCTTACAGTGAGTGCAGTAAGACTTTTCCACCAGATCTTGATCTTCATTCATAAGAAGAAGGTGCTATGTTACCTTTTATGACCTTTCTCACTCAATTCGTGTAATATATACATGAACCAAACCATATGTATGTTTTAGGTACTCCAGTCTTTATAATATGACAAGTAATAAAAAGGGCTTTAGGGAAAATACTTATCATACGTCTGGCTTGAAGAAAAAGCACATAAGGCCAACAAAGTAATTGACTTAGAACAGTATAGAGGGAAGTATCTTTTCTGATAGAGAAAAGAGCCTTGATTCACACATGAGCTGCGCTAAGTAGAACTGATGAATACAGCACAATAATTCTAACAGATTCACTACAAGGTCCTTCCTGAATAAGAAGGAAAAGAAACAAAGAAGAAGGGGGCAGGGAAATGGTCTCCTTTTTGCTCTTGGGAAGAGTTAGAAAAATGGAGCGCTGAGCAATATAGGAAGAAAAAGGAAAAACAGTTGCATATTATTCATGCTTCATTCATATCTGATACATTCACAGAGACATACCAGGCATGAAAAGGACTCTGCAATGTAAATAGAGACATTCAGTGTGTGGTTTTGTTTTATTTTTCAGGGGGAAAAGGGATAGAATGAATGGACTCCCCACTCTGCTGTTTTTCAGAACAAATCCTTTCTGAAACCTTTCTGCGATGTTTTGGTTAATGGGTCTTTCCTTTGTGACTCAGATAAGTAAAAATGGGGGAGAGCAAGGGCCACCCTGGTGATGGAGGAAACATCATAAAAACTGAGGTTGTGATGCACAAGCTGAACTATGAAAGGTATGCTGGGCTTGAATTTAATTCCTGTAATTATGCTAGTGATGCAGAATATAGCTAGACTGAAATAACTCAGGTAATTACTTAGCATATTGCTCCAGTTTCTGCTATGGCAGTCATTGTTTACATCTGTAATTATGCCATGTAGACACATCAAATCACTCACGCTTGTTTTGACTTGAAGCATTTGAAGCAGCAAATATTGATGAGCTGTAGCTTACAGATGCAGCTATGTGAATGAATGCAACTCAGTAATACTTGTTCTTCAGGCTCAGGGTCCAATCATGCATTTCTTTCATACTCCGCATTCCTGTTGCTGTGGCTTCCTTATGTATTTCTTTCACTGATACCTTTTCCTCACCATGAGCAGACGTTGAAGGGCTCCATATTCACACAATAAAGTACTTAACACGTGCCCTTAATTTGATGTGCAAGAGTAGCCTACTGCAGTTCAGCTGGACTGCTCATATAGTTTAAGTGAGATGATCATCGATTAGGATAGAGCCAGAGTTTTCTGAAGGTCTAAAAGGAGGCCAGTCGCTTATCCTGGGGTCATGTATGAAGAGAACAGGAAGCATTTGTTCCAGGTACTAACAACAGTAGCACCAAAACCCCTGTCTGAAGTTGTTATTCTCAACCTACCATTTTTAAACTGAGTGATTTTTCTTCACACTAATGAGAAAAGAAATTGGAAGAACATTAGAGCAGCACCATGATTTTCAAAACACAGCGTGTGTATAGTGCTTTGTTGCACATTTAAGGAGCTAGGGAACACAGGCAATGTGAATTTTTTCCCTGTGAAAAAGCATGCTTTCTAAAGGTTGTATACAAGTCCATGTGCCAAGTGCTGAGAATATTTCAATCTTTAGGACAACCTCTTTCTGCAGTCTTAGGCAAGTTGCTTTCTCTGCTCTGTGGCTCTGCCTCCCCTTCTGTAGACTCTGAATAATGATGCTTGTCTCTGTGGAACACTTCAGGGCTTCCTAGTTTGATGTGCAGTACAAACTGGCAGTGTTAAGCCATACGAGGGATCTTCTCAAACCATATTGAAAGCCAGTACTGTGGACCTTTCAGCACCCAGCTGGTAGATTGTATTAGGCTAAGAGTCTGAAAATGTAGATAGTTTTTATGCCACTGATTTGTAGTAATCTGCAGGTAGATTTAATTTATTTTGCTCTGCCAGAAACATAGTGCAGATATACTTTCTGTGTTGTCTCCAGGAAAAAGGTTCATAAAGGGTAAATTGTTCAACTAGAAATATTCTCCTGTTAGATGAAGCTAGTTTACCCCTTTGGCAGGAATATACCTAGCTTTCAAATGCGGTTACAGCTCCTTGAGCATTTATAATAACACTTTCTAATGGAAAGAATTTCAGGCTCTTCTATAAAATCAAATTCAATGTCAACTCTGAGGGAGAGGACAGGGTCTTTCAAGCATTTTTTTTTTCTCAGAAAACATGTTATGGATTCTAAAAATAAGTTGTGCATACATTAATGGCTACATTATGAGGTAGCCAAAGCTGGAAGGATATTGAGCACTTTTTAAATTCCCATTGGCTCCTGGAGGGCTCAGTACTTCGTAGAATCAGCCTGGAGGAGTGAGGAGGAGAACAAAGTGAGAATACACAGTCCCGGCAGTGCTCTGGCTGTGCACTCAAATCTTTCGCAGTCAAACCACCCCGTAGGAAAATGAAAGGATTTTTTCAGTCACTAGCTCATTTAATCCAGAGCTCCCTTTCACCAGAGGCATTCAGAAGGGAAGATCTTGTCATGTGAACTTAAGACTAAAAGAGGAGCTGCTTTGCCTTGGAATTGCATATAACAAACAAACAAACAAACAAACAAACTTTTAATAGAAGGGTTCCCATCATGGGAGACCTGAATATGAGCACCCACTCCATATTGTTTGCAGGTATTACAGAGGTATGGATTACTTTTTAAAGCTCATTATCTTCTTTTCAGTGTTTGTGTAAGTGGATAAAGCTTCAGTCCCTGTCGTTTCCAAATGATTTTTTGGTACTGTTGAACATGAGGAATAGGTGAATATTTTTTTAGTTATTTCAGTACTGCACTGGCAGCAGAGCAGAATGAGATTAACTGACTCTCTTGGCAAAGGCTCTGGTCTCCTGTGTTTACAAATCTGCTAGGGGAGGGAGGCCTGGAAATGTGACTTTAATCTTCACTGTGGAGTCTAGGTGGTGCATTTTTTTGCAGCAGGAATGATCTTCCAAAATCCCCAGGCAAGAGATCTTTGGTGACTCCAGGCTTAGGAGCTGTTACTGCTTTTTGACTTAAGTGCTTGCTAAAATGTTTGAATCTTGGATACCCATTCTGCTTAGAATGAGAAATTACTAATGGAGCCAGACTCCTTGGATGCAATTTTTGGTTATTTTCAAGAATGTATAAAGTCAGCTTCCTTGAGCAAAGGAAAACTTAAACAACCAGAGAGCCTCTTTTCCCCATGACAGGCATTATCGTTGCCTTGCCCCTCTAGCCTATTCCCAGGGTGATGCATCTCAGCTATTCAGACTCATTCCTCAAGTCAGCTTTTCCCAAAAGTCCAGCTGTGGTGGCAGTAGCAGCTGAAGGAGTACCTCTCTGCCCCTAGCTCCTTGTTCCTGCTTCATGCCACAATACTGTGTTTTTTATCCAGAACTCCTGGCAGCCCTTTGCGCAGGGGCAGTTACTGGGGTGCAGAAGAAGGATCTCCTAAGAATGCTGCCAAAACCAGGCTGCTTTCAAATCACAGCCTGTCTCTGTTCTTGAGCTCAGTCTTGGCTCTTCATGAGAACCATCTCCTACATGTGTGCCTACTCCAGAGACGCTCTGCAACACCTCTCACCTCTGCAACCCAAGCCAAACACAGAGATTTGGCCCAAGCCTCTTCTCCAATTCAGGCAATTTTGCTGCACCACTTTGTTTGTGTTTTCATCATTTGAAGGCTTGAGAGTCAATTTTTAGCCACAGTAATCTTCACAGGGCCTGGGTCATTTCAGCAACCCAATTAATAGTATGTATGGTAGGTATGGTGCAGGTATTTTAAATGCATGAAACTGATTACTAGTATGTGAAAGTAAAATGCAAAACTGTAAAATTCTTAGGTAGAAATCAAAATAATAACTGGCCAAGAAAATACATGCATTATGATTGTATTTTTTTACTGTAACATGACAATAAGATCGCAACAATGCAGGGGGATAAAATACATACTCAGCTGGCATCTTTATTCTCTAAGGTGCAATTGCCATTAATTATTTTTGTCTCGATAGTTAAATATGGAAAATAGTAACCCTACATGTCACACACAAAGGAATATGAATGTCTTTAAGAAAAGACAAATATGTTTCCCATTTTCTGATGAAGAGCAGATGCTGCTGCAGTGTCTCTGCCCATGCTCCATATACATGAAAAACTAGTCAGATACAAATGACCACCCTCTATCTACTTTTTAAAGTGCCCAACAAATACAATTTGGATAGCAACAATAGAAAAGTACTAATAGTAAGAGATATTTTAACTTGCAAGATGTTTATGTCCCTTGTGATTATCCATCCTTACGATCATCCATTTTCCGTCCCATGGTGCAGATAATCTTGCAAGACCTGCCTTGCTCCTTGGAACACCACTGTTCTACTCCAAACATTTATTTTCTGTGTGTGAACTTTTTCCAGCAAAACTCTTGTGGAGCCAATCAGTAACAGACAGTTATTACTAACCCAGCCTTCACGTATAGCAGTTTCACCTAGATTTAATGGCTGCCCTGGACCACCCCACTGTGACAGAGAAGCTCAAGAGTGTACCTGGTAGGTAGAAGGATGCTTGAGCTGAGAACGAGATTAAATTCCAGTGTGTTATCGACCAGGCAACAGGCAACAAGATGGCCATGGCGGAAGTGGTCTGTGGCGGGTTTTAAAGCTCTGCCAGTTTATCCTTGCACTTTGAAAAGGGCATCTTGTACTTCATGCACTTACTGGATTAAGATTCCTTTTTCTGCAGCAATACCAGTCACTGGGGAATAAGGAACTCATCCTGCAAATGCTTGTATACCTGTGAGGCATTAGGCATGCAAGTACTTCTACCTTTTGTACTTCTAAAAATCAGGATCTGGCATCAGTTTGTCAGCATCAAGCAATTTAAATGCAAAATTTTTGGTGTAGGCTCATTTTCCAGGAGCAGGCAGTGACAGACACATAGGATTTGTGTGATTTTAATTCAGTTGGAAGGGTGGCACTGGTATTGAAAGAGAAAAACAGAATAAAACATTTAATACTCAAGCAGGCCTAAGCCTATAGGATGGTGGAGGCCACCCTTAACCCAGCCGAAGTTGAGGACCCCTGCCCGAGATCTTGCAGAATCAGGCTGTAGCATGAGCTCTTCCAAGCTGCTGAGAGCCTTGGAAGTCTGCTGGGTTACACATGGTTTGTTGGGCAGGCTGACAATGGCAAAAATCATTCTGTTGCAACGGAGAAAAATACCAGCAGGAGGGAACAACGCCCATTGGTCAAGTGCTTTCGCTGCTTAAACAGTTACAAGCAACACAAGGCTGACATCTTTTTTAAAAAAGGGTTAGTCTTGCAGTTCTCTTCCTAGAAGTTTCACTTCCTTAGGATGTGTGGCTATTTTGGATTACCACAGTGACTGTTAGAAGAGAAGGCATATTTTCTTGGTTTTTACATGGGAGAACCGAGGAGACCACCACGTACTGGAACAAAAGGAGAGATTACAAAGGCCTATCCTGAACAAAAGGAACTGTGTTGAGATCTTCCTACACTACAAAGGTTTGCAGCAATTCCTTTCCTGTGAAACTACATTGAATATTCTGCACAGCTAATGTCTGGTACACAAGAGATGCCAGTGTTGTGAAAACCCTTTTGTGGTGAGCCAAGGTGAAGTGGGCGGGCCTTTACCACACACTTCACTCCATGCTGGGGTATATTACTCTGCTCTGCACGTGCCTTTAGGTTGCCTATTTAGTTTACTTCTATATAGTAGCTACAGGCCCAATCCTGTTTGCAGTAAAGTCAGTTTGGTGGGAATTGGTTCTGCACGCTTCAGGTCCCAGTTCAACATCTTCAGTATCAATGATCCCGTTTTTAAAAACTGAGATCTCTCTAATGAGAAGTCTGCCGGTGTTGTAGAGTGGGACTACAGTAAACAGACGTGCATTTCTGTTTGGAGTAACATGGCTCGGTTGTTTGTTTTCTTACTGTATAACTGCATTTCAAAGTGAACTAAAATGCAATTAAGTATTTGAATAAGGAGATTGGGGCATAATACTATTTGTTGATTTGGAACTGGTTTATCATAGTGCCATGAGGCATCAGAATGACTTAGCCAATCATCAGCAATATCTCATACATTGAAAAGAGTGTGATTCAGTTATTCCACGCACTTTGCAAAAGCTGTTAAAGATATTTCGCCTCTGTGTATCCCCCACCTCATCCAGCTTGTGTTTATTTGTACTGCTCCAAGCTGATTGAGCTGGGGTGTTTTCCCAGTACCACTTGGTTGGTATCCCTAACAGAGCTCTTGTCTCTGGCCTCTGCTGATTTTTCTGAGTTAACAGTAACTAAATTGTTACTGTGTGAATTCCAGCCTCCCAAAAATACCCAAACAGGAAGGATCTCTTCCATCCTCAGCCACTGTATGAGCCAGGAAAGTCGCCCACCTATTCTCTCAGCACAGCCGAGCCCCAGTGAAGCAGAAAGCTCAGTGTCAGAGGCCACAACCCGCAAGTGGAGGCCAGTCCTGGGGCACATTCAGGTGTCTCCTCCACACTTCCTTGCTGTAAAATGCTTCTCTCTCTAGCTTTGACAGATGACTGGGTTTGACTGCTTGAGGCGCTGCTGGCTGGTGGCAGCCCTGGTAAGCTCTCTGCACGCCCCGCTCTGTATCTGTTAAGACACCGCTTGGGGTCTGTGTCGGAAGGAGGGCAAGTGTCTGCAAGCGCAGGCCTCCTGCTCGAATGCGACACAGCTGCAGTCTTCCTCGGGGATGTTGTCCCACAGGCCTGTTAAGGAAAGGCCAAGCATATCCAAGCCTGCAGCAACTTCTGCTCTTCCGCCTGCTTTTCCTGTTGGTAATGGATGTGCTTCCAAGTGCAGAACAGCCCTGCTCTGAGGGACAACCCCCCGCCCAAGCCACCTCTCTCCAGAGGTGTCAACACTGCTGCTGGGGTCTCCCTGTAGTTGTCTCATGGCACAGAGCGCTGCCCTTAAGCTGCGTAGGGTGCTGGGGGCTGACAGCCTCACATGAAGCAGCTAGAGGCGGATAAACTGTCTTTTTTTCTCCCTCCCTTCCTTCCTCAGCTGGACGAGCTGGAAGTTTAAAAAAAAAAGAAAAAGGACAAGGAAAGAAACAACTTCTAGAGTCACGGGCGGGGGGGAAGTGGGGAAATCTTCGTCATGTGCGTGGCGTCGGCGAAATCGTCCCGAGAAGGAAGAGCAAGGTCCCACCGCCCCTCGGCGGCGCCGGCGGGGTGGGGGCGGGGGGGCGCAGCGCCGCGGAGCCGCCCCTCGGCTCCGCTCCAGCCCCCCGCGCCGCCGAGGCTCCGCCTTCCCGGGGGGGCCCCGGGCCCCGAGGCCCGTCGGGAGGGGCAGCAGCGGCCGCGGGCCGCCGCTGTCTGCGGGCCGCCGCCGTCTGCGGGCCGCCGCCGTCGGGCCCTCCCTCCAGCGCCGGGAGGCGGCTCGGCCCCGGCGGGCAGGCCAGGGCCGGGTGGCACCCCCGTCCCGCCTTCCTCCTCCTCCTCCTCCTCCTCCTCCTCTTAACTTGGGAGCGGCGCGGGGGCCGCGGCAGCGCGGGGCGGTGCGCTTCGCCCTCCGCCGGCGGCGGCGGCGGGATGGCCTCGGCCGTGTTTGAGGGCACCTCGCTGGTGAACATGTACGTGCGGGGCTGCTGGGTGAACGGGATCCGGCGGCTCATCATCAGCCGGCGGGGCGACGAGGAGGAGTTTTACGAGATCCGCACGGAGTGGTCGGACCGCAACGTCCTCTACCTGCACCGCAGCTACTCTGACCTGGGCCGCCTCTTCAAGCGGCTCCTGGACTCCTTCCCCGAGGACCGTCCCGAGCTGTCCCGGTCCCCCTTGCTCCAAGGTTTGAGCAGCCCCCGGGGGCCGAGCCCCCGCTTTTTTCTTTTCTTCTTCTGTTTTCTGCGTGCTTTGCTGGCGTGCTGCCTTTCCCCGCGGTGGGGGCGGCCGGGGCGCTGCCCCCTGCCCCGCGCGGGGAGAGCGGGCCGTGAGCAGCTGGAGCCAGCGGGACCGCACCGGGCTGGGAGGCAGGAAAAGCTGCAGAGGCATTTTGGGCTTGGAAGCCCTTCCCGGGGCCTTTTATTTATTTATTTATTTATTTAATTTAGATAAATGCAAAGCGGAGGTGAAAGGCTGCCCCGCAGTCTGGGGGGCTGAGCCGCCATAGAAGCGGTGAAGTCGGGGTTCCCCCAGGAAAGTGGCCCAGACCCCCCCCCCCCCTCCGGGTGTCCCCGTCTGTGTGGGGATGTTGTGGTGCAGGCTGCGTTTTGGGGGTCAGAAGGCTTCTTGTTGTCAGTGCCCCCCTTGCTGTGGCCTCCCCCTGACGCTTCACCAGGGATGTGTGAAGGGCGGATTTTGATGGGGGGAGAAGTGCTGTTGCTGAAAAATCTCTGCATGTTGGTATGTTGTTTGCCACAAGGAGGAAAAAAAAAAAGCTGCGGCGCTTGCTAGTGGATGGAGCAACTCAGGGAACTGAAATAATTCCTTGCATAACTTTCTTGAAAACAGGGGCATTGCACCAGCAGTTAAAGCCATACTCCTTTTTTAGCTTCTGAAGTGGATTAACCAAATTTAAGGGATGTCACCCATACTCAGGCTCATCTGTGCAGAAGCAGAATGTACCTGTTAATCTTTCTGGGATTTTTGGTTTTAATTTGTTTGGCGTTTGGGGGATTTTATTTTAGGTTCATTTTATGTGTTTTGTTCTAAAATATTTCAAGCATGTGAGGTGGTGTGGAGCATCTGCTTACTGATGTGTGCTTATCATTTCCAGTCTCCCCACTTGTCTGAGTAACCACATAAATAAGTTGATTAAAGGGGAGTGGGGGAAGCCAATATGTTGTGTACATTTTTCTCTGAGAGAATGGGAAGTTCTCTGCTGCTCTCAGTTTCTCTTTAAACCTTGCAAATGTGAACCCCTTCACAAAGGGACTGGGTTTTGAAATTCTAGGGGTTGATTCTCTGCCCTTCATACTGATGTAAATCCACTGGATTTATTTCTGAGTCTTACTTTTGTGGAAGCAGACTCTGTGCCTTGAGATGAAAGGTAGCGTTGAGAGGGTGTCTCCCAGCTTAACTTGCCAAGTGTGGTTCTGGACAGGTATTTAAAGTGAGACGTGTCTTGTGGGCTCTGTCACTTGCAACTGCTTTTTTCTTTTGTCCTATCAAATTGTTAACCTCTCCTGGGGTCTCTTTTTTTGTCTGCTTTCCACTGTGCTCTGTGGTCATAGGAGTCACCGTCCTTTCACCCGCTGGTAATGGAAAATGCCTCATTTGTGTTGCTCTTGCTCATTCTCATTCCTTGGATGTGGCATCTCCTCTCAGCTGATGCTCGGTGAATTCTGCTAACACTTGCAAGCCCTGAGTGCCCTCTGCAGACAGCAGGAATACACTGCTTCAGGGGAATGGCAGCCCAGGATCTGCTGCTCGTCTGGGGTGGAGTGTTGGGCAAGTTTGAGGAGCTGTGTGCCCAAGGGCGACTGTCACCCCCACCTGGGTGCAGGCCGGAGCTGGAGGAGTCCTGTGTCTTCCTCTGCAGATCCCCCTGCTCCCACCTCTCAGCTCTGTTGCGTGCCAGTCAATAAGTGCTTGTGCCACGTCTCTGCGACTCAAGCAATTAGATTGCTGAGCAGGGGTCTAAAATACAGGGAAAATTTATTATGCGTTGTGGGTACCCAAACTAAAGTACCCTGGGCTTGATTTTTAGTAATGATGAGTGGCAGTAAATTCTAAGCAGCAAGTGTATGTGGTGCCTGGGCCTTTGCTTTAGAGGGTGTCCAGTGGGTCCAGAACAGCAGGGCACAACTGCCAGGATCACTAAAATTTGACTTCCCAGAGCACAAGTAGTGCTTGCACTTATTGGCTTTCTGGGCTTTTGAAAAGTAGTTTGGGAGCAAAGCTGGTGTGTGTGCTGAGTCTTGCCAGAGACAGACTCTGCTCAGTAACTGGGTCCTTGTTGGCCCTGGTCTCCTGCTCCTCCCAGCTTGCTTCCTCGCCATTGCTCAAGGCAGAGGAGGCCCTGCACTTCCTAAAGCCATTCACATTCCTCAGTGTCACCAGTCAGCGCGGTTCCTCCCCCGCCTCAGAATGTGTTGCAGCTTTTGCAAAATATTAAACTGTTTTCGTGTATCTGTGAGGTTTGTGCAGATGGAGCCGGATGCACACTGCACTGGAATACTGGTAGCTCTACTTGACAGTCCCAGGTAACACACACTATTTGCGCATGTACAGCTGGAAACACTAAGCATCCTCCTGCTAGACTCAATTCCTGCATAAAACCTTGAGCCAGTAACCTTCCCTTATCCTTATCTCCAGGAATAGACATACTGACTTCATTAGAATCTGAATGAGCAAAGCATCAGTCCAGGATTTGAGAAATTGAAACCTAATATAAGGAGATAGTTAGGAGGTGGGGGTTAACCTTACAACAGAGATGGAATAAAAGTCAGGAGTAGTTTCTAAGTAATTACAGTGCAATTCACAGTGTCAATAGTACTCTGTTTAGAATTAAGCTGCTCTAAAGAAAGTTTATTTTGCAGGAGTGGGACATGAATGTGCTTCTCTGCGTAGAGAATATTTCATCATACCAGCATTTTGAGATGACTGGCTGCAGCCTTATAGTGGATACATAAAAATCTCATTTAACCAAATGACATCTAAGCAAGGCTTTGGCTATAAGTAAGGATTGCATGGAGCATGTCCTATCTTTAGAAAACTTTTGGGGTGAATATGATTTCTTCATGTTCTCTTTTACAGCAGAGGTCCTGCTGCCCACACTAAAGCTCAGTGTATTTAGCCCAACAAAAACACCTGACAAACTCACACTCTTGTGTGTCTTAGCATTCAGTCATATACTTCTGTGTGTGAATATTCTTATACATATATATGTATATACGTATGTGTGTGCATGTTTATCTTAGGCTTTCTGACAGTAGCTGAATATTAGTTGTGCCTTTTATCTGGAGGAAGTGGTAAAACATTGCAAACCAAATTTGCATTGCATTGAAGGAATCCAAAGTTCCTGCAGATTTGCTTAAGTAGCATTAAAGCAACTAGAATTTCCTACAGTTTAGTCAAACTACAGTATGTAACATTTAAGGGATATGTTTGAGGAGTGAAAGCTTGAGCTATTTGATGTTATTAACTTCTTAAGATGAACTTTTTTTAATATGCCAGCAATATTAGTAATAATTGGTTGTTGCCATTATTGTTGGTTTCAGCAGAGTATGGCTTTCACATGTCTTGTGACATGTTCATGTCAGCTCTTGTCTTGGATAAGTGATAACAGCACATGGCAAAGTGCACTTCATATGTGCATCTGGAATGTATTATGATGCTAAAGGCCAAGGACATTCAACAACACAAAGCATCTTAATACTAAGTTGGTAAACAAGGTTAGATATGTGCATACCTGCAGGGTGATTAAGTATGATTCACTGTGATGTTACAGTAACTTGCTAGTATTTTATTTGTATCTGAAATGTGCCCATCCCTTGGCCTAGGCAAATGCACAAAAGAGGATCACAGAAAAACACAGGCTAGTTCACTATTAACAGAGCTAGAATGCAGCCTGTTACTCATCTGTCTATTTGCCTGTATCTTCGAAATGAATTACTTTTGTATTTAAATAACTCTTCATGAGAAAGGCAGCAGTATGGACCTAGGGCTGACTTAAATTTGGTGATTTGGAAATAGTTGCAATAGGCCCAGTAGATACTGGAAATGAAATATAAACCTGGAAAAGTTCTCATTTTTATTTCTCCTGTTAAATATTACTTCTAAGGAGTTCTTGGTTAAGATTTATCCTAGAACTTGATCCAAGCCATGCAGTCAAATGCCTGCCTCTTACTTCAGTGTAGGCAGGATCAGATCCTTGAATGCTTAACAATGAAGCCAGAAGAGCTCATTAGAAACCTCTCAAAATTTTGCCCTTAGAGTTGGTAGGGTGTTTTCTGACAATACTAGTCTGCTAGGATTTCACTGTCTGATACTAAGGTTATATTGCCTTTTGGAAGCTCAGATGCTCTTCCAGTATGGCTGTTTGTGTTGTGCCTCCATGTAGCGCCTGATCCTGCTCAGATACCCTGAGCTATCAAATCAGAAATTCGCTTCAGTCCTACAGGGTTATTTTACTAGATGAGACCTCTTTTTCCAAACTGCTCTTTCCCTCCCGTTTCCTTCTTTCTCTCCCTCCCATGACTCATTCTGTTCTGAGTTTTGTTTTGTGTTGTTTTCTTTCCTCTTTCTCCTTTTTGTTATTTTTAATCTCTGGCTGTTTCTCCATTTGCTTTCCCTGAACTGCTTTCTGTTCCCTTTTCTTGCCTTCAGGTTTCTCTCCCCAGCCTGCTGGCACCCCCGATTACCCATGGCTCATGAGAACTTTTCTATTATCTTCTGCTGTGCTGGCTCTCAACCTCTTTCAGCCCATAAAAGTTAGTCAGTGGCAGTGGAGTTTTTCTGTAGAAACTTTGCATCTGTAGCTTGTCTCATGGCATAGAGGAATTTACTCTTCACCTGTAGCAAACCCTAAGCAGTCTTTCACAGATGACTAATGCTAAACTGTAGCTCTGTGGATTGTGTCTGCCCTCCAGCTTGGTTGCCTCATGTGGGAAGCAGATGATCAGCTGTTTTCTGTGTCAGAGTTGCTGTGCACCAGGAAGCACATGGGCAGCTCCTCCTGGGCTGCAGCTTGGAGGACTTGCATGAAGCAGAAGGCAGTTCCTAAAGAAAAGATTCAGCCCAGGAACACTGTGTTTTTTGCACGGTTTGCTGTGAATGTTGTATTCATAACTTATTATATATGCTGCATTATACCGTTGTTGTTGTTGTTTACAAGACCATGTGGGAGTTGGATTTATGAGAAGAGGGAGCTCCACAGAAGCAACATAGTGTTTTCCACAGACAGCAGCTGTTTCAGTGCTGTGACAATAAGATAAATACACTACATCTATTGTGCTCTTTTCATTGTTGCTGTTGTCAACAGTTCATTAGTGGAGCTTGCTCAGAGCTGCTGTCTGACGGACAAAGGATGCAGCTCTTAGTTATCAGACTCTAGCAGTACTGTATAACTGAAATTAAGTTTGGGGTTTCTGGATTTTTTTTTCTATTGGTTGAGTTTCATGGTTCATCTATAACGCTGAAGATAAATGAAGCTCTCTCTGTCATTATAATGATTGGCACAAACTGTCTTTCTGTGATGGACTGAGGCAACATGTCTGGGAGGATTTTGGTGGAGAGGAAAGGAAGTGAGATTATTTCTTTCCTGATAGTTCTCAGCTGTTAACAAACCATCACTAAAAATGGTTTTAGGAGCTTTCATTTTTCGTCAGGCTCTGACTGTTTTGTTCACTTTTATCTTGTGCTTCTTTGACATATTTCTGTTTCTTGTGGCTCATCAGACATCAAAACAGGGATCTGTGCTGGGAAAGTCTGTCAAATGCTGTCACTGGGAAGTGCCATTGCCCTGGAGAGCTCCTAGGAGGTCCCATAACTAATAATGCATGTCCATCAGCTGAAGGCCTGGACTTGTTTGCTTTTAACTTGCCTCCTGTGCTTTGTAAGGTTACTTGGGCATGCCACTGTTCAAGTAGTCACAGTCACTTCCTTTCACTCTGTGGTTACTCTGCTTTGTAATCCCTGCTCTGGGGGATTTCAGTTGGACAGTTGTACAAATAGTACCTTCTTTCATCTTATTTTTACTTCTGTCCCTAATATCTCCCTCAACAATCAAGTTTAAGAAGGCCAGCACAACATACAACAAACTTCAAAAATCCATACCCTCTACCTGTCTTTTCAGCTGTCATACTCTTGTAGCTTTTTCCTAGGGAATGCCACCAAGACAGGTCCTGTTAGTGATATTGCATGAATAATAAACCATTTGTAATGGCTAAGGGACTGTAGGGGCACAAGAGATGGATGGATGGATTTCCCCATGAGGGGAAAGGGCAAGTATATCTGCCCCAAGAGAGGGGTGTCACAGAATTAGGAGACATCCTAATATCATAGAATAAGAGACATCAAAGGGGATTTGCTGGAGCCAGAGTCACCAAACTAGTGCCATAGCTAGCTCTAGGATCCTATCTCTAGTGATGAGAACCAGATGTTCCAGAAGACAGCGTAAATAACTGGCAGAGAACAGAAAAGTGATGATGTGATCTCTAGTAGTTAGAGATCTGATATCCCTTATTGTCTGTAATTATCTGTCCTTCTCTGGATCTTTTCAGTTTTTGGACTTAAGGAGTTCCTGTGGTGTTGCAGAATTATTGAAGAAAACAAGTTTTCTCAACTGCTGTTTTTTGGATTTCCTACCTTTAGATGTCCTTTGTCCTTGTAACAACCTTTTAGATCCTCCTCTTGTCCATGCAGAGGCAAAGCAGTAATAGGTGGGAGCTGTTTTGTCCTCCTAAGAGTCCAGTCTAAGATTGCTAATGCAGTAGTTTGCAGACAGCAAGGTTCAGGGAACGTATGTCTGTGGGAAGGAAGGGATGTTACTAGGGCACCTGCTGGGAGGAGAGGGGCAACGTGGCCATGAAGCAGGGACAGATGGTAGCTGAAATGGTATTGAAAAGAGCTCAGTTCAGCAGAGGGGAGGAAATGGGAAGCAATGCAGAGGAGTAAAATAGGAGGAATGATTGAGGTAAGCTGCCACCTTTCAGCCATCATCCATGTCCCAGCTCAGTAGCTTCAGTTTCTGCATTATATTGTGGAATCTCCATCCTTGGGATATTCAGAATTTGACTGGACAAGGCCCCAAGCAGCCTGATTTTGATGTTGGCCCTCCTCTGAGGGAGGGACTGAACTAGATGACAACCTGACCTCCCTTCCAGTATTCATTATTCTGTGATTTTGTGTATCCCTTCTTATGGCTGGAATCTTCCCACTATTGTTGCATCCTCATCCTGAGCCGTGCATGTGTGCACATGTGTTAGAACATAGCTGAGGGGAAGAAGGAGGGATGAGGGTACAAGGTTTAGAGGGGAAAAAAAAAAAAGGTTGAGCATGGCTGTGTTAATGAATAATGGAACTGGGGAAAAGGGACATATCACCTACTGAAGTCATATGGCGTATGGTCAAGAGAGAGAGTAGAGTAGCAGTCATCTGTGCAAGACAGCTTATGTGTCTTCCTGAAGATCTGAAATCCCTAATTGCCTCTCATGGACTTGTGCAAAGGGGTGAGGATGGCCTCAAGATACGAATCTATAGGCCTTAAATCCTTCTTGTAGTATGGAATTAGCAAAATGTGGTAAGATTTCTTCCTGGATTTATCAGCTGTTCCTTTTTTCACTTTGGTATCTATTCTGTGGGCTTCCTCTTAGGGCATGAAGACAGGATTAGGTGAGGAGCGCTCAATTCAATATTTTAATCTTCATATACATATTACAGTACATTGCATTTAATAGTAACTCCACTCCATCTTGCACCTATCTCCAGAAAGGACACCTTAGCCTCAGCACATAGTTATTGAATTAATTTTGAGAAAGTAAGAGATCTCTTCGCATTTTTTGTTCCTCTTCCAACTGAGAGTCTCAATCAGAGTCCTTCAGACTGGAGGAACAGGGTTTGCCCACAGTTTGAGGTTGTGTATACCTAGCAACTTACAAATAGCAACATAGCACTAGAAAAACAGACTCCTTTGTGTCATCATCAAGAGATGGTGTGTGAGACATACTTGACTTAGGCATGAACTTACTCTTCCTTGGAAGACACTAGAGGATTATTGAAACAATTTGCTCGTCATGGACATCGGTCATCAAGATTGCACTGATTTCATTACAAGCCATGGGGCATGCGCTCCAATTCCTGTCTCCCTTCATTTAGTAAAAGCATACAGTGTCAAAGCATGTGATTGCCAAATTGTCATTAGTTGCAGATTTGGTGGCTCACATGGTAGTAATATTGCAGACCTATCAAGGCTTGTGCGTTGACATCAATAGTTGGCTCCTAGTTTATTCTCCTCCTCTGAGCTCATTTCTTGCTCATTTTCAGCTCGGGGCCTCTCTCCCATGCCATGACCCAGCCTGCCAGGTACACAGCTGGTTGCCTGATCTCCGATTCTCCTGCAGCTGTCTCTGGCACAGGGGTCCCAGAGCAGGAAGGACTCTGCAGACCTGTGTTGCTGTTTGTGCTGTGTTTTTCCAGAGATGCGTTGCTATGTGTGAAGTTGCTATGTATGCCTGGTCTCAAACTGTGGGCAAATCCTATTCATCCAGCCTGAAGGAATCTACTCGGGGCTCTCAGTCAGGAAAAGCCAGAGATGTCAAAGGGATTTTCTCCTTCTTTCTTAAAATTAGCTCATTGGCTATGGGAGTTGTGTGCACAGCAGAAGCCTGCTAAAAGCAAATATCCCAGATATAAGCAAGCACCACCCCCGTTTACACAGTGCTCCTATGGTGTCCCTCCCGTGACCCAGCATGTAGGCTCCCTTGTGCTCAGAGTGAAGAAATCTTAGAAGTCTGTGGTATTTGGCAAAAGGTCTTGTGGTAAAGAAGGAGCCAGAGGGGCTCCAGTTTACCTCAAGCCCTATAAACATAGGTGTTTATAGCATTTAAATTACTTGAAATGATAGTTAATTGTCCAAGCACAGTACGTGTAACAAGACGGACAGCAAAGTTTGCCTGGGAGGAGTTTGCACATGTTTTCAATTAGCAGTCAGACAGCAGCCAGGGCAGAGAAAAAGGCATGAGAACAGCATTTCACCATGACCTCACTAAGAGATTTCCCAGCTCTGCACTCAGCTCTATTGCATGACTGAACATGTGGAAGAAAGCACAACTGGTTCCTGGCTACTAGTTGTTTTATTAGCATCTTTACTTTTAGGGCTAACTGTCTGAATAAGAGTTTCTGGGGTCTACAAGCCCCAGTGGAAAGATAGGCACGTATTTATGGCCCATGCGCGGGGAGACAAAGGCTTCAGGACCCATCATACCTGCCAAACAAATGCTATGCATGTGGCCAGTGCATGTGCAGTAAATCCAGTACACTCTGGATGCATCCAGCCTGTCGTGCTGGCATGTCAGGATTAACGAATTGTGGAAGTGATGGACTGTTTGTCTACAGAGTCAGCTGGCATGTGTGTCACGGCTATTTATCCAGGCGTTGCAGTGTCAGGAGATCCTACGCAAGTCTCTGGCTTTTTTTTTTTCCTTTTTCTTTTTCCTCACCTCATCAAAGATCCTGTACAGAAAAAAGATGACAGGTGGTGGAGAAAACCCCATGAAGAGTAGCCCCTGCGTATGAGCCAGCTGTTGGAAAGTATGGGTAGTAGAGATGGAAAGCCTGGGTGCAATTGTAGTGCCTGGGTGAGAAAGGGGTTCAAAGCAGGCATCCTAGCCTGCAGTCTTGCTTCCCCTGCTAAGGCTGGGGTTTTCTGAGGTAAAATCTTTGACAATACCAGTTTGAGGTATTCCCTGCTGCTAAACTAATTATGCTGGCAAAGCAGAGGGAGTGGAGTGTTGTGGTGCAAGAGAGGAAATGAGCAGCAGGGAAGGCTGAGAGCGCCTGAAACCAGTATTGCCACTGGAGACTTCACCTTGTGAAACTGCAGTGTTACTTGTGCACATATATGTTGTTGTGGTTGATAACAGCAACCAGTTAGCAAGTGCTGAAAGAGAGCAAAACGAGGGGCCGAGGGCCTCCGATGCTCCTTGCTGGGTAGGCAGGCAGTGTCTTGCATGGGTTAGGGCAGAGGCTGGGTTGTTAGCAGTCTCATGAGTTGTTGGATCATAGCCTATGACTAACTGGTAACCACGAGGGCATCTGTTAACTGTTACAGACTCTTAAATGATGATAAATAAGGGCCTTACAAACTTTGTAGCTATTGTGGAAGAAATTGCAGGGCTTACATATATATGTATAAATATGTTTATAATATATAATATTAATATAATAAATAGTCAAGCGGTTTCCATGTATGTGGATTGTTAGAAGTATAAAGAGGAAGGCTTTAACCCAACCAAACTGAATTCCCGGTGACTAATTGTGTAAGGTCATCAGCTTTACACCCCAAAGCTGTGCTTCTGTAATCATTATGCGTGTACATGGGAATTTGTCCAGGCAGATGTATCACTTACTCTTCTTCCTACGCTGTCTGCCTTTTGTTTCTGATATTACTAAAAGTTTCAGTAAGAAACAGTTTTTATTGTGTCAGATGTTACATGTTTTCTGTGACAGCTTCCAAGTAGGAGTGAGGGTTTGCATGACTGGTTGCTTTCCAAGAGCTAGAAAGAGCAGTATCAAGGGGTGGAAATTCCTCGTGAATACAAGAAGCTATAAAACCTCCTACTGGGTGATCTGTGAAAATGCCACAGACTGATGGTCTTGTCTGACTTTCTCTTGCTAAAATATAAAAAGGCCATGTGGAGCTGCGGATGCTTTCCCTGATTACTAGTGAGAGAAAACCTTAACTGCCTGGCAGTTTTTCCATAGTACGAGAGCTCAGTGTTGTTGGTGAGGTGGGGGCTTTTTCTTGGTCTTTTTCTTTGCTGCTCTGAATATATTTGTTTGGTTGAAAGTACCCTTCTTCCTTGTAAAATACTAGTTTCAACAACACATGTTAATTTGGGAAAAGGTCTGAGGTCCAGGGTGGATTTGAGAGAAAGCAGTTTAGTGCCAAATCCCTGCCTGGTGGGTCAGTGGTGAGGGTGTTTGTCTGGAACATGGGAGCCGCAGTCCAGAAGCTTCTTCACTGAATATTTCAGTATTTGAACAAACTGGAGCAAGACCAGCAGGAGAAGCAGAGGCACTCTGCAGTAGCTGGCACCGCAGTGGTTAGCTTGGGTGTCTCTGATGTGGGCTATGGCAGAGCGACAGCATGTTTTTGACATCGTAGGTGGGTGCCTGAGCTGTGAGGAGTTTGGCAGCTTTTTCTGGGAAGATGAAAACACTTTGAAAGGTTTGAAGCTCGTTCTGATGTGGGATGGGAATGTATTTGTGGAGGGGTGAAGCAGTCACACCCAAGCCTGCTCATGCCCAATAGTTAGGAAGATGAAGGGCACCAGACTATGATTCAGGTCTATAATGCCAAGGCAAACCCCAGCTAATGCAGTCTGTATCAGTTGGCCCATTATTTCAGAGAATTTCCATGCAAAGCTACTCAACTGTGGTATGCACCAGGCAAAAGAAGGACACCCTGCTACCTTGCTTATATGCTTGTTGGTGTGCTCTGGTCTCCTGCCAGAAGAGGTGTATGAGAGGAAGAAGTGGTAATGAAGCTGGCAAAAGAAGGCAAAATGAGGGACTTGTAGAAAAGCCTGCACAGCAAGACTATTTTTGTGTGGGACAGCAGTCAAATAAACCTGGTTGCTTTGGAGACAATCTCTGCTTTTATTTAAAGCTGTAATGGGAGGAAAGCTGACAGCTTAAAAGTCACACCTTTGTCTGGAAAGTTTGTATGTGCTTGTGTCACAGAAGTAACAAACAGTAAGAATTTGTGGAGACTGAAACATTTTGTCATTTTTTCCCCCCACATTTTGTGTGTTTCACAGCTGTACATTCACCTTTTACGCAGGGAGGTGCCGATGCACTTAAAGCAGTGCTCTGAGAAGAGTTCAGCACTTACAGTTTTAGTATATTGAAATGGTTTCTCAGAGGCTCTTTTACAGATTTTTAGTTTTGATTTTTATTTAGACCGTTTTGATTTATTGGTTGTCGTCTTCTCCAGCTGTTTGGATTTTTTTTTTTCCAATAATGAAGCTTGTTAAATGTTCATGCATGTGTGCTGTTGCTTGGAAAAGCCACACAAATGCAGAGGGGCATTATTTAGAGGGGCATCTATTTAGAAGGGCATTAGAGGGATAGGAGGCTTTGAGGCTAGGTTCTCCTCGTATTACCTGTATATGCATATAGCCTGTGTTACATCTCCGTAAATCTCTTAGAGGAGAGTGAAGTTACAGATTTCTTGCAAATTATACATATGAAATACAGTATTACAGTAGCAGTTCCCCATATTGAGCTCTTCAAAACTAGAAGCATTGTACTGCATTGTCCTGTAAAATTTGCATTATAATCCCTTCTGCAGCTCTGTGATAATTCTGTGATTTTTTTTTTTTTAAAGACAAACAAACCCCAAAACTTTGTTTTGCACTTGAAGAACATGGTACTGAGAAATCATCCTTTGCCCACTGGAGTTTACATTCAGAGAAATACAAGACTGTTCTTGAAGTCTTTTGTTTAGCTTGTGTTTAGTCTTTTCCTCTTATCTGTGGGTTGTGTTTTTTGGTGGGTTTTTTTGCTTTTTACTGACAGAAAAGGGATGAATCATGGCTTTTGGAAGCAGAAAACAGTTTGATTATCATTGCTGTGGGATTATCATTGCTGGGAATGCTGTGTAGTACAGCTGTGGGTGAGGGAGTAGGTGGCTCTGCTTCTGCTTGTCTTGCAGCTCCTAGATATGATCACAAACAGATGAATTTGTGCCAGGCCTGCATCCATGCTTATAAATATGCCCGCCTTAGTTTGGGGTACATGGTTTATCATCAGTATGGGTTAAAAGATTTATTTCTGGGAGGTGTGATGTTTCAGGTTGTTCCATGTCTTCTTGAGCAGCTGCTTCTGGCTGCTGATGTGTATGTGCACATGAAAGTGTGTTTTTGTCTTTGCTCACGATCTGTTTACTTTGTGTCTAGGACTCATCACAATAAAAGAAGCGCACGATATAGAAGCTAGGCTTAATGAAGTGGAAAAGCTTCTGAAGACCATAATAAACATGCCATGGAAGGTGAGTATGCCCAGCTCCATGTTCAGCCCAGCTTCTGACTCCTCCTTGATGGTGAAATGCACTCTCATGAAGATTAGAAAGTGATGGGCTTCACCAGACTCTGAAAGAAGCAGCAGTTTACTGAATAACTTGAAGTGCTGAGTGCCAGGTCTGTGTAATCATAGGTCCAGGCAGTTGCTTGTGATAAGTCTTTCTATCCTAGTAAGAAGAGTTGGAAAGGAGGAAATGAACAAAGAAAACTGTTGGTTAAAAACAGATGTCTGTTTCTTTGTCTCTTTTTAAGTATTCAAGATCTGAAGTTGTCCTCACGTTCTTTGAGAGATCTCCATTGGATCAAGTCCTAAAGAATGACAATGTCCATAAAATTCAGCCAAGCTTTCAAAGCCCGGTTAAAATATCAGGTAAGAGTGGTTAGCTTTGTACAATGGACACAAGAATTAAGTGATGGAAATTGCTTTATTTTTTGTTTTCCGCATTCCTTCTCTACCAGCAATTCAAAAGATGGTCTGCTTTATAGTAGAGAATGTACAGTTAGCCATGACAAACTATTCAGCACACATTCAGGCAATAAAATGGCAGATGAAATTCAAGGCTGATAAATGCAAACAAGTGGACATGGGGAAAATGCAATCCTCACTATAGTCACACACGATAGTGCTATTACCACTCAGGAAACAGATTTTGAGGTTATTGATACAGGTTTATGTAAATGTAAGCTCAATGCCAAGCAGAGATCATAAACAGCAGTTAGGATATTAGACATTATTAGGAAAGGAGAGGAGAACAAAAGATGAAAGGAGCACAGCCTTCCCCATCTTGAATACAGTGTGCTCTTCTGGTGTCTCCATCTCAGAAAGGATATAATAGAATTAAAAAAAAATACAAATAAAGGACAAGGTTTCGAGCTGAAGAACAGCTTCTCTATGAAAAAGGTTAAATAGAGAAGGACACTTCAGCTTTGAGAAGAGATGACAGAGTTGGGGGGTATGATGGAAGTATGTAAAACTGAATGGCAAGAGTCCATTGCCCCGTACACCTCAAAACACAAGAACTATAGGTTATCCATTAACGTTGTCAGACAACGGCCATTAAACAAAAGAAAAGTTACAGTTTTGTTTTGTTGTCATACAGAGCAGTTAAGTAACAGAACAGTATATTGTGGAATCAAAAGTATAAATGACTTCAAAATGGAATTAGACAAGTAAATGGAAGAAATGTGCATTGAGGGCTGTCACAGGCAGAGACTCTGGAAGTTTCTAAGCCACAGATTGCTGGCGGGTATACTGGAGAGCAGTTTTATACTATACTTGCACTATTTTAGTCCTTCCCCTCTGAATCCACTACTGACCATTGCTAGCGGGTGTGTGGACTTCTGATGTGCCTAGTTTTGTATTTCTATATTGAAAAGTTTCCTTTGGGCTTAAAAGGAACTTCAGACTTCTTAAGAGCTTGCAGTCTCTGAGTTATCCCATGGTGTGGCTGTAACAGAAGAGAGTGGTGTCAACAGAAGAGAGTTATTTCAGAGAGTGAAATGCAACATTGTCCTCAGAGGCGCATAAAGTGTTTAGCAAGAAATACAGGTCATTTTTCATAGATACTAATGGTATATTGGTTAATGGCCAGCCAGTATGCTTACATACTAAAGATATAACTGTTGTGTCTTAAGGATCGATCTTACCCACGGGGTAGATTTTTGTAGCCGATCCTGAGCTCTAATTCTAAGCAAGCTAGTCATCTTTAGTAGTGTTAAACAGCTATTTTTTAAATTAGATTGTAAAGGGCATGCTAGCCCACTAGTAACTATTTGGAAATGTACTTTTTAATACAGAGTGTTAGTGAGAAGAGCGGTCTAGCCAGCCCATGGGCTGTGTGCCTTCTTGTAGGGCTCCGTGTGAGTGCAGGCTGCCACGAGCACAGTGTCTGTAAAGAAGAGCCCCCAGTGCCCTACTGCAAAGGTCTTGCCCCATCTGTGACTAGAGAGGTTTGGATGATGTCCGAGTTAATGTAGAAATTACAAGTAAAATTTCTCACATGCAGGTTCTTAGCGTCATTCTTCCGAAGGCAAAGGCTGAACGTGGTTTACTCACTGTGCTTCTAAATGCCTGAATGTGTTCTCAGCACCAAACCTCAAGGATGTATTCAGTGGTTTCCATGTGAAATGTGTTGCTACTCTGATAACAGGGGCTGCCAGTTATGAAATGAAGTGCCCTCAAACTATATGCTATAAAAAGTGTTTAAAAGCCTGGCTACTATCATCTGATACATTGCTCCTTTTGAAAGCAGGCAAATATCAAGAAAGATATCTTTGGAGTTGTGTTGGTTAGAAATTGCAACATTGGTCTGGTTTGACTTTTTTTGCTGTTTTGAAGGGTTTCATTTAATTTTTGTGAAGAGATGTACCCCCCCCCTCAGTTACACATACTCTGTGGTGCATGACTGAGTATACGGTGTGGTGGTTATGGCAGATAGAAGATGACCACGATAAATCTGTAAATACAGTGTGAGGGTGTCGGACTGGTAGGCAGAGGCTAGTAGCAAAGAGAACCCTCATGTTAGCCTGTATGTAGAGAAGCTGTGGAAACCATCCTAGCCAAGCAATAACATGTTTTGTTTTAATCCTAAATTGATTTTAATAGATGTGTCATACCTAATTAATTGGGGGAAGATTTCTTTCCTACCTGTACAGCAATCCAAAAGCATCTTGTGATAATTAGCTTTATCATTTAAGTGGTTACCATAAAGAATTTGAAAACATAGACTGAAATCTGATGGCAATTGATATTTGGCTCACCTGAATGTTGCACACTGGAAATAGCTTCAGTGTCTGGCAGTGGTGTCAGTAGATGGCAGTAAATGTTAACTCCTGAAGCAGTTCACACTGCACTGAAATGCTGTTCTTAGGTTGTATCAAGGACACTAGGAAAGCATTGTGGCATTTATGTTGGTCATGGTGCAGCTTTCTAGGTGACCTGCAGAATCAGAATAACAGTAAAACTGTTTTGTGTTCTCTAAAACAACAAATTGTCCCCCACACGGTCCTGCCCAGAGTGATGGGTGATGGGGAAGGGAGAAAGGGACCCCTCTCTTAGATGAAAGCTGAGTTTGAATTTATGGTGTAAATCTTGTTCTGTTGTATGATGTTGGTTCAGGATGAGTCATGAGTGAAGTGTGATTCTCCTGTGATTCAATGTTTTTACCATCCCCACACATACTCTGTTAAAGTGGGCTGCAATAAAATACAGACTGAAAGTCAAAGATCACTTTTTCAACAGAAACATGGAAGTGAGTTCTGGTTTTACCTTTATATAGGAATATGTAAATGTGCACTTAAAAATTGCCTCCCTTCTTTCTCCTCCATCCTTACTCCCATGTTATTTGAACTGTATTGTTGAAATTTGTCTGTCTGGGACAAGGTCTTAGGGATTACCCATACTTACCTTTTGTGCCTACTAGATTTTCTGTCACAGAATAGTTTCCTTTTGTTTGTGCTGATAATGCACGGATATAACACAGGGTCCTCTTACTTTGAGGCAAAATCATGAATCATCCTACTTAAGTCAGGGCTGGTTTAAATTGAGAAATATGTTAACTTTGTGTTGGCCCTAGCATTCATGGGAGGTTGTGTGACCAGAAGAAATTTTTACTGTTTGCCTTGTTTGCCTTCCCTTGTCATACAGACTGGGATTAACTTCTTATTCACATCAAGTACTATTTTTAGGCAAAAAATCTCCCCTTGGTAGTAAGTCAGTAAAAATAGCTGTAAAATTTAGCTATGCTGGACTGATGGCATTTTACACTGTGAGAAAGAAGTAGATCAAGTTGAAAGCGATGTAGAAGAAGACATTGTTTTACCTTTTTTTAAAGATGGTGATTGAAATAACTTGGAAGGTAAGTTTGTATTTCATTTTTTCTGTCTTTTTGGTTTTTGCTTAATTGGCTTAAGCCTGGGATATCCATCTAGGAAAAACACAATTAAGAGAAGTGAAGGACTGCAACTTTATGGACCGGCTGCCATTCTGCTAAAGGTGATAGGAATTTTGCCACTGCCATTAATGGGACTTTGCTTCAATGGCAAGATATATTCCACAATGTGGTCTCTACATCATGAATTGATGATGCAAATAAAATTGTTTAAGATCTGGCAGATTGCAAATGTAAAAAGCTATGAAACCAGGGTGTGGGCCCAACTCTTCATTTCAGCAATCCTGTACAGATTTCCAATGTCATGTGCACATCCCTGTTCATAACCATGTCATTTACATACGATATACACTTATTGTCCAGCTTTTTTTACAGAACCTTTTGGACTTCCAGCATTTAAATCTTTTTTTTTCCTTTCTTTTCCCCACAGAAATCATGCGATCGAATGGATTTTGTTTAGCAAACACTGAAACAATAGTCATTGACGACAGTATACCCAATGGAAAAGAAAAGCACCTGGACATAGATTCAGCAGAACACTTGTAAGTATAGTTTGTTCATGACTGATTTGCTCAGCTTAAAATATACTATAGCTTTCTTTTTCCCTAGCAAAATGTTAATCTCTGTATAAGAGCAAGATTGGTGCAGTGGTCATTCTGACTGGTTAAAGGGCCTGCTAGCTAAGGCTTCAATACTCTCTCTATTAAAATGGATAAAATCGCTGCAGTGAAAATTAGTGACCCTGAGGAACATGGTCCTGTCTGTATGGAAAACGCTGTGGCTGTCGTACGGATCCTGTCAGGTGAGAGTTACACTGCAGGAATTTTTTTCTTTCTCTCATGATTGTGATGAGAGCTCCCTTGAGCCCAAGTGTGGAAACCCAAAACAACCTTTCAAATGGAATATCTTACTTAAATGGAAATAATTTGTTTGGGAAGCAAAACACCATCCTCAGAGGGGGAACACAGGCCTGAACTTAATCAAAGGAAGCTAGACAGCTGCTCTGATGCTTCAACGTGCTGTGACATGGTGAAGCATGTGTATTGCATTAAGGAGAGAGAAGTTAGGCTAGTCTTATTGTAAATTCTACCTCCTTATATACATAAGTACTCTGGGGTCAGAGACCTGTAACCAGTAAGGCTTTTATGTAGGTCTTAAGTCAGTGAGTATGTTGACAAATGGTTATTCACAGAAATCGGCTCCTACAGATATCTGTCATGGCAAGTGATTGATATTTTGCTTTAATAGTGTCAATGTGTTTCAGGTAACTAAACATTTACATAATTTTAATGAGAAACATTGACCTACTCTGTCATTAGGGCAGTTAGAATGATGGAAATGGCAATAAAAGCTGTCTGGAGTTTGATCTTTCAACATAAAACTCTGTCTTGCCATACTTGAAATATGATCATTGCCAGTTTGCAGAAAGGTTTAGAATTTAACAGGATTTTGTCAGAGGCTGGAGTGCAGCTTTGGCCCCACTGTAATTGTGTGAAGTCTTTCTATTAACTTTTAAAAGAACCAGGGTTTTATCACTTACTGTTGTGAACCTAGATCTTGCTAACAGGGGTTTAACACAAGACTGTAGTGATACGCTGGAAGAAATTCTACAAGGCCGGTTTCTGGAAAGTTGACATAGTTCATAGCGGATCATGTGTTAGTGCTGAGAGTAATAAGCCATTGGAGCAGATTACCAAGGAAAGGGGTCTGTTTTTTCTCTGTCTCCTTTTGATTATTTCAGAAAGTTTTGATTAAAACAAACAAAACAACAAAAAACCCAAACCAACAACAGCCTTGATTTTAAAAATCTGCTCCAGCCCAAGCAAAACTCACTGGTTGGGGATTAGAAACTGCTGTCATCTAATTGTTGTTCCACTATCTGTTCTATACTGGGAGTCAGAGTATATTAAGGCCAGAAGGTGTGGATATCATAAAGTAAATCCATGAAAATCTGTATGGTAGGCATGATTTCCCAGAAACTGCAGTGGAAGAAATAAATCTGGGATAACAGCCTGGCTTCATGCGTGTGTATTGTAACTTCAGGGGACAATCAAGAAATGAATAAATTTCAAATGTCTGTTGTACATGGTGCCCTTTATTTGCCCTTCCTGTAGGTGTATTTCATAGCTGGCAAGTAATGGCAGTGGTGTAGAGCAGCTGTTTTGTAAAGATTGAACTTTTTTCAAAAGCAAAAATTTTCTATATTGTTGCTTTAAAACGTAGGTTAGCAACTGAGAAAGGAAGTTTTAAATCTTTCAAAATCCTATGCAGTTCTTTTTTGGTCTCTGTAAAATTGGATTTACTGGATTGGTGTTTTCTGTTCTGAAAATAGAGTTAATTCCTTGTGGACTTGTATATCCTCAGTTGGGAACTTTTTCCTTTCAGCAACATTAAGCTCTGTATGACTTGTAGGTTTTGGCTGCACATGTACTAGAGTCAGATGTTTTGCAAAGCAAACCTGTATTTTTTTGGAGAGAATCACCTGGAACTTCAGGAGGTAGCATTCGTTTCCCTAAAGCCTTGCTGCACTGACTAGCTGTTGGATTGCCGGCAGTGCTATATATTGAACTGTCTGTGAGATGGAAAGTCTGATACTTGTTACAAAAGAAGGTGTAGCATTTTTTGCAAATTGGGGTTGCTTATTCTGAAGGGGTTGCTTTCTGTTCCCTTCATTTTCTCTCTCATTTTATCTGGTAGTACTTGTTGCATCGTGTCCTAAAGTACACTGTACTGTTGCAAAATATGGTAAAACCAGTGTGCTCAACCTCAATCTGGCAGAAATGGTCCTTTATATATGGTTCTAGAGTTCTGCAGTCCTTTTAAAAGGAAAGATTTAAAAAAAAAAAAAAAAGCACTCTAACTTATGCTTTGGTTTTGTTACAGGCAGGTGCCTTCCCATCTCAGGACTGTTTTCACTTCTGTCTTCTAGGCCAGCAATAGGCAGCAAAGGCTGTGGAGCTGGACACACTGCGCTTTTTTTTTTTTTTTTTTTTTTTTTTTTTTCCAAATTCACTCCAGTACTAAATGTGTGTTTTCAGGTCAGTGCTGCTGTTGTTGCAAGCATCTTGCATTCCGTAGGAGAGATTTGAGTGGATGGAGATGCCAAAGAGCAGAAGGGAGATGGTGCAGTTAGCTACAGAATGTTTCCAGGAAAACAAAGTCCTAGTCTTGACAGGAAAAGAAGATGCTGCTGTGGGGCCACCACAGTCTTAGCTGTAGATGGAAGGAGTTCTCAGATACTGCTCTTACATAGGCTGATGAGAGGAACTGCCCTGTTGTTTCACACTGTGTTTACACTGGGGTTATTCCTGTGAGTTGTGCTCCTGAGGAGCATTAGTGTCTGTGTACCTTGTTTTTCTCTTCTTCCTGGCAAATGTGAACAGTAACTCTAATGTATTGGAGTGAAACTGAGGAAGAACAGTTATCCTGCAGCACAGTAAGTAGGACCTCATTAACGACAGTGTATTCGTCAAGGTACTTTGGGAGTAAATAGCGAGGCCAGGGCATTGCAGGAGAAAATCCTTAGATTTCTGTTCAAAATGTGCTGTTCAAAATGTGCTGTGGTCCTCATAGTTGAGCTGAGAAGGACCAGGAAGGACTGTGGAAAAGAGACAGAGCTGTGTCTATACATTGCAGAATGTATAGACCATGCTATCCAGTAACTTGCAATACTTCTACCTGATTTTTAGGGTTGTCTGGGGTGGAGGTAGGAGGATGTCTGCAGTTTCCTTACTGCAGGAGTCTGACTATTTCATGTGAAGATGAGATGCAATTTTAAACAAAATTTTAAATCTTCATCTGTCTGCCTGCTATTCTGAAAATTGAAGTATGTCAGCCTAAAAAGATATTAGAAAATACATCCCTAAAAGGACATGTCCTATAGTCAGAGTCAGGTTAGAAATTATTTTTCCATCTTGTGCTGTTTTTCAGTTTCAGTTTTTTTTCTCAATCTATATGAGAATGAATCCAAGATCTTTCAAAATATTACAGAATGTGAGAGAAAAAAATTGGACAGTTCTTCAAGTCCATTACCTGATTGAGCGGAACAGAGATTTAAACGTTGGCCTGAAATGATTGCCTTTAACTGCTAGGCTCTCTGGGACAAAGAAAGATGTTTTCTTATACTAGAAATTCTAGCCTCCTTGAAACTGGATTATGTATTACTGAAGAAAGTGTATGTTTCAATGAGTTGATGCCTTCTGGTTGTGAGTGGGAGTGAGACAGTGGGGAAATCCTTGCAAAAATTCTGGTTATAACACAAGAGTTAGGAAATGAAGAGGAAAACACTCAAACAAGTGAAACTAAATTTGGAAGTGTTTTTTATATTTGGATGGTCTCTGGTTGTCAAAAGCTAAATCTCATGCCATGGGGAGGACAACAAGGATCTGTAGGAAGGATACTGTAGTCATTGTTTCCCATTTGTGTTAAACATTTGGCCTTGTACAAAAGCCAAATGCAGAGACAGTATCTATAAAGTGAAAGGGTGAGAGTTCTGAGTTCAAACTCAAGACAAAGGCAGTTTCCGTTCTGCTTTTGTCTGGGAACAGAGGCATTTTGTGCTGCTGCCAAATACTGTGAGAACGAAATGGAAGAATGTGGACCTCAGTTGCGTGACTCACTTTTCCATAGCTCACTTACTGCTTGCTTCCTTCATCACTAGTAACTCTGAAGACAGGAGAAGATGTTATACTGGTATAAACCATGGTTCTCATAGTCCTATGGTTTGTTTATATACATGTGTGTGTGGTGTGGAGCTGGATGGAATCAGCTCTGAATACTTTCTGTGAAGTTGTCCAGATACCACAGTGAAAGCTCCTCTAGATTCATAAAAAATCTTTTAGAGGTATCCAGAATTGCCTGACAAGAGAAGCTGTGTCCTAGGAAATCATTCTTTTATTAGTAGGAGGAGAGCCTTAGGGAATGAAAATGAATTGATAATGTTCTTGATCCAGGTCATCTTCAAATCAATGTGGTAACCAGGTGTCATGAGATATGAAGTTCAGGCATTATAATGACAAGTGCTGTGAACAGTCACTGTCATACTAGAAAAGTGCCACAGAAGTCCCTTTTACTAGAGACTACTAATGAAAGAGATGGAGAACTTACCCTCCTGGTCTGCCATGCAGCTATGTTTTAGCACAGGTTTAAAAAGGAATAGCCATCATGTTTTACTGAAAACAAACTGTTTGGCTTATTCATTTCTGAGTTAGATGGTTTGCTGTTTATTTAAGGGCATGGAGAGCAATCATTTCCATTTATTTCTCTACCTTCTCATAAGTATCATGTCCTGTTTTACAAAAGTGGCAGTAGATGCCATTGCTGATGTCTGCAGTGGATTACCTTAGCATAATGTAGGCTGATGTTAGATGCACTATAGCTTTGTGATTCAGAGTTGATCTGCATGGACCTTTCTGATAACTTGTGGTATGCGTTTGTGTTCCAAGCTGCCAAGAGAGGGGATGAGAGAGACACTGAAGCTTTGCAAAAAGAGTTGAGACTATCTTTGTCTTGCAAACTCAGCTTCACAAAGTTGAAGCTACAAATCAGCATTAGAAATACTTCTACTGCAACACTGCTGTGGTGTGAATCAAGTCCATATGTTATGTTTACTCAAACTTTAACTTGGGATTCTAACAGAAGCATCCTTGCCTGCAGCCCTTTTTCTAAATGGTCCCCTCACAAGTATCTATTCTCAAAGTTTCCAAGGATCAGTCTTCAGATATTCTAGCCTTTTCCCTCTCCCCAGTTCTTGTCTTCCTATTTCTTTGACTCAGATTTTGAAAATGAACATAATGCCTTTTTTCTGTTGTTTTCTCCTTAGGTTCGAAAGTGTTAGTGACTTTACCTCAGAGCTAGAAGACAGTGATGATCCAACAGCTTATGTCACCAATCTGACCTACTACCACCTGGTCCCATTTGAAACTGATATTCTGGACTGAGGCTTCTTGGGAACCCCCTCCACTAGCATCCAGCTAACCTCTTTGTCCATAGGCCCTGCTGTCTCCAGTGTTGCAGCTCTGTGAATAAGGTTGCACAGGCAAGACCAACAGTGGAGAAGTTGCATCAAGGATGCCACAAAGGCGGTTTTGTGGTCTGGCTTTCACTGTGTTTTAAGGAGACATCATATAAGGAGGTAACTGCTTCACTGCTGACAACAAACTCCCTTTCCTTGAAAGCAAGGCAGCAGTGGCCTCTGGGGCTCAAGAAAATCTATAAAATGTCCATGGCAACTGCCACTCAGAAACAGCTGTCAAAACTTGTACTGTAGTTTGCTGTTGGCCATGCTTCTTGACTTGCAGTGCAAGTTGAGGCTTCATCTTTTAGGACGCCACCAGAAACTTCCCAGGATGTAGTGACCACACTTTTTATGCTGTGTAAGTGAGAAGATGGAACAAAACAGCTGAATTTTGTCAGTTCCCTCTGCAATTTCTTAACACAGGTCTGGCAGGTCACTTTTTGCTCAGCTACCAGATGACTGGTGCCTTACATGAGATGTCAGAAATACCATTGAGTGCCTCCAGGAAACGGAACACATGAACTGACTGCTTTACTTCTTTTAGTCATGGGCTCTTGTATAATCACTGGAGAGATGACCACCTTTTCCTGAAATAGTAAAGCAGACAGCAGCTGGCATTGCAATGGACTGTGCATAATATTTGGGTACCCAAATGATTTCAGAGTTCTGGAGAAGCTGATGGGAAAGCTGAACTGCCCTACTAAGAACAGTGCAGGCTATAACAGGCACTTGGATATGAATTTTGTCATGTGGATAAGAAAATGGGAAAGATGCTTACAGTTGTTTACATCAGAGAGAGAATTCCCTGTGTGTATTCCTCCCCAGAGGATGGGGAGGAAGCCAATGAGATTTATAATGTGTTTGGACTGAAAATGAATGATAAGCTACAGTGTGTCTACAATGGTAGGAAAAACACTCTCTGCCTTGCTAACCTGGCTCAAGGCGTGTGTCTAGCTTTCTGAGAAATGCCTGTCAGGCTGGATGCGTGCTTCATGGTCATGTAATTCCATTGATTTCAGTGGAGTTAGGCCAGCAGGAGCAAGAGCGGGATTGGACCCTGCAGTCTCTTTACTACTGAGTAGTGCAACATTAACATCTCTTCTGGGGGGGTCTCTTGCTGAGTGCTCTGAACTCCCAGCTCAGATTGCAAGTGCTCAGCACTCAACATCATGACCTTTCATTGAGCTTTTTGTGATCTAATTGCAAAAATGAATTTGAAAGGATTGAAATGGGAAGGGATTTTGGACTTATTTCTTTGTACACGGGCTTTGCTTGGGCCTGAAGCAGTTGGTACAGTTCCCTTCCTTCTGCAGACTTTCATTCCTATCTGTAGAATAACAAACAGGATTTGCTAATGTAAATAATAAATTATTGAGAATCCTAATTCTTTTACACAGTATGTTTTTAAAATATATTTTAATGAAATAAAATATTACTCACCTTCAGTATATTCTCTGCAGCTTGAAACAGTGACTTCTATTTATTTTTCTTTGAGGACCCTTCCCCAACCATGCCATATCCTCTTTCTTTCTTCAGTAGTTTTGGAAACATATTTGAGTTTTCGCAGTTCTTTCTGGGCTCTGTGTGCTGCCCATACTACAGATATGGTGTATACTTGTGTGAAACCTCTTGGCATGACTGCTGATCTTGTGTCTAGGTCTATATGGTTTAATACCACTAAGTTTCATAGAGGAATCCTTAATTTTCACAACTGTGAGTGAAATTAAACCTGGCACTTAGGCTTTTGGAGAATAAAGCATATTCTTAATATATTAAACTTGCAGAATAGAATGGGAAATGTCCTTGTTACTCACGCAGAGACTTTCTGAGCAGCCTCTTGAATTGGAGCTGTATGGGGTTTTGTTTGTTTTTTTTAATCGCATCAGTTTTAACTCTTAACTGTCTGTGCTTTCATTGAACTGTGGTGGGGTAGAAACAGTATCTAGTAAACAAATGTGTTGGACTGGGAATTGGAATATTTGATCTCAATTCCTGGCTGTTGTCAGCCTACCATGCTGCTTTGGGGTAACTCTAGTTCATCTTCCCATGCCTGAGCTTTTCTTTGAGTAGTGTTTACAAGAGCACCTCAGTCTCTTTGGCTTTTCATGCAATATCATCCCCTAGTTCGTTTGAATGTTCCTGTGAGTTTTTAAACCCCCTGATAGCTACTTGTTTTTTCATTTAAAGCACTTCCAAATCTATTGTTTAAAAAAATAAATAGAGAAGTGTTGCTGATTTTTAAAATGCACAACCACATTCCTCATATGTGCACTAGCTAAGCTGCATGCACAGTGAAGCCTTCAGGGAAGGAGGAGTCTAATGCAACAGAACTAATCTACAAACAGAAGCTGCACCAGTCTCATCTGGGTTTTTAAAGAGCCATTTTTATCAAATATGTTCCAGAGGTGATGTCATGTGATCTATTTCACTTAGCTGAAATCCATTTATCTGATAAGTCAAAGGAATGCAAATGACCATGTATATTACTTTGTGCATAGAACCAATTAGAAAAAAAACCCCTTATTTGGTTAAATCACTGCAACTTTCTCGTGTGGACCAGGTCTCTACAACTGGAAGAGGTTCAAAGTATGATTTTTGCATATTGTCAATTTATATGTTCAGAACGGATCAGTGATGAAGTAGGACCAAGCTTGTCTTTCAGGAAAAAAAAAGGAAACTTGCCCTTACAATCCAAGATGCAGATTATGTATGCAAGAGGTTTTGTTAAAGGATGACTGAGATATTCCTCAAGTCAAGCACTAGAAAGTTATGAAATTGAATGTTAGTTTCCCATGGAGCTTTCTTGTTTGTGTGCATTATGATAGAGTTTTTTAGAGTTTTTTTCATTTCTGTAGGATTCTGTTTCTACAGCAGGATTGGTCCAGTTTCTCTGTAGTTCTCCCTTATAGGAGAGTCTCCTCCTCTCAGAAACAGCAGAATCGTTTAACTAACATTTTTTCAAAACCAGCAGGTCAGCTGGATGGTGATCTTCAGCTGAAATGTAACCATCTCTAGTTACACACTAGTGATGTCCTCCAGTGTCAGAAGAGAATGTTTTGCCATGAAGGTAGAAAAAGGCCTATGTGTAAAGCTTATGGTTATAAGTGTAGTTGGTTAAGCCAGTGCCAAAGAGCAAAGATATCCTTCAATAAATACAGTGTGATCAAGAGCTAACAGTAGAAATGTGAAGAAAAACAGAAAGTATGCACAATTACAAATGCATGTGAGTTGTGAATAATGTGCTAAGATGTAACCTTATTACTGTGTTAAAGGTAAATAGCCCTAAGCTTATGTGTTAGCCATGAGAGAGTTCTCCTGCTATGCTGGGAGAATATTTTGTGAGCAGAGAGTCAGTATTAACAGCTCTCATTCTGCTGAGAAAAGAACTCCGACTGAAATTTTTTTCTTCTTGTCATACCCTTATTTGGGGTTACTGTCTCTTGTCTACTTTGGGCCAGTGATTCTTTGGCTGTTTTATCATATTCTGAATTACTCTGGATGGGCACATGGTCCAACCCACAATTGTGGGGGGCACAAGACCACTGTGAAGCAGGAACCTGCCTTCTCCTGTGTTGCCCCAGGCCTTCAAACAGTGCTTGGGCTGCTCCCATTGGCTTTCCAGTTATGTGTCCCTAAGTGCAGGGAGGCTTGGGCCTGTGGTATCTGCCTCAGTAAGTGTTCAGAAGCAAATTAATGATGGCTAAGAGGAACCCAAGTGTTCAGTCTGTGGGTCAAAGATGCTTCTTCTTTTGGAGTGACTCTCATGCGGTCACAAAGAATCGTTGCAAAATCTTGTTTGAAGGGTCTTTTGAGGGGGAGGGAGGAAAGAGGTCTTGTTTTTCACTGGAGGGGGAGGGGTGGGAAGTTGTTCACTTTTTTTTTTCTTTCCTTCCACAGACCTCTTTTGGGGAATTTTTAAGTCGTTTGATTTGCTGTCACAGTAAGAATGCCTCACAGAACAAAATTTATTTCTCAAAGCAGAAGGGACTATCTTAAAACAAAATCTCCATTCTTAGCTTTCTCCATTTCTTTCACATTGGAGACTGCAAGCCATGCTGGCTCAGCATCAAGCTGCCCAAAACTTTCCTATCTTCTTGCAGCTGCTTCTCCATCAGGAGGGTTAAAAGAAGTCTTGTGAAGTGGATTCATCCAGAATATCTCTGCTTTGGGGATTTGCCTTAATTTTTATCCCTGGCTGATTGTAACTGTACTGCTGGAACTCCTTTGTGGAGCCCATCTGCATGAATTACATTACTCCTGCTTGAAATCAGAGCAGGTTGTGTCAGTGTAAATTGCAGCTGTCTGAATGCACCAAACTCCTAGGTTGCTTTTTTTTCTCCAGTTAGGATAAAAATTAATCCCCAGGGTAGAGGAAATCCTGAAGCATAGGCAGCCTTTTCCTTCCCTTGTTTTCACTGTAGCTGGTGGGGGAGTGGTAATTCCCATTGACCGTTCCTCCCAAAAAAAGAATAAGATGTAGTTTCTTTTGTCCTACTGTAGCAATGGTGGTGAGTTGTTAATGTTCACTTATTTTTTTATGCCAATTTATGACTGAATATTAAAAAAAAAAACACCTTGGTCTCCTGAGGGAGACACGGGCAATAAACACACGGGCAAAAGGAACCAGTGAAGTATAATCCTAGTATTGTGCAGTAACTTTCACAATAAGTGGAGTGAAACTTCACAACAAACATGCTAAATGTGTAGGACTTCCACTCCACTCACTGGAACTGTAGTTCCAGTTATGGCTGCTTTGTGAGTGGGCTTCTCCTCTGTCATGGTGCCCTGAAAGTAGGAAAAGGAATGCAGAGCCTGAGTTCATGCCAGGTTTGGTGCCTGAAGTAAGACCTCATGTTGAGATCTGTTTTAAAAGGCTAATTGCAACTGCTGGGAAAAAAATTTATAAATCAATCTGTAGAAACATTACTTGCGGTGTTTGCTTGAGTGCTTAACGTACGCTATGGGAACTGTTTTCCTCTCTGATTATTTGAACATGTTGGGTTTTCTTCCTTTCCTTTCTGCATTTCCTTTTCAAGTTTCTCAAACTGAATGACAGGAGCAGTGAGGAATTAGGGGCTCCTGGTGGGGCAGGGCTGGGCCTCACTGCCAGGGCTTGACAGGGAGGCCCTGTGAGGGAGCAGGGCACCAGAGGCAGCTGTTGATGCCTACCAAGAGCAAACTTTGTCCAAGAGCGAAAACTGTGGCACTTGTGCAGATGGAGAGATATTGATGCCTATTGGTAGGACTGGGTATTGATAGATGTCATTCCCTAGCAACACGTCTGGTAATGGACACTTGCCAAGGCCTCTTGATATTGTGAACGGTCAACTTTGGTCATCAGGGCATACTGAGAGCAGAATCAGTGTGAAAATGCAGGCTATAGATGCCAGTTGAGATGGAGAGTTATCAATGGTCCAAGCAGAAAAACTATGGATGGCTGTGGAGATGGAGACATCTCTCCATCTGTGGAGAAGTATCTGTGCTTATTGATAAGGATCAATGTCAATGCCTATTGATAAGGATAGGCATTCCTAGGGATGGATATTGAGAGGTGTTGATGTCGATAGTCGTTGACGCCTACTGAGCGCAAAGTCGGTCTAAGAGCAAGAGCTATATATGGCTTTGGAGCTCGAGAGGTATTGATGCGTTTTGACAGGGCTAGATATCTGTAGATGTTGTTTCCTTGCTACACGTCTGGTAATCGATACTCAGCAAGGCCTCTTGATATGGTGAATCGTCAATTTTGATAGTTGTCAGTGCATCTTGAGAGCAGAATTGTTGCATGAATGAAGGCTGCAGATGCCAGTGGAGATGGAGAGTTATCGATGGTCCAATGGGAAAAGCTATAGATGGATATGGAGATTGAGAAGTATCCCTTTCTATTGATAGAGATGGATGTCAAGAGGTATTGATGTCAATAGTTGTTGATGCTTACCAAGAGCAAAGTCGTCTGAGAACGAAAGCTAGAGTTGCATATGCAGATCAAGAGGTATTGATGCTTATTGATAGTGCTGGGAATCTATTCATGTTATTCCCTAGTGATATGCCTGGTAATTGATACTTGGGGGGCGGGGGGCACCTCCTGATGTGGTGAATGGTCAACTGGGCTATATGCTCCATCCCACCTAACCCTAACCCAGGCTGTGATCTCAGGCGGGGCCTCAACTGGAGCCCTCCAGCCCCCTTCCTGGCTGAAATGAAAAAGTTGTGCTGGGACCAATATTGGTGCAGCCCCACATTTCCTTTGGCATGCCCTTTGCAGCCCCACTCCATGTGGGGCTCTATGTTTTCTCTCTCTCCAGCCCCAACCCTAACCTGGACCATGATCTCAGGTGAGACCTCAACCTGAGCCCTCCAGCCCTCTCTCTGGTTGATACGAAAAGGTTGTCCTGAGAGATTGTGCATGAATGTGTTCCCACAAGGCTGGATTCGTAGACATTTAGGGTATGACTGTTAAATTAGACAATGCCCAGAAGGACTCCTGAACTTGGTTGACCATATCAGCAAACTTAGGATGGTTCCTGGTCCAGTTTTCATACATATCAGCTAGCATGCTCTCAATACCTACAGACATTTCAGGAGTTAGAACTGCCCACTCTCAATAACTACTTTGGGTGCACCCACCCTTTTTTGGAAGCTTAGAGAATTCATTATTGTAGACCCAGATAGATTTTGCTGCTTGACCTCAATGATCACAAATGTTCCTGGGCCCATTTAATTTCTGAGAATAGATACAACCTTGATGATTGCCGTAAGTTAGACACTAAGAGTGAAGTACAAATACCTAGAAACAGTCATCTAGTGCCATTTGGTAAACCCTCAAGTGTCCCTCTTGGCCTCCTGTTGCTGCTCCAAAAGGATGGAAGGATATTACCCTCCTGTAGATTCTGTGACGTATCTGCCAGCCCCACACAAATGTTTCAGATGCACTAGGGCATCTCAGATAGCATTAGATACTTAGTACTCAATCTAGCTGACTAGACATAAGGGTGGTATTCACTTTCAGATTAAGATACCTACATAGGGGAATGCCATTACATTAGTTCCCATTGCAGCCAATTGAAATTGAGTCAGTTTACTCAAAGGAGTCTAGAAAGCTATTTGGCTAAAAAAAATTGTGGGTGTCTATTTTAAGGTAAGATGTCCATGTTGACCATAATCGCTAGTGATTATAATGGGATCTCAGACACTCAGCTCACATGTCACCTACAATGCAGACACCTACTTTTGAGTGACTGAATCCAGAGATGAATCCTTTCCTAAATGGCTGATATAGCAGCTTCTTGGTTCACTTTACAATGCACTACTAATCAAAGGCCAAACAAGTAGTGGAAGAAGTAGATTGTCTAGCAGGAAAACACCACCAGAACTCCACAAAGAGGAAAAGCTGACTTTCCTGCACTCTCCAAGCCCTTCCAACTTATCCTATGGTTCTTTCCTCCCTGTGAGAAGATCTCAGCGTTGAGTTGTCAAACTGTGATTGAAACGATTTAGTACTGTTACACAGCAACACTCTTAGGATGAATGATACCAAAGATAGTCAAGAAGACAGAGCTGCCTCTTCTCCTAGGACATAGGTAAGTGGGCATCTTGCAAGCAACCCTGGGAAGCTCTGTTGGTTGCCTCTGATCAGAGGGAGTTGGGGCCCTTGTTCCAGCTGACCCTTGATTAGGGAGCGTCAAGCACCCTGTTAGCCAGTGCTAGGGAGAGGCCTATATAAGAGCCAGGCCTAGAGTATAGCTCCCAGAGGCAGCCAACAGATTCAGGAGTTGGTGCAGAAGGGTTCCTTGTCTCCTTAGAGTAGGATACGCTTCCTCTGCTATGGCTGTGACACACCACAGAGTGCATTTTCCAGTAGCTGTAGGACTTGCTGTGTCAGAGGCTTCCACCCAGACAGACCTTCTGATGGAGCATGCAGCTCTGCAAGTCTCAAGCTGCAGGGAGTGCCTGGGACCTTTCCTTGAGGCTGGGGCTGACAATCAGCTTTTCCGTGTAAGATGTACTGTTTTTGGTGAGTTGTGCCACGAGATCAAGGAGTTAGGGGAGGAAGTCAGCAGGTTGCGTAGCATCCAAGAGGATGAGTTAGAGATGGATAGGATATTGTCAGAGACCCTACAGCTTCAAGAGTCTCAACCCCCAACTGCAGCAGAGACACAGTCAGGGTCTGTGCCTTGTGGGACAGTAAGTGCCAACTCTGAAGAAGGTGAAGGCTGGAAACTTCACTTCTTGTATGAGGAGGAAGGCTCCTGCTCCTCCTGAAGGCTTGCAGCTGATGAACAGGTTCACTACCCTTCAAGCTGAGGAGGAGCTGGGCATGGTTTCATGTGGAGCATCTGGGCTGACAGATCCTGCGCCACACAAGAGCACCCAGAGGAAGCAGTAAGTGATTGTAGTGGGCGACTTCCTGCTGCTGGGGACAGAGGCACCCTTCTCCTGACCTGAGCTCCTGTCTAGAGAGACTTGCTGCTTGCTGGGGGCTTGGATCCAAGATGTCATAGAGAGACTGCCAAAGCTCACTCACACCCCTGACTACTACCTCTTGCTGCTCTTCCATGTAGGCACCAATGATACTGCCAAGGGGAACTTGGAATATATCAAATGTGACTACGGAGCTCTGGAGGTAGTGGTCAGGGCATGGGGGTCCAGGTGGTTTTCTTCTCGATCCTGCCAGTGAGGGAGAAGGATGGGAGGAGGAGTAGACAGATTCTGTGAGTTAACTACTGGCTGCACAGCTGGTGTTGGCAACAGGGTTTTGGTTTCTGTGACCTGTTTGAAGATCGATATCTGCTTGGGAGAGATGGGATCCACCTCACTAAATGGGGCACACATATCTTTGCCAAGAGGCTGGCCAACCTGGTAAGGAGGGTTTTAAACCAGGAAAGATGGGAGAAGGGAAGAGTTATAGAGACCATGGCGTCAACAAAACAGGGCTCAACTGGGGATACCTCAAGCATTTGCATGCAGGTAAGGAAATGCCTACAAGACAAGACTATGGAGAAGCCTCTTGCACCCCTTCTGGGAAAACAGCACATTTGGATGCCTCTCTGAAATGCCTGTACAGAAATGCACCCAGCATGGGGAAGAAACAGGAAGAGTTAGACGTCTGTGCGCGGTTGCAGGGCTATGATTTTGCTGGTATTATTGTGACGTGGTGGGATAGCTTGCATGACAGGAATGTTGCAACAGATGGCTACAGGCTCTTTAGGAAGGACAGGCTAGGAAGGTGAGGAGGGGGAGTTGCCTTTTATGTGAGAAAGCAGCTGAAATGTATGGAGGTCTGCCTAGGGGCAGATGATGGGCTGGCTGAGAGCTCGTTAGTAAGGCTTAAGGGGCAGAATAGCATGGTGACACTGTGGGCATTTGCCATCTGATCAGGAAGAAGTAGATGAGGCATTCTACAGACAGCTGGAAGTAGCCTCATGGTCACAGGCCCTAGTTCTCATTGGGAACTTTAACCACCCTGATGTCTGCTGGAAAGGCAACACAGCTAGGCACAAACAATCCAGGAGGTTCTTGGAAAGGATTGATGATGACTGTGACACAGGAGATAGAGGACTTTATGACACAGGAGATAGAGAAGCCAACAAGGAGAGGTGTGCTGCTGGACCTTGTACTAACAAACAAGGAAGGGCTGTCTGGAGACGTGAAGGTTGGGGGCAGCCTTGGCTGCAGTGAGCATGAGATGGTGGAGTTCAGGATCCTGTGAGGAGGAAGCAGGGCAAAAAGTAGAATCACAACCCTGGACTTCAGGAGAGCAAACGCTGGCCTCTTCAGGGACCTTCTTGGAAGAATCCCATGGGATAGGGTCCTAGAAGGAAGAGGAGTGCAAGAAAGCTTGTTGAAGGCTCAGAGACAAAAGTTGTCATGGGAGCACCCTTGGTGGAGCAGTACATGTCCTTTGGCATGCCCTTTGCACCCCCACTCCACGGGGGGGCTCTACACTTTATCACTCTCCAAACCCTAACCCTAACCCTAACCCTAACTTGAACCCTCAGCAGGGGTGGGACCTGCACCTCAACCTACCAACCCCAGTGAAGGCCCAGACACAAATGTTGCCATGGGAGCACACTTGGTGGAGCAGTACATGTCCTTTGGCATGCCCTTTGCAGCCCCACTCCACAGGGGGCTCTATGCTTCATCACTCTCCAAACCCTAACCCTAACCCTAACCGTAACCCTTAGCAGAAGCGGGACCTGCACCTCAACCTACCAGCCCCGGTGAGGACCCAGACACAAAAGTTGCCGTGGGAGCACACTTGGTGTAGCGGTACATGTCCTTTCGCATGCCCTTTGCAGCCTCCTCCACGGGGGGCTCTATGCTTCATCACTCTCCTAACCCTAACCCTAACCTTAACCCTAACCCTAAAACTCATCAGGTGCAGGACCTGCACCTCAACCTACCAAACCTGGTGAGGGCCCAGACACAGAAGCTGCCGTGGGAGCACACTTGGTGGAGCGGTACATGTCCTTTGCCATGCCCCTTGCAGCCATACTCCTTGGGGGGGCTTGACGCTTTTTCACTCTCCAAACACTAACCCTAACCCTAACCCTAACCCTAACCCTCAGCAGGGGCAGGACTTGCACCTCAACCTACCAACCCCAGTCAAGGCGCAGAGGCAGGAGTTGCCATGGGAACACACTTGGTGTAGCAGTACATATCCTTTGGCATGCCCTTTGCAGCCCCACTGCAAGGGGGCGCTACACTTTATCACTTTCCAAACCCTAATCCTAACCCTAACCCTAACCTTAAAACTCAGCAGGGGCACGACCTGCTCCTCAACCTACCAACCCCGGTGAGGGCCCAGAGACAAAGCTTGCCATGGTAGCACCCTTGGTGTAGCGGTACATATCCTTTGGCATGCCCTTTGCAGCCCTACTCCATGGGGAGGGCTCTACGCTTCATCACTCTCCAAACCCTAACCCTAACCTTAACCCTAATCCTCAGCAGGGGCAGGACCTGCACCTCAACCTACCAACCCCAGTGAAGGCCCAGACACAAAATTTGCCATGGGAGCACACTTGGTGGAGCCGTACATGTCCTTTGGCATGCCCTTTGCAGCCCCACTCCACAGGGGGCTCTACGTTTCATCACTCTCCGAAACGTAACCTTAACCCTAATGTTAACCCTAACTACAGGCATGAGATGGACCCGAACCTACGAGCCCCGGTTCTGGAAGGAATATAGAGTAGGTAGCGATGGGGCTAGGAAGGCCGCAGCCCATTTGATGTTGAATGTGGTGAGGAATGTCAAGGACAGAAAGACAGTCTTCTTTAAATACATTAGTAACAAAAGAAAGGCTAGGAAAAATGTGGGCCCACTGCTGAATGGGGCAGAGGCTCTGATGGCAAAGAATACAGTGAAGGAGAGATACTGAATGCCTTCTTTCCTTCAGTCTTTACCAGTAAGACTGGCCCTGAGGAATCCCAGATCCTGGAGATCTGGGTGAATGTCTGGAGAAAGGAAGACTTTTCCTTGATGGAGGAGGATTGGATTAGAGATTTTTTAGGCAAACTGGACATCCGCAAGTCCATGAGCCCTGATGTGATACACCCATGAGTGTTGAGGGAGCTGGCTGATGTCACTGCAAGGCCACTCTCAATCATCTTTGAAGGGTCATGGAGAGCAGGAGAGGTGCCTGAGGACTGGAAGAAAGCACATGTCACTCCAGTCTTCAAAAAGGGCAAGAAGGAGGACCCAGGCAACTACAGACCAGTCAGCCTCACCTCCATCCCTGGAAAGGTCATGAAGCAGCTCATCCTGGACACCATTTCCAAGCATGTGAAGAATAAGAGGGTGATCAACAACAGTCAGCATGGATTCACAAAGAGGAAATCATGCTTAACCAACCTGATAGCCTTCTCAGATGGGATGACTGGCTAGGTAGATGAGGGGACAGCAGTGGATGTGGCCTACCTGCACTTCAGTAAGGCTTCTGACACTGTCTCCCATAATATCCTTATAGGCAAGCTGATGAACTATGGGCTAGAGAAGCAGACAGTGAGGTGGACTGAAAGTTGGCTGAACAGCAGAGCTCAGAGGGTTGTGATCAGTGGCAAAAAGTCTAGTTGGAGGCCAGTGGTGTCCCCCAGGGGTCAGTACTGGGTCCAGTGTCATTCAATTTATTTATCAATGACCGGGATGAAGGGACAGAGTGCACCCTCAGCAAGTTTGCTGATGATACAAGACTGGAAGGAGTGGCCAATAGACCAGAGGGCTGTGCTGCCATTCAGAGGGACCTCAACAGACTCGAGAGATGGACAATGTGAGGACAAATGCTATAGATGCCAATTGAAATGAAAAGTTATTGATGGTCTGAGTGGAAAAGCTAGAGATGGCTGTGGAGATCGAGAGCTATTGATGCCTACCGATAGAGATCTATATCAAGAGGTATTGATACCAACAATATCAATCCCTATCGATAGGTATGGAAATCAAAAGTCATCATTAGGGGTCGATATTGAGGGGTATTGATGTTGATAGTGGTCGATGCCTACCAAGATCAAACTTGGTCCAAGACCAAGAGTTATAGATGCCTGTGGAGACCAAGAGGTATTGATAGTTATCCCTATATTGATAGGGATCGATATTGAATGGTATCGGTACTGATCAATTTTGTTCCTTATAGATAGGTATGGAAATCAATATGCACAGATAGGGATTGATTTCAAGAGGTATTGATGTTGACAGTTGTCAATGCCTATTGAGAGGAAATTCGGTCCTGGTGAGAAAGCTATAGTTGGCTGTGGAGATTGAAAGGTACCCTATTAATAGGTATGGAGATTGATAGGGATGGATATCGAGAGGTATTGAGGTCAATAGTTGTTGATGTCTACTGAGAGCCAACTTGGTCTGAGAGCAAAATCTTGGGCACCTGTGGAGTTTTGAGAGGTATTAATGTGTATCGATAGGGCTGGATATCTATAGATGTTGTTCTCTGGTGATACATCTGGTAATTGATACTCAGTGTGGCCTCTCAGTATTGTGAACTGCCAAGTTTGATAGTCATCGGTGCATCCCAAGAGCAGAATCAGTGCAAGAACGAAAGCTGCAGATGCCAGTGGAGATCAAGAGTTATCGATGGTCAGAGAGGAAAAGCTACAGATGGCTTCTGAGATCGAGAGGTATCAACGTCTATCAATAGAGCCAGGGTGGGGACCGGGGGTCCTGTGGCTGGTCAGGGCTGGAGCCTGCCACTGCTGCAGCGTCGTGGGACAGGGACTGATGGCCAGGGACAGCTGAAAGAAGGGCTTGGGCTGGGCAATGTGGGGGTGCCTCTGGGGCCCCAATACTGAAGGCTCATTTTCTTTGGGTTTTAGAAGTATACTGATTTTTTCCATTTCAGCAAACAATTAAGCAGTACCCTGATGTTCTGGGCACATGAAATAAGGTGCAGAATTCAATTGTTGCTGTATTATTGTATTCCACAAACCAATCTTTCATCATTTGAAAAAATGCAGCTGAATAGAATTTTAGTTCTTAGATTTGTAAACAAGAGCTTTCCTCTATGAACACAATGTAGCTGATAAAATTCTCTGCCTAGATCTGCATAACCCTGTGAAAATATCTCCAGGGATGCATAGTGTTGCCATTCATCTCAGTGGTGTATTTCTTCAGAAACCTAACAATAAAAATGTAATTTTCAGCAGTATTCATTAGTTAGCTCCTGATTATTCTGACAGAAAGGAGTGACATAATGGTTCTATCCCCAAAACTCTCTCCTTAATTCAAAGTCATTTCCTGTGCATGCTGGGTTGTTAAAAAGTCAGTCTTTCTTTTCTCTGCAACTTCTGCTTTTTCCTTTGGCATGCTGTGTGGGAATAGTCTTTACCAGCTCTTGCTATTAGTTGCATGAGCAGAATAAAACTGAAGTATGCTAGTATCCCCTGAAGGAACAGGAAGTATGTGCCTCCTGGGAGGAACAGCAATGACAAAATCATTCTTTTTTATTTTTTTAGTAATGAAATGTGCTAGCATTTTAATATTGCCAAACCTTAAGAGAATTTTGTCAGATCTTAAGAATACAGGGGAACAGAAAAGATATCAGATTTCACTACATCTTGTCCACTAATCTTTTTGTTATAATTTGTTGTTATAGAGAATGTTAAAAAGCTCAGCCTTGGATTCCAAGGCTATTCTTTTTAGCAGCAATAGTTTGTAGCTCAGGACCAAACTTTTTAAGAAACTCATTATAATTAACATTGTCAGTAAAACATACAATGGGGGATTTAGGTAAGGGAAAAATTACCAAGGTAATATTATACTTAATATTTTTAGATTTAATAACAATTTACATTCGCCTAAAAGCATATATGGACCATATGTTGTTCATAGCAACAGTGAAGATGTGGAAATTGCTTGGGTGCATTTGCATTGTAATTGTATGAATTCAGACTTCCTTGGGGTCTCCTAGGCCCCATAATGTCTGTGCTTCTTGCAATCAAGGCATATAACCCTGCAACGCTCTGACGAGACAGAGAATAGCTAAAACTCCCCTATCACAGATGGGAAGATGGATCACTAAGAGATGGCTACAACAGGATTTTGCAGTGCTTTGTTTTTGTCCTGTTGCTAGCAGACAGATGCCTCGTGCCATAGGTGATCCTACAGAGGTTGAGGTTGTTGTTCTTCAATTGAAAGGCTGCGACTGAAGGAACCTGCTCAGGTAAGAATTTAGAGAAAAGCTCCTTATTGTCTAAAGATGCCCTTCCAAACTTTGCATAGTAGTTAAATTCAGTTTCTGCTGTCTGTTGGGGTTATCTACATCACCAAACTGAAGAGCTGGTTGGTTCCAGATCAGCTCTCAGCTGCACAAGGGCCTGTTATTACCAGAAAAGACTGGATTACACACATGCACACACACCCCAGGCTTTGGAGATGCCTTCAACACCCATCTTCTAATACCTAAATACCTTTAAACAATCTTCAGGGACTTATTGCTGGAAATAACAGCTGATATACTGGCAAGAAGAAAACCCCAATGTGAACATTGAATCTTGACTAATAGCATCCAAGCAACAGCTGTGTTTGTGTGTGTGTTTTCAAATGAACCTCAACAAACAGAGTATTCTTCTCTAAACCCTTTTATAGTGTATGTTGAAGTTCTATGTAAGACTTTTCATGTCCTTATGTGGCTATTTCTGACACAACCTGGTGAAAAATCAATACTTGGCCACAGTTATAGCATGTATGTTTATAAGGTCTGTGAGACACTGAACCTCTCTTCTGGCTCCTGGCATCTTACAGGACAGTCAGCATCCATCAGATGTCAGCATCTTAGAGGAGGCTCTCAGCTCCTTAGAGGCATTTGTCCTTTTTACAAAGCTCTGTGTCATAACCTCCAGCATTCTGAGGGGGCTCCAAATAGTTTTAGTAATTTACATTAGTGAATTTGCTTAGTTTAGCCACATAGCTTAGTTTGGAAACCATCTGCAAGTAATCATGACCTCCCATTTAGTGTTTTGCTGTATCACCTTATGCCAGGCATGCTGGAGGTGGAAATAATTGCATGTATCAGGAGCCAACTTTGCTATATAAAATGAAAAAAAAAAAACCCACTATCACCAGCAGCAGCAAAACAACCATCGTCTATTATTTTTCTCTTGGCACTATTAAAATTAAATTGAACAGAATCCATGACTTCTGAATGAATATATGCTCTTTTCAAAATACAAATTTCCCGAACTTTGTGTCAAGTTTCTTTTTGTCTGATGGGAGCTGACTGCAGTGGTCGGGTGCAGGTTGATACCACATTCTGAATTCAGTGTTCTTGAACTGACCTTCAGATATAAAAGAATATGTGAGTGTATGTGGAGGGGGGGAGGAGGATCAGGGATGCATTGGAAGCAGAGTGATGGAGAAATAAGGGAAGGATTGTAGTGCAAACAGAGGATGACTCCAGGGATCATTTCAGACCATAAGCTGTAATAAGTCATCTTTGTTGCAGAGAGTGTGGGCTTGTTTTCTCTTGTGCTGGCAGTGTCTAGGCACTGAATCGCCCTGTTCCTAGCTAGTTACCCTACAAGGAACGGTATGGATCCCTGCTGGTCTTGTTGGAGGGAGAGGGTTTCTGTGTTTGATCAGGAGCGCTTGTATAAGAGAAATGTGTTGAACTTTTCAGAAATAGACCTTTTGTAGCAACAAAATTGATTGTGCTTGTCCTTTTAAAAGCCCTGCGCAGTTAATGTAAAGGATTTAGCTATTTTGGCTTCTGTTTCAATTAGCCACTCGTGTTATTGTTCACTGCATGCTTCATTTCTGTATTTGTAGGACTAAAAATGCATATGGATGTGGGTGGTAAGACCAGGAAGGCACTAATAAGTCTTAATTGCTCTGGCTGGTCCCACATGGTACCCCCACCTCCCTGCCCATTGCCCTGGAGCCCCATTGCCACTCAGCCTTGGTCATCCAGGCCCGACTTGAGCTGTGCCTATCTCCAACCCTGCTCCCTGCTGTGTGGTTTTCCTTCATTGACCTTGGACCTGATTTGTACCTTGTAAAATCTTACTGATTATATGTTCTGTGATTTTCTTGCTATTTTTTGAAGTAGCTGTGGATGCCCTTTTTTCAGCACTGAAGGCCTGGTTCCCAGTTAAAGAAATACCTCTTTTCATGGCAGAGATACCATGAGAGTGATGCTCAGCTAGACAAATTGCTATTGTATACATTATTTTAACCTTTTCAGTTCTGGGAATATCTGGAAGCATGTGATTAAGAGCCTTACTATGGTGGACTCTATGGGAAATGTAAGCTCTTCTAGCTATGGTCCTATAGGTGATCAAAAAAAAATGGGGGGGGGGGGGAGGAGGGTTGTGCTCACAATGACTTTCCCTGCTTTGCTGATTGTGCACAATCTAATCTTTGCAAGAATTTGTCAGTTATATGGAATATGCACTTTTCCATTATATGGGAGCACATCTCAAAGATGTCTAAAGAGGCTGTATGCTTGGGAACACATAATCTGCACTATACAGGAGTTAATAGTAAAGCTAGTCTGGTTTGGAGAGAGTAGCTGGTTGATGGCACAACTGTTAGAAAATACTGATGTGACATTGATACTTACAAGAAATTAATGAGGTTTTGGCTATTAGAATGAAATGATGAAATATGTTCACATGTAATTTCTAGAAATAATCAGTTTGTAAGCTTTGAGAGTGGTGATCAGTTATTGGGAACTCTGCCTCTGTTTCTCTTTTGATTACAGTCCAGCTTGGTAGAGACTTTATCAATGGGCAGCTCATGTGAAATGAGTAAATATCCAATATGAGCAAAGAAGCTGGGATCACAGCAAGCACAAAATGGGACCCACGTTGGCCATATACTCGGTGATTCCAGAAGGTAAATATGATGATTGCAGGAAGAAAAGTGCAGGTGTCCTCTGGGAAATAGTCCGGAAAGGTCAGAGTTTTAACGTGTTGGTGAGACACCACTGTGGAGCTTGCACAATCGTTACCAGTATTGTTCTTGCTAAATGTGCAAGCAATACAATTTTCAGAATTAACAATTTTGATCTCCTTTCTACTTAATCACTTTTGAAGTGCAGGTGAAAAATATCATAATACCTTGAAAGTTTGACTGTGAAAGGTTAAGGGGACTGGGAGTCTCACTCCTTAAGTCAAGGAGACAATAGCGATATGTAATCCGTCTGTACCAAAATGCACTGAACTCTGGTTTCTAGGCTGTAAAATGTTAATAATTAAATTTGTCTCCTTTGTGCTTAATGACCTGAAAAATGCTGAAGGAGGAAAGCGAAGTGTAGAAGATGGGTGATTAGATACATGACTGAGGAGAGGAAAAGCTGTCTCCTAACGGGTGTAAGCAGATGTTAGTGAAGCAGGAGCAAGAACTCCAGCTGAGGGGTATAGTAACAGGTACTACAACACTACATAATGAACTCACTGGGCTTTGGCTTAAGCTGTCTGAAATGTTTACATGGAAAACAAACATTATTTTCCATACAGTCACAGTGCCAGGCAGGATTTTTATGAAGCAAGCAACAGGGCAGACAAATACACAGCTCTTTGAGTCACAAGGGAATTGCAGAGCAGTTCCAGGCCTGTGACAAATAGAAGAGGTGGGATTATTACTTTAGACAGCTCTGAGATTGCAGATAGAGATTCAGAGTTTTAGACTGATCAGGGAGTATCAGATATGGCAGCACCTCCTAGAAGAACAGGTTTTTCCCCAGTAGAATGCTCCAGGTTAATGAGGGAAGCAGGAAGCAATTAGAATTTCATGTGAAAATTTATTAGGCATCTAAATGGTGAAACATTAATAGCTGCAAAGGATGATAGATATCTTTTGTGTTTTATGTGCAGTTAGATGCTGCCACTTAGGAGCATCCCTGAACCTATTTAATTAGTCTGAAGAGGGAAAATAGCAATGCTCCCTGTGTATGATACTCTTCCTGTTCTGGTCTGTGAAGCAGACTTTGACACAACACACATTAAATGGGATTCCGGGCCATTGTGCTAAGAATAGCTGCATACCAGCTATGTCTACAGCAGATACTACAGTTACAACTTAGAAACACAGACAGATAGCGCTCACGAATACTGAATTTTTGGCTGAAGGAGATGTATGGGGTGCCCATTTGGAAAAAGTGTTATTCTGAACAGTTAAAACTCTGTAGTCAGTTTTCTAGATCACAGGTCATTTCCACCAAAGAAATTATTCCTATCTCCTTAGCTTGCCACCTGGCTGTTACCACACTTTTAAAAAGTGGTGGAATTCAATTGCTACTCTGACCAGGATTCAAAATACTCTCATGTCTTTCTGGCCAGCACGTGGGTGCATGGTGCTTCAATACACAAGCTGTCTGCAAATGAGCCACCTCTAAACTAGTGCCAGGACTGGGCTCAGCGCTGGCTCTGCTACGCAGCACACAGACACCCAGGGTAGATGCCCGCTTTCATCCACAGTCTTGCAGACTTAAGGTAAGGCCTGGTTTTTCTCTCTCTAGACACAGCACAGTCAAGTTACCTACTGAACAGCAAAGGCCAGGGAGCAAAGACTGCAGCATACGATGAGCAATACTGATGCCTTCGGGCCTGGGCTGAGAGCTCCTATTTCTGTTCTGGCAGTTGTGGCTATGACTAGACTGCTGGGCCAAGAGGACTGTGTGCAAAGGCAAAGCAGCAGCATTTGTGCTTTGACTAAGATCGACCATCTTATTTTACATAGTATATATCAAACCCTTCCTGGGAACACTTTGGACCAGGATTCGAAATCCTAATTCCATTTAAGTTGCAGATCTGAATAGTACCTTATGATCTGTTGCAATTACTACTATTAATAATCTTTTTTCAAACTCTGGATAGAAGCTTTATGGAATCACTTCTTCAGAAAGCCCTACAGCCTAGCAGGGACACTCAAATGCGTGACTAAAGTTAAAGGTTAAAAGTGAGGAAATTATGATGCCTGTTTTCAATTTACTTCATTTAAAGGAACCTGATTAAAGATAAATGATTTAGATGGTCGAGTTAAAAATACATATGCATACATGTATTCATATCTATTTGCATTTAAGAGGCAGAATTTGTAGACAGTTATTATCTTTTATTAGAGTGACTGATATAATTGGGAAAAAGGTAAAAATTTTAGATGCAGAATTCCTTCATAAGCTTTACTGTGTTCCTAAAAATTTACCAACAGTATCTGTTGGCTTAAAAAAAAGATATTATTTCTGCCTCTAGGCTTGGCTTTCTATGTATCCTTACACCATAGCGGCAATGCTATTTTTGAAGCAATTTTCATCCTTAACAAGTTTTTTTATAAAAAGACAGTTTCTAATTTTTCATTTTTCCCATATATTTGTATCCATATTTTTCTCTCTTCTCCTCTTTTCTCACTTTGCCACTAAGAAAGGCATAGCAAAAGGGACATGTGGAGGAAGTAAGGGAGGAGGGGGAAAAGGGAACAAACAAACCAGTTAAAACATAGAGCACTGTAAAACTACGTTGGTGTTTTTTCTGATTTTAGTCAAGGAAACTAAGATATTAGAGATATAGTAGACTGTTTTTATATTAATGAAACCTGGCTTTTTCACATCCTGCCCTTCCCAGGTGTTTTGGGCAGCTCTCTCAGGACCTTGTATAACTGCAAATTTACAGCTTGATGGAACATGACTGTAAAGTTTGAATTTGTATTTTGTTTTATCCCTAAATTTCTGTGCCTGTACCTCAACCTGTGTATAGTTATCAAAATTAATTGCATAAAAATCTTTTTGAAAGCCCTACTGATCATAATCATTGCAGCAGCAATTTTCTAAAGATGGGAAGATTAGAGGTCATCTCCTTTGTAGCTTGGCAGAGTAAAATTATTGATAAAATACAGACTGAAAACAATGAAAGCCTGCTAGCTGAGGCTACAGGCTGGCTACATTGACACGAGCTATGTAAGGCATTATGCTCATTAGTAAAGAGTATTCCTGGTTCTTTCGAATGACAACCTTTTTTCTGCTATTTTCTAAGGGTATTTTTAGAAGGCTCACATGGTATCTGATGCCCAACTGCATTTCCTAATGATAATGTGCTCTACCCATGCACATTACATGTAGTAGAGGCCCAAGCTCTTTTCCGCAATCCATCTTGTCCTTTCCCTGTAAATGAAACCTCTTTCCTAACTTACTAAAGCTAATGGCAAACTTACAGCTATACCCAGCTCCAGTCAGGGCTGCTGCTGTTGATGTTTGTTACCGGGAGGGAGGAAGCAATGGTCTTTTGTTCTCAGGAGGAAACTTTAGTCCCTTTTTACAGCAAGAGAAACTAACAAGTGACAGTTAAGCAACAAGACCAAGGTCATGCACAGGAAGTCTGTGTGGGGTATTCAATTGCTGTGACTCTGGAGCTAATGTCCAAATAAATAAGGAGGTACTTGTTTCTCCCCATGTCCACATCTCTCCATCCCTTTCCAAAAATATGCCTCATAATATATTTCAAACTCCTGAAGAATAAATATAAAAATATGGCCAGGTGGTCCAAAAATGAATTCGAAGGACAACTAGCCAAAGGAATCAAATCCTTCTTGCAGCCAATCTGTTGGGGAGCAGTAGGTGTAAGGCTTCTCTGCAGGGAAGTGAGCCAGGAGCAAAGGTGAAACAGTGGCCTCACCAGCCGGGGCCCAATCCCTCAGTGCTGGAGCAGAGACCAGAGCGGGTCTGGCAGCAGTGACCTGGGGCAGCCAAGGGTCCAGATTGCCAGCCAAGTCCACAGTGAGGAGGCAGGTCCAAGAGTGGGAAGTCAAGGCAGGGGGTCAGGGTCCAGCTCAGTGAGTGGGGGTGGACACAGGCATACCTAGAACACCTACAGCATAGCTCAGGCAGGGACCCAGTGCAAGGGCTTGAGATTAAATGCAGCTGCCAAGTAAAAGAGCAGAGGCCCCCAGCAAGGCTTCTCTCAGCTCCATTCCCAGCAGTCAGACCCAAGGTCATGCATCTGCACTGTCTCAGAGCTGGCCTTGCGCATTGGCAACCTAGCCCCTGCAAGGCGGAGGAAAGGCTGCAAGGCCTAACAGCAAGAAGAAAATGTCCACCAGAAGGTTGGTGGGGCCTCCTGACAGCCATGTGGATAAGACTGCTGCAGAGAAGATCAATCCATTATATGCCTCTGTACTTGTTGCAGAAGCAGCTGGGGAGATTTCCTGTGCTGTTCTTTTTAGCAGTGATTCAGCAAATGGTCACCCTGGAACGTGAAGAAATTATGGAACAGGCAGAGGTGAAAATAAACAAAATCAACCAATTGCAGGGCTAGTGGTACTTACCCAAGTGCTCTAGGAGAGCTCAAGGGCAGACTGAAGAACTGAAGAAGGACTTGCTGAGTTTGAGAGACTGGATAGTAAGATGGCAGATGAAATTCAGTGTATATGAAGTGTAACCCTGAGTAAAAGTAATCCTAGCATCACATACGAAATGATGAGTTATGACTTGTTTATTGTCACTTGGGAATGAGACTGTGGGTTTATAATAGATAGTTCCATGAAACCATCAGCTTTGTGCTCAGTAGCAACGGAAAAGTGGATCCAATGTTATTACTTACTGAGAAGGGAATAGAAACTAAAAAAGCCACTGTACAACTCCAAGGTTTACCCCCTCCTTGCAATTCTGGTCCCCCATCTCAGAGAAGATAGATTAGTGCAGGAAAAGATTTCTAGCAAGGCAATATGAATGATCAAAGGTTTGAAACAATCTTCTGCTCAAGGAACAGTAAAGTAGGCTAGGACTTTTATCTTGGAAAAACGACAGCTTACGGATGATATGATAGAAATCTACAAAATCATTAGCGGCATGTAAAGAGTAGATAGAGACTGATTGTTCGTGGTTTCTTGTAGCACGAGGACAAGGAACCATCAAGAGATGCCAGTAGGAGGTAGGTTCAACACAAACAGAAGGAGGTGGTTGTTCATGCGGAAGGAAGGAGGCCTGTTGTACTTCTCGCTGCAGGATAGTGTGGGTGCAAGAAGTTGATGTAGGTTGGAAAAGAGTCTAGAAAAGTGTTTGGAAAAGAAAAGCCTTTTTTAAGGTTTACTAAATAAACAAACCACAACATGCTCAGGAAGTCCGCTGTGTTGGGGAGAGCTGGAGATGAGGTGAGCATCAGTGTAGAAGTACCAAGTCCTGTTCTTCCCCATTTACAGGCACCGTTGGAAACAGAAAACTGAACTAGGTGGACCCATGGTCTGCTTGAATGTGACTGTTCCTCTGTTGTTACAGTTTTAAGTAAGAGCATGCCTTTATCTCTTCTTTACTTTTGAAGACAAAAATCTAAGTTACTATTTTTATTTCACAGAGTGCATCTGTCCTAGGCATTTACAGTGGTGTCATATAGTGTCGCAGAAGTCCAGTGTTGAGTGCTTCGATCTACCAAATGTTCAGGGAAGCTTTGACATGGTATAGGTATGAGCCTTCAGAGTACAACTAAGATGCTAAAGAGCAATCTTAGACAAAAACCTCTGACTGGTTGTCCAGTTAGGAAGGTAAGCAGCCTGACAGCCATCCCTGCAGTGTTAAGAAACTATGTTTTTTATTTTTCCTGCATAATCCCAAGCCATCGTGAATGCTTCTAGGAAGATAAGGTGCTCTCTTGCTCTCTGTGTACAAGCTTCTTAAAATGTTTGTTGCTTTCTGTCCTTCTGCTTCTGCGTTTTGATGGAATTTGCCACAGAGCAGTTTCCATGGTTACTAGGACACGGCTGCTGTTGCAATGAGAAATCAGCAGAGAGTAAATACACAAGCCAACACATCCAGGACAGGGGAAATGTGCATTGTATCCATAATGGCTATTCCAGCTAGGTAAAAGCCAATGTGAAATTAGAAAAATGGGTTTTATTCTTAACCCCTTGTCTTATTGTGAAATGTGGCTTTCCTTTACTGTTCGGGCTCTTTAGATTGCTGAAAACGCTGTGATTTATGTAGTTTCTTGAGTATTAAAGGGTATGGAACAGGCTATGTTGTAAAATAACCTACTAGCCTGGGTTCTGTAAGTTTGTGATGTAAGAAAGAAATGTACCTTCTCCCCATTGTCCAGGATTGCTCCTCCATTTTATTTGGAGAAAAGAATAAAATTGAAGTGTGAAGTCCAGAGTTTTGGGAGGGAAGCAACTCTCCTTGCCTTTACACTCCTTGGTAGTATTAGCAAGTACTTCAGGCTCTCCAACCAGCTCTGTACAGGATTTGGTTTGCTGAATCCAAAAATAGCATTGGCCACATCTACAGAAGGAATACAGGGCATGTTTTAAACCTGTTTGTTACTATACACAGAAGTCTTAGTATGGACTAGATGTATTTTCATATATTAATCGGCTGATGTAAACCTGAAGTAAGCCTTGGTCTCATGGATGTTATTGAAGAGTTCATTCCCCCAGTAAAAAATTCTGGGGAGCCTTCACTACAAAAGCAGAAGGTGAATTAGCAAGCTGTTCTGAAAAAGCCAGCACAGAGCCTGTGTACAAATTGCAGCCTGCAATAAGGAGCTGGGGGATACCCGGGCCACCCTTCAGAAAAAAGTTTTAATCTTGAGTGCTAATTGACAATCAACTATCTTCAATTAACCATGTCTGCCTCTCCAGCAAGCCCTGGCTGCAGTGAAGAGAAAGAGGAAAGAGAGCAGATCAGGGAAGAAAAGTCCTACCTTAGAAGTTAAGCTTAGCAATAATTTCTCTTGTTCTCCCCCTCCCCAAGGTTTAGCTGTAGCTCTTTACCACTTTAATACAGAACTGTTTTCTTTGAGCAAGCATCGACAAAATTTCAAGGTGAGTGCAGCTGCATCTCACGGAAACTGATAAAAGCACTCAGGGGACCAACTGATATTCCAGGCAAGACTATCAAAAGGTTTATACTAATGTGTTTTTTATTTTCATTAATTTTTATAAATCCTTCTTTTAACTATTGTTTAAAAATGAGCCTTTTAGCTAAATACACCAAACAACCCCCCCCCCCTTCTTTTTAACTGGGTTTTTTGATCTCTTGCAAAGCCCAACATGCAGATATTTCTTTGTTTGCAATTTCTACAGCTCTGCAGCACTTAGGAAAAATACAATGAGTTTTTAATAGAAGAAGCAGCTACCATTTAGGGGAGCTTACTGAGCAGTAAAACCTTGCAAAGGACAATAAATATTCAAATCCAGAAGCAAAACATTTATAGGCCACTATATTCCAATAAAATGATTAGAAAGAATCCCTTGCTATTTATAGCTACTGGTGGTTTAACACCATACAATATTCATGTTTAATAGTGTGCTCCTGTAATGCCATCAGTGGTGAAGAGTTATGGAGCTACTTGCTGTGATGGATGGGTTTCAGCAGAACAAGTAGCTGGGCACAGCTTGCAACAGATGTTTGGCACTCACAGCAGTCACTAGCAAGCTGAGGGGCTCTCCCCACAAGGCAGCACCTGTTTCATGGGGAGAATTTTTGGTAGATACTTACTGATGTCATTAATCACTCAATAAAGATGTCTTCTTAGGTCATCTCCAATATCATTGGCAGCTGTAGAGCACTGCTCTGTAGTCAAACCAGATTTGGTTCTGCTCTTGTCAGTGCTGCTCCGTATGGGGCAAGGCGTGTGTTCTCTATAGGTCTGACTATGGGCACTAAGCCTTTGAGGGCACAAGCTGTGACCCACTGCTTTTCTCAGAAACTAGACACTGTGTATAGGGAGAAGGGGGACTATTCCACTGAATGCAATATGAATTGTGCATGTCTCAATCAACTACAATTAAGCTGGCTCTGTTGGTTTTTTTCCCCCTTTACTGCATGAAAATAACCATTTACACCTTTGGCTTTATCACTGAGAGATATGCAGTGTTCCAGAAAAAAAGTGGGATCGTGCCACCTCCACAATAACGAAGGTGGAGCTGGTGGCCCAGAAGCATTTCTGTAAAGGATAGTTTAAGTCCAAGCCGTATTTATGGTTGGTTCCTTCTCACCATCCTCCTCTGTTGTGAGAGGAACCTCTGCCAGCTGTGTGATTGCAATGAGTTTCCTTTGGCTAGCACTTTCCATCCGGCTTGCTCCCACCTCTGAAACACCAATGTACCTATTCTAGAAAAGTACTGCACTTGAAATTTGAGTCATAATTCCAGAATCAAATCTCTCTCATCTCAAAAGGGTGTCAACCCAAAGAAATTGAGTTTCTCATCCTTTGGTTAAGCTACACTCCAAACTCCCTGTGAGGTGGAAGTGTGTTATTAGAAGGTCTTTTTGTCTTCTCAAGGTGAAACTGCAGAACATGGAGAGGATTTTTTCATTCCCTTATTTCTCACTCCTTCTGACACTCAGCCTACTGTGTCATGAACTGCTACTTTCTAAATATGAGGATCCTTATAATGAAATGAAAGCTGATCACTGAAGCACTAGAAGATCAACATAATCTTGCAAAAGGTTGCTATGGATGTCTGCAGCTGTATGTTAAGCTCATTGCATCAGGTGCTTCAAGAGTATCAAAATGTGATCTGGTATGTATTGGAGATTATGTGAAAAGATGGAATAAGTTCCCTTTTTTTCCTTTTGCAAAACATGTCTTTTAAGATATATGTGACATTGAGTAGTTGGAAATCCTTGAAAAATTGGCACAAGCACATGTACAGTTGTGATTCAGAGCATAATGTTGTCTTCTTGCTAGAGAAAAGACGACATTACCTGAATCCCAACACATTATTCTGTTTTTCCTTTACTTCCACGTGTGAATGAAATCCTGCTTTCTACAAAAAAGCAACACAACCCTGATTATTGCTTTTGGAGCACAAGCCCCTTGGGGACATAAACAGAGAAACCTGAAGGGAAACATGAAAAAAATCTCAGGACTTTCATGGCTGCCAATCAAAACCAGCACTTTTTCTGTCGTTCATGAAGGACAGAGGCTCTTAAGGCATTGGACAAGTAAATAGAATTGATATGGGGAATCTGGCAACATGTTACCTTAAAGGAACAGCATCTTTGCCAGCTGGCCTAGTTAGGAAGATCTGGCTTTTCTTCCCTGGCAAAGAAAAGAATGTTAGTTTCCAGAAAGTATTTTAAATGTACTTTTACAGAAATTTTCATAAACACTCACTGGTTTATGTATACAAAAATCTAAAGACTGTACAAATCAGGAGAGCCAAAACACAACTACATATCTTTTTTTTTAAAAAATAAACATTTTAAAAATCACAACTCCAAGAGCAAATAGGAACAGGAAGCCGTAGGTATGCAGAATAATCTATAGAGTTTAAGAATAGAGAGTTAATAGAAAGAGGACATGACTGTGACTGCTTTTGTTCCATCAATGTGCCAGCCTTTCCCCCAAAGTGTGGCTACAAATCTTTGCAGGATCAACTCAGCCTTTTTCCAGTTGCAGCAGATAAATTAAATTCTGTGCAGTTTACAGTGTAGGGCTCTTGGACAAAAGCCAAGGTTTTGATCCAGCTCTCAGTGAAGCAAATGGGAAGATGCCCATTAACTTGAGAAGAGCTTTAGATAGGACTCTGGGCTCATGACACAAAAGATCTTAATGGGACCTTTTTAAGCAGGCAGGTTTGTTCTGAGGTCTTTATCTATAATAGCTTTGTCTTTTAGTGTGTGCAGTTCACAGGCTATTTACAGTGCCCTTGTGGCGGGGAGGGAGGAGGAGGAGGGAAAGACCTATTTTTGAAATAACTTCAAATGTTTAGGAAGACAGAGTCCTATGTGCATAACACCCATAAAAGCACAATCTCTGAGAGAAACTGTTGAGATTGGGTTCCTAAAAGTCACAGGTCAGACAGAGACTCAAGGAGCAGCTATTTGGTAATGACTAAACCTGCTCTGTTAAGCCTTTAAGGCTTAAAATACAGCAGAGCGTGCAGCTCAGCAGCCAAAGATGTTACGGTTTGAATTTGCCAGGGTGCAGTTTGCCAAGATTCATATGTCAGAAACCAGGCTGATTCTCCCTTTCAGAAGGCCAACCCCATTTCAGGGCTTAAGCTGGGGAGAATTAATGTATTCTGAAAAAGGAGATGTGATTTAGACCACTTAACCCAGAGCCGATGAAATGGAGACAAGCTGGAAGCCCCCTGTTCCAAATTTCACGGAGGTAAGCCAGTGTTGCTCAGCAGAAGCTGGTCCCTGTGGGAAGAGAGGGTCCCAGCTCCTGCTGGGTCCCTGCCTGCAGAGGTCCTGTTGTCTTGCCCAGCTGCGAGCTGCTCTGGATGAGGCTGCCTCCTCCTGCAAATCTCCATGCTGCTTGCAGCCCTTGCCTCTCTGCAGAAGAGTTTAGTACCTGCTGAGCTCCTGCAGTTCCCACTGAAGAACTCAGCTGCTTTCCTATACTGACGGGGAGCATGGTGTACTGTCTTCACCTCCATATGCTTCCTTGGGTTTGCCTGCTGGAATGAACTGCTAGTCATCCCAGGATACATACTGCATACAGAATACATATTGCATGGGCCACTGGCTGCTGCTAGGCAATGAAGTGACCTTTATTCTTGAATACCTTAGCTGTGGAATGATTTTTATGAGCTGTAACCAGATGCTAAAGCAGAGCTGAGCATGTCCTGTGCTGAGCTGATTGTGGGAAGAATCAGAAAGGTATTTCCCCTGCCCCTGGGTTTAGCTTCATAATTTAAGTTAATCCATTTGGTGAGGGTATAGCAGACTTCGGAAGCATCCCCACGGAGGCAGAGCAGGGGACAAATGTATCAGATCAGCAGAGCTATTCCAGTCCGCTTTTTATTGGGTATTACAGATAAGAGGTAGCAATTGAGTTACTTGTAGAGGTATCCCAGCCTGTTTTGAAAAAGAATGGGCTTCTGTTGCTGTTATCCAGAAGTACTTTTGGTAATAAGGAAGGCTGGTTCTCAGATTAACTTGGGCATCCCATCAGCTTTAGTGTTTCCATTTAGAAATGTGCCAGAAAGAAACTGATATTTTTTTTTCAAATGCAAAGAAGGTACCTCTGTTCAAAGGAAGCATAGCTGCAGTTTTGATTTGATTTGATCTACCAGCATCAGCTGGGTATATACGTCCTAGAAAATAGGTCACAGCAAGAAAGACAGTTAAGTTTAAAGAAAAGAAAGATGAGCTGTAGTAACCAGCGAGAGACTAGATACTGCTGTATAGCAGGTGAATTGCACTAACTGGCATGCAGCCCTCTTTCAGTTGGATGTAGCTGTTAGTGTCTTTCCCACTCACGTTGGACACAGTTTTTTTATTAAAACCCAATAAATCACAATATTACAACCTGCATTTCTCAGATTGGAGGTGTTTGGACTTAATGTGGCTGCCTGGTGGAAAAATGTAAAGCTGCTTTTGCAAATGGTCATTCTTTGGTCACTTCAGGGAGTGAGCAATTCCAAATACCATTTCTGATCAGACTTCTGAAATGTGGCAGACATCACATTTCAAGGCAGGAGCTCAATAGGAGCATATAAAATAAACGCTGCTGTTACTGCCTTGCTGCAGGTATCTGTGTTTATTCAGTGGCTGTATTTCCCATTCTAGCTTATCCCTCAGAGCTTTATTGTTTTGGGTTTTTTTTCCCCACTCACACTGAGAATGCCAGGGGCTCTTGCTCGAGTCCTTCTCTTTCCTGCCATAGAGCTAATTACGGTCTCACACCCTGGTCTGTCCTAAAGCTCCTTCTCATCTTGGCGGAGTTACATACTTAAGGACACAAATTGATCTCTATGCCTAAATAAAACATAATGGGCTGCCACATTTGCACTAGGAAGGTGGTGTGTGACTCTAAACCTCTTGTATCCTTCTGGCTTTTCTTGTAAAACAAAACTGTTTGGCTTAGGGAACATTCCCCCCCCAAAAGGTTCTGTTCACATTCCCTAACACTTTTAGATGTGGCTTAGGCATCGTAAACATTTCTAGCTGGGATATAAAAATGGCAACCATGGTATGGAAAGCGGGGGGGGGGGGCTTTTCATTTTTGCATGAGGTGAGGGCCTAGGACTTTGGAGGAAGGTCTGTGGAGCCCAGTTTCACAAACCAATCACTCCTACCCACAGTGTTTGCCATCTCACATTAAGCTTAAGCAGCAACAGTATGCACTAATGTGCATCATGGAGGAGCTAGCCTTTATTTACCCAGACAGTACTCTTCTAGCTAAGGACAGGGAGACAAAGGACTGTCAACAGATTTATTTAAGAAATCTGTAGCTATTGCTTGCCTCTGAGAATCATCTGAAAGATCATAAAGCTTGAACCAGCTACTATTAGTAGATTCTCTGTCTTTCTTACGGTCTTGAATGAAGGTGATAGGTGATGTTTTAGTGTATGAATTTCTATATGACTCTCCAAAACCCAAATGCATGGGCAGATTCATCCTTATTTGATTAGAAGAGTTTCAGGCTTCAGTAATCATGTTTGGTTTCAGAGAAGCGATTTTTGTCGACTATCCTGTTGCGCTGCTGGCTATTGTTACTGCCAATCCTCATAGCAAGGCACAGATATCCTGGGCAATGGTGGGAACACAGCTGCAAATGATGTGACAAAATGCTGAATCACACTCACTGCTGCAGGACAAAAATTAGCTTCTCCTCTATGTCTATGCATTGAAGTTTCTGCTTAGAAACAGACTGAATCTTTCCAACAGAGTTCTATTGTTTTTCTATTACTTCTTGCCTGTCATAAACCTTGCACAAAAATGGGATTTAACAGCAAAAGTTAAGACAGATCATATCCTTTCATCAAATATTAAACCTGTTTCTGTAGTTCTCTGCCCTCTGATGACCCTTCATTAGTTTAGACTGATAATGTTAGTGTGAAAGGAATCAGTCTTCATGATAGCTTTAATATGCTGCAAATGTAATGGGAATTGTAAGAGAAAAGCAGTGGTGTTGTTTGAAGCAATCAATGAAATCACCTTTTTCATTCCAGCTATTTCCATCTCAGAAACATGACATCATTCTGTTCATGACCAGAAAAAGAGGTATCTTCTGTGAACATTAACCAGCCAGAGGCCTTGTAATAGGTCAAGCTGGTATGTTAATTACTGCTACCCTCCAAAGCCTCAAGTGTTTGGAGTAGTAGCTGTTAGGTAGCAAGTTGTAAGCACGAGGAAATGCTTGAAGAAACTTGACATTTTTCACACTGATGAGGACAAGAGCTTCAGTGCAAAAATCACTTAAATAACAATGAAAACCAATGTCAAACCTTGACTTGAAAAAGAGTTTACAACCTCCAGCCAACCAGATTGTCACAGGATGATGCAAAGGTGGGCAAGAAAGAGAGATGGTCTGAGGAGCTTTCTTCTACCTCTCCAGGCAGAAGAGTCAATGATAACTGCAGTCCCTGTATCAGACTGGAGTCTGTGAATGCTTCGTTTGCTTGTTCCTAAAGTTGCAATTGGCCTGAAAGTGGGGAAGACAGGTATAGGAGCGATGATCTTATACTCTTGTTTACATCCACTGGACAAGTGCTTCATAGGGAAGGCATGGGAGTACTGCAAGAAAGAGTCCTGTCTCCTCTTTCCCCCAAGGGCAAAGAAATCCCACTAAAGTCCAGAGATAAGCCACTCTCCTGTAGGCATTGGACCAAGCCAAAAAACTCTTCTTCTGAAGAACTGGTTTTCTTTCTTAATCATCCCAGAACTTTGACTTCATCCAGGCAGAAGAGCTGAAACTTGCTACTAATATTGGCTAGATATTGCTTATTTGACCATTAAACTCATTTTCCAAAGCAAAACAAAATAATTCCCTCCTTTAGCATTTTTATGGCCTGCCTGTTCCATAAGTTAATGACTTGTTATAGCATAAGCTCTCTCAAGCAGGAACTGTCATTCTGTACTGAATCTAATACGAGACAATCCTTTCTCATGGTGAGGACCTCATAATACCATCAAAATACTGATGTATCTATTTGGAATGCAAAGCTTCTAAAGAATAACTCTGACATTTTTTCTTTATCTTTAGTATGACTCTTTTGTGCTAAATAGCATATTGCAAATAAACACCAAAACTGCCATTTCTAGTTACCTATTTCTGAATTTTCTAAATCCCCTTTCACAGCTGTCTCTTCTACTTTATTTGCTCACATTTGCTGTTTCCTGCTGACTGGCAGGTTAAGAATAGAAGGAGAAGTAGGTAAATTCTCATAGGGTCTTTTTTTTGTCCAGATGTTTTTGTTTTAACAAAACAGTTAAAATTAAATTTCTTATATATCATGTCCACAACTACAGGGACTATGTCCAGTACCCAGCCTCCATGAGGACTCCTGCTGTTGCTGCAGTCTCTGAAGTAGTCCAGATGGATCTTTTGGACATAGGCAAAGTGTAGATGCAGCTTCTAAACTATAAGTGTCTTCTCTGATTATGAGGACGTTGGATTCATATGGGTGTATTAAACTTCCTGTTTAAACCTGTTTTGATATCTAACAAGAAAACAGTGGAGATGACCAAACTTAGACACCTTAATTCCCCAAAGAGTCAGTGGAGAAAAGTGGGTTTTGTCAGCGGGGTGATTTTCATGGAGAAACTGAAATACTTGCAGTAGCTTCTTGTTTGAGGAGACTAAGCTATATTTACTCTGAAAGTGTATTATGTACAATTGCATTGATGCTTTAAAAGAGATTTCATAAATATGCTCATTAGTACTATCTATAACTCTCTTAGGTTTGCAAATGAACACATATACCTAGCGTTAGGGGTGGAGCTGAGCCATACACTAAGGTACTTCAGTGTTTTTTTCTGTTGACATGTTTCAAAGTCATGAGGAAAAAAATGAAAATTCGAAATTAAAAAGCCTCTATATAGCACTCTTGGCTTGTAAACAAAAGCAAGATTGTATGTTTGGAGATTGGGGATGGTATAAATGTGACTGAAACAGAAAAAAAGTACATTTCCAAAGAAAAAAGCTCCTAAAATGAGCTTGACAAGCATATATATTTTCATTATGATGTGGTTAATGTAGAATAGAATTAATGATGAAATACCGATGTACAGCTGAACTTGCTAGTTAACAAGAGTCTTGGGAATTGTAATTGCCCGAGATTTAAATAAGTAACTTCATTTGAACTATCTATTTGTTATAAGAAATTATGCTGGAAGCCCCACTTGCGTTTTGATCATTGACTGTGAACTTTTTTCATTTTGAGTGGAAATTTTTCATAGATTAGGAATATATTTTTAATTTTCAAACATATTTCCTTTTTTATTTTCTTTTGGAAAGAAGGAAGGAAGCGTCTCAACAAAGACAGGTATTGTGGAGGGAGTGATGGCAGTCGGGTTGGGATGGATGGAGAAATAAAAAGAACTCTGGTCCATAGGGTCAGTCCATAAGGACAGCTCTGAGCAGGTTCCCTTAGCACAGGCCAGGGCATGAGGCCAGCAGCCTGGGGACAGAAAGGGCATTTAAAGCCTCCTGATCCCTCAGTTTTCCCAGTCTATGAGTTTTGCGCTACAGCAAGTGCTTCAGACACTACCAAACTGAGAAGCTAAACAGCAGGCATCCCTTTGGGCTGAAAAGATTTGAAGAGCACGGATTTCTTGGTCCCAGTGAAACCCATCCAGTGCAGGGAAACATCTCCAGGTAAACCACAGTAAGGAAGTCTGGCTTTGCTGGGAAAGGCTGACTAACTGATATCGCAGTTCTCTTCTGCATTCTTTTTTCACATGCATTCACCATTGGACTCACAGTCAGAGATGTGGACTCACAGTGGGAGTACCTTGCCAAGTAAGTAAATACAGTTTGTTCTCTGGGACATTGGTAAAGTGCCTGCTTGGAATAACTTAGGGACATCTCATTCTGACATTTTAGCTTTAAAGACTCATGAGTATATGTTCTTTCTGTCTCTCTTCCCCCCCCCTCCCCCCCCCAAGGAATAAGAAGGCCAAACATGCCAGGACAACATCAATTTTAACATGCAGAGCTTAAAGTGTGCATGAGCTTATCAGCACAGTTTGGACACTGTTGTGTATAAAAGTGATTCCACGGGCTGAGAAATAGCACATGAAAGTGCAACTGGATAGCCAAAGATGCACATTCCCAAGGGAGAGACAGACGGCAGTATATACATATGGTCTGCTGTGTGTATGCAGTAGGAACACAATGGTATCTTACATTTCAAGTCCTCTTTAGAGAAGGAATCAGCCCATCAGCCCAGTTATATGTCTTATATGGCTCCACAGTGAAGATCTGGGGGCAGTCAGCAGACTATGTGCCTCGATGTGGTGTCCATCATGATGTAATTGCTGGCAGAGTACATTCTCTGGATTTAATTTACTATGCATCCAGAGCAACAGATTAAATAACAAAACTAGTCTGGCAAATGAGATTTCCATTTGCACAAATTTTCTTTTCCCCAGTCCCCCCTACCAATCCTGGGGCTTTTGTGGAACTGCTCTGCTTGAACATGTCTGTGCCTAGATCTGGCTGCATAAGACTGCCTAGAAAATGCAGAATTTCACATCACAGCTCATTCTTCTGTTGTTGCTAATCAGCATCATTTGGCCCCTGACCAGTGAAGCCAGTCAGCCAGTGATTTACACCAGTTGTGGATCTGATGCAACAGTGCATGAGGTTATAATAATACCAGGGATAATATCAGGGGAGGCCTGATGCTACAGTAAACACCATTTAGGCATTTTAATTTTTTTTAATTGAAACTGTTTTAAAATCCCCTCACATAGCAATAGAAGATGCCTTCTCTTCCAGAGGTGAGCTGAAAAATGAAGTAGGTCATTTTATCTTTAAAATATAAAGCTTGATAACCCCCTTCTGAGATGCAGTCCCCACTTGGTAAATCTAACAAAAGTTATTTATGTCATGGCTTCATAATGCCATCAAATAAAGCCAGAATATCACTGCTGCAATCTGGAATTACTCTGTGGCACTGGGTCACTGTTGGCTTTTGGTTTGAAGTGGGCTTCCAGTGATGTGAACTTTCAGTAGAAAAGTAAAAATATTGCCAAACAATAGTGGCAAAACTGCTGCATCTTTCCGCTAAACAGAATAAAAGCACTGCAAATTGAAAGGCAGGTTAAAAGGTGAGGCTCCCGTTTTAATTGGAGTACTCTGAATTGTTGGCTGCTGAGCAGTCTCCCTTGACTCCATAAAACCCTAATGGTCACTGCTTTGTGTTCTGAGCTACCTGGATCTCTAGATGAGCCTTTGGAGATGCATCTTTCAAATCTAGCTATTCAAGGAGGAAGACGTAGGCTTGTACAACAGCTATGCACTTCTTACTGGTGATGATCAGTTGCTGAGTGCTGTTCATGAGCTTAGCAGAAGGCACAAAGAGTTCCTGTTCTGAAAAATAATTTGTTTATATATATGCCCTGCCATCGTACCTTAGGTCACAGAAGCTCAAGCTTTATGAAGAACTGGGAACCTTCTTTTCCAGAATCTGAGTCTCTTGGGAATATGACATTAGTTTCTTCATCTTCCAAGCAATATATGTTTGCATGTCCCCCACTCCACACACACACACATGCACTGTCCTTAGAAATAAATATGCCTCTTGCTGCCACTACTCATTTCTAGGGGCCTTCCATCCATTCTGGTGCATGCCATTTACTGGTTCTTGTTCTTGCTATATGACAGAGCTGCAGATCAAAACTATGTGCTTGTGTAGGATGGAGAAGAAATATTCCAGATATTCTTAGCTTCTCTCATTGAAAAGGCTCATAGAGGCTTAGCGTTTGTGTTAATTATGGATGGACAGAGGAGGGAACGTTGCACTTCAGGCCCCCCTCGTAAGACTTGATAGGTAGGTCATGTTCCCTTTGCATATAAGGTGGTCATAGACCTATTGCAAGGACAATTTCTGTCCACCATTTGGTTTAGGGTTGTGGCCGTCTCTGTGTAGCACCTCCTCCTCGCTGCCAGTATCTCTGTGACTTTCTGGCTGCCTACTTACCGCACTGAGCTGCACTGTCAGCTGGACAGTCTTGTTATGGAAATTAGGCTTGTCGGCCACCATAACAGGGCTCGACCCTAGGTTCCCGCAAGTAAAGTTCAGAGCCAAATCAAAACAAATTAAATTTTAATCATGCGCGTGCCGTAATTACAGCTCAAGCTGGGTGCCTCCTAAGAGGGACCCTAACAAAAACAAATCCTGGGCAATTACAGTTTTTTCAACTTAAGTTTCCCACCCCTCACGCGGTAGTTAGACCAATAGTAATTTTTAGGTCTGGGGTCTCCTGCTCCTCATTGGATCTCATCGTTGTTCCTAAGCAGGCTGTTTTTCTCCTTATCTTTTTTTTTTTTGTGGTCTCTGCTGACGGTTGTACCTTTATTTTTGTTGAGACTTACTGTTTTCTCTCAAGGTCCTGAGGAGGAGGAGGAGGTGATTCTAAATCATAACAATTAACACTGCCCCAGCAGTGAGCTAAGGCTTTGCCCCTCAAGGTCCTAATGCCCTGCACTGGTCTTATTTCAAAGCCTTGACATCCTCCCTTTTGGAGTGTGAGACACAGGAATGCAGACTGCTTGTAACTTCCTTATCTTCCCAGCTGGAACCAGCTCTGAGGCCCTTTTCTTACTGGACTAAGTAAAAGTTCATTATTTTATCTAAGTGAGGCCTAAGGCTTCAGCAAATTTAGCTACTCATGCTAAGCAAGTTTTATAGAAGCTGTGCTAAGCAGCTACCTCTAGACAGTTTCAGTTTGCTGTTCCTTAACAGTCTTTCCCCTCTAGAGCCTACCATATGTCAAGGTCTTTCCTAAAGGAACTGAGCATGTTCTCCTGGAGTGCAAAAAAAAAGGCAAGAGTTTGCAACATCCCTGCTGGCATCTCCTAAAACAAACTGCTCACTCATTTTACTTGCAAGTAAAAACCCAGAAAACTACAAAGAGAAGGAAACCGGTCAGCAACCAATCGCCATGGTTAAAAGTGATGATATCAATCCCACTCCCAAGCCCCATGTAAGCCCCTGTGTATCCATTTCTCCCCCTGCTCTGCGCTGTTCCCTCCACTCAAACTCTGATAGAGGGCAAACAGGAGGAATCTCTTTGGCTCTGCAGCCACAGGCTGATATTTAGAATAACAGTCAGGGAGACGCATGGTCTAGCCTTAACTGTCTCTGGCCTGCAGTGTGACTGAGCAGATCACTTTGCTCTTGTGCCTCAGTTTCCCTCGTGAAAAATGGGAATGGTGATACTTCTTTGAAGTGCTTAGTGATCTACAGGCAGGAAACACTGTAGAAAAGCTAAGTTTTATTGTTGGTTGCTAAAATCCTGTAGCCAGAAGGAGTGATGAGGTAGCAATGAGTGACTGGGATAATGCAGAGATTCCCAATTCCACTGGGTGGCAGCTGAGACTTTCTGCAGATAAGGAATAATATTTTCTTGCTTGGCTTAAAGGCAGCAACTTGTTCACAAGAAGAAAAGGAATCCAGAACCAAGCCTACTGCAAGCTCATGAGTCTGAAACCATCCGAGATGATAGTCATTTTCCCTTTGTTTATATTCTTTGAATCCCTTAGTTTAATACTGATAGTAAACTAAGATCTGTTGAACTGAAACATCCATCACACATCCTGATTTTGGATTGCCAATGATCTTCAATATTTTTAAATGCTTATAAACCAAACCACCTCAGTAGAAGCAGTCCACCTGTTTTAAATCTGATGTGTTTCCTGTTGCAGTCTATATGAAAACCGGGACATGAGATACCACATCTCCTAATTATGTTGGTGAAGGAGGCAGAGTCCTGAGCAAAATCTATTGTATAGTGATGCAGAGCATAGCGTATTACATACAAACACCACATTCCCTGAGCTGTGTCAGACCCTGGCAGAAGCCAACAACTGCCTAAAGAGCTACTGGGCCTGTAACAAAATTTTGGCAATCCCATAGTGCTGCTAATAGGGTGTTGTGATGGACAATCCCTGCTAGCACAGTCGAAATTGCAATTCCTCTGTAATTCTAAACAAAGCTGTTATCGACTGATACCAGCCTTTCGAGCACCAACAGCCCTGTGCTATGAGGGGATCTGCTTTACTAGGTCTCGTGCTCTCTCCTGCAAGGCTCAGCTCAGCATTACCTGCACCACCCACCCCTGCTACCCTTGGCATGAAATAACCTTTCAGTGCGCAGAACAATACATCTCCATTTCAGCACCTTAGGAAGTAGTTTTGTGATATCTGTTTCTTCTTTGGTGCTTTGTCCTATTTATACCTTATACGGAGATACCAGGCAGCCCAGCAATGTGCCGAATTGCTCAGTGGTTGGCTTTCTCTTTCTACCCAGGAAGTACAGAAAAGCCTCTGTAAATTCTGGCAGGCTTATGGGTTAGGCTGCAAAGTAGCAATAAAAATTGCTGAAAGCTGGTCAGACACTGCATCAGTGTGTCAGGAAGAACTGCTATCTATGTCACCAATGGAGAATTGCTGAGCGTCTCACAAGGCCTGCTTGATGGCTTTCTTCTGGGGACTTGAGCACTCTGTGTCCTTGCAAGCAGTTCTTCCACAAGCCCAAGATTTCTTCCTGTACACATGAAAAATAAAAAAAGCCCTGTGCTGCCTCAAAGTGAGTCATACTATGAAGTTTGCCATGGGGCTTCTCACTTCATACTGCATATTTATGTGCAAGTGCTTCACACAAGGAAACATTTATTATTATGCCTTTTCTTACCCATCCAGTCTATTCAGGGTATGTTGTTCTCCTGAGTGCACTGGGCCAAGTTTATTTCCCTTTTGTAACATGCAGTGGGTAGAAAGGGGCTACAGATGCTTAGTAGGGAAACTGGTTGTCTCAAAAGAGCTAGCACAGTGGTGTGAGGCTGGCAAAGGCAGCTTTTACAGGAAGCGATCTCAAGGTGGGGAAGGGGCATGATAGGAACAGCAAGGTTGTGGTCCATCTGCCACTGGTGTAATAGTTTTATACCAGGAGAGTAAATACAAGCAGTTAGCCCCATCCTAACATTAGAGGTTGGAGCTGGAGGTATGTGAGCAGTGAGACCCAGCTCTGTACCACGCTGCTGCCTGCCAGCACAAGTTTTCCTGCATCCAGCAGCCCACTGGCAGTGTTAGCCTGACCTGGGGGCAACCTACTCCCCAAACAGGTTTTCCAGTGTGACAGCAGCTGCTTCCTGCTGAATCAGCCTGATAAAACAAGTCTAGCTGATCATGGCACTTAGATGCTTCTGATTTTTTTGCATTGGCATCACTGGTGAGTCAGAACATGGGGACTTTCCTCCCCATTGCTCCCCTCTCATCCCAGAAATAAGAACAAATCTCATTTTATTAATGTTATTTAATGAGTTCTAATAACTTAATGCTGTTGATTTATTTAATTAGTTTTCATGGCTAATTAATCTGAAGGTGCTGGTCAAGAGTGAAACCCATTTGGGACAACCATCTTAACAGGAGCACCTGCTTTAGGTTCAACTGCATCTTTTGGTTCAGCACGTTGTTTTCAGCATTTTCACCCCCTAGTATTTGGAAACAAGAGCCTATCCCTTTATGTTTCATAAGAGCAGCTTATAGTTTTGTCCTAGGGTATAGTTATACCACACAGCCAAGGGCTTAACTGGTGGCTGGGACAAGCATAGCAAAAAAAGGACACTCCTGACATGGATGTCTGAGACCCAGTTCTTCCCATTAAACCCACTGCTGTACTTTAAGCTGGGTGTCTTTTAAGAGCAGCGGCTGATAGACTGAAAGGAACAATCTGTGGTCAGATTCTTCATTGCTGTGATTCCTCAATACATTTTTTCCGTGTTGACCTGTTTGCAGGGCAGAGAGCTGCCTGCGCTGTTTTGTTTTTCAGAGGAACATACAGGTCATTCGCTTGTGCGCAGCTCAATGTGTGGAACCAAAGACCACGTAACTGGGACAGGAGATTTGGGGCTGATCTGTACATAGTTTATCTGACTTAACTGTAGTCAGTTATTGAATGGATCGTATCACTGGAAAACGCCACTGGAAACACAGTAAATTGGCTGATAGTAATTATGTCTTAGTTTTTAAGTTAATAAACTACCAAGCTAAGTTTTAAATTGATATCACAATTAACTTACCAATGGAAAGGTAAATTGCTCTAAGCCATAACTGTTATAAATGAATTTAACTGTGTCCCCAAAGGAGTTTCCAAAGGATTAACTGAATCAGCTTAATAACTGATTATAGTTAAACTAGTGGGAACTATTTTCTGTAAACCAGTCCTTCGGGCTGGGAGGTTTCCCAGTGAATCAGGTACACAGTTGCAAGCTGGCACCCAGGGAGGAACATAGGAGACTGTTTGTAAGTTAACACATAGCTCTGATCTGCAAGGAGAGCTAAGTCTGTGCATCAGCGGACTGTCATTTCTTTTGCTGTTAATGGGAAGATGCAAAGATCTTCCTAAAACCAGATCAAAAATGTTACAATCACATGGCACAAACTATTGTGACATTCTGTCACTTCAGGTGGCTTCAAAAAATGTCAGTGGACCTCCTGTTTTTCAGCAGACTCTGGTGGATCAGTTATTGCTTATCTGTACCACTTGGATAGATGCATCTGGATCTAGCTTTGTTATCCCATAATAGCTATAAATTCTGTATTGTGTGCAGAAAGGTCCTTTAGATGAGGTTCTTCTGACAGAAATGTGTTTGTGTGACCATATCTAGTCTGGATCAGACTTGCTCTGGAAGTTGATCTGGTAGCACACAGATTCAATATTAATGATATTTAAATTCCAGCCTAAGAAATCACAGCCAGGAGATGTGCTACGCTATTCCACTGTCCCCTGACTGAGATCGAGTATGTTGTGTCACAGACAAACTGGTATTGTTTACTCTGAAAGGAAGCAGTATTTCCAAGAAAGCTTCCACTCTGTGGTAAGGAAGGGAGAAACAGCCATGGTTCTGCTATGTATGGACAGAAAAGGTAAGCAAATGATATAAGATGTTGACAATGAGGGGACAATTCCCATTAACTGTAGTATCTTTGGAGACAACAGCTCAGATAATGTTCCTTCAGGGAACTAGATGCATCAGGTTCACAATACCATCCTGAATATAGATGATGAAAGAGAACAGTTGTTCACTAACTTTTTCAAACGTTAATCAGATGTGACTAAATGGGTACAAATCATCTGTTTGCAAAGAACAACTCAAAAAATAGAAAAACTCAGATGCAAGTACAGAGAGCTGACCATTGCTTACAGGGCAGACTCCAGCTGTGTCTGGCCAATATGTCTGACACAGTCCCCATCAGTCTGTCCTCAGCATAGTGTGGGAGGACCTGCAAGGCAGACTTGCTCTCTACTGCACAGATCGTATGCCCAAAGCCCAGCATGGCCATCTCCTCAGCTAGCACTAAATGCCATGAACTCTTTTAGTTCATCAGACATCTATATCATGCAATGATCAGCAGTATCTGGCACCTTTGACCACCATCTCAGCAGAGAGGTCTATGATTGATTGGGCATAAAGATTAATTTCTCTTGAGTCAAGGAAGGGATAAGTGAGAATCTGGGTAGTTTGCCCTTATTCTGCCTGTGCTGACGGGCTTGGGGGGGGGGGGGGGCTTTTTTGTTGTTGGTTTTTGTTTGTTTGTCTATTTGGGGTCTTTTTGTATTTAAACAAGCTCAGTGAGCACTATTAACTTCACTACAAAAAGTAAAAGTACCCTGCCCATCATCCTACTCTGTTGGCCTGGACCTTCTGCTAAATGAATGGATGATAGGATGGGCATCAGTTTCTGAGGAGTTAATATAAAGGGTGTATGATGTACACTCAGCAGTATGATGTACTCTCAGTTCACCCTCAGTAAATTCACTGAGCTGTGTACACACTGCACAGACAGAGACTGTTTATTCAAGAAAGGCATCAGACCCCGCTAACTCACCACAGAATGCTCATTAGGAGCTTGCGAGCCTCAAAGGATATTCCTTTATCTTCTTCTTACTTTAGTTATGAAATGCACAAGAAATACAAAGCAATCTGTGGCTTCAGAACACTGGTAGTGTGCTGTGTTTTAAGTTGAAAGGCCCTGGATTTTCCCTTATACCAATAGTGCTACTGCAAAGTCAACACTCTTAAGTGATAATTAGCACTGTATGTAACAGAGAATTGTAATGACATCCTATTTATATTGAAAAAGGTTCTGTGCATGTGTCACCTTTGTGTTTTGATATAGCTGTCTCTCAATTATCTTCTGATAGACATCTGTGCCAATCGTTGTGAAGTAGTAGGAGTAAAATCTGAGAGGACATTTAACACAGAATATAAGTGTTTTGGCTTGACTTGGATTCATGGTACTTTCTACTCAGATCTGGGGGAGTTTTTCCTTGCAGAGAAAAAGCTATACTACTGTAAGATTCCTTTAGTTCTCTATTATCACATGTTATGAGACAGCCCAGACGCTCACGACCACAGATGTGGACCACTGGCCCTAACGTATGCAGTCTACTTGGCCCAGACATGACAAGGAAGTACTAAAAACAAGAGGGAGAAAGTGGAGAAGAAAGACAAGAATAAGAGAGGTGACTGCAGCTGACCATGAAACTGGGCTGCATGGCTCAGCACACGTGCAGGTATGAACACTGCATGAGTCAGCTCTCATAATCCTTTTGCCTAAACTCCTTGCTCCCACCGTGGTTCAAGGGTTAGGAATGAGGATGCTAACACAGATGTCCTAGCACAGGCCCCTCGTGGCTTGTGAGCAGTAGTGTTTGCAAACCATGGAAGCAGAAACATGCGAGGAAAGACCTACCCCTGCCCTTAGTGTCTTATCCCAGCCTCTAGTCCCAACAGCATAAAATGAGGATGGGAACTTTGTGTACTCAGCAAATCCCATGGGACTGGAAAGTGGCAGATTAGAAGAAACACATGATATAATATCCAGAGCCCAAAAGATAATTCCAATCAATTTTTCGGAAGGCCACACTTTTTTCTTTCATACTGCAGAAGGTCCCTTCCAGTGAAATCTCTCACAGTATGAAACATATCCTGGTGAATGAAGAAGGTAGTTTAGTTTGCAGGTAGTTGCTAATCATTTCATTAAGGAATAATGATATTGTATGTTTATGCAGAACCTTCCATCTCAGGATGCAAGTGACCTTGCTGTGATATAAGTGTCGTAATTAAAACACAAGTATAACAACCATTACACAGATGGTGAAATGACAGCTAACCCAACATCACAAAAAGTTTCTCCACCAGAGCTGGGAATAAAACATGGATCTTTTCATCCTTGGGTTCCAAAACAAGATCTTCTTTCCTAAACAAGAAATATTTTCATAAATGTGATGCTGACTAATAACCTTTGTACATTTTAGTAACTATGGTCTATGTAGTCTTTTTTTTTATAGAGAGGTTTGCCTCAAATGCTGAAGAAGTTATGACTCATAGTATCAGATGCACTTTACTCTGACATCATTTTCATTATTAGTCTGCCTTGTCCCAACATTCATTCCTACCACACTTTGATTTTTTAAAATTTCATAAGAAGAACTGTGATCTGCCCCAGGGAGAAAAAGAAATAAATGAATCAAAAGCACTACAAAATATCATCTGAATTATCCTATCCAGTGCCCAAGTATGATGCTAACTTTAAAGAAAAGTATCTCTTTCTTTTCCTGAAACTTTTTTATTTTTAATAGAAGTTAAGGCTAAAGCATTTTATTTCACATCTCTGTGCAGCCATATACAGCTGTGCAAAACAAGTGTAAAAAAAGAAACAAAACTTCTATTTCACCCTGATAGCATTTAAAAATGACTGCACAAGGTGCAGAGTGATACAGAGAAAAATCTTTTTTTTTTCTCTCTCCTAGATGGCTGTGTCTATCAGTGTGGAAGACTGAGCATGCTGCTGTTCAATTCTGTCAAAAGCAAAACTCCATAATGTGCTCTGTTTCAGCAAATACTGATCTTTGTTGCAAAGCTTTCTGTATGCATCATCAGTCACTTGACATTTTGTGTACTCTAGGAACCTAGAAAGAGCAGCATCACTGCTAATTTGTTTATGTATTTTAAGGAACTTCATTTATGGTTTGACTTTGGTTACTTTGGTCACATTACTTCACAAATTAACTTCCCAATACCTGACTGAACAGAGAATCACTGTTGACCAACCAGCCTGCCTGTGGCCTTAACATTTCTTCTCCTCATCTCCTATTGTAACAACTAAGTTCACCCATAGTAGTAGGACCTCTGCAGTACTCATGAGATCCCTGGGGCTTGCTAAAATTATTAATAGTTATGATTCGTTGACTGACTGACATCACAATGCATGGATAGAGCTAAACTGCTTCAGCTGTAGGCTTAATCCAGTAGATGGAGCAGCTGCCTGATACTGTGGAAATCCCCCTTTCTTTGTCTTGGGTAGCATGTGGTGGTACGGGGCAGCTGGTAGTTATTGACTGAAATATGGTCACAATTATTTCCTGGTATCCACAGGCGGGAGCGGAATCTGTGTTTGTCTGGGTGCTTTGAAGAAGTTTGACTTCTTCCTTCCCTTGCGTGCTGCGTCTGTAAACTTCTGACCCATTGGAAAAGCTCCTGGCTTTAGAGGTTGTCATTAGGCTTTTAGAGCAAGGAAAACAGATTGGGATTTTGTGCTACAGCTGGTGTAAATCTGATACATCCTCTGGCACTGGTTTGACTGGTGGAAACTGACCTGAGATTCAGCCCTCTGTCTGGCATAAGAGAAACAGGAGGTATCTACTCACACTCTATAATTATTGGCGACTTTATGGACAAGACAGTTTGACGCACCTTCTGGAGTTAAGGACCTCAGGCTGATAAATAGGGTATACAGAGATGCCCCTTGTCTTGCATATAGACTGTTCCACATCATCCTGTGGGAATGGGAACACAGGGCAAACCTACCATTCCCAAAGCTTTGCACAGTGCTGTTATATCTCCCCTGCTCCACCCCGATCACTTTCCTGTCTTCTGTGTCTTTCATTAACCTTCTTAGATGGTGCCCTATTCTGCTGTCTGAGTAAAAGTGCTGCTAAATTTATTTCTATTCTGACATTGTGACGTGCTTTAATGACAATCACAATTTCAAACAAACCATGGCGTACTAAGCCCTCATCCTAACATACTATTTAAACCTATACTTCTTCAGGAAGTCAAAGAAAAGTTGGTACTGGTGGCATTTGTATCTTGGCTATGGATCTTTCTCTATGAGTGCACGAACTGTAGCTGTCCTGAATGTTAAAGCTATTCGTTTTTACATCAGTTGTATCCTAGGCAGGTGGACTGGGTCCTCACACAGAGTGCAAGTGTGATGCCTTTGCATCCCCTCAAGTCTTACTCATGGAATCAAAACAGTGTCATGGCAGTTTAGGTGTTATAGAGGCAGCATGCTGCCTTCCTCCTTGCCAAGGAGCAAACTTGGATTGTCTACTAAGGTCTTGCCTGCTCATGCTTTCTGAGTTGTTCTATGGTCATGTAGGGTTGTCAGTGGGACAATAACACTATGTAGAGATGCAACTTTTCTTCTTTCTCTTTTTTTAATGACATTTTAATATTGGCAGAAGCCAATATTAAGCAGTCCCTAAAATGTAGACCCCTAAAAGTAGTCCCCTAAAAATGCAGACTCCAATTAAATCCAGTGGACCAGCTCCTTGACTAGGCTAAAATAGGACTGGCTTTGTTGCAGCTGGAGATTGCCCTGCCTGTTCACATCTCTGTTCACTGCTCCTCTCCTTCTGACCAGCTAAGGTGCCAATTAGCGCCAGCTGCAGTTTTATGTTATGGAAACTTACCCAGTGAGAACTGATGGAGACTAAGCTGCCGTCAGATGATAATGACCAGTTAACTAAGCCAATCAGTTCCTGCAAAGATGATGTTTTTAGATTATACCCTTAGCCAGACATTCATGTCTTTGCTAATCATTCTGTGTGGTTTTCCTCTTAATACAGTTTTTCTATTTGACTTCTGTTAAGGTAGGAAGTGTCATGTTTTCCCCACGGTCAAACTGTAGAAGTGTCAGCTATATGGAGAATTTTCTTGAGGCAATAATGATGGCAAATATCTTGTCTCCCCTTCTCCCTACTGATGCTATCTTACACAATTAAAACTAGCCTCTGTGAGGTGCAGAGTGTTTATGCTCAAGAGAAACAGTGAAATCCTCCCCAAGTTGACAAGCCCTGACAAGCTGTATCTGACATTTAATACCACTGTTTTTCTGCCCCTGTGACAGGGTAAGCAGCTACCTAGTGGATGTTTCTGGGAAATGAGTCTGCCTAGCCACAGAGGAGATGCTTCAAGAAATTTTGAGCAGGTAGAGCAGACCTGTGTCATTTCCCATCTAGGCTGAACTGATTCATGAAAGAGTAAGATTGCTAATTCCTTTGGAATGAAAAACAGGACTACAGTTTTTCCACCAGGATGAATGAAAGCTTTGCAGTATATGCACAGATGTTTAGGACAAGCTGATTTCCAGACTGTTCTTATTATCTCTCTGCAAATCTTGACATGCATCTGCCTGTGCAGTGATTGTTTTAGTTCAGTGGTGAGCGGGCATTTCTGAGGCACTGGCCCTTGCCAGCTGAGATGACCTTGTTTACCCTGCCATACCTTGTCCTTTCATCAGGCAACCAGCAATCAGTGCAGAGGATCCCAGCTCAAGGTCAGACAGTGATGGAAGAAGCGGTAGGTTGCAGTGATTTCCAAAGGGGGTGTGTTTGTGTGAAGAATTGCAGTTACAGAAGGAAATTTAGCTTGGAGTGTTTATTTCCACCAAAAACTGCAAATCAATACATTTTGTTAGTTTTTTCTTGGTTCTTTTTCTTTCCAATTTTCTTTAAAGTGGAATTGAGTAGTAGCAAGTGCTTTTTTTCATGGGAAGCCTTAGAGTATTTAACATTATTTGAAACCCAGAACTAATTCTGGAAACTTTAAAACATCTGGGGAGTATATATCACTCTCTCTGTAATTATGACTTGTTTCTTTTTTATTTAACAGAAAGAAAGACAAAGCACTTAACTTCAGCTTCATATACAGGGCTTCCAGAAGGGAAATTGCAGCCAGGTCACTGGCCTTTTTAAAAAAATTTTCTTAAAGTCCAAGTAGTGACCTCTGTCTCGAGAAACACTGGAGCAGGGTGCGTTCATGGTAACTAGAAATACACATGGCTATGTCTTAGTAAGCTAGATTCTGCAATAATTTAATTCCTGTACAGTCCTGCTGGCTTTTCTGGAGCTCCTCCATTATAGCAAAATTTCTGATCACCTCTGACCTCCTCCATTCTCAGCAGTAGAAATGTTATGCAGAAATGTGATGAAAGCTAAGATCCTGGAAAGAGATCTGCCCTGGTGAGATTCCTGTCCATGTAGCTGGAATTCTCCTTGCATCTTGCCAATCCAATGCAAACCGAAACAGGTTCCTAGGGCATTCTGGGACTCAGCAAAACAGCTAATCTATTCCTCTGCCCAAGACAGGATCAGCTATAACTATGTTGCTCCTGACAGACATTTGAAGGAGAGTGGGATTTGGCAAATGCTACCTGTTACTACAAAGCCATCTAAAACACTTAGAGAAAGATGCATCCTAATAGCCAGGCTTCCTAACATATCCAGTTTTGATATATACCAGTGATTTATACCTCTGTTAGGTTTATACCTCTATTATACCTCTGTTATACCTCTGTTAGGTTTAAACCTCTGCTGGTTTAAGAACCAGCTATATTCAGAGCTATTTTGTCCTTTGGCTGTGACCTGAACCCAAAATCTGCAAGGGGAGGAGTACTTTTCAAGCTGGAATCCCCTTGTGTGTGCAGCAGGCTCGGATCAGACCGTGAAGTTTTGCCACGGCTCCACCAAAGGGACCTGCCTCAGAAAGGGGCCACACTGTGGTAGGGCTTTTTCCCTGAGCTGTTGTAAAGGCTTAATCTGGCCTCTGTGGCTGGTGATTTGTGGGCTAACCCTGCCCAAGCGACCTGTCTCAGCCTGCAACTGCAGAGCGCTATCAGTTAAGCAATCTGAGCAGGCAAAGCTCTGCATGTCACACTGTGTGCTAAGAAACACACCCTGGCAGCTGATGCAAAAACAGTCCTTGCTCTACAGCTGGAAATCTGGTCTTTGTCCCCGGTGAGTTAAGCTTTCATTCTTCAGGCCTGGTCTGCAAAACCCTTCAGCATGTGCTTTAGACTGGTGATTTGTAAGGAGTTGTTTATTTATGGCTCCTGCCTGCTAAGGGCAAGCCAAGCCCTCCATAAAATCTTGGTCCTGTTGCCAACCCGTGCTTCGTTACCCCTTCCTCCAGTCTAGATGAGTAGGCTGAAGAAAGACCTATAGTGGAGAAAATAGGGAGGTTACTAAAGAAGCTTATAAGGGGCCTATGAGTCTTTCACAGGTCAGCAAGGCAGCTGTTAAGAGAGAGAAGAGTGGGGAGAGTCAAGTGTGGGGCTTTAAAGGATTTTGCTGAAAGAAGCTGTAAGGCAGGAATGTGTGTGAACAGTTTGCTCCTGGAAGAGGTCTAAAGAGGAGGTGAAAATAAGAGATTGGACAGAGACTGAAGGGGAAATCAGGTGAACCTATGTAATGGATAGCCCAGAGGGAAAATCTGATCCTGGGCAGAGCAGTTGTTTTATCAAGATCTCCAGCTGGAGCCTTTGTTAGGCAGCTGATTGTGGTTTTACTTTATTGGGCACCTCTTTTGACTCAGGAGAAAAGCCCCTGCTGTGGGATTTTGTGCTGATAGGAGTGGTTATGCTTCTGGGGCATAGTTGAAGCTGAGGCAGGTGTTGGGCAGATGTAAGGTGGGCCATTTCTAGAGCTCTAGTGATCTCCATATGATCTTCTCTTAGTTCTAAGTAAGAAGCTCATTTTCTCCTTTTCTTATGTGATGAATAGCTAATGTGTGGGACCAAAGCCTTCTTTTAAATCAACATGTTCTGAGTAGTTTCAGATAAGTAGAACTCCTACAGATAGATAATCTCATATTCTATAAAAAATGACTGAATTAAAGGTATGTGCTAGTTTGAAGATTTTATAGTAAATGCACCTGTGATCAAACAAATTGGAAGGAATCTCTTAGTTTAAGAGCAGTTAAGGTGGATGTCCAGAAATCTGCCATGTTTCCAAAAGGAAAAAATATTTAACTCTGTTGCTGATTTTTAAGCATATATTATCCATGTTGTTAACCTGACAGGGAGACAGTGGTCCTCAGTTGTATTTGCATGCTTTCTCAAATTTGAAACTACTTTTCCTCAATGCAAACATGCCTGTGTGTATAGCCTAGGAAAAATAATCTGTGTCTGAAAAAATCTCTATTGCTTTATAGTAAGCTGAAAATTAGATAAGTGAGCCTGGTTTTATAGTTTGAGGAAAAGCTCTTCTTGTCTTCTCTGTGTTGTAGCAATTTTTTTTTTTTTAAGCAACTAGAACAATTTTGCTGACCTAATAAGTTCTAAAATATCTGTTTTATTTTGCTGCCTTAGAAATATCTTGTTCTGATGTGGAACTCCAACACACTCAAATTTCCTGGAGTATCTTAAAAAGGTACAGGCAGCTCAGACAGTAAAAATGTGTGTATACTTAATAGTGTCATCAGCACTGTAAGAATGGTTGAGTATCTGTTACTGTATTATGTCCCATAAGAAATGAGACTCTAAGTAAATCTTAAATATGTTATTCTCTGCATAAATAAATCAAATTAGATCATACAGTTTTGAGTGAGATGTCCAGAAGTCAACCAATAGCATTTATTGTTTGTTTGTTTGTTCTAGAATGACTTTTCAAAAGCCCTTGGTATATAAACTACTTTGAAATTACTTAGGCAATGCACTGACTGAGAAATCCACCTGGTTTAAGAATACTCCTGACCCCTGCTTACTCCTTTTTTTTCTCTTCCATGTAATGTTGTCTGATCAAGTGACAATTTTGTCTCTTGGTGGAAAGAAAGACATGTCTTTTCCACTTAAGATTCAGCTTCCAGTTTGGTTTATTACAGTGGCACTTGGATGTGGTTATATATAAATATGCTTGTGTGCACATCTTCATTTTGCACGTAAGAAGTTACACAAATTCTTACGATGGTTCAATGACTTTTGTAGCATGATTCTGAGTTTTGCCAATTCTGAGAGGAGAAAGGGAGAAAGTGTGAAGCTTGCAGTGCACCAAATTGCATGTATTAGTGTAATGTGATGGCTTTCTCTAGAGTAGGATGGCATCCAGAAACCTTTCTCGGGATTAGCAGGCAATGTGAGAATGCAGAGTGGCTTTATCTGCCCAGTATAGTGCAGTGCTGTGATACTGGAGGCAGGTCAGGAATTAGGATCACGAAGTCTAGCTGTGATTATTGCCTTCGTTAATGAGGCAGGCTCTTTAATAGGATCTACTATGGTTCAGCCTTGCTTGGAGTCAAGGCTGCAGAGAGAGCCTACAAATGCAGAGATCTCCACTGGAAGTGCAGCAATGCTGTGCAAAGATTTGATCCTTGTTTGTCAGGTGCATCCTGAGAGGAGAAGTAAAGATACAGGTCAGTTGTGAGGATTCTTGCAAGCAATTGTGGGGGCTGGAACACAGTAATGTGCCATACCCTGTACAAACACTTTTTATGCAAATTACTGTAGGCATGTTTTGGTATTCTAAAAACATCTTTTGGAACATCATTTGTCCAAATAAAAAGAAGACAACTTTCACTGAAAAAGTAGGGAAAATGCTTCTCTCATGTGTAAGTGAGTAGAAATGCTCTGAGATCTGGATTTTAGCATAATGGGTACTGGTGAAATGATCAGTGTCTGACTACAGTACAAGCAAATGCAAGAAGCCTGCTTGCTTGTTGGCTTTTATTTCTCTTCTCTGTCATGGGCATGTGTGTATAGTGTTTTACTTATTTATGTTCAGGCGATATATGTGAATGAAAGTTGGCAGCAAGCGCTGAATAATGGATGAAATGCTAGAATTCAGCTGGTGGCAATCTCAACAGTGGGGAGAGTGGTGCTGAGGGTTAGCTGCTCCCACCTCTGAGCTGTTTGCTCAAATGTTTTGCCTGGCAATAGCCAGAAACTTCCAGCAAGTCCTGAGGTGCCTCAGTGAAGAACATCTTTCCACAGAACATACCTTGACATCTTAAATCATGGTCCGCTTCCTCTTCTAGCTGATTGCTTCCATTTCTAATGAAGAACTGTCTGACTAGTGCTGGCTGACAGGAATAGCAATCCTGTGTCTTCACTACCTTTTGTGACACTTCCCAAGTGCATCCTGTAAGGCTTTTGTGCGTAATTTCAAATGAACAAGCTTTGCTAAATGGAAAGTAAAAATGTATTATTTAGAGTAACCTAATAGGCTGAGCTCTGAATTCAGCAGTGGCAGATGATCAGTGAAAAGTTTCTGCCCTTTTCTGGCCTTAGTCATATATCTTGGTTTCCAGGGCACCTGGAGGTTTTATTTTGAATGTTTCACAGATTACACTAGCTAATAGGAGAAGAGGGCCATTAGTATAATAAATCTCAGGTAAGTGTAGAGCTAGCCTTAGGAAACCATTCTATATTTGGCCTCTGATAACCATGGCAGAGGGAGGGAGGGTGGGTGGGGTGGGGCGTTGTGTATTATTATTATTTTTTTTAATTAGAAAGGCATTGACGTCTAGTGCAGGGCACCACGGACACGCACTTGTGAAACACTAATCTAGCTGTTTTCTAGCAGAACAAGGGCCAGGCAGTCCCACCTTTGGCAATGCAGCTCTGCTAACAGGCCTTGCTTGCCCTGGAGGGAGCTGAGCTCTTTCTTGCTGAGCACCTGTCTATTCAAGATAGCTAATACTAAAGGTCCCATTATGGTTCAATGATTTGTTTATACGGTAATAAATCTTTCTCTGTACTAACCAAGGGACTTGCTTCCATAACACAGCTGATGAAATAGGTATTTGTAGCTCCATTTGAAGGAGGGATGGGAGCTGGTTGAAGACAACCTTGTTAAAAACACATGACCACCATCAGACAGGCTGTGGTTAGGTGCCCCCTCTGCTTCCCTCTTCAGCAGTGCAGGACTTGACCTGCTTAATGGTCTTTTGCTGCTTGGCTTTGCAGGCTAATCGTTGTTGATGCGTATTTCAGCTAGCACTGGGGCTCGGAGCCCCTATCGGATAGGGAGGGCTGGAATGTGTGTGCAGAGGAAAAAGAGGAATTAGATTATGGTCAAACAACCAAGGTAACAACTGAGTGATTTTGCAGTAAACCAGTTGCCATCTCGCTGCAGCCGTTGTGCATCCTTTCCAGGAGCTCTAAGGGAATTAGCAGGGAAGGACTCTGTATACTTTCTGGTCTAATCTAAAACTGTTGGGGTTATCCAATTAATTTTAGTCTAGCAATGACAGAGGAAGAGCTATCCTGCCTCAGCTGAAGTGATGATCAAATAACGCTCAAGGGCAGCGGGTGTTTGAATACACACCAGCAAGCTTATTTAGTGGGTCTGTCTTTGGGCAGTGTGATTAAATTGCATCCCAATGAGTTTGTTACTAATTCCATCCTAGCTTGCTCAACTGCTGTAAATTGCTGGAGATATCGCTGCTGGCTCCCTTGCTTTCGCTCACAAAGGCGTCTGTGTGTGTGTGTGTGTGTGTCAGTGTCACTTTTTCCTTTTTTCTTCTTCTTCTTTTTTTAAAATCTCTCACTCCCAAATGATTATAAACAGACTGCTTTTTTTCCTCTGTGTAGCTCTGTACAGTTTCTGCAGGGAATTGTGGGGGAGAGAATTAACGCTATATTCCTGCTTTGGCCCAAGTGACCAGTCGACTGCAAGTGGAGGACTTGGCTCTGGGAGGACTGGGCCCCCTCTCTCTGCAGTGTTCTAGCTTGCGAGTTGGGACACAGCTTCACTTTTCTTAAAGACCTGCTTGCCTGAGGAGAGTTGTGTGGCTGTGGGGGTGTAGAGGGGGGAGCAGTAACGGGCGGGTATGTGTGTCCCAGCAGCCATTTCAGCAGGGCAAACTCACAAAAGCTGACACCCTCTCCTACAGCAGAGCTATTACCTGTTTATTGCTATTGTGTGTAGTTTAGCTTTCTCACCACTTGTCATAGGTCTGAACCAGTCTCTAGAAGCCTCGGCTCAACTTTTCCTGCTCCCTAGCCTGCTATTTGGCATGTGCACAGCAGCTGAGGGGCATAGAGAGCAGCAGCTGGGCTGGGTAAATCCCTTCTTGCACACAAGTGCCATGGGGGGTGAGAGATGGGTGGCGTGGCTCCTGCCGGATGCCAGCCCTGGAGTTCATCTGGGGGTTTGGAAAGACTGCCTCATACCCCTGTCTATAGGACAAGGTCTAAAGAAGTAACATGGAGAGGGCTGAGGAATAACGGGGAAAACAGCTGCCTCCTGAAGACCTGCAGTGGCACCTTGCTGACCTGAGCAGCACCGACAGTCAGGCCTTCTGTTTGGTACTGCAAAGGGGTAACAGTGTGCAGTTACTGCAGAAAGCTTGTCTGAGAAAACTGAATTCCCTGCCTGCAGAAGTTATTGCATGAATACAGAGGAAAATTATGTTTGACCTGGAGGGAATCCTTTAGGACTTGAAATACTGGCTTCCTCAGACTTTCAGTGTGCACGGCTTTCCTTTGGTTGAAAAGACATATGTTTTCTATTTATTCTCTCTCATGCAATTACAGGAGTTCAAAACTTTCTTACCTGACTTCTGAACACATTTTAGGACCATTTTTGTTACTCTTCACTCTGGAGAATTAGATTCCAATGTCGTTTATTCAAGACAAAAAAAATCACAAGGTATGTGGAATAAAAGCCTGCTTTCTAGCCACTCTCTCACATGCTAGATTTGCGCTTCAAAACAGCAGCCTCTACCTCCTCCTCCTCCTTCCCCCAGAGGAGGCTGCAGCCTGCGGGGTGGGATGGGCTGCAGTGTTCCAGGAAAGGAAGTCAGCTGTTCACCAGTACCTAGCTCCCACTGATAGGGTTTCTAGCAAATATCCTAAAGCAAATATTTAGCGAATACCCAGAGCTACTGGTAAGGACAAGGAAGTCTCCCAAACAGTTTAAATAATGGCTGGCTCTCTGCAAGGTGGTGGTGAGGTTGGGATTAAGGGTACCCCAGCTCCTTTGATATAAAGTAGTTGTTTTCAGCACAATGTCTTTTTTGGTTATATCCCATAATGTGCCACTTCCTTCCATCCTTAGAATGGCCGCACTCTCCTTTAATCCACAACAAAAATGCAGATTCAGCATGTAACATATGCTGCGATGCATCTTTTCTCCTTATGTTAGCGGGGTACCAGTTGCAATCCTTGCTTGGGCTGGTGCAAAGAGATGAAAGATCACTTTGATTTGCTTTATCTTTTTAATCTTTGCAAAAATATTTTCTTGCATCTGACTACCCAAGCTTTCTGAAGGGAATTGGCCTACTTGTTCAGCAAACAGGTGTTTCCAGAGCCCAACTGCAGGCTTGTCATGAGGTCTCTCATGGCGACTTTCTTCCATGGACTCTTTCCAAGCTCTCTCTAGCTATTCCTCCCCAGCCTCATCTGTTTCACTGAAGAGTTTGCTTTTTATTTTTCAGTATAAATGGTCACTGTCCAGTAACAGAAAATAATCTGACCAGATAATCTGGCTTTATTGCATGAAGTCAGGTGCTTTTATTTTTCTTTCAGCTTGGGAATGTGAGTAACAAGGCAGCAGTCACACTAGCAGCTGCCTGTTGAGGGGGAACAAGACATTAAAGACTGTCACATTGCTTCACATGTGTCACTCAGCTCAGGATGGTTACTTCTTGCCTTTGATTACATAAAACAGAAAATACTGGAAATACTGTTTCTGAAGTGAAGGGGAGGAGGTGTGGCTGAGAGAAAAGGCAATATCTTTTCTAAAACAAAAAGATGCATTCCCTCCCCCCCCCTCCGCCCCCCCGCCCTGGCACCCTATCAGTAAATAATGAGACTTCTTCCAATATTATAAATGCAATTTCAAAGCTTTTAAACCTCTTAGCTTGAAAATGTCAGGGGGAAAAAAATTAGCCTGTTTGGCAGGATTTTTATGGAGCACTTCCTTTTCTTTCCAGAAAAAGTTCAGGCAGCCTCAGGGAGACTCACGTTATCGTTGTTAGTCACCCCATGTGTTCAGTCTTTTACAGGTTCTGTTTGCCCTTAGTAAGGAAGGGGAAAGTCCAATGACAGTAAATCTGGAAACAAGAACACATGCTTTTAAAATATTTACTTTTTTTTAATTATTTTTTTTATTCCTGAGTCTCGCATTGCTGATGACATGAACATTAGGATGGAAAGTTCTACATAGTTAGTCTATTTAGTATTGTTAAATTAGAGAGATCACTACAAGGTAAGGCTTCATTTAAAAAGCTCTTATTTTCTTTTCCCCGATCCTCACATGCATGTACTGTTCTCTTACTTTTTAAGAGCCAATGGTCACTTTATAGCAGATCTGACTGTTCTCATGTGAATAGCCGCTAAAACATACTCTAGACTTAAAACAAGCTCGGGAGTTTACAGCTGTTCTCACGGAAGTCAACAGCCTTTTTCAAGTGTTTTGTTCTCCTTATTCTTTAACTGTAACTAAAACATGTGTTTATAATGTCCCTGTCTAATTACCTGAACTACATGGATTACAGTATGAATTGGGCAGAGCTCAGTAGGGAGAGCAGAGGGAAAGGTAGCAAAACTGGTTTTAAATAATCAGGAAGGTGTGATACCCCTTCCAGTGTCACAAGGACTGACGCCAGCCAGGCAGGCCGTAACACCTCCCAGGGCTAGCCCTCTGCCAAGGGTTACTGGAGTACAGCAAAAGCCTCCAGAACAGGAGCCAGAAGTTTCACTCTGTAATGTGAGTGTTAGATCCAAGAGGAAGGGGCCAAGAGGATTAAGCTGTCTTTAAAATAGAGCTTTTTGAATACCAAGCTTTTAGTTGTATCTGCTTTGATCATATTCTGACTTAAGGTTGATATTTTAGAAGCTTGGCTATTAGTTTCCCTGCAAAGCAGCTCTGAACCTTTCCACATTATGAGGTTTTAAGAGCATTGCTGCATTTGAACATATCGTTCATGCTTGATGGGTACAAGCTGAAGCCTTCCTGTGGACTGGACAAGTCTGAGTATCCTGAAAATTCAAAAGATGTGGTAAACGGGTGTCGTCGGACTTGCTTCGCGTGACCACAGGATTTTTTAATAATGTTAAGGAGTTAATGTTAAAATGTGGATGTTTAGATCTCTTAGAATATTCTAATTTTAGCAATTCACTGATACTGCATGGGGAAATGCACACTGGCCCATGGCAACTAGTGATTTTATTTTATTCTGTGGAACCTTGCTTACCTGGTTGGCAGGACTGGCTTAGTGCAGCACTTCTCCACTTGTGGTCTGTGACACATTAGAAGATGGACAACCAAATGACGGGGAGGAGAAAATAAAGATCAGACTGTCATATACAAGCTTAGGCATGTGAGCAAACATGTAATCAGGGGATTAGAGGGGAATAAGAGCAATAGGTCAACGTAAGGTAAACCTAACTTTTATATGGTTGTCAGGAAAAACAATGGGATCTCACTGTAAGATCATTTTCAGAGCTTTAAATAGTTACTGTGTTTTAAAAATGAAGAAAAAAAATATTAGGAAATACTGACCTAATGCCAGCTCTTATCTATGGATAAAGTCTCCTTAGTAAGTATTCCAAGTCATAAGTAAAGGCTTTGAAATCTTTCCCTGCTTGTGATGGAGCTGAAAGAGTTCAGTGGTGAATATGCAACAAGTATATTGCCCGTTTCCACTCTTTGTTCCCCTGAGAGTCATTTAAACAAAACAAATTCAATGCACACTAATAAAGTGGGTAGGTAGCTGTTGCAGCTTAATAGCCTGATCTCAACCATTTTCCTTGGCACAGAGTTTAAGGAATGTTTCCAGCTAGGTTATGATATTTTCATCATGGACTGTTATCAGGAGATGCATTTCCCAGTGTCAAGTCATGGCACTGAAGATACACGTGCTCTTCCTGTGCCTGCCACTGCTCAGGAAGTACAGAGTTAAATGCAGTGTATGTGCTGCTCCGCATGGCCTGTTGTTATTGCTGCCGCCTTCGCTTGCATCTAGAGTGTTTTCCAAACAGCACATGTATTGGGAGTTTTTTGTTTGTTTGTTTCTTTGGTTTTTTTGCTATCCATGCTAGTTGCTTCTGTTTAGCTTGACTGTTTCCCTGCAACTCTCTCTCCTTTCTTAAGCTTCACTTTAGTGCGGAGCAGGATAGTAAATATTCTGCTTGTGACTTCTCTTGAATCCAGTACTCTGCGTCTAATGTAGCTGTCTTGATTAAAAGGCTGATGAAAACATGTCCTCCTTCAGTTTGTGTCTGGCCCTCTGGAAGCAGCACGGTGCTGCCGTTGGAAGCCAGGTGAGCGAAGGGGTGATACAGGAAGCTCTTGAAAGTGCTCCCTGCTCTCTTTAGGGGAAAAGAGTGGGCATAGAGGAGGGAAAAAAGACAAATAGTTGTGGTTCGCAAGCTACTTGTGTTGTATTGGTGTTACTTTAGCCATCAGCCTGTTGGAAGCTGCCCCACAGAAGAGGGCCCTGGAGCCAAGGAGCTAAGAGTAGCTGGTTTCCAAAGGTTTTGTACTGGTCGTTTGGCATCCCTAAGGCTGGCCTCCCTCTGAGGGTTCCCCTTGACTAACCACATGAGAGCTTGCACTGCAGCCTTCTCCTCTGTCAGGTCATCTGGGTGTGCAGGGTTACCTGTGGGGTCTCCACCTGTTTGCATCCTTCCCTTCATAAGAGTAATAATTACATTGAAATTAGCTGGGGAGGACGCTGGTAACTATGGGGGTGAGAGGGAGCTACATGACAGGGTAATAACTGCCTCCTTTTCTTAGGAAACCAGGGTATAACACTGTTGCCTTGTCTAGTGTCCTATAACTAATGTTCTCCCAGGTCAATTCTGCACTTTATTCTTTCTAGTTCATTGTGAATGCATTTTCCTTCTCTGGAAGATTGCTTATCTAGAAATCATCCTTGAAAGATTTTTAATTTACCTTAGGCATCTAAAGGAAACCGAAGTTCAGACACAGATATGATGAAGTACAGCCTAGTTTTAATCAGAACTGTTGTTCTTGCCAACTGAACTCTTAATTAGAAAGCAGCAAAACTTTTCTGATAAGTTGCAGATTGACTGAAAAATTTAGAGCAAAATTATTCACGGTCCTAGGTCAAATTCAGTGAATAGCTCAGCTGGATTAAAAAGACTTTGAAACACTACCATTTAAAATATATTTTGATGCTCAATTGTTTATTTCAAATTGACTTTTAAAATTATTTAAGCTTAAAGAAACTGAGTTAAGCCAATATCAAATGGAATTTCTCACTTATTTTCCTTTTGTTTTTGTTAAGAAATAAACCCTTAAATTTGCAGTTTTGGTTCAATCTAACAAGAAAAATTGGGATTGACTCCCAAACAAAAATACTTCATTGTATGCCTAGCACTGCTTCTAATATCTTGCTCATCTTTGCACATGTTGCTGGATATTTATTTATAACAACTTGTATAGTTGAACTCTAAAGCTGTCCTGTCCCCCCACTCCCTTCTCAGAACAATACTATCTAAAGGGCTATATGTCAAACCACGTGCTTTGGAGGCTGATTTTTGTGCCCTATATTAAAGGGCATAAATCATTGATTTCAGCAGATCAGTGTTGTCCTCATTGCTTCTGAAAACACACCTACTGCTGTGGGTACTTAGCTGTGGATCTAGAGCCCTAATTTTTAGCCTGGTAGCTTAAATGCTTGCATCACATCTTACGTCACCTGTCACATTGTCTGTATAGAAGGCTTGTTCTGGTATTTTTAAGGCAACTGTACAGCTAATCTGAACACCTCTGCAGAACAGCCATACCCATAGTTATTGCCTTCAGCCACCTGAAAGTCATCATAAGGGCTTAACAGAAATCCTTCTCTGCTAAAATGGCCAGTAAAATATCTTCTTACGATCTGATGTTTGCTGAGATCTCTGCTTTGTTGTAGATCTGTCTTGGAGTACTGGAGAGGAGGAAGCTGCATCCATAGCTGGGCTGACTGTCCAGCCCTCTGCAGAGGGAGCAGCGAGGAAGGCTGCCTTCTGCCTGTTTGTGTTGACTGAATCAGTGCACAGTGGTCGGCAGGCCTCAATGCAGCTGCCTTGCAATCTTGTGACGTGGACCACTCTCCCTCCTCCATTCCTCCCTTCCACTTATTTTTTTTCTCCCCCCTCTAAATGGGTTTCTGTGTGAGTAGATGTAACTCTTTGATGTTAGCATCTTTCTTTGGATTTTTGTTGTTGTTTTCTATAGATGGGGTAGACCAGATCCATTCCCAAGGTTGATGCTACATGATCTTCATCAGCTCTTTAGTATTAAAATTAAACTTGTATGCACAGCAGGCAGTGCCTGGTTACTTCAGAAGGCAGGTGCTCTCAGTGGTTCTTCAGGTCACACCACCTCTCCAGGCTGCAGCATTGCTCTCTGAATTCGGAGAACAAACTTCATTTTATAACTGCAGGATGGTCTGGTCTGATACAGCCAGTGGGAGCTGTCCTGTATAGCCACACCGTAAAAACCAACATACAACGTGTGGAAGGCGGCAGAGGATCAGTTGTTGTTCAAGGAGGGTGTTTCCTGCAGTGGCAATGGGGGCTAAAGTCCACCTCTTTCTTCATTAACTTGGAAAAGGAGAGGCTGGCCTGCAGCTCAAGCAAGGCTTCTTGCCCCTTTTAGTAGCTGAGTGCTGCCTCCAATGTATTGCTATTTTTAAACTGAAACAGGACTGTTTTTCTTTTTCAGTGGATGTACTGTCCTTCTTTTGTGTAACGTTGGCGCCTGGTTGTACCAAACCGTACAGGAGCCTCTGAGCATTGTCAGCAGAAGTGAGTGGTGACAGTGTGCAGAGTTAGGTGCCACGTCCTTGAGCGTGTTGAGGTTGACAGCCACGCGTGGCAGGGAACAAGGAAGGAAGAAATAGGGATGGGTGCCCAGGGTCTCTGTTGGGAAAATGACTCCAGCAGTTTGTAGCACCTCTTATAAATTGCCATAGTTGTCTGAACTTGCCACTCGTTGTGTAGCATGCTGTAAAGTGGTCTTCTCTTCTGTCCAAGCAGGCATCAATGGGTTGTCTATTCTGCCCTCATAAAGGAAGCCTGTCCTGCAGAGGACATGATGCAAAGAGCCTGCAAGCTTGAAATATCTGGATCTCTTCCAATTTCTATTCCCAGAAGTCCTGTTCTAACAAATACTGCTGAATACACATACAGTACAAAGGGGTGCAGGGAGAGATTCAGCTGCAGATGGGATCATATAAAACATCACCAGTCTTGGAGTAGCGCAATTAAATAGCCTTCTTTGGATCTTTTAACTTGAATTGGAGTGATTCCTTTATTTTGTGGAAAGCTGGCAAAAGGAGTAGCCTGACTAGTATGTTCAGTTACGCTTTTGAATCGCAGGGGTTATTTTTCAGTTCTCCTATGGTCATGCATGTGAATTTCAAGATGCACCTAGGCAGGAATATATAACTCGCCTGAAAGTCAGCTGGATGAAAGTAAAGACCACTCACTAGAGCAACCCAATAGTCACCATTTGTCAGTCTAGCACAAAGCAAAATGAACAAAATTTTCCACTGTCCTTGAGTCCCCAAACTTGTCCCTTTCTGTGTCTGAGTTCTCAGTGGGTGATAGTCCTCAGCTTTTCCAGAACAATCATTATGTCCTATTTACTTAGATTAGATATTCACAAACCTAATCTGGAAAATGACTATATCAGAGCCAAGTAGTGAAGTTTGCTAAAGGAAGTTCTCTGTTCTGAGAAGTAACTGGGAAAATTCTTCCTTCTACTTCCATCAGACCAGAGGAACTATTGACAAGTACAGCAGTGTCACAGGCTTCCCAGCTGGTTCTGTCCTGCCTCACTTTATATCTTTAAATCTCAGCATGCAGGGCCAGGCACCTTACACACATGCTTCTGGTAATATGGTAATAAAAGCAAATGCACTTCCCAGGATAGATTAAAGAACCACCTTGAAAAATAGGCAAATTGGAAAAATAAACCATCACAATATAAATGAGCAAAGGAAGAACAGGACAAATGTATTAGTCATCTCTTAATTGCTCTTGGAGCCCAATATGCTTAATATCCCGAAATAGAAAGCCCATCATTTCAGTTCTGCACATTAGCAATTCAAAGAGAAATAAGGTAAGTTAGATCTCCTGAGAATGAAAACATGCATATTTTTCATATTGTCAAACAAGTATTTTCCCTGTGTGCACCCTCTCGGTTTAATCCTTGACTCTTTATTATATTCGGGAGCTCTAGTAAATTCCTTGAACAAGAGGAAAGTTTTTCCTGTGTTTCAAGGAAGCTTATTTTATATTGTATGACCTGAGCATGTCAACATGTTGTTGTTAGTTTAGGACACTTCTGAGTGGACAACCCTGAGAGCAGAGCCAGAGCTCCCAGACTTGTATGTTTTCTTCCTTGGCAGTTTCATGATAAGCCTATGTGTGAGAGGTGATGACACCTACAGACTGCTTGATCCAGCATATCCACTAGATACCAACCAGCAGTTAGGGTCCTATCTTTTAAGCATTTTTATTTTTTATCTGTTAGCAAAAATGTAGGCTTTGATTTTCTTGTAATCCCTTAAACAACTTAGCAGTTCAACTCCCCCTCTCGCAGTTTCACAGTAGCCATAATGGAAATCAAAGCGGGAATGTTTGTTTTCAGCTTAAGACAGAGCTCCCTTGCAGACCTCTAGGGACCATTGTCCTAGACCTGTCCATCGTCCTTTTGCCTTTGGTACACAAGCTATGCCAAAAAACTGTGATCCTCTGTCTTCTGTCAAAGAGCACTTCCCCCCATCTGCTTTTCTTCCCCATGTGCAAACACACACTTTTGCTCTCTTATTCCTGCCTTCTGCACTGATAGTATTTCAGCTCTCAGGGGTATTCTGTACAATTTCTGGGTATCTGCTTTGATGCTTTAGTTCCTTGCATACAGCTCTGGTTTGGAGGCATCATGTCCTTTCTGCTTGATGTGCTGAGGCTATGAAGATAGTAGTTTCTTGAAATCAACTTGTACACGTTAATTGAAAGCACAGGGATAATGCTGTGGGATCATGTGTGACCTATAATTTTGCTCATCATTGCATTACACAGCTGAGCCTGCAGCTGTAATCAAGCAGGTTTACACTCTTTACTGTGTTTTCCATGAAGCATTGCTTACTGTGATATTTTTGATGGTGGAGAAAATTACATATTGGAAAAAAAACCTTTGGTGTTGATGATTACGTGGCAGCAATTAAACTGTACTGAGTTGAAGAGCAGTTGTTCAGGTGAAAATGACCAGTAACATTTTAGATTGAAATGACATTTCTTGCTATTTGCTTTGAAATTAATGTCTAGTGTTCTATGTAATTACTTTGCTATGTGTTAAGAATATGTGGAGGTATATATTACCATGAACTTTAGAAATACTTTTGAGCAGTAGATTAAAGTGATATTTAAGAAGGGGCCAGACAGATTACTAGGTCATAAGTCTAGTCTTTCTCATGGTTGCTATGGAGTGAAATGACGGCTCCATAAAAGGACAGCCTGGAGCAAAATCTGAAGTCAGAACATGAGCTGAAAGTCTAAAATCAGACTTAGAAGTTCAGATTCATCTTCACTTTTGGTTAAAATCCTAGCTACCCAGTATCAACACTGTATTGCCACCGCAGGTATCAGTGTTGCATATGGCATCTAGTGCAGGTGCTAGCAGGACTTGAAAAAGTTACTCAGTCTCAGAAGAAATAGTCTGTGACCCAAAAAACTTCTAAGTGAAGTAAAAAACATGAGATAACAGGTTAAAAAAAGTACAAAGATGCCAGGGAAACAAATATTGTTCAGCCGTGGAAATGGAGATCTTGACACGTGCAGGCTGCCTAACTGGTGTCCAAGCACTGCATAGGCAATGCAGCAGAGGAGACATTCAAAGAAAGGCAACAAGGCAGATGTGCATTGTCTATATAGAACTGTCCCTAGTTATGGGGAGTGACCTGAGGAGAAAGCATGAAGATGCTTGTTTTACATTGTGATAAGTAGGCCATGAAGCTGACATTTGCCCAAAGGAAGCAAAAATACAGACTTTGGCCTCTCTGCAAGGTTATTTTATCAAAAGTTTGTTATCAAAGACTTCTTAAGACTAGGATATTTTTTGTCTCTGTAAACTAATCGCCACTTGGAGAAAGCTTGGGTGAATAGTACTTATTGCTATATCATTTCCAGGAGAAAGATTTATATCATTCCACAACATTCCCAGTCTTAGTGCACTTCACAAGAGCTAAATTCACACACTGCACCTGTCTCCTAAAAGGGCTCAGTGGTATCAATGGCATTTGCAGCATCTGTTGAACTGACTTCCAGCTCCCCACTACTGATAAATTCTGAAAGTAAGAGTGAAAACAACAGAAATAACAATGAAGAGAAGGAATGAAAAGGAAGTCTTTTGAAATTAGGTCTTTAAAAATACATTTCTTTTTTCATGCATGTTCAGTAATCTTATATTGCTGAGAACTAATATTTAAAGCAATGATCACTGAAGTAGAATGAATGGGCCAAAATGGTTTTTGGGGAGCACTTTGGGAATAGCATCCCCACTATTAACTTTGTACAATAGGAACAAAGGGAATTTTTTGTTCCTTGTTTGTACTCTGGTCTTATAACCTGTCCTAGAGCCCTGGAATCCTCTCTCGTTATGTTAGGATGATTGATCTGGTGTTCAGCTCTGAGCAAGGAAAACAAGTGGAAAAAAAAACATTTCTTTTAGAACTTAGAATATTCATGGTGCAGTGAACTTTGCTTTTAGAGTGGAGAGAGATGGTATTGGCAGTGCTGTTTGGGCTACAAGTATGGAGGGAGATTTTAATCTTGCTTTGATGAGGAGAACTGGGTATAACATACCACATGGGAGAAGAACGACAACCATTGGACTTGAAAGGCTGAACTTTTGAAATTGCTCTGAAGAATGTCCCAGACCCCTGTTTTGTAACCTGTGACTAAGGAAAGTCTGTTGTTGTCAGGCCTGTGCCTGTGATTACCTTGTGCCTGCTGGATGGCTGCGGTAGCCAATTGACAAGATCACGAGACAAAATAGCAGGGGGTGAAAACTGACGTTCCCAATGGAAGTTTGTTATTCTCCAACCTGTTTTAAAAAAAAATCCTAGAAAAATAAAGAATTAAATTCGTGTATTTGGGTACATTCACAAAACTCTTTGAACCTCTCTGCTTTTACCACTGGAATTTTTTTGTGTGTGTGTGTATGTGTGCGCGTGCATGTCCAGGCTCCAGTAAATAATAACTAAAAAAAGGAAAAGGCTTTCTAGGTAGGTTCATTTGTTCCTCTCTGTAAGAGACAGAAACCACCAGAGTTTGCAGATTCTGATGCTTTGGCCAATGCACCCTTAGATGGTCCAGCTGGTTGGACTCCTATTAACTATCCGGGGAAACTATTCTACAGTTTGTCCCACTATTTGTCAATTATTTAAATATTAAGCTTAAATTTTCCTTTGTAATTTTTTCCCCCCTTCCTAGAATATCTGTAAGGCACCCAAAGGGTACCAATAGCAGTAGCAACAGGGGTGGTATCCATTCTGTTATGTGTGCTGCTTAGCATTACAGAGCCAAAAATACTCGTCTAGTATTTTGTTCTGAACACCCCCAGATGTAAAATGTTGGAGAGTTTTCTATGCACAGCAGCAAAATGGATTATCTGAGATACATTTGAAAACCTTCCATGATGCATTGTTGCAAGACTTCTTTTATTTTCTTTCCCTTAAAGGCTTGTACCTTGAGGTTTCTTAGTATTAAAAGAATTTACTTGTACTGATAACACTTGAATGTTCATCTGCCCTTCTAAAGTATGGAACTTGTAACATAAACTATTTTGCATATGACACAGAAGGGAAAATGTTCCTATTGAGATATGTGCTAATGGATTAAGAGTTTGGTGTGACTCTGGGGCAAACACATTACTAGTGCAAGCTTCTGAAACTGGCATGGAATATAAATGTCTAGAAAGAATGAATACAGACTGTACATATACATACACACACGTACACATACACACACACACACACACACACACATGCATGCGGTTTTGTTTGTTTTGCTTGTTTTGCTTTTTAGGCCAAACTTGCTTCACTTGAGCACAATGAACTACATCAACTGTTTATCTTTCCATCCAATTAAACTCTTAAAAACAATTATCCCTTCCCCTCCCCACCTCTTAACACATATATACACTCCTGCCTGATAGGTGCTTTCAGCAACCTGAAAGCAGACCCTCCTGAGTAAGCAAGCCTCTCCAGGCAAAAGCATAGCCCTTGCAGTGAGCCTCATCCCAGGCAGGATGAAGCAATCAACCCCTAAGTCTTCACAGAGGGGAATTTGTTGCTATTTCATTCTGCAGCTGAAGAAACACACAGTAGTGGCAGGGAGTCTTGGGGCAGCTGATTTAAAGATTGATAATTTTTTTTTGCAAGCTGTTCCTTACTATCTGGCTTTCATGAAATTCACCTTGAATAACTGGTGTTCCACCTGAACTCTTAAACCCCTGACAGAAGAGAATCCTGCTGGCTGAATGCATTCACACCATCTCTTGAGCTACATCAGATGGTACCAGCGGTAGTGAAACCCAATGGGTAATGCTTTTTATCCCCACCAGTTAAGTATCTGTTTAACTCTTTTCTTAGAAACTTTGATAGTATGAGCAGTAAATTCTCTTCCCAGTGAGAACCTCCCACTATCTTCACTTTTGTTCTCAGAAAATGAGGTAAGATTGAAAGAGTATAATTGCTTCTGGGCAGTTTGTGGCCAGCCACATGGTGGAATAATTTGGACACAAATTTTAATTTAATGCAGAGTTGCTAATCAACATCAAACATGTCAGTGTCAGTGGCTGATAACTTTAATTGGATTTTTGTTTAAAAGTATTAGAGGAAATACATGCTTGAAACATCAAAGACTGAATTTTAGAACTTCAAACAATGTTCTGGTTATGTTTTTGAGAAGGGCTGTTGCCAGATCTGTGCCGTTTGACTGCTGTAGTGATACCTATCGCATCAGTTTCTGAGTTTGTGTGGTGCTTGCTAAAATATGCATCTGCATAAATAGACTTACGAAGAACGATGTTAGAGGAAAATCATAATGGTGGCAAAGACATGGTTAAGAAGTGCAAGCATCAAGGATGCCTGCATACTCTTAATTTGCTCCTCCTTTCACCCCATCTCTAGGTATTGTGGACACAATTCTTATGTGATCACATACTACTTTTCCAGCAGGATCTCAGCCTCATGAATGCTCTCAGTGTGTCTGCTCTGGTGAGAAGCTGGAGCTGTGGGATGAAGGTGATTCCTCCAAAGGAGAAGAACATTACCTGGTCTTGCTGTCCATGCGCGATAGGACAAAAGGTAATGGGCTTAAGCTGTACTGAGGAGATTTAGGTTAGACTCCAAGAAGAACCTGCAAACAGTTCCAATAGCAGAAATAGCTCCATTCCTGGCGTTGGTCTCATGCTTCGATGACTGGCACTGCCACCATCTTTCCAGGTGACTCTACACTAATGCTTTGCTATTAACGGCATAGATGACTTCCAGGTCCCTTCCACTCCTGTTCACTCTGAATCTGTCTTCTACTTTTTCTCCACTAACAGCAAAAGTTGAAAGGCCTGTGGCAAATAAGGCAGACATTGGCAGAAGGAGAAGGGTATTTGTCAGCTGAATGTGGCCCTAGAGAAAAGGATCCTTTCCCAGGCTGTGCCACACAGCTGCTGTGAGGTGCTGCAGATGTTTTGCACCTATCAGTTGTTCCCAGTTAACGTTCTGGGTGTGCCCACCTGGAGTCTTACTTGCAGGCGTGTTAAACCCTCAAAATTTAAACTGAAATTTTTAGTTTGAATATGTGCTCTGAATACATAATATTGAACTTTCTAGAAAGTTACATCTTTCTGTGTGTCAGTTGCCTTCCTGTAAAATGAGGGTAAATACAGCATTTCCAGGGGGATTGCATAACTAAGTTTGTTAATACTTCCAAAGCACTCGGATACTGTAGTGATGTGCACTGTGGATGAGGCCATAAGGAAATTAAGAATTCTGTCCCCCCAGCAGGGTTTGAACAGTGCACCATGAAGAAGGCGAAGGGCCACATGCTGAGTGACAAGAAGAAAACAAAATATCGAATGACTGCCGATGAAGTAAGTACTCTTCATTCTTTGTATTGAATGAGGCAGGGATGCCATGGGAAAAAATCATATGTGGTGATCTTATTCAAGTTTGTTTAATAAATCAGTCTCCTTTTGCATAAGGATTATGGTGTCTGACATGCCTTGCTCTCTTCTGTGAGGGTTTTAAAGTGTTCATATACTTGTAGGAAGTTATGCATGAGCATCTATATTAACCTAAAAGAAAAGAAACAACCCCAACAAAAAATCCAGCTCTGTGAATTTGAAGTCTGTGTGATTCATCAGCTGGTGGATCACTCAACCCACCACATGGACTAGCTGATGGCAGTGGCAGGCTGAATTCTCCAGGCAGATCAGTGGGATCCCTCTACCAGGAGTTGGACAAATGTTTACCCATGGCAGGGGAACAATGAGGTCTGGGTATCCTGGTTTCATCCCAGATTTGGGAAGGAGTATACTGAACCAGGCATAGACTTTTTTGTTCCACTCCTTGTTGTATGCGCGCTCTCCCTTGTCAGCCCTAGATACCTTTGTGGCCCCAGTCTTGACCTTCTCATTTCTAGATCCAATTACAACCAATCCTGGTGCTCCCAGTTTTCCCTTCCATTACAACAGAATCCCCACTCCAAACTGTATTCATAGTCCTTTGGCCTTGTTTTTTTCCCATTTTAAATTCAAATTTCCTCTGTATTGTTTGAATGGAAGAAAGTGGCTTATCACAAAAAGGCAGGCTATATACTACATCCAGCACCTGGCTCACCACAGCCTGGAGCACAACTGCAAGGGGAGCCCCAGCTGTTTCCCATTGCTTCCTAGTAGAGTGTATTCTGTGGGGATTGCAGATGTGCAATGTAGTCAGGTTTGGTGGGGAAAAAAAATGTGTATTGGACTTTTTTACACAGAAAATTCAAAAATGAACAATTTCTGACACTTTTAATTTAGAAATGGCCAAACCACTGAAATCATTGTGCTTTTCTATGAAAGGTGTTGTGCAGCTTATGTATGCTTCCCTGTCTGTAGGGACATAATGTCCTGTAGTTGTGTTGTTACTGGCAGCGATCGCCTGAGGTTGTGAGGCATAAGCTGTAGGAAGATTTAAAATCTCTTATTGGAACAAATGATAGAGCTGAAGAAAACCAGCAAGCCTCAAGACTTGAGGATGGATTTATATGCCTGAGAGCCCATTTCTTTGGGATATCAGTTATGGTGCTAAGAGCTATTACCTCTGTGTACAAACCTCACCCGTCTTAGAGCATTTAGCACAGATTATGTTGGACAACATAATGCTGTGTCCTCATGGATTTGGAGTGAGCTTGAAAGTGTGTAAACGCAGTACATCTGGATGCAAACAGGATCAGATGGGGGTCTACTCTAATGTCAAAAAGTGATCTGAATGTGCCTCATCTTTCCCTATAGAAGATAAGGTTGGGCCATACTGTGCTTCAGCTGCCTGAGGCCTACCAGGAGGTCTAGGTAGTCTACACTGAATTAAAGCCTTCTATGTTTAGAGGCTTAGGCATTGCTCCCTAGGCCTGAAGTACTGAGCTGTAGATGATGAGATGAACTGTAACTGAGAGATGAGCTGTAGCTACCCCTCTGGTTCTCTCCCTGCCACCTTGTGTGCCTCTCTGCTCTTTCCCTGCCCAGAGACCTGTCACACCTGGCTAGCCCTGGCTGCAATGCTCCACTGGCAGCCTCAGCTGGGATGGTTTCAGGTGATTAGCAAGAAATACTAGAGGAAAAAGACATCATTTTCCACTTGCTGATGACATCCTTGCTTACCACAGAAAACTGGGAAAGCCAAAGTCAAGCTACAGACTAGGTGACTATGCCCTATTAAAAGTTGGGTGAGAAGAAACCTTGTGTGTTTAAAATGGCAACAAAGAGCCACGTAATAATTAATTGGGAATTAATGGGGTACTGGGATTTCCTTTCTCCCCACCCTCCCATCAAGTGTATGATGCTGGGGCTCATTCTCCATAGGGTGCTGGCTTTTATATTGGTCACTTGTTATCCTGTAGCAGTCAGCAGAAAAGAAGTGCTTTTTGTCAGCCTCTGCTGTGGGATAGCCGTGGTCTGGTGACTGAAATCTAAGGATTAAGCTGAGTCTCTTAACAGCACTCCTGTGAGTTGGACCTCCTTTAGGGAAGAATGTGGAGTGCCTTGTTCTTTATTCCAGCAACTTCTTGTCTCCAAAAACTCCAAAGTCCTTATTTTGAAGGATGTAATCTGGGATAGTGTAAAATGCCAGGCATTGCCACAACCCCTGAGAAATGCTGTGGTTTTCCAAATGAAATGGACTGTGCAATCAACGGAGACCGAGGTATGGGTATCCATGTGGATACAGCTGATATGGGGTATGTGTACCACCAGAGGGTATATAGAGAGGCATCTGTGTGATTGTAGCCAGCCTTTGTTCTGCCGAATAAAGTAAAACTTGAAGGAATGATGCAGCCTCCAATATAACATTTCTCATTCCTTCTTGCTGTCCCTCTCAGGCAAATGATGCAACATCTGAAGCTGTTGGCACATTGAACTGATCTCGCAGATGGCTAATGAGGAGTCAGAGAAGCCAAAGGTGAACCTGAACCAAATAAAGGGTATAATGGGCTTGATCCCTTTGTGTAACTTCTTACAATCGAATAGTATTACCTCAGCAGAAAAGAAGACCAAAAGAGATTATATTCCCCCGGGACTCCCTAATTTTAGATTACAAAGTGAGTTAGTCAGATGAGATGCTCAAAATGAATAGGATCTGCTTTCCATACACGCTTGGGAATTCCTTGCTTCAATAACAAAAACCACTAATAGAGCAGTGGCAAAGAGAGAGCTGAAATTCTCGTTTCAGTCAATTTTTGCCCTTACTTACCCTCCTGCAGGCATGTTCTTTCCTGGTGGCCTGGCTCAGCTGCAGCCAAGGGCACAAGGTCACTTCTTTACTGATGCTGCTGATACCTGCACTGCAGAGCACCCTGCCCAGTTACAGATCAAAAAAAAAAAAAATCCATATTTTAAGTTTTTTAACTGAACACATTGCATTCGGTGGTTGAGGTACTGTAATTATAACAACTTGTCACTGTCCCTAGTATTGCTGCTTTGTAAAATAAACAGTGGCCTTACAATCTTTCAAAACATGGCAACCTTAATCAGCTTTTTCCTGATTATAGCTATCATCCTCAATAGGTGCTCAGTTAATGATCCCTCGTTCATTGTGAAGCTTGAAATAATGTTTGGAATATAATGCACTTAATTTCAAGGTGTCTTGTTAAATCTTTTGGAACTCTTATTTAAGCTCCACCAATGTTATTAATGATACTATTGAGGGAACGTGGGTTTCTTTGACATTGTATTCTGAGATTTATTGATTAACAATAATAGAATCTGGCCTGACTTGTCTATCTGGAATTTCAAATAAGAAACTGCTGCCACAGCATTAACAGCTAATTGACCAAACAATTTTCCCCCATCGGCTATCATAAAGATAAAAGAATAGAGATCAGGGCCTAACTGTTTTCTAATGGAGATGGTTGGTATATAAACTAATATTTCATTAACCAAACAATACAGGTTGCCATTTTCAGAAATTAGGTAGAAGGGAAATTCAGTGTGCCTGTGTGAAGAAGTGCTTCATGCAGAGCAGCTCTGTGATGTGTTACTAGGCCTCTTTCAAGGGCTTTCAAGGGCTGATTATTATTCCTTATTGAATAAAACCCAAATGCTGTTAGGAATCCAGGGCAAAACCAACACCTGCTTGTTGTGCTGCAAAGGAAGCTCGAAGTACTACTGTCCAACAGTCTGGGCATGTCTGTGACTGACATATCTTAGTACTAATAGTGAACGAGAAGTGGATCCTAAAGTACCAACTTGTATTCAAAAGCTAAAGCCTGTAAATCAAATAAGTGCCCACAGAAGAAGCAGGGAGGAAATGACAAGGGTCTCAAATTGTTTCCAGGATGTTGCCACACAACTCTTAATAGAAATCAAGAATTTCTAGGCCAAGTACCTTAATGAATTATCTGATCTCCAAAGTAAGCCCTTAGAAATCTTGCTATTGTTGTGCATGTGAACTACAGGGTCCCGAAAGTTATACACATTTTCACCCTGAAGCAGGCTCTGTACCCATGCTCTCCAGCATCCTCTCTCCACTAGTGACCGTCCCAAAGGATGGGTGAGAGCTCCAGGGAATTCTATCTCAGTCCCATCCTAATCCCTCATGGTTGCAGACTGGCTTAAAGCTGAAGCATAAAATTTATTCTCTCTTAAATTTGCAATTGTAACTTTATTCTCAGTAGCCATATAAATAGTTCAGTCTCCTTTTGAATTCTGCTGTGCTCCTTGGCACCTTGGGGCACCAAGTTCCTTGCCCTTTGTGAAGTGTTGACCCTTTCTTATAGTTTTGAAGCGGTTACCTTTTAGGGCCATCCTTGCTCTTGTATTACTAGCTGGGGAGAACAGAAGTCCTACATCTTGAGTTATTCATAATTCACCTCCCTTTTCCTCCTCCTTAAAATGAGAAACTTGGGGGTTTAATTACTTTCATCTGAGCCTTTCTAGGCCTTTGTTCCTGCTAGTATCTTCTGAAAACCTTTCAATTGTTCAATAGTCATTTTTAATATAAGCAATACTGAGTTGTTCTAAGTGGCCAGCCCATTCACTCATCTTTCAGCTTGATGACACTTTTTGCATTTATCTTCAGCTCATTCCTTACACATCCTTCTTGTCTCCTTCTGATTGAAGTTGAAGATTGAGTATAAATCTTTACTGAGCTGTCTAGGTTTGAAATATGTGGGTGTTTTTTCTAGTATATACATACAAGTTAAGAACTAACAAAAATTTGGGGGGGGAGGGAAGGGAGTCCTAGGATTTCTTTCTTCCCTCCTCTATTGCATGCTTTTGCATGTTTCCTTGTCCTCTTGCCTGCATGAGATCTAAGATTTACTAAAAGCCTGGGAAGATTGCTCTGTGCTCTCACCAGCTTGAAAGTGCCATGCTGGAACTGAAACTACTTTGAAATTGCTCTGCAATTTTACTACCGCAGCAGAATGTTTAGAGCATGTTTTACTGCTCCATTCAAAGTTTTAGCAACTCACTTTACAACTGTGCAGTTGTGTTTTAAATGTTGTGTACACTTTGGGCAATTAAGAGCCAAAGTAGATCATTAGATAACCTACAGGTTTTTATTTGAAACAAAATCTGTTTCAACATAAAGGGCCAAGATGATCTAAAAAAATTCCAAGCTCCTTCCTTGTTTTCTTTTTTTATGGCATTTCTTTGTGGACTTTTATTTCTGTAAGTTGGCAATACAGCAGTAAATGAGAAGGCTGCAGAGTCTGAGTCCAACTATAGACAAACATAGGGTATAAGCAGCAAAACTGAGGAAACATATAACAACTTAGCATTATTAACCTTTAGTCTCATCAAGATCTAATGGGTAATTACACTTCCAGGCTCTTTCGTATAGAGTTTGTGTAGTTGGATAGTGGGACTCACGATTATGACTTTGCCTATGCCTATATAAATACAGCTTATCAGCCATCCCTTGGATCCTGTTTCAGTGTCAGCAAGTTTTACATTTATTAACAATGGGATGAAGCAGGAACATGAAAGCAATCTGCTTCCCAGTAGCTTCTCAGTTTACTGAGCAGCACCCAGAATAAAATCTGCCTGACAAAAGAGGAAGGCCCATGCAGTATTCAAGACCCAGCACAGGTGAGAAATTACATGCATGACAGGCTCGCTAGCTTGCCTGAATTCTGCACAGTGAGGCTCAGTTCACAAGAGCCGTGCCTGATATGGGATTTAATGAGGCAAGCGAAAGGAAGCGGTGATGGAGTCCTCACCTAAGACAGATTAGGATGCCAAGCTCATACTGGTCTGCAGACTGGCACAAAGCAGAGCTTTGGCCAGAGCCAGCAGAAACTCTTGTTTTATTGCTCGTTGCCAGGTAGCATAAGCCTCGTGAAGGGTCTATTATCCAAATGACAAAAGGGGAGCGTAAGTTTTGACTGACACAGAAAGATTACATTGCTGAGGTTCATCTCCACACAAGTTTTTTTTTTTCTGTTGCTGTGTTTAAGTCTCCTCCCAACGACAAATAGAGAATGTTAGAGGTGGGGGAGAGAAAGTAAAGCTCAACCTGTAAGAGGAGCGGAAACTTGATTTCAGAGTGGCTTTAAGAGATTTCAAAACTTTTCTGGCACAGGGGGTCTGCAAGTGTGAGCTGCTGCCTTACCCCAGCACTACATTTATAAGATCTCTGAAGTTGGTGGAGCTTTTAAGAAGCTGTGGGAAAATATGGGTGAGCACAAGCATGAGAGCAGCTCCTGTGGCCATGGTGAGCAGGGCTGCCCATCTCTGGGAGGATCTTTGGAGACTGTGTTGACCCCGTAGTCATCTGGATCCTCCTGCACCCCGGAGTAATCACTGTAAAAAAGTAACAGACGGATGCATCGTCTCCCACCCCAGATTCCCGGTCTCCTGGGGTGAGGCACGTTGTTGGCACTGGTGTGTGCCTGGCAGCACCAGGGCACATATCTGTTCTGCTGGTGATAATGAGGATGTAAGCAGGTTCCCCAGAGAGGGGTCCAGATCAAGAGAGTTTTTCTTGTTTTTTACTGAGCTCCTTGCCTGAATTTTTGGCACGTGTCTGTCCATTAAGAATCCTAGTTATGGCCATGGTGGTTTAACTGAGCTGCCTGCTCTCAAAATGCAGCCTCCAGCTCTCAGTGATCCTCACTTTAACAGCAGTTGAAAGTAAATGTCAGAGGGGGGTGGGGATGGATGGGGTGCTTAAGCTTTATGAAAGGCTGGAAGAGTCCAATTCTCTTTCAGCCTTGCCGACTGGAATACAAATATCCCAAATTGCTGGCTTTTTACACAAATCACTTGCTATATTCTGACTACCTCTGCCAGAGCTACTGACCAAAGCTGGATCCTCATACTTCAGAAATGCCTGTCTGAGAGCATGCTGGTGACCTGGGCAGGATAAGGTCTGAGAGTGCTGTAGAGAAGCAGCAGGACAGAGCAAGACAGTCGCAAAGTCTACTGTGGTATCAAGGGCTGGGATAGTGAAGTCAGTGTAATGTCTGCCTTGGGAAGGCTGAACAAGGAGGTTATAGCAGGAGAAATCATCAGTAGTATAGAAACCAGTAATCAAAAAATGCATTACTACCTTCTGCCATTAGTTGCTTTTTCTTTTACATTCCTGTCTGTTTCTGCAGGTATGCAAGAGTTTCCTATGACGAATTATTTTTACTATTGTTATCTAGTTTGCCAAAAAGAGAGAGATGAATTGACGAAATAATTGACATTCACTGCAGTGTCCTTGTCACCCTCAACTTGTAGTGACCTGGCCTGGCCATAGACTCCCGTGTAAGCCTGCCTCTGCCTACTCTTTCCAGCCCTAATTAGTTATTCACAAACATTGAATGACCAAATGTGCTCCACACTGAAACAGATGCTCCTAGGTAGATTATGCTTATCTTTAGAGGGCCAAAAGGCTTTAGTCTTCCAAGCTCTCAAAGTAGCAAATCCATTTTGACTATAAGGTTTTGGGGGCAAGGCCTGTCTCTTGCTATTGTCTGATATTATCCAGCAGCATGGCACCCACACCTTATTTAGGGCTTTTATTCAGTATTGTGAGCTATTCGTGGGAGGAAAAAGCCCTTCTAAAGGGTGAGAGACGGAACCTGGAATTGTTATGTTTTTGCTAATTTACTAGGAATATATCCTGGGCAAGCTGCTTTTCACATTGTGCTTTCTTCCTCTTCTTTCCTTTGGGACAAACACTGTGTTCCTTTAAAAAAGGAAGGATGTAGTTGCTCACAGACCTGGGGGCAGGAGTGGGGGGTTACCCTAAGGGGGCTGCTCCCTTTGTTGTGTTCATTTGTGACTTTGTAGCCTGGTTTCTTAAGATAAGCAAAGCTTGTACAACCATGTCATCTGTCTGTCTTCCTACAAAATTATCCTTGAATTTGTTGGCAAATTTAATTCTGATTTGATAGAAGTGCTTGAGATATCAAAGCTAGTAAATATCTGTAAGTTTAAAGAAAGAGATGACAGATAACAAAGAAAGATTGTGTTAATGACCTTACCAAGGGGACAAGCTAATAAACTGACCCATTACATCAGAGAAGCCACATGGAAAAAATAGGTATCAGTAGTTCTGTTCATAGAGCTACTTATTTTAGTAGAAAACTGGCTTATATACCAAAGGCCATACAAAGTAAATATTTTATTGTCAGGATGTGTCTAGTGTTAAATTATGTATGCAAGTGGACACGTGGAGTATACAGGATATGCTTTGGCAGAAGGATAATGGTGCAACTATTTCAATGGTCAAGAGAAATTATAGCAGTTTCTGCAGCCTCACTTCAGCGTGCTGAGACTCATGCAATAGTGAATAATGCTTCCAGGTTATACGAAGTTTGGTGAAGAATTTGAGGAATGACTGCCATTTAATCATAGTGAAGAGGCCTCAGATATGACTCACCAGCTTTCTGACTTAGTTTTCTTGTTCAAAAGTGAGCTGCTCTGAGATCTAACGATGACAGTGCCTGTGCAGTACCTATGCTATTCCCGAACTCCTAGTATTGCAAATGTTAATCAAGAGCAACAGCATGAAGGACAAAGGTACCAGTTGCAGAAAGGACAGTGGGTCAAAATCACTTTTGTCATCTCCTATAAATCTCAGAGTTCTACCTTCAGGACTAAAACCTAAAACTGTCCAGTGTGCAACTTCTGTGTACAAGAGTACAAACCTTAAATTGCTGGTACTGCATTACCCTGCGCTTGAAAACCCACTGGCTGTATTTTTAACTACACTTAGGTTGCATGCTGTCAAGGGAAGTTAGAAACTCCATCTCTTAGAATTCAATGATATTGATGATCCTTTAAATATCAGTAAGGTACTTGCTCTGTGGTGTAGCTGCTCCTCGATTTTTGTGACTTTCCAGCATGTAAAGGGAAGGAAGCTTAGCTGCTTTCCTCTATCATGGACATATAATTGGATGCTGCAGAACTGTTTCTGTTGTAGAATGAAGCCATTGCATGCTCTAATTTGTGATAGTTTACCTTATATAGATGGAATAAATAATGAAGCAATTGTCCTTTTAAAAAAAAAAAAAAAAGGCAGTGTTCTTAATCTACCAGATGCCTGTAAGTAATTGCTGTGATGAAGCTCCTGCTAGCTGAGAGCAAGTGCCCCACCGAGAAATGAGAGAGGAGGGGGAACGTCTGCCCCTGTACATGAAAACGGCAGGCCTCGAGTGCGTGTGAATGTGGGGGAGAGAAAGAGAACAGTGACCTCAGAGGATGCGCCTGTCTTAGGTGAAATACTGTACTGCTGCAATTAATAAAAGAACAGCCATGCTTGCTGCTGAGTATATGCCCTGTGGTCTAAGAGACCTTCTTTGCCAGAGTAATGTACCTGCTCTCCACTGTTGCTCTATGAATAATAAGGCTATTAAACCCACTGGTGACAGGATGTATTTTAAATCTAAAATTCAGGATTTCTCCACTTGTTTGGTTGGTTGGGCCCTTTGCTTCCTTGCAGGACTGATTCCCACTCTGAGTCCCTGATTCTGTCACCTTAGTGATGTCAGTGCATTACATTGTAATTTAGTTCAAATGATTTCCATAGGGCTCCGTGACATGAGTGAGGGGAGTGGGACTTGGCCTGAAAGAAAATACTGCAGAGGCAGAGCAGTCTCTGTCAGAGGAGGAAGCACATTGTGTTGCTCCTAAATGATCTCTTTTTTCAATATAAAAAGGAGTACTGATATCCTGAAAAGTAAATGCTGTCTGGTCTTCCTTCACCCAGCTGTGACTGAGCACTTCCATTCCTCCTGCAGTGCAGGAGGCAGGGGTTGCTTGTTAGACCTCCAGCAGACAACCAGAAGACTCCCAGCATAAATATCACCAGAAAACTCACCAAATTTGATTTTTTCATAGTACCGCTTCAGGAAATTACAGCACAGGCTATATTCTCAGTATGTTTTACTAGAGTTTCACATCTCTATATAATTTACAGCCACTGCACCTATTCCAGCATCTCTCTGAGTGGTTTGCTTGTGCTAAAGGCTCCTAGAGAAGGCTTTGCCCAAACAGAATTTTTTGCTTTGGCAAGTCTCAACTTTCAGAGAGAAAATAGGGTTAAGGAAGATGGGTGAGAGAGGAGATGCTTGTCTGAAGAGCATTATACTGAAGAGCATGGTACTGAAAGTTGGGAGCCCTGGACTCCCATCCCAGAGTTGGCGGAGTCATGGTGTGTGACCTTAGCAAGTCCCTTTCTCACTGTGCCTCCGTCCCTGCCTCCATCAAGTGGCACTGGGGGATGTATGAAAGTGTGCTATAACGATTAGTCTCCAGCTGTAGATTTACAGTCTTTGAATGAAACTTGCAGTCCGTGTAACACAGTAATAACAAGCAGAGAGTGGCAGTGAGGTTTCTTTGGTAGCTGTCTGTGGGTATGGCCTAACAGAGAAGTCTGTCATTAATACCTGTTTTGCATTGTGGTAATTTATCGATGCTTTTAACCTTGCCATTGCAATTTCACACCTTTAATTGCTATCTGTGTCAGACAATGGATGTCACCTAAATATTCCCCTACTCCCTGCCATACATTAATTAGCGCAGAAGACAGCTCTGGTGAAGCCCAGTAGTATGTGGGGGTGGTGAATAAGAGTGAGTTCAGCCAGAAGTCAAGGGGTCTGTTACAATGGCTTCTTCATCGTGGCACAAAACAGCCAAAATTTGTTAAAAGACTAAATTTTATTTACGATAACTTCAGCTCATAAGTATTGTGCAACATATTGCTGCTGACTGCTAACCTGAAAAAGCAGATGACAGTACACACAAACACAGATACACTCAAAGTTTTTTTGCTCCACCTTGGATCAAATGAATTTCATGTTCCATTCTGAAAAATGACTTCATAAAAATACATCTAAAATTGCAAAACAGAGAGGCTTGGGGCCAGTCCCCTACTAGATTTAACATCTTACCTTAGTGTCTATTTGATTACAAATCAGAAGTGTTACGTAGGGCTTTTTTCTCTCTTGTTTCAAGAGCTTTTCTCCCCCTCCCCAATAAGCAAAAAAAGATGACAGCAAAATTCAAAGCCTAATTTACTAAGCGCAAGTTATCAGTTAACTTGTGCTTATCATATAAGTTAACTTCCTAAGTTTCAGGCAAACAATACAAGCTCACTCATACAATTGTATGAAATATCGCTTGGCCTGTGGGGACACTCCTGGTGTGTCTACTCATTTTAGTTTTTTCTCATCCATTACAATAATATCTCCACCATATTTCAGTTGGCTGGTGAGATGAGCTACTTAAAAGTCCACCTCTGTTCTTGCTAACAGCTTAGTGTAATTTGTCTTAAAAGACCAAGATGGAGGTGCTGGTTTTCTTTGTTTGTTGCAAAGGCACCTGATAAATCAGAAAGATTAACACAACCATACAATTACAACACACAGCTGCATGCAGCTACGTAGCACATTAAAGTCTTGTTAATGCATCTAAACGAAAACTCCAAAATACATTTATGCCCGTTCCTTAATTGTGCAACAAAATGCCAGCAGCTTGAGTGAGAGTGTAAGCAGTGAGAGTATAAACTTGGGACCTGCAGGAAACATTGATGGTTTTCTCTTAGTTTCAGCAAACAAATAGAATTTGGAGTGCAATTCACTCCTGTGGAGAGGATCAGCACAAAACACATGCATCTTGAAGACTTATTTTGAGGAATCAATCAGGACTTAATTGGTATATTTTGCAGTAGATCATTACCAGGCATGAAACCACTTCAAGTGAGTACAACTTCAGACTAAGGATTTTGTTTGTTAGAATTGTTTTTTTTTTTAAGCTCTTTACTTTCACGTTCAGAAAGAGTAAGCTGAATTCTCTTCCCTGGCACACCAATAGAATTGTTCTGCAATTCTCAGTGAATTACACTGTTCAAATCCATTAAAAATTCCTGAGGTTTCCATGGTGTCATTGAAAGGTATTCCTTGAAGGGAATGTCATTGCCCTTGCACAACTGAGGAGAATTTTTATTTTTACTGTGTTTTAGGAGAAGTAAAAAAATAAAGAAGACCACACTTAAATGCACTGACCCCAGACTGTGTCTGCAGCAAAAGCAGCTAAAAAAATATCTTTTTAGTTTGCCTATGGAGTGTGTTGGAAAAAAAGAGGCAATGGTTGCTGGACTGCATCATGCTGCTTCTACTGCTGCTGGACACTGCTTTCAGATATGAGACCCAAAGAAGCAGGGTGGTCTGGGGTGCACTGGACTTATATCCAGGTAGCACAAAACCAAGCTGCCTGGCTACCTCCCCCCAGAGATAGCTGAGTGTGATTCTGTTTCCAGGCTGTGAGTGTGCTAGTCCTTTCCAGGTTAGCACTGAAACTCACAGATAAGACAGTACAGAGAAACTGCTGCTACACACTGCGTAGCTAAATTGGGAATTGCAATCAGCAGACCTTTGTACCCTGCACAGTTACTTGGAAAGCCTGTAAATTCATGTGTTTTCTTGTAAAGGGGATGCCTGGAAGGCATTGCTGGTGAAGGCAGTGGCTGCCGTGACTGGTTTAATTAGTACTTATGCACGCTAATTCTACTAAATTTAGCACTGGTGTCTGCTAATCTACAACTCAGCTGGAGGGCATCAGATATCAAAGGAAAAGGGAAAGTAATTGCTCTGGCCCTGGGGATTAAACGTTAAAATTATCATGAAGGAGGATTTAGTGAATAGGCCCTTTTTTTTCTCTTGGAGAAAAAAACAAATTTGGTTACAATTGCCTGGAAAACAATCAATGTGTTGAATATCTGCATGCCATGTACACACAGTAGAGTACATGGTATTATTGAATCATTTTCTGACCAAGTTACAAGCAGAATTTTACAGATGGAGCCTATTAGTTAACACCAATCAGTTATCTAGAAGTGAGAGCATCCCATTTTTTGCATATGTGACTCTTCGGTGAAGAGGCAAAGTCTTTCAGCATGTTGTCTCTTTTCACGCAGTATATAGGGACTGAAAATTCATTGCTGTGATGTTCCTGTGAGCAGGAGGGCAGATGTATCCTTTTGTGTTATTATCAGGAAGGACATACTGTTAAATAGTTGAATTTTTATATATATATATATACATATAACTCTTTAAAACCTGGTCTTTGCAGGGCCTAAGGAGTCTGAAAATCTTCTGATGGCCTCAGAGGGACTTTGAGCAGATCCCCCCCCCTCCCCAAGGTATTTGCTGACTCTTAGTAGCAGATACTCAGATGACCATTGCTAGAGCGTGCTCTGCTGCCTTTCATCCTTTTCTAAAAAATGGCTCAGCAAGCCAGCTAAGCTGACCTCGTTTGTGCTGTGTGTTCAGGCAAGGCTCTGCTGTCTGTGCTGCTTCCTCTCTTCCTGCAGCTGCATTTTTCTCTCTAAATGAGAAATTCTGGCTGTTTTTCTCTGCTTGGGTCTGAGGCGAGTCAAGCTGGCCAGCACTGCTCTGGAGATGATCCCTCATCTGCTCCTCTCTCTTGCTGCATGGTGTGTGCACTCATCTTCCCAAGGGAACAGGAGGAGGATGCAGTCAAAGCCGTGTTTCTCTAGGGCTTAGTTTTGCGGTTCCTCACCCAAGTCTTACTGTGTCAAGATGCAAGGGACATAGTTTGTCATCTCATTTGGTTACCTAGGCCTTTTTAGAGCCTCTGAGGCTTACAGAAGCTGAAAGCACTTTATAAGGGACCAGAGAAGTAACTGTTTCAGTGTAATCAACAGGTAAGGAACAGGCTTTTTTCTACTTTGCCATATTCTAGACTTTGACAAAGAATACCGCAAATATGCAAAGCCAACAAGCCAGCAAAATAATTCAGACTAGTTCAATAGTGTAGATCTTCTTTAATTACCTTTTCCTTAAAACCCTGCACTCCTACACCTTTCTTTCTGCATAAAGAATAAAAATGAAAAGCATGTATTTTAATGTTAGCCATGCTAATAGGGCTGATTGAAAAGGATTAGTGTAGAAGAACATGTGCCAACTAATGTAAGGCACGCTGCTTTGTGTCCTATGGATTACTTTTTGGAAATGTCCACCTTTTACCCTTGGATGTAGAGATTTGTTACACTCCAAGCTTTGAGTATTTATATTGCACTTAAGTTAGATGCTGAAAAGGCAAAGGAGATCCAATATTGCTCAAAATATCCACCATCACCAGCAATTGGAATCAAATGCCAATTGCCTGTTTGCGTTTTTGAGGTACTTCATCAGCCATAATTTATGCCTTGCTCTGTCTGTAGTTTTAGAAAACATGTTTTTTCTCTCCACTTTCCCTGGTTTCACTTTTTTCAGTAGTCACTCCATTATTCAGAAACCAATGACAGTAGATTTTGTTTCTATAACTGTACAGATTTCATGTGTTAATTATTTGCAACTAAGTGCTCAGAAAAATCTTTCACACTGCCTCTATTCCTTCATTGAGAAAAAAATGCTTGAGACAAATTCTGGAGATGCTGGACTTCTGCATATCCCACAAAACTGATGAGATTCTTCAAAGCAAACAATGTCAGTGATACATTAAGTTTTTATAATTCCAGGAAGAAAAAGGAAAATGGGAAAATCTTGAGGGAGATATTAAGCAGTATACTTTATCTTGCCAAAAAAAGACTTGCACTGCAAAGCCATTATGCTGAACAAGATGAAAATACATCTTTAAGTAGAGAGGTAGACTTGAAACTCTATTCAGCTGCTTTGTGTGCAAGCAGACTATGACCCTGGTGTTTCAAAGAGCTGCAACAAATATTCAACCTCATTTGTTTAAAGTGAGATAATGGGAAGCATGGCTCTTAAAACCATGAGAGAAATTTCCAAAAATGGACGAGACTGTGGTGGGCAAAATTACAGCAGTTTTTAATGAAGAACAAGTGGTTCTGTTCCTGCTGTATGTGAATAACAGCATGAATGCTCATGCAGCACTCACCAGATTAGAGAACGTAGTTACCGAACTTGTATTATTCCTGCTGAAGCTGAGGCTTACCAGTTACTGTGCATAATATTATGATGCAGCTTCTAAAATGGCAGACCGTAGCAGACTTTGCAACCAGGTTGTCAGAGAAGGCTGCAAGCTTGGAACTTGGCGCACACGGAAACTGGTACAGAAGGTATTGACCCAAGAGATATTCTTGAAAACGTTAACGAAATCTGAAAACCGAACTTAACTAAATGTTTAAAGGAGATGCTACATGGCTACATTCTGGGACACGAAATGTAAAGTGTGATACGTGTTGCTCCCCTATATCCACTAAAATAGCCTGCCAGTGCTGAAACGTAAGTTCACTTTCTGAGAATTTCATTGCTCCGTATATGATTTGGGAGGTCAGAAGTTTAGCAAAGAATGCACAGTCAAATTGGCTGAATATCCCTTATACCCCCGGCCCAGAAGAGCTGGGCAAGCCAGGAAGTTGCAAGCATTGTGGAATTCATTAAAACTGTGTCAGAAACCCTGCAATGAATGGATTCTAATAAAAGATGGTGAATTGCATGTTCACTTCAGTCATCTGATGGCTCAATCCACCAGAAGAGTGTAAATCTGGCTGGAGTCAGAATTTCCTTCCTTCTGAGGAAGATGCATAAAAACAGGAGAACCCAAATATTCAGACCCTATAGAGTAGCTGTATTAACTCATGTCCTGTCAGATATTATGTGTAATATCCAATATCTAATCAGAATTTGATCAGAGCATCTTCAAAGCAGTTTTGAATCTTGAGAATGGCACAACGCCAATTATGCTAGAAATGCAAGATATGCTACAGCTATATGGGTTGGATTTCAACCCTGAGCAACTGATGACTCAGCTTTGCCTGTTGCAAGCCAGCTATCAATTTGCAGAAGGTCACTGAAGTCCGTTCCAAAATATTTTTTGTTCAGCCAAACCAAATGCTGACTGTTTTGCAAAAAGGTGAAGCTGACACTAATGTTTCTGATGATAGTAGCAGCTAACCCTAAAAATGAGGGGAACACAGATGCCTAATGTCAGTCACAGTTCAGGAGTCTGCACACTGTGCAATGAAAAGAAGAAAGCAGCAGAAAAGTCTGATTTAAATCTCACAGGAGTTTTGGGTAAATTCACTAAGAGAAAGCAGCAATTTCTGAACTTTGTCCAACTTGGACTCAGTTCCTTCATTTGTGTTTTTAAAAGAAGCAATTATTAGCTTTGTACTATGCCTACTTTGTCCACTTTTAATGAAGTGAGGAAAAGAAATTTTGTCCTCAACTCTGAATTTTGTTAACCGCAATCTTCTTCCTTTTGTAATATAGTGTAATGCTCATTCAGCACTCCTTTGATTCATACTGAAGTCTTTGAGTAGTGGGGTTGGATACTTAACTCCTTCCTCAGCAAAGTGAAGGACATAGTTTACATCTCTGTTAACTAACTGGATAAAGGTTTCTCATCAAGTCTGAAAATATTGGAAGGACAAGTTTTAGCATCTAAGAAGAAAATTTTAAAATAACTGACTCCAGGAGCATTTTCCCATAGCAACATGCTTTTAAAAATAATTGAGAGAGGTTAACAGAGGAGAATGGCTGCATAATTATACAAATATGTTTTCATCCCATATCACGGAGTTGTTTGTTAATAATAAAACAGCGGGGGGGGGGGGGCACCTGAGGAACAAGATTAAGTGAAGAAATTGAATCAGCCACCAAATAGTCATCTGCTACAGGTAAGCTTCTGAAGATAGCAAGGAGCCAGTCAGATGACAAGGGGAACAACTATTTGATACTGAGTAAAGGGATCACAAAGAGGTCAACACCACTGTGAAACTAGCCTAACAGTCTCCCTCCTGCCTGGAGATGAGAAATAGTATTTAAGATAATAAACATACAGAGCTTTTCATCAAAATCCAAATGGCCAGGGACACTTGCTCTTTATGGAAAGAAAGAGGAGATAAGAAATGTCCTGCTTAAGATGGAGCAAGATGGCTAAGCTGCAAGATACGTGAGGCTTTTGCCAAGATAAGCTTTGGCGTATTTCCTATCCCATTTCCAAACAACTAGGAAACTAGTAAAAGCCTTTAATGTTCTCCCATGTCAAGGTCACAAGTGTGAACAATTTACAACATCTGCAGTCACCAGTACAGACTTTTTTCATTGTTTTTTTAATGCTAGGCACTTTTAACTTTGTTGCCCAGTTCATCTCTTCCTGAGGAAGATGGCTGAAGATCTGATATATCTGAAAATTATGTTTGTTTGAAAAGAAACACAGGTTTGCTACCAAAAATCAGTTTCCTCTTTCCTAAAGGCCATTAATAGTGCCTGCTCTGCTGGCTGACCAAGGGACCAGCTGAATGGACATGGGAAGGCCACAACAAAAGCAGCAATGGTCATCTGCAGTCCTCTGTTCTTTTATATCTTACGTCTAAGCAGAAAATTGGTTATTCATATGGAGAAAAGTCTAATTTCATTGTCCGCTGTCATACTATAGTAATTTTATTTCTTCACAATACAGTTTACTATTTTCCTTTTTTTTTTTTTTTCCCCAGCCAAACCTCCCTATGCCAGATGTTGCTTCCCAGCTGACTTTTCCCTTGTAACATTTGCTCTTTATCCAGGTGTAACCTCTCATTCTCTGGCTGCTGGCGGCAGCTTTTTCCTGCTAGCAATATGTTTCTAAATGGATGTTTCCAGCTGGAGAGGAATGTTCATTTTCTCACTGTCAGCTGTATTTTTGGATAGACACAGCAGCCTGTCTGGGTAGCACAGGAGAAGAAACTAGGGCAGAACAGCAAGAGGTCATTTGGTGTAGCAGATATGGCTTGGTATGGCTGGCACCTTCCCTCAAACACACTGGCTGCATGCTGAGCATGCATATTGGTGGGTTGTATGCGCTGGCCCAGATCCTGCCTGGTTCAAGGCAAAACTAACTGGAATTTCACCCTTTACTTTTATGTAGCAGGCCTTAGGGTTCCAGGGGTGTAAAATGCAGAGCAATTATGATGAACAAACAGGCCCACACCTCTTTCTGTCTCCCTCTCCTTGTCTCCTCTCTGTCTTTTTCTTTTCCTTTTTTGATGGACTTGTTGGTTTTAGGCTGCCTAAGTTCTGGCCAAAAAAACATTATGAAAGAGATGCTTGATATTTCCAGGAGAACAGCTAACAGTGTGAGACAACATTACTGCATGATGGAAAGGGAATTTCAACTGCTATGGGATAAGGTACTGGCAATTATACCTGGAAAAATGGAAATTGTTTGTTATACCTGGAAAGAAGTCTGGTAGGGCTGACTGCACCATATATCTGTATTTGCACAAGCTGGCCTAGGTTCCAGACAACTATGAACTATTTAACTGTAGCAGTCCAAGTCTCTTATCTCTCAAATCTTCAAACATTGATAGAAAATATAACAAAAATGTTGGATATTGTGCCACAATTTTTTCCCAAGTTCGTTCTTTCCCTCTGTTCTTATGGCAATTATTTTGTTTCATAACAATTTTCTTGGGCAAAATCAGCATCTTCTTTCTCTAACTTGAACTAATTAGTGCTTTAAACTACATGTGCACAGTCATGCCTGTTTGGTATGCAAGGAGTAGAGAATATGCTCTTCTCCTTGAATTGTTTGAACGTATTAAGGAGACCAGCACAGAATCCAAACCTTGAGCTGAGCTGTGGACCACCGCTGCAGGTGTTCGCTGTAGATGGGCAATGGGAGGGTACCCAGGCTGCATTTGTGCCAATCAAATTTGTGCAGGGTATCACAGTAATTCCTGTCTGTGACATAGGCTGCAGCAGCAGTATATGCCAAGTAACGCATAAATTGGATGGATGGATGTATAGGATCAAGGAAATATTAACAGCTGCAAAAACAAATCTTGCCTTTTGTCCTTGTTACTCTGGAAAATATTTGTTGCAAGAGGTTTCTTTTATTCCAGCATAGTTAGCATTGTAGAAGAGAGGAACTGTTTGTAGCTACTGCTTTTTAAACATCCATTTCTGTAGCAATGGCTATTCTCTGTTTTCTAGTACCAGGAATTACTTACTTAATGATTCTGCTTTGCTGGTTATAGCTCTTAAAAGTGGCTTTTCCTTCCCTGTCCGATGAGACTGTGAATAACAAAGATCTGGAGACCTAATCCAATACTGCTTGACAAAGCATGGATTTGAGAGCAGGCAGGATTTGTGCTTCCAGAAACCCAAATTTCAGGCCCCTGTAGCTTAGGAATCGCCAACCCTCACTGTTCTCAGAGCAGTCTAAGCTCAGGCAGTCTCCTCTTCCATCCTATAGTGCAGTACTGCACGTAAGACAGGGTCCAAATACACATAAACTCATGGGCAAGCCATCTGTTCGACATCATATGGCTACATGACACTGTTTAATTAAAGACCTTGCCCCTCCTCAGCCTCTCCAGGGTATATGTAACAACCAAATTGGGCATGCATTAAAGCATAGAATATGCTCAAGTCTTGCTACTGCACCTCAAAGCTCACTCACCGCCCACATAAGCATGGACTCTTGGCAAAACTGGTGGGGCACTTGGTAAATTTGAGCTTGCATGTACAATATAGCAGCAGGCATGGAAAGAAACGCTATTCATTGGGCATGTCTTCTACTCCAGTATAATAAAAAAAAAAATCAAAGGGAAATTTTTCATGTGTAAATAAGATTCTTGATTATAGGCTCTATTTTTATTCAATATGTCAGTTCAGTTCTGCAAGGTTGGAACATGGTGATTAATACATTTGAGGCAATTAGGCTTTAATTAATAAAGTCCTTACATTTGTTTGGTTACTTTCTGTAGCATATGCATGCACTTGCACAGTTAGTCTGCTTGGAAGGTGTAATTTATCTGTCTGAGGCTGCACTCTGAATCACCGAGTTCCCTCAGGGTATCCTGATTCCTTTCTTCTGATAATCCTTAAGGAACATCCTATGTACTGTTTGGTTTTTGCTTTCCCTTCAGAAATCAAGTTGCACCATAAAAGTGACAGTAACTATCTGCAAGTAGCAGGCTGTGATTCCCATTACAGGTGAAAATGCACTCATCTTCCTCATGAACTGAGGATTACTATTCCAGTCGCAGTACTTCTGTTAAGAATCTGTCAGCAGCCTTAGAGGAAGATGCAGAAAACATATACATACATTTGTACTTACTGGTTTTCAATCAGACGTTCAGCTACCATCTCATGACCAAGGGCATGTAAAAGGAATGCTGGTAGAGACTTTGGTCTTTTAAGTAGGAATACAGCTCAAAGCCTGTATTTAATTTAATTTAATTTAATTGTTCATTTCATTTTATTTATTCAATTTTAGTATTTGAGGATCTGTTTAAAATAAAAAAGCCACTGGACTGGCTTAATTCTTACTTGATTTCACAACATTCCATTAAGGCATTCAAACAATCTGTGTCTAAAAATTATACACACTCTGTAACTTGTCTGGCGTAAGAACTCATTGTTTTTTGCATTATTTTAATTTATATGTCCAGAGAAAAAAAACCTGCATAAAAAGACCATGAAGAATGCAAAATTAAGCACTCAAAAGTCAGGAATTACAAGAGGTAAAATAGCTTCTGTAAATCTAATCTGACCTCTGTGATTGTGTGTGTTCCTATAATGTATAAGCATATATGTTTTTTTACATATACACATAATGTGTATAATATTTGTGTACAGACAGTGAAAAAAAGCCTTTAATTACATGACTACCTACTATTTCTTGCACAGAGCGCTTCCTTTATTCAATGAACAGGATAGACCTGCTGTACAGGTGGGTCACTTTACTGTGAAGAAGGCTGTTGTCTATAGGACCCTGCCTCATTTATTGTAGAGGTAGGTGAATCATAAATGAGGTGGGAGACTGGAAGAGTTTAGATGTGTCACTGCTTCTCCAGGGAACTAAATTCATAATTTAAAAAGTCAACTGAGTGACTGCTGACAGGTGTAGAGGTATCTGAGCCATATCCTTAACTTTGCTCAAGGAAAAATATCAGGGCAAGCTTATGCAATTTAAATTGCTGGTCTGAGTAAAGCTAACTGATTTACCCTAATGTAAAGTAGGGGGTGCATACATGAACCATTCTGCAGGCAGAGCAGAAGGGGAGTTAATTTTTAGCAAGGAAATAGTGACAAACAGCTGATGGACTCAATTTCTTTCAGTGGCACAGCTGTATCTAGAAGAGAACGTCTGTTCACAACCTAAACAAGCTAGTGTAAATCTAGTTTGGGTTTATCTTTCTTACTCTACAGTCACTAATACTCTACATCAATACCATTGCCTTCATTAACTAAATTTATAATCTCATTTAAAAAATTGCTAGTGTGACAAGCTTTATTTTTCTTAAACCCAGGTTAACTGGTTCTGTCTTACCTGGTTTAATTCTTTATTAAGCAAGTGCGGCATCAGCTGCTTCCTCATTTTGCCCAGGAGTGATGTCAGGCTCCTGTCTCTTCCTAAAAGCCCCATATGATGCTATTCTAGTTACTTTTGTTTCATTTGATGAGTGCATGCCTTGAGACTCTGGGATCTGACTTACAAAAGCACTGCACATTCACAGTTGTCAAAAGGAGCTGTGCTTTGAAAATAAAATATACTGCACTATGCTCGAGAATGCTCCACTGCTGGACACTGGGAGCTGCAAGTTATGAACCCAAAACTTTGTGGTTTTCACCTTAACCTATCTCCCTCTGAGTTTCCCAATATGAAAGGGAGGTAATAAACATTCACCTCATGGAGATGCTGTGAAAATAAATGTATTAATATTTGTGAAACACACAGATATTTCATTGGGGAGAATTATAAAAAAGCCCACAAGGACATTAATCATTAGTTCTTGAGAGCAAGGTTTGAAGACAGTGCATTAAATAAGTCACGGGGCTCCATACTGAACAAGAAAAAAACAACATATTGAATTGCTGCTCATTAAGACCCAGATTCTCAAACGTATTTTAAGTGCCTAAATCCCACTGAGAGTTAGGACTTAAGTGGTCACCATCTTTTTTTTTTTTTTTTTTTTTTGGACTGAATAAGGCCAGGGATCTGCAAGAAAAATTGTATGTGACCATGTAATTGCAGGTTGCCTCATAATGCACAGTAATTAAAGGTTGCATCACAATGCATAGGCACAAGAGTTGGGGCACAAATTAACCTTTCCCAAGTGATTTTAGTTATGGCATTTACTAATGTCAAACTGCTTGACTTTGCACCATCCTTTTTTTTTTCCCCAGTGGTCTGCGTATGGGTAATTTTCCTGTTTTTTAGGATAGTAAAGTAACCCGCACGCAGTCCGCATCCTGCTGACATCCCCAGAGGATGGGAGATGGGAGCCTTTCCCTTGCTGCACATCTCCCTGTACAGAGGTACAGACCTCTGCCAGCAGAGTATATGATACAAGTAACAGACTGTCATCTCCTATTTGAATCAGCATCAGGGAAGGACAGAATGTTTTGCCAGAAAGTTTCACTGATGTTTGCTGACATCAGAAGAACGGTCAAAGTCAGGAGTCCCTGGTTCAATCCCAGGATCAGAGAAGAGTGTGCTGAAATAAGCACAGGCTTTTCTGCCTGTTTTCCAAGTGGCTTAGCCCCTTTTATGATTTTAAACTCATCCCTTTTTCTTTCTGTTTGTCCTTCCCATGTCCAACTCTCACAATACTTACTCAGCCTTCCAGAACTGAACCCCCCCCTAGACCACCTGGACAAAATCTTGAGCGACCTGGTGTGGTTCCACAGCTGACCCTGCTTTGGGCAGGAAGTGGGACTAGAGACCTCCTGAAATCCCTTCCAGCCTGAATTATCCTATAATCCTGTGAACATGCCATGTCATTCTCCATTATATGAGCAGTCTGTATTGCAATAGCCTATTTTTTAAATCAGTTTCAGGACTAAATAACTTTGGTTTGTTGCAGTGTAATGATTTCACCTCTACGATACAGAATTCCTTTAGATAAAAGAGGCAACCAAGCACACATCTCATAAAACAATAAAATATAGCTAGGCTCATTACTATGTGGAGTGAGGTTGTTGCAGATTCCACATAAAACAAGAATCTGTGCCAAGAGCTCTTTAAAGTACTACAGCCAGCCTTCCAAGAATCTGGAAATACCAATGTTAACACCAAGGCCAAGAAAGTTTGACTTTTTCCTCCTCTTTGTAAACATGATAATATTTGTCTGAGTCCTGGCTCCAAATTCTCTGAGCCACGGTAGGACGGCAAGAGACAGGAGGGTAATTCAGTGACGGGAGGCTCACTCTGGTCAGGGCGAAGCTCCCTGGTCTCCACTGCTGCCACGTGGTCTCTGGGAAGTGCTGCCCTGGCTCTGGGGCTGCTCTGAGTTAAGGCAGGGATCAAACTGCTCCCTTTGGCCTTGAATGGCAGAGGAGACCAAAGCCATCTTTTCTGCTCCTCCTTCCCAAACTGTGCTCAGTATAATTGAGCTCCCAGCTTACAACGGTGTGCAATTTCTTTAATATAAGTCAGTGAATGTGGAAAAAATAAGCTGAAAGACATTGATTCATTCTCCCCTTTTGAATACAACTGACCCCATAAATGTTACCTTTTTCTCTTCTGACAAACAAACAAGCACCCCAGGGATGCTATGCCCTCTATCTGAGATCAAAGATGCACCATTTAAGAAGCCCTGCTTGATCATATAACTGAAAAGTAGTATTTTGTGAAGCGTTGCACAGGAGAAAGAGGCTTGCCAGTGTAATCCTAACTTCAACATTAACTGATTTGTTGGCTCAGCCATGCAGCCAGAATATTCTTTTTAAATTGTTTTCATTCCCTCATTCAAATCAAATTCAATTTTCACCAGGACACACAAAGATATTTCTATTAATTGAAAAATATTTTTCAGTGAAGTTTTGCTTCAGTACTATTTGTTTCATCTAACATATATTTAACTACCAGAAATGTGTTTTCTTTCCTTTTTTTTTGTCCTCAACCTTCTTGCACTCAGAAACTGTATCTTGAGGTTCACTGTTTCAAATGTGGGAGGACTACTATCTAAAAATACGTAGCTTGCAGAATGTTATCTTTGAAATTTTTTAGTTCTAAAGAAAATCTCAGAATGTACAAGCAACCTAAAAGAGGTGTTTAGGATAAAAACATTTTGTCAGCTTGGGTAATGGTTGTTCCCTCTGTGTGTGCTTTTCATTGGACTATACCAATTTACTCTATTTCTTCAGCTCTGCTCATTCACACTACTTCTACCTATTTCTCTAGGTACCTATTTCTCTACTTCTACCAATTTCTCTGTGTTCTTTTACCTATTCCTCTTTTCTATTCTTTAATTTCTTTAATCATAGTTCTCTTTTCTCAAAATTTTATTTTGATCTCTGTTCCCAAAGTCACCTTTCCTTCTCTATTATTTGCTACTGACCCCCAGCCTTGCTGAGGCCTCTTCCGCCTCTGGAAAAAGACAGTTAGTGACATCTGGGAGTTACGAGAAGATCTATTCCAAATTATTTCACTGCAGAAGAAATCTAGGAAAGGTAGTAAGCAACAGCTTTGGCTAAATCCTGAGCTCACAACATGAAAAGAAAACACAGAGAAACTAGGTCAGATTTCTAAGGATAAGTACAGAAGTGCAGTGTAGCAAGAGCAAGTAGGGACAAACACAGAAAATCCAATACAACACATAAAACTTAACTAGCAAGAGCATCACAAGTAACAAGAAACCATTCAGTAAGTACATCAGTGGTAAGGGGAAGTCAAAAGAAAGTGTATTACTCATCAGCAAGAGAAAGCTATTGACTGATGCTGAGAAGGCACAGAGTGTTTAATGCCTTTCCTGCACCAGTCTTTACTAAAGAGGCCATTTGTGATCAGGTGATTTACATGATACATATTAATGACAAAGGAGCAAGATTTCATCCCAGCTAGGAAAGAATGAGTTATAGAGTATCTACATAATTTAGAGGTGTTCAAATCAATGGGCTGCCCTGATTTCATGCTAAGCAACTGAAAGAAATGGCTGAAACAACTTCTGAGGCATTAGCGTTTATCTTTGAGAGTTCAGGGAGGACAACCAAGGAGTGTTCCGAAAAAGGCAAAAGTGGTGCCTTTCTTTAAAAGACCATGAAAAAAAAATAGATCAGTCAGCCATTTCCCCTCCCCAGAAAACAGACAGTAAAAATAGACAAATCACTTGTGAACAGTCAGAAGGAAACAGAGATAAGTAACAATTACCATGGACTTGCCGGCGAGAGATTGGGTCAAACCAGCAAAGTTTCCTTTTGTGACAGAGAAACGGACCTTGTTATGGAACAAAGGAGCAACAAATGCCATAATCTGTACATTAGTAAAGGCCCTGATGGATGGCTTATAGAGGGTACTCCAAAGGGGTCTGTCCTGGATAGTTTCATTAATGACTGTTATAGGTGGCACTAATCGGGGAGTGACTGCAAGTACACTGGAGCATGAAAGAAGAATTCAAAACAACCTTCAGAAATTGTTTGAAAAGCACAGAATGTGACTCAAACGCAGTGAGAGAGGAGGTGATTTTGCAGGCAGGGTTAATCAACTGCACAAACACAAGCTGGGGCACAACTCAGCACCGGTAAGGCCACAGCTGCGTACTATGTGCAGCAACGGAAGGGAAACCAGAGGAGAATGGAGGGCAATTGGAGGCCTCAGAAATGTCAGGAAACGCAGATAAATTGTAGCCAGTTAGCATAAAGAAAACACAGCCCAGGAACATGATAACAGTGACACAATTGTGAAAGGGCAACTGGAAGAGTAAAGGGTATGAATTCCATGGACAAGAAGTAGCAGGTTCACGTTTCAGCAAGGAATATTTAAATTTGACATGAGGATAAAGTTTCAAACAAGTAGGGCTCTAAGCCAGATTGCCCGGGGAGGCTGCAGGGGTCTCTGTTACCGGAGATCCCTAAGACAAATTTCTGCCAGGAATTATGAAAGCTGATAATCTCAGTGGGGTGGGGGGAGATGGACAAGGTGACCTCCAGAAGCCCCTCTCATCCCTAGCTTTCTGCAAATGAAAGCAGTCTGTGAGCAGAGGGAATAGGTTATTCCACAGGAGACTTGGAGGGAGTAGGAGGAGGCCTGGAGGCCACACAAGACAGCCAGTGCCACTAGCACAGGGGAAAGCTTTTTGGTGTCCTGTGTAAGAAAAAGCAACAGGGAGGAAGATCCAAGCAGATAATGGTGTATAAGAACTTGCTACAGAGAGGGTGTTTTAAGTAAATGAAAGGCCACTGACAATTTGCTTTTGCTTTTATATTTAGCAATGACCCCAATCCCATACTAGCGCACACAAATATTTTCTGCTCTCTAATCATGTTCATGTGTACAAGCGTATATTGATCTGTTGTCTCTAATTCTCTGCTTCCAAAGAAAAATGTAGCTGTTCAGTAATGCATGCATAGGCTGAGGTTCATGATGAAATAGTCTAAGGCACTTATATGCTGAAACAAATTTAGTTTAACATAAAACTAAGCTCCACAAATTTGAAATTTCTGTTTTTCCTAAAACCTTACAGTCTTGTACATAAATGCACTAGGCATTTAACTAGGCAATTGGACACATTTAAGGAGTATGAAATTGTAAAAATAGGATAAAACCCCCCCAAAAGCTGATTAGTCTTTTTCTGTAGCAGAAAGAAGTGCAAGTGAGTGGAATAGCATCATTAATCATGGCAAGTAATTGTTGTTTACAATTATTTCACAATTAATGTGAGGTGTTAATACGATTTTTGTAAGTAAGTGCAGAGCAATTTGTTAACCTGACTGAAATGATGTACCTACACCTGCTTGCATCACTCCAGGTCGCAGAAATGCCCAGCTTGACTTTGAGCTTTCCCCTTCAACCCTTCCAGGTCTCTCCTCCGTCCACTCGCTCTCCCCTCTCCAGCTGCCCAGGGTGCTCTTGCGACTTGGCTCCCCGACGCTTTCCTAGCCCAGCCCAGCTGCAGCTATCCTGCATTATTAAACGGATGCCACGTAAATAATTAATATCGAAATACCCGCGCGCTGGAAACACCTCACTGCACGGCCCTCTCCCCGCTTCCCCCTTCCGCCGCCCCGGTGCCGCCGGCACCTAGCTCGGGCCCCCGCGGGGGCGGCGCGTCGCAGCGCGGCCGCGGGGCGGGGCGGAACTCCGCGCGGAGCCGCCCCGCGCCCTCCCCATCCCGCCCCCGCCGGCGGCGGCGGCCCCCGCGGGGGGAGCCGGGCCGGGCCGGGCCGCCGGCGCGGCGCGGCGCGAGCAGGTGCGGCCGCCCGGCAGCGCGAGGGCGGAGCGGCGGACAGCGGGGCCGGGCTTGCAGGTGGGGGTTGCCGGGAGGCGCGCACGCACGGGCGGGGAGCGGGGCCGGCGAGCTCCCGCCCCTCGGCGGTACGTGCGGCTGGCGGCGGGGGAGCGCGGCTGCTGCAGGAGGCACACGGCGGTGGCGGGGCCCCGCGCTGGCTGCGGCGCTGCTCGCAGCCCGGGCCGCGGAGGGGCCGGCGGGGCTGCTCCCGCTGGCGGAGCCAGATGTGCGCCGCGGGGGGCTGCCAGGGGCCGCCGGTGGGGTGCCGGGGGCTGCCGCCGCCGCTGCTGCCGTATCCGGGAGGGGACCCTTAGCTGGGCTTGAAGCTGGGAAGCCGCATCGGGAGCTGTTATTTTCTTCTCCTTCTTTCTTTGCCTTTCCTCTCCTCCCTCCTCCTCCTCCTCCTCCTCCTCCTCACCAAAAGCGGGAGAGGAGGCGTGTTCGTAGAGCCTTGCTGCACCGGTTCTGCTTGGTTTGTTGTTGCAGGGTTTGCTTTGTAGGGTGGCTTTTCTTATTATTTCTTTTCTCCCCCCTCCCTCTCCTTTGGCCCATTGCATGCTCGGATCTGGCTGGATCCTTCCTTTTATTTTCGGCGATGCCTCTCGGAGGGGGGAAGGGTAAGCTGGGATGAGTGCAGCTTGACGCACAGGCGAGGGGAGGGGGGGCACCGCCGGCAGCTGCAGCGCTCCGTGGTCGCAGAGTGCGGGGAGGTGAGCGAGCGAGTGAGTGAGTGAGTGAGGGTCTTGCTCGGTGTCTCTCCCTTTCTTCGCCCCTCTCCTTCCCTCCCCCATCCGTCTCCTGCCGGGTCCGGCTGGCAGCCGCGCACCGGCAGCCTGTGTAGCAAGGTGTGTAGGGGGTTGTGTGTGTGTGTGGAGCAGGAAACAGGGAAAAGCTGCCCTCCGGTTTGAATCGCGCCAAGCGCCGCGGCCGCCAGTAGCCGGAGGCGCCCCCTCGCCGGCCGCCAGCGCCCGCCTCTGTCCTCCCTCCCTATGTGAGGCTCCCCGGCGGGCTACATGGCGATAGACCGGCGACGCGAGGCGGGCGGCGGGGGCCGGCCGCCGCCGCCGGAGGAGAACGGCTTGGTGCCGGCGGGCGCCGCTGCCCCTCCGGGGCCGCCCTCCGCCGCCGGGGCCGCCGCCGCCGAGATCCAGACGCTGCCGCCGGCCGCTGCCGCCGCCTGCAGCCCGCTGCTCCTCGACTACGACGGCTCGGTGCTGCCCTTCCTCGGGGGCCTGGGCGGCGGGTACCAGCGGACCCTGGTGCTGCTCACCTGGATCCCGGCCCTCTTCATCGGCTTCAGCAAGTTCTCGGACTCCTTCCTCCTGGACCAGCCGGACTTCGGGTGCCGGAAGGCAGACGGGCAGGGCAACGGGAGCGGCTACCTAGCGCCGGGCCCCGCCAACCGCAGCGGCAACGGCAGCCTCTTCCCCCCGCCGGTGCTGCCCACGCCAGCGGGGAGCAACGCCAGCGAGTGCGAGTGCCATGAGTGGCACTACAGCATCGGAGCCGGCCTCATGCAAAACGTCGTCAGCAAGGTGAGAAAAGCATCCTTTTCCTGCCCCCCTCCCCCCGATACCACAGCTCCTTTGGGGGCCTGCTGTGCTGGGGCAGAGGTGAGCGAGGCACCCCACCGTGGACGTGCTCACTGCAGCCCAGCGGCATTGCGGGGTCAGTCGTGGGCCCTGTGAGTTGCCCCCAGCCTGGAGTAAATCTCACTTCCCTCCCTGTCATCGTGGCAAGCTTCCCAGGGGTTTGTACCTGGGAGCCGTTCGCAGTGCTGAGTTGCAAAGTTGTGTCCCAAAAGGGTATCCTTGGTGCCTCTCCATGATCCCAGTGATGACAGCTGTCACAGCGGCTCTGGGACGTGGGTTTCTCTTTGGTAGCCCCTTGGGCATGTGTCCCATGGAAAGGCGCTGTGGTGCATGGAAGGGTTGTGAGCCAGTAAAAGAAAAGGATCTTAGAGGAAGCTCAAGTTGTATTGCTCACTGTTGTACAAGTATGCTGAAGCTGCTGTACAAACCAAAAATCAGGTTGATTTTTTTGGGGGAAAGCTCATGAGATGCTCACTGTTGGGGAAAACCAGACAAAGTTTTGATTGATTCTTCTTGTTATGTACACATGCCTTTGATAATGCTTTCAGTAGAGTAATAAAAGAAGAAATGTGTCTTACACAAGTTGTACTTCAGAGGTGGAAAGTACATGGTGCTCTGCTTCGTATTTCATAATATAAGGCTAAGGTGGAAAATTTCTGGTGAAGAAGGCTGCACTGCTTTCTGCAGTTATTCCGTTTTTGCTGATGCCTTGCCTTTTCACCTGAGAGGTTTTGGTGCTCCCTGCCAGCAGCCGTGTGAAAGCCATGCCCTTGGTGTATGGGCCTCATCCATGTTAACCAACAACTGTAGCTCTTGGAAATGTAAAATGAAAGTGTTACACCATGAAAGTAGTTTGCTTAATCTCAAACCCCCAAACTCAGCAAAAATTAGTTCCTGCCTGGGAGCAGTGTTTTGGATTAACTACTTATCTAGTTGGGAAAAAGAAATGCAGCAATAATCAGATGACTAGCATGATTGTGCTTTGGTCAACCAGCACATGTAATTATTGAAAACTCTTTAAGTTTCTCTTTGTGTCCCTTGAAAGCATGTGCATCAGTGGGGAGGTGGGGGGGGGGGGGAAGTAAAGGAAAGCCTCCAAAAACACGAATCCAGAATGAATTTAGAAACCCTGCTTACACCCTTTCCATGTGAAAAACCCAAGCACATGGTGGGACTTCTAATGGTTTGTGATGTAAAAGTACATAATGAAATTTGACATTTAAGAGAGGCAAATTTTCATGTGTTTATAACTAGAGGCAGCTATTTAATGTTTTAGGGCTTAATGCTGATGATGTAGGAAGGAGAAAATGGTCTTGAAATATTTCTTTTTAGTGTAAACTGTAAAAAATTTTTTGAAATGTTGAGAGTCTTTTGAAGGTCATCATGAAGTTAGCCATAAAAGGTTGAGAGAGATTTAGTTTGCTATCTTGCATGCTATAGTTATGGTTTTTTTTTCTTTTTAACTAAAAAAATCTTCCTTGGAAGAACTTGCAGTAAACGGCAGATTGATTTAATGGATAAATAAACAGCTGTGGTCCCTGCTGTCTTGTTTTGTATTAAAAAGAATAATAATCATCTGAGGGTTTTTTTTCAATGTAGAGTTTTTATTTTTTGTGTATATTTGCTTCCAAAAAGTTGGCAGCTCTTTCTCTTTGATTTGTAATCCCATATAATTATAATTAGGTTATTTTCTCAGGGTCAGGATTTCTCCTTAGTTTGTTTTTTTTTGTTTTGTTTTGTTACTGGTTTTTTTGGGTGGGTGTGCAGTCTGTTTTTATCCTAATGAAGAAATAGAGGAAAAACCCAAACAGCACATCAATCTAGCTTAATTCAGTCTTCCTCTCTTATAAACCAGTAGGTCTTCTGATATTGCAGGAGTAGTTCTTGTAACTGCTAACTCCTCTTATATGCCTCCCACTGTCCTTTGTGAAAAAGAGCTGTACTGATGAATTCAGAAAACTGGACGTTCAGATTTTCCTTAACTCCTCTCAAAAATAGATTTGTTTCTGTACATATTATGCAATGTTCTCATCTTTCTAAATAGAATTTTATTAAATCTATCTTAGTCTAATATACACTCATCTGTGTAGTAGCCAAAGGTTATATTGAAATATCATAAAGAGAGCCAAAAGTATATTACTAACAAATGCACTTTTGTTTGGCCAGTAAATACCCTTGTTCTCATCTTCAGCAGTCCAAGCTAATCACTGGTGAATGTTCTGTTGCTTTTTTTCTTTCCATCTTCAAAAATGATAAAACAATTCTCATTTTATTTAGTGCAAAGCTTATTTCCTGCTCTGTTTTGTTGATGTATGTGTGCATGAAACGTTGCTGTCTTCTGCCCCTCAGGAGCAGGTAGCTATCCATAAACTATGATGAGTTTTGTCGTCTCTGTAGCCTCTCCTAATGGTCCCCTTCATCAGATGTTGTCTTTCTGTGCCTGTTTTTTCAGGTCTCCCTTCCCTGGTGCCTTTTTTTCTTCTAACCTGTGTCATAATTGGGATTCATGGAGTTGAGATCTTGCCATTTCCAGCCCCGCTCTGTGGTTTGTTTATCCCTGCTGCTCTTTGAGTCTTTGCTGGAGCCAAAGGTGGCCTTGCACATTTCTTGAAGAGTGGCATCACAATGCTAAGCACTGCCATTATCCTGGCCTCTCTGACTGAGTCATTGGGAATGTTGCTTTTTATAGTCCTGCCAGTCATTAGAACTGGAAATGGTAATAAAGAACATACTGCTTATTATTTAAGACTGTTGAAATACATACAGTGAAGAGGTCAGATGCATGATTTAACAACAGGAATTCCAGTGGCCATATTAAATCACAGATCTGAGCTAATGTCCTGACTTGGTACATAAATCTTGGACCTTAGCTTGGTTCGAATTTAGATATCTTTCTCTGTGACAATTCACTTGTAAGGCTGTTGTGCTGCTTAATGCTTCTTTCAGGGATTTCACGTCACCATTATCACATCACTACGAACAGAGTGAGTGTGTATCATCTGTAAGCTATGTATACTGAACTACCCTTCAGGCAAAAGGCTAATAATAAAATCTGCCCTTGATATGGAATATCTATCTCTTTTGTCCAAAGGAAGGATGCTGAGAAATACTCTCATTTTTGCAAAGTGGAAACCTGACATCTCATTTTGCCCATTTGCTAAGTGACAGTTCAGACAAATTCTTAGTGTTAACGCAAAACGCAGCATAATCGCAACTAAATTTAAATGGCCATGAAACCTAGCAGGAGGTTACAGTGTGTATTCAGCAGAGACTTTTGAAACTCTCTTGCTAACCTCTTTCATGCCCGGATCTTCTAACCATCTGCAAAGTCATCTGTAATCTTGGGGCAAAGTTTCCACAGAAGCTCTTAGTTATTACAAGATCGATGGTTGTTGTTATACTCCGTTACTAGGATGACCTGTCCACTGCATTCAATTGCATTATGTGGTGGGGTTGTTTGTTCTTCTACATGCTAATTTGTCTAATGGATACCAAAAGCTGACGACGGGCAATGACTGAGACTTGATTAAATTGTAGCAAATGATAGCACAGCATCCCCCTCTGCGACTTCCCAGCCTTCCAGATCATTCCCCCTCTTGGGGGTGGGGTAGAGAGAAGTGGTTAGTTGAAGGTTGCTTTTTAATCTCTCAGAACAATTATGTAATAATATTTCATGTCTTGTCACAAGGGAATTTCTGTTGTGGCTGCTTTTCTACTCCAGATGCCTTATTTTGCTGCAATGCTGTTCCTCTTGGCTCTTAATTTCCCACTTGATTTGGGTTGAGTCATCTTCTTTCCCAAGTAACATGCAATGATTTTACCTATTTGCCACTGGTTCGGTCTTTCTTGTTTGCTCTCTGTAGCAAACAGTCCCGTCCAATAAAGAGGAGCTTAATTTGGGAGAAAAACCCAGGCAGTGCTGCAGAACAGTGAGCACAGGGCAGTTCTGTTGTGGGGCGAAGCTGGATCAGTTTAAGCTGTGATGTGATGCTCTTTGCCCTTGCGAGGGGATATCTGTGCCCAGCAGCCTACGTTACCTTTCTTTTAAGGTGGTTCTGGCACTTTTCTGGCCATGTCTTGAGCTGATTCAGCTTGCAAACCTGGCAAAAAACTTTGTTTTTAAATACATTTTTTATTATTACTATTATTTTTTTAATGTGCATTTTCTGATAGATTAATGAGGGGAAATGGCTCTGTGCAGTGACATCTGTGGTATTGTCTCACAGGATTATTGCAGGTACCAGCAGGTAACCACAAACACTACAACAAACAAACCTTTGATGCAGTGGTGACAAATTCTGCACTGTTTGCAGGGGGCATTTCTTGGGATAGAAGACGGGTGTGCATTTCAATATCCAAGTGCGCTTTCAGAGTATACTTGTTAATTATTTCAAATGGATCACTCTGACAAAGTGCTTCCTAAACTAACAACTGTGCCACCCTTCCCAGGCACAAATGGGAGGAGTTTTCTGATTTTTTTCTGCGTATCCTGTAGTTGGCTGAGAGAAGAAACCAGAAATTTGATATAATATATTGATCCTTCTCTTCTTTCCTGCAACTGCAAGGATTTGTCTTGTCCATGTTGGTTCCTGGCTGACTAACTTCTGCTTAGTCCCAAATCTATTAAAACCCTGAGTTATTGTGCCCAGTGCAGTAGTTGGGTCAGAAGTGGTAAGACCAAAGCTAGTATATTACATGTGCCCTACTACTACTTTATGGCTTCCTCAGCTGTGGAGAGAGATGCCAAAATTTGTGTCTCCACTCTGTGGATTACCTAGTAGTCATTGGTTGCTCATCTGAATGCTCCCAGACCTCAGCATGAGAAATCTGCTTTTTAAAAAGCAAGGAGAGCAGATTCTGTGCCCTGCTGAGGCTCTTCGGGGAATTGCCCATATCAATTAAACAGAGTTGATGAAGCATTCTGGTTATCAGGGTGCTAACGTACAACACCCTGAAACAGTGGTGCAAATTCCTGTGTGATTTTCTGCTTGGGTAGAGAGAAATGGATGTCTGTTTTGGTAAGTGTACCAGCATTTCCAGGTGTTGTAGAGTTGTGTGGAATTGTTCTCTGTCTGCCTGCAAACAGTAAATTATTGTGTGTTGGTGCTTGTGGTAACCAAGTGTTATTTCACTGGACTACAAATACTTGTCTAGGGGGCTTAGCTATTATTTCTTCATTTGGGGGGAGTTGTTATATATGGGGCTGAAATATTTTTAAGCTATTGGTCTAGAAAACAGAGACTGCAGTAAGACCAATATTGATGTTAGAATTCAGGCAGTGTTATGTTTTTTATTTGGTATGGATTTTTTTCACTAGAGGGAAAGTACATTGAGTTTATAATGCTCATGTTCAGCTTTAAGATAATGTGTCTTGGATACAGGAATCTGATTTCAGCCTAACATACATTTTGCAGTATTTGTAGAATGAATAATAATCCTTCAGGAAGGTAGTTCCAAATTACAATACTTCAAAGGCATCTTCAGCTTTCCAAAACTTAGTATTGAACATTTTGTCTTCCTTTTTATCTGTGTGTACTTGAAACCATGTTGTGTTTTTCTGTATGGATATGACATTTGAAATGCTTAGGGTTTTTTGTTTTTGTTTAGGGTTCCCCCCCACCCCCCAGCCCTTAGTAGATCCTGCTTCTCAGTCATTCAGTTTTAATATACCAACTTTGCATGTGTTATGGTAGAAATTACTGAACTATAGTGTATATTTACCAACTGTTCAAGCAGTTTAAAATGCAATTTCTTCAGTGGTCTAACAGTTTTACCTCTTCTTACTCTAGCTACAAGAGAGAGATTGTAAAAGATGACCTATCTTTTTCTTAAAGTAACTGTTGGAGAGGGGGCACTGGCATTTAGGAAGGCATCTAATTTGGAGACAGTTTTGATGTTTGTCATGGTAACACCAAGATGAGGATTACAAGCCAGCAAATCATGGTTGTGTTCTTCTTCTTCTTCTTTTTTTTTTTTTTTTAATAAAAAAATATCTAGAATAGGTTGAGTCATAGTTTTCCTTAACTTAAAAACTTTTGGATGTAGTAATGGTGCAAAATTTTAAATTAAAGCTTTCCAAATAAATTCTGGAGAGCTGTTAAATTTACAAAACAGTGAAAGGAATCTAACACTTTTGTGTACCTTGTCTTTTGTTTTCCCCATCAGACCACTTATTTCTGTCTAGTTTCCTCTCTGGGCTATCTGGCATTACATTACACAGTCTCTGCTTGGAACTGTTGTTCTTGCTCACTCTCTTTCATATTCTTTCATCCTCTTATTTTTCTGCAGCATAGCCTGGGTGATTCTGGCTTATCCATGAGTAACTGTTGAATTAAGTAGGCTGAAATTTGCTATAAAGGAAAGGAATCTGCCTGCTGTAATGATGTGTAAAATATCAGAGAATCTTACCATAAAAAAGATGCTGCAGCTTTGCAGCAGGGCTGAGTTTTCAATTCTTGCATTAACCTCTCTGGGGCTCCGGTCTCAAACTCTTAAACACGTGCTTAGTTCCAGTACCATGATTTCTGCACTTGACTTTTGAGAGGAGGTGACCTTTTATATACTCTAGTATTTTTCATATAAAAGAAGGAGGAAGGACCTTGAGGGGGTCTACAAGGAGAAAGGAGGTACAAGGAGAACTTATAATTGAGGTTATGACAGAGGTATTAAACAAAAACAGTTTCAGCATTGAGCAGCTCTGGCCCACACCCTGGCAGCAGAGATGATTAATGTGTGCATTCAGTAGCTCTGACCAATCCAGGCCACGTCATATGTACTGGGAATATAGAGCACATATTCCCACATGGCTGGAGATGTATCAGTGCTGCTGTGCATGGGCAGGTTGGCTGACTGCAGTGCATATGTCTGGTGCAACCAGTGAATTCAGGACTGAAACTTCTGCTTGTACAATGATGACGCAAAGCAAGAGCAAAAGTATCCAGGGAGTTAGAGACTGAGTGGTACTCATTCCTGTGGAGAAAGGTGGTGCAAGGCATATACTTCTTTGTCTTACCTTGCTATTGTTGTATGCATCTTTACAGTTTTCATCATCTGTCTATATACATTATAATATTGTCCTCGCTGCTGCAGTACCTGAATGCCATCCTGTACTATATTAAATGATGTAAGTGAATGTCTGTACTGTCATAACCAGTTCATTTTTTCTCCCTCATCTGCTTCCCAGGAGGAAAATTCAATATGGAGTATAGGACTTTTTTTTTTGCCTTCAGTTCACAGCTGAGGGAGAGCCCCACATGGGCTAACTGTCCTGCTGAAGTGCAAGAAGAAAAGACTAAATAAGTAAATATATTCCATTGGTAGTCCCAATGTCTATTTAGATCCACAAGTAACCAAGTCAAGATAATAAGGAATGTTATTTGTAAGATCCAGAAAAATGTTAATTAGCCTTATCTAGCAGAATGTGATTTATAGCTGCTTTTGAACAGTTTTCAGAAAACAGACTAGTCTGGTTCTGTTGAAAGGTATTTCAACTTACAACAGTTCTTGAGGAATTCATTTTGTAGCAAATACTATCCTTCTGTTGCTCTGCAGTGTTCAGGAATCATCCAATCTCCTCTTGTTTTCCAGACCAAAGTCTGTAAACCTTTATACAATGTTGCAATATCTAGGTTACAAATATTGTTAAGAATGAGAAATACAAATCAAACCACAAGACCTTTCCCCCTCCACTATCCCAGGGCTTTATAGCATAGTCTGCAGACCGGCATCATGTTTTGATTTGTAGAACAAGTTGAGTATTTTCATCCTTTCTCCCTTCCCCTTAATATTTATTTAATTCTGAACTAATTCTAGACCCTCTTTTTTCCCTCCTCCCTCTCCTTCTCTTCTTGCCCAAGTTTTAATAACTCTAGCCCTCAAATGATGAGAAGGCAGGGTTGGAGCAGTAATAATTACATGTTAAAATTTGATCTTTTTATCTATGATGGCTTTGAGCAAGTATTTCACTTGCTCAGAGATTTGCTTCCCCTTCTTGTCGTCGTCTTCACTCTTCTCCATTTCAGAGTTTTATGCCTTGTTTGGCATTTTCAAGGTTTTCCCCCAATTCTTGAGAAAGCCCAATAAGAGAGTAAATTAGACTCCTGCTGTGTCAACCCTTTCAAGGCTGTACATGCATAATGTGTTTTACACATACAGTGTTTTGGCAGCCTGAAAAATGTCAATGTTCAAAGTATTAACTTGGTTTTGATAATCAGATGACAGTGAAAGTTAATATTTAACTAAAATGTTAGTGTTTTAAATATGGTTTCCATTTACAGTGCTTAGACCTTAGATGAATTTGAAAACTTGTTCAAGTTCTTATTTTGTTTAGTCTCAAAGCCAGTCCCATCAGCAAGTAACTTTTTGAGAATACATGCTGGCATAAGTTGAAAACTGAGGGATGGCCACTGAAAACCTTTTTTTCCCGGTGTGTCTGTCAGTTCCTGTTGGTGGGCATTGCTTCCTCTGGTGTTTTCATATGGCTGGAGTGGGACAAACAGCTATGGCTCTTAAAGCAAAGATTAAAATTTAAGTTCAGTTTTGTGACACTTGTTTCCAAACAACCTCAGTATACATGTAAAAAAGATACTTAATTACAGCATGGAGGTGTAAAAAAAAGAAGAGATGGAAAAAGCCAGATCCTACTCTCTGGAAAGCTATGACTATAGCATTCATGAAAGCTCCATGCGAGATTTTTTCTTTTTTTTTTTTTTTTTTTTCTTTTGTCTCCCAAGACTTTGATGTTAGATGACATTACAGAGTTGGAAAAAGTTAAGTAGATCACCTCATCTGAGAAACAAGTTAGTTGTCTAATCTGGGGCTGGGCAAAGGCTGGAGAAGATCAAATGTCTTAGAATAAAGATATCCTGCCACTGAAAATAAAGGAAGAAGTGATGGAGAAGTGGATGGTGTATGGATTCTACTAAAATTGATTTAATCAGGTTGAGTATTCAGAAGAGTGGCATTTGATTAACAAATCATATTTTAATTGTTAGTATATTACTGATGATTATTTACTTAACAAACTTCCTTCTTCTCTGCCCTGTTGGGGAAAAGACACAGATCTGTGATGAGAGCAAGGTTGGGAACAGAAGAGTTAATTGCTCCAGATTAAAATGTGAAATTGAAGGATAGATGAAACTTTTCCAGTTCTGTGATGTTTTAGAAGGCATCTTTTCATCTGGAATTCTGCTGATGTGTTTGATGAATAACTTGGAGGAGCCTATGGCATAGACTGAACAATAGCTTAGTAAACATCATTAAATTAGAAAAAACTTTTCACAGCCAGTAAACTAACCTGGAAATAAAGGCTTTTTTGTGTTTTGTATCTTTTTGCAAGTTCATGAAGTTTTGGGCTTGTCTCTTGATTGCTGCACTGCTTGAGCGGGCTGTTATGTGACTCACTCAGCTGTCCTGGTGCAGTTAGTTGTTTGTTCCCTGTATGCTGAACCAGGTGACAGAAGTGATCTGGGCTTAAAAAACAAAACAAGCAAAAAACCAAAACAAATCCTTCCCTAATTGCGACAGTCTGTGGGATGGGGTGGAAAGAGAGGGGTGAATCTCGCACTGCCAGTCATCAAGACAAGGTCCATTGACTGCCACAGGCATGGGGGTTTCTGGTTTGATGTCACATGGCATACTACCCCCTCCTTAATGGCAAAGAGGATTTTAGGGCAATACTGTAGTGTGAGGTGAATCCGTGTGATGAAATAGAGAAGTATGGTGTGGTGCAATGTGGTCACCAAATTTAACAAGAAGCGCCCCATCGATGCGGGACTCGGCTGCAGCACTCTTCCCTCTCTCCCCACAGCAGGGGGAAAGGGGTCCTAGAAGAGCTGGGTTTGAGAGGTGTGAGATATGGCACTGGGCACGCAGATGTGAGCGGCGTCACTCTGCCAGTGGGGACGGCGCTGCAGCACAGGCAGAAGAGGCTCCAGTCGCGTCTTTTCTAGGTGTCGTCTTTGCTGAGGCCGGCGGGGGGAACGGGGCTGCCCACAGTGAGCAGAGAGTGTCGCCCTGGGGGTGCAGTGGTGGCAGCGGATTTACTGCAGAGTGATTAATGTACAAGGCAACGCATCTGGGCCTCTGTGACTGCGAGTACCATAGCATAACCTGTGCCCTAGGTTTCCCGTCCTTGCGACTGAGACGAAGTTTATAAAACTTCAGGTGGAAGTGCTGCTTTTATATCTCGCTGTTCATGTAGTGATGTGTGACACTGAGCCGGTGTTTTATTTTTAAGATTGAAGTACCAGGCCTAAAAAAAGTACGCTTCAAAAATTAATGTGGAAATTTCACAGCCAAGTCATGCATATCTGAAAATGTGGTTCTGAAGGATGTATTTTGGCAAATTCAGTTAAGTTAAACTTCAGAAACAATTAGGTAAATTAGTGAAGTCCGCTGCTCTACAGTCCTGTACTGTTTTGCAGGGATGGAAACTGTTTTCAGAGGTACATGAAATTGCTTTCACGCAACACTGCATGATCTAATTATACCTTTCTTGGAAGACTGCTAAGTGTATGTCTCACTTGCACGCTCTCTCCTTCTCTCTCTCTCTCTCTCCCCTCCTTCTCCCACCTCTCCCGATTTCCCCCAAACCCTTGGCTTTGTGGCACTAGTCAAAAGTAGGGTGTTTTTCTTTTTTTTTTTCTCTCTTCCCCCCCCCCCCCAAAATCATACATGCTCTAGGCAGTTATATCTAGAGCTAAAGCTACCTGACATTTTCCATTTATAAGACTCTGTATTCACTGTCCATGAGTAACTTTCTTTGGCTACAGCTTTCTCTGCCAGGTGTCTGCCTTGGTCTGAAACAGTTTACTGGTTTCAAAGAATGAAATGTGGGGAAAATGTTATTCCTACTTTAAGAAAAATCAGCGAGGTAAGAAACTAAACAAAACAAACCCTTGTGTCTATTTAGTTAGTAAGCTCCAGTGTATGGGAATAAGGACCCCAAATTTGGTGGGGATAGGGAAGAGGCAGAGACTGAACAAAAGGTGATATCATGATACATGCAATATCTCTCTTGCTATCTTATTAAAAATTCTTGCAAATTTGGGCAATTTTAAGCCTCTCAAAATATCAGTCTGTACCTTCTCAGTAGAAACTTTTTTAGGAGAAGGATTTAGCTATGTATCTTTAAAAAATCCAGAGTACTCAGGCATTGGTTGGAGATCTTCAACAAAAGCATCTACTTACAATAAAGTTGGAGAAAGTGAATGTGTGCAGTACTTATGATCTAATATTGTGCCAAAAGGAATTAGCTTAAAAGTCAGGTGTTTACTGTGCCTTGGGTTACAGCATTCCAATCTAGGTGGTGCAGATTTCTTTGGCTGTTTAAAGAAAACAAAAATCTCAGTAGCTGGATTTTTTTTTTTTTTTGATGATTCTTGTGTTGCCCAGGTAAGTCCAGCTGTGTCTGATAAGAATTGGAAGGCATTTATGTGGATTTCCTCCTCCCATCAGTAGGACAGTTATCTTTTGGAAGGTGAGAGATTCTTGATATGACTGGCCAAAGAAAGAGGAATTTGTTTATTTTTGCACCTTCTTTTGAATAAACCTTCCCAGGTTTATTTTCTTGTTGCAGCCATAGAGTTGGTTGTGTTGGTGGTCAAAAGTGCCAGATGTTCTCAAGAACACTTTATTAATACTTAAAATATGTTTGGGATGGGAAAGAGCTTTGCTTAGCTGTGTTCTCGAAGGAGAGACGACGCTGCCCTGAACCTCGAAGCTTAAAACATCAGATTTGCTACTTTAAATGCCCCGCTGTTGTCACTGCTGAGTAGATGATACAGAGACATCTGAGCTGTGCAGTCATATGGCAGGAAGGAATGTTATTAAAAGTGTGCCAGGACTTCCTCAACTGTTCTTCAGAAATGTGTGTCAGTAAAACCACCCGAACTTTAAGTGTTAGAGTTGGGCTGGCGTGTCCCTTTGTGAGGCTTCTTCTACATTCTCTTTAATAGTGTTTAACTGCACAGTTATTTTCTATAAAGTTGAGCAATACTAAAGAACGCACCATTTTCTAGAGCTTGTACGTTTTCTTTAAGGTTAAAAATACAGTTAGATTGTCACCTTTGGTTGGGAGTTGAGAAGGGAAGGAGAGAAGCATTTTCCCGTCGCAGCCTGGAGGGAAGTCTTGTTACAGTGGTCTCCAGGAGCTGTAATAGTTTAGTCCAGAGAAAAGGCATTGGTGGCAGGTATATTATGGTAGAAGTACCGACATTTTTGTGTTGTTATTGTTGCTGTTGTTGTTTTTGTTGTTGGAGCTCTTTCTCCAGCAATAAATACCTGGTTACAGGCTTGCTTTTCCTTATTTACAGCATATGGAAAAACATCACTTGACTTTTTTTTTTTTTTTAATATAGTTTGTTTAAAAAAACAAAAACACCTTTTGTGGTTCACGTTTTTCTGAGAGAATCTGGAGGCATCATAAATTTAAATTCACACTACACAAGGTATTTATATAGAAATGGAAAGAAAAGATGGATTTTAGTGCTGTCCAGGGAAAATTGACAGGCTTTGGCTATGAAATGATGAAGCAGGAAGGAAAAGAACAAAGTAATGAGAGGCCCAGTATACGTGGACCTGAGTGACAAGTGATAGATTCTTATTTCCATTTACTGTTGTTAAAATCACTATCTGATGCACACAGGAGCTTCTGGCTTTTCTCTAAGAGCAGTTTGGGGGCTGCCGGGGTGAGCTGTGGAGTACGTGATGTTTAGAGGCTTGGGGCTCTGGAAGAGGAGCTTTTTCTCTGAGGGCTGAGAGGCCGTTTGCAGTGCGTGGGGCACACTATGTGCCTTGGAATGAAGTCCACAAAGCCCAGCACAGCAGATGAGGAGCTGCCTCATTGGGGAAGGACTCATCATGCTTGGCATAGGTCTTCCAGGGCAGCCGTGTGGGTGATCCTCTTGTCTCCTTGTGCCAAAACTGATGCATGGAGCAGTCAAAGCAGAGACTTCACCCATCTGCAAAGTGTTTGGGGAAGGGTCTGCTCTTTTTTGGCAGCAGTCTGGACGTAGATCATCTTAAACTGGCTGCGAACCCACAACTTGCACTCGCAGAAGCCCTCCTGGCAAGTGCTGGACAGGAATACCTTGCTCCTGTCTCTGTTCTTCTTACAACACACAGGTCTTCCTTACACCATTTTCTATGCAGTCAAAATGAAGACAGTGCAAACCAAATCCTTGATAGGCATCTTATTACAACCTTCTTGCAGGGGCTATTCAGTTTGTTCAGATGCCACAGTGTTACGGCTTCAGTAGTAGGAAGTGAAGACCGATTTCAAGGCAGGAGCCCTTAGTTAAGAGGACTTATGTTTATAACAACAATCATGCAGCAGACTTTACACTGGTACTTTCATAAACCTTTCCTTAACTTCAGAGTGAATCCTGGCTCACTACATGAGCCTTATCCACATTTTCATTGCTGGTGCAGAAGTTAGAGAATGGTTACTTTCTTGGATGCGTTTACTTTTGCCAGGTGTCTTCCAAAACATGTTTCAAATAGAGTCCTCCATCTTGACTTCTTGTTTGAAACATAGTGACTCACAGCATGGGTGGTGACTCACTGAGATCAATTAAACATTAGGATCCTTAAGGTGTGACTCTTTAAGCTTTGACAAAAATTGCTGTCACAACATGAAAAAAAAACCCCGCTTGCAATATATTGCACATCTGCATAGGTGACAGAATCTCTACATTGCTGCAGCGCTACCAGAAAATGCTTTTTTTGTTTGTTTGTTTTAAAGGTTCCCTCTCCACAATCATGTTTTATCAATAATTTTTTTTAGGCATAACAGTTCAGTACTGTTGCTCAGCCTGTCACTTCATCAGATCTCAGGCATTAGAGATCTGGATGGAGGACACAGAAAGAAAACCCAGGGAGCATTGTAAACCTAGCAGCACCCTTCCTTCCAGTTGGGAGTTATGTCAACTCCCAAACAGGGCATCCAGGGGCTCTGCCAGAGGAGTGAGGGGATTTAGTGGCCTGGCCTGCACGTAACGTATTAACCTTAACCTTAAGAGGCAATAGGGGATTATTGAGTAGTCTCTGGCCAAAACAGTCTCCCAGTGCAGATTTATTGGGAGTGCTGCTTAAGTTCTTGTAAGCTCTGCCTGTCCCAGCATTTTGTTCTGCAAATACATGGACCCCTGTGATTTCTTCATTCTTGGAGTAAACCCGAGTGTTGTGTTTGCAGGATGAAACCCTTAGCATTTACAGCAGGAGCTGCCGTGGCTCTAGCCACACCTGTGACACATGGGCATGCATCGAATATTTTCAGTTCTGTAGAGCAGAGGTGTACGTATGTAAGTGGAAAGACAGCATTGATGTTATATAACACTTCCTGCTTGACAACCCTCTATTTCCAGCTGTTCTAAACTGAGACTGAAATCCTCAGTGTTTGGCTTTTGATGGGTCAGGGGAGGGAGGAAGGAGCACAGGTTCATGGCAAAACTCTTATACTTACAGTGTGATAAAGTTTGTTCTGTTGCTGTGTTAAAGATTGATGGGCAGAATTTACTACTTATTTTTTTTCCTGTTAATGCAGTCTTTATCAGAGTGTGCTATTGAATGTGTGTCCACTTTCTCTTTTGTGCCCTCTCCTTGTTCTCTTTTCTCTTTTCAAGCCAAATATCTGGTGGAACCCACAGAAATTCTGCCCAAACTTTCCTTGTCTTCTATAAGAGATTCTGTGTTTATTTTGGATAATTGCTTTACAGTGAGCCTTCTCTGGTCTGTAACAGCTGACAGAGAAGAAACAGGGGTACACTTGAGCTCTTACTACTGAGGAAGTAGTTTTAGATTGTAGCAGTTTTTCTGAAAGTTTCTGCTGAAAAAAAACTAGTGAAATATTTCACCATTTCCACAGTTACGAATTCTGATGATTTTTTTTGAAGTAAGATTCAGTGGAGCTCAGGAGCTACGTGTGCCTGTCAGCACCCATGTTACACTTTCTTTGTGAACTTGGGAGATCAACTGTGTTTTGAATAGACTCACGCTGGATCGCCAAGGCAGGATTTAACCGAAGGCAGGAAACAGTCACATGAAGGGTTTGCACAGAGATATCTGTTCTTTATTTTCACAGCAGCTGAAGATTTGGTACGTAGTTTTAAAAACAAACAAATGAAAAACTGATTTACAGATGACTTATCAAAAGGAGTAAGTGCATTTCAGGAACTACTGGAGGATCTGCTGATGGATTAACTCTCCCCTCCTTAAACTCTGGCTGTATGAATCAGTGTGCCAAAGTGGCCGATTTTGTTTGATATCTGTTGTCTTGGCCTGAAATTTCACAAGAGCTCTTAATGAGATTTTGGGTCCTCCGACCATGAACCTTTACCTGCATGTAATCTGGTACTGAGCATTCTCTGTCTGGGGTTTATATAAGGGCCAGATATCTTTGACTAGCAATGGTATGCTGTGAAGATGAAAAGGCACTAGGGTATCTGCCTTTTTTTTTTTTTTTCTTTTGCACTTGGATGGCATTAGTGTTCCTCTGACAGCACTAAAATGAAAACAAGTATCTTGCAGAGATGGCCTTTAAAAAGTGTCCTTGCATAATTATAACTATTTTTAATACACTTATACTCCACAGTCAAAAAATATTTCTTGTTTTTAAGCAGTATATACACCTTCTGGACTGTGGAAAATAAACCCTGAACAATTGCATTTGAAAGTCTTTCTGGAGTTTAGAAGTACCTACTGCTTTTTGTTTTGTCCATAGCTTGTCTGGACAAATATCTTCTTTGCAAATGGGAGATTGGTTCTGTATTTGCAAATATTAGGAATTGCATTTCCCCTACTTTCTAAATAAAATACTTGTAAGATGTCAACATCTTTGGAGAGCAATTCTCACTGCCTTGCTGAGCTGGTTACTTTAAATAGTTCATAGGTATTTGGTGAAGAAAAAAATCACTCATGCTCTTTGCTTCTGATTCCCTAGCGCCTTCAATATGGAACTTGCAGAATGCGTTACAGCATCAGATGTGCATCTCCTGACTTCTACAAGTCAGTACTTGTAGAATACTAGTTAAAATACTTTTAACTAGAACAAAAAGCCTGCGCTTGAATGTTTACAGAAAGTTGACACAAGTGTTTTTGCCAAGAAAGTGCTATACTTCTTGGTGAGATGGATATTCTAGGGAGGATGTATCCTGTGATCTTGAAAGCAGATGGATGAGTCAGATCTAGCCTTATCTGTGAAATTGCCTAAAATGCCAGTGCACCTATTTAAACTCTTTAAGGGAAGCTTTGCCTTGAAGTTGCATTTGACTTTCGAAAAAATAAATTGTATGTTTTTATTCTGTTTGGCCGTGAAACTACAGCCTAGTGTTGTCCAGGGGACCACTGCCATTACATTACATATAGATAACCATTTACACTTCAGAATTTCAGTTTGGAATATCTGACTCTCCAAAGTTAGCTGTGCTCACTTTTCACGAAATGCATATGGCTCTCATTACTATCAATATTTGAACACTTCACAAACCATGAACAAATGTATCTTCGTACGTTTGTTCAACGGTAGGATAGTACCATCCATACTTTACACATAAGAGAGATTAAGTTACATGTCTGAAGGCAATGAGGATGCCTGGGCTAAAGCCAGAAATTCAGCCTGGCTCTCCTGAGGCCTGGTCTAATGCCTGAGAGAAAAATGTTGTGGAGTTTAGGGAAGCCTTAAGAGAAACCTCGTTGCCCTTGTCTTTCTCATGGCAATGTGGCGGTGCCCTAACAACGGGATTCCTGAAATGGTCCGTTTTCCCTTCCTTTGGGTAGAAAGAGCGGTTTCAGTATCGGGGATCGCTCTGGTGTGGGGATTCAGCCTCTGCCTGACCTCTGCACTGTGAAATGTTGCTGTGGGGCAGCTGGACCAAGCTGTGTCGCGTCCCCTGCTGCCCGCGGCCGTTGGGCCTTGCTTGCCGTAACGCCGGGGTTGAGCTGAGTCGTGAGCCCATCCTCGCCGCCTCCCACCGCCTCTGGAGCCGGGGCGCTTTTCTGAAAATAAGTGTCTTGAGGCTTTGTCTGTGGTTGCCTGAAACTGGTGGCCACCAGGGTCTGGGGCAAAGCAGCTTATTTTCCCCATTTTCCCAAGAGATTGTGAGAAAGTAAATATGAGGATTTCCTTGTAAACTGCCTGGCTTGCTGGCAGTGGGCTTCCCAGGACTGTTGGCAGTTGTCTTGGGGTATTACTGGGATACACTTAAGTTACGTCAGTAGTGCCAACGCTGGAGAAATGCCCTGAGTCTAAATTCGCATGGGCTGAGGAGGGGGAGAATTAAGTGTGAGAGATTTTCATTTTATAAATAATGGCCTGGTAAAACTCACTGAAGGTCTTCTCATTTACTTCTTGTGCTACAGGGTTTGACTTGAGAGGGAAAGCTGCCCCCCTCGCTCCTGTTTGTATGCTCTCATGCAAGCACTGAAATTGGGAAGAATGCCTACAGCAATGTTAGTATGTTTAAATGCATCCCAGATTAACTAATTTATTTCAGTATATCTGTCTTTTTCTTTCAGTGGGATCTTGTTTGTGATTCTGCCTGGAAAGTCCAAATTGCTAAATTTTCCCTACTGGTAGGATTAATCTTCGGCCACTTAATAACAGGATGTATAGCTGACTGGTAAGCGAAAAATCTTTTAATGCAGCATAACTATAAATGAATAACAATGTTAAATATGTCTTAGATCTTTTTTTCTTAACATGCATGAGGAACCTTTGCATAATGATTTTCAGCTTCTGAAGAGAGCATGATGAATAAACAGTTTAAAACTGTGTTAGTTGCTTGAACTGAATAATTTATATCAAGGTAAATAACATGAAAATAAGCTATTTGACTTAGTTATTTGCTGCTGACAGAATTTATTGCAGCTGTAAATTTGGAGCAGAATTAAGTATTTTCTAATTATGTGAGTGAAGCCTTTGTTTTAAATTTTTTTAAACAAGAGAAAAGGCAAAAAAAATTTGAATACGGTATTCATTTGACTGAATACAAGAGACTAGTATAACGTCAACCTTGTGCCTACACAATATCTTTCAGGGGTGTAGAGGTCTGTTTTTTGCAAACCTTTCCACTGTTCTATTTTTGTTCTTGTTAGGCAAACGTTTCCATGTAGTGTTAAGGAATAGCTGGCTTATGTGTTAATATTGGGGTATTAGGTTTAAAAGCATAGATTGGAATTCCTTAAATTGCCGTAGTGAAAACACCATTAGATACCCTATTTGTTCTGACTTCAGCTTTTATTTAAAGAGAGGATCTGGTAATGCAAAAGGAGGGAAAAAAATTAAAGCCATGACTCAAGTGATTTTAATGGAAATTTGCAGAGTCTGAAACAATAGCTCTGTGATGCTGTCCCAGTCAGTTCAGTGGCTTCCAGCATAGTTGCCAATGTTGGTGCTTTAAATGGCCCCAAGTTAACTCTTTCACCATTCATTAAAACAGGAAAAGAAGGGGAAGAGTTGTCTATTACAGAAATCTTCTAAAGCCACAGCCCACCCAAGTGACCCAGTCAACTGGGAGAGAAAAGCCCCCCTGAAGCTGTGCAGTAACTTGGCTCAAATTTTTACAACAAGCTTGTGTCTTAAGGCTTGAACAGTTGTTAAAAGCTTTTAGGCAAGTGAGGATTTGTGACTTTTCAGTGAAGCTGGGATCGTGCATGATAAAATACAGTTGAATGTCAGTTAAAATGCCAAAATAAGATAGGGCTCTAACAACACACTGGAAGTATAGTGGGAAAATGAATGAAGGAGCTTTCTTAGTTTCCTAAAAAGGAATCAGTGTGGTGAAGGCAGCCTTATTTCCAAGTTAGGGGAATGCTGCTATAATTGACAAATAATTTGCAAATAATTGAACAGCTTATTCTCTAAGGCACTGGCTGAAAAGCAAAATGCAGTAAGTAAATTTAATAGCTCTCTGCCACAAAAATGAGGAGCATCTTGCTCTGCCATCTATTTCCTTCTCCACTTGTACCTTGTGCGCTTGTTGGGCCCTTCTGCAGGCTGCTTAGTTGTGCTAATGCAGCATAAAATTAGCCTGCTCTAAAAATGAGGTATTTTGTCCTTTTTCAGTGAGGTTAAGAGAGCTTAAGAGCCTGATTTCCAACAGTGGGGCAAAGAAGTAAAAGGGTAACTTGATAGCTAGAGGGAAAAGTCAGCCCTTTCATGGGTAGCCAGGGCAATGTAATGTTTGCTGCCACCAAAGACCTTGTGCTCCTCTTCACTGCCCACTGCTTGCCATTTAATGTAATTGACCCAGGCTAAACCTGTATTGGATAGTCTTTTTGTCAGTTGGTGGTTACATTTAGGGCTGGTAAAATAAGACCTAAACTGGATTTACTTTAGTGTTCAGTCACATCTTGAGTTTCCATTAATGCAGAGAGTTGCGTGGAGAAAGATGTAAAGGGGATTGTACCTGTAAAAAAAATTAGTGATGTCAGGGCAAAGCAAGAGCAGGAGACATTAAACTGATCATGTATACAGGTGTCACAAACTTTGAAAATGCATTTTTCATTTCAATTGTATACTGCTATCTCATTTTGATAATTAGATGTTTGGTTTTTCTGAACCATTGGGGTTGGGGCTGCTTTTTTCTTTTGAAAGAAGGCTTTTAAAGCTGTAAGTGGCAAAGCCATAGTGTGTGTTAAGGCCATTTACTAAGTAAACTTAATGGTCTTCATTCAAAATACAATAGGCAGATGTGGTTGGACAGCTCTATGTGGAAAATCTATAGGAAGAAGTAAGCATGCTAGGCTATGTGAAGACTATGTCCAAAGCCTGAGTAAGTTACTTGTTCAACAGGCAGTGTGTTGCTGCCTACTCTTGATACAGGCTGTCGAGTTTTCTGTGGAAGGTGTCCTTCTGGAGCAGGCAGGTTTGTTGTTCAAATAGCATCAACACAGCAAGCCTCTGCCTCTGACTGCCCAGTCCTGCCCTGCTTTTGCACCTGCTCTGGTACTCTCTGGATGCCTTCGTGCTGATTCAAGTCCCCAAGTCAACAGAAAACCTGGAAAGAATAGCACGGGAAGAGCCATTTGATTGGCTGAAAGAGTGAAGCTTAAAATCTTCTCAGGGTGGCAAGGGCCATGCATAGGAGCATGGAAAGAGAGGGTCTTGTCCTCACACCATTTACCTTCCCCCTGAAGTGCATGTCTGATGACATTAGGAGTCTCTTTTGATGCATCTGCTTATCACATTGTGTGAATTGCAGTTTCTTCAGAAGCCTGTGGTTGCTTATACTCCTTGTTATTTACCTGCACAGGCAGAATTTAACATCTGATATAGATAACAGTCTGCAGTGTAGGCTTTCTTTTATGGCACAGAAGTCTCTCTGTGGAATAGTTTGGAGAGCAGTGGAAAACATCCTCGGGCTGCTCCCTCCTGGCTAGGGAGATTGTGTATGGTTTAATTTCTCACAAGCATATCCATGCACTGTTAGGGAACTCTGTCTGCGCATAAAAGGCTTTTTTCTTTAATACTGCAAGATGCCATCCTGTCAAAACACTGCCTGATCACCAGCTATGTGGCTGATAGTTACCCTGCAGTTTTGATTTTTAAGGAATCTGTTGTATTTCTTGGGGAGGAAGACAGTAGCTTTGTCTCTGGGAGGAGGTACTAGTGATGCCTCTTAATGGAGGGCATGTCTGGCCTCAGCTGGCTTTCACAGGCCCAAGAGGTTCTGGGATCTCTTGATTCTTCATTAACAGCAAATATTCATTTGCATAATGTGTATAATGGTACAAGAAATTCTAAATCTTAATGATGGATAACCACTAGTAAAGAGAGAATAGGAGTGGGGAAGAGGGGAACTCATATATGCTAAGCATGAGGCCTTTTTTAATCAGCATCAGGGAATGGCAGGTCAGGCTTGTGATGTGAATTAAGTTCCTAATTCTGAGTGTTTGCATAATACCTTTCATCTACAAAACACTTTCACATATACTAATTATTATGTATTACAGCTTGAAGATTATGAGAATAGCACTGCAAAAAATTGCCCAGATTGCTAGTAGCTCATAGTTGCTTGTGTTCAGAGTTTTGTATGAGGTGCTCCCCCACTCTCCCAATTGCTTTAAGGCCTGGAAATGTAAAATGTGAAATGCCTACAGCAGTAACTGCTCCAGTGTCTGTTATGTTCCCAGGGCATTGCACATCACCGAGGAAATACTGTTCTGCTCTCTCTCCAAGTTCAAAAGTAGCACAGTGACTGAGAACTCATCTTCTGGTGTGTTCACTTATTAAGAGCAGTCTGCTTTGACCTTGCTATCTTCATTTTCCCTGATGATACTTTGTTTTCGAAAACACCAAATGGTTAATGACAACAAGTTAAATCTGTGTATGAGGTACCCAAAGGTTGGTGCTACAGCTGAGAAAAATAGCAAACCTATCCTCATAGAGGGAGCCCATGACATAATCTCCTTAGGTGTGACTTTGAAAAAGTGTAAATGATGACACTTATGTTGGTGCGCTCTTCTGGCTCCCAGAAGCATCAAAAATTATAAAACTGTTTCCTTTCCAGCCCCTCACCTTGTATTTTATTGATTCTGTTCCATTTTAAGTAAAGCTAAATCTAGAGTTTTAATTTTGAATGTAAATATGCACTATACCTTGTGGCTGCTGGTAACAGTCTGCTAAAATAATTGAATAGAAACACCTCAGTATGTGAAACTGGCTTAAGTTGTGAGATTTAAATGCTCTTTATTATGCTGACATTCAGCCTGATGGCTGGTGTGCAGCTGACAGACAACTTTGAATGGGTCTGTGAAAGCTGCCTACGAAAAGCAAGTTCATATATTCTTTGTGGAAATGGCATGTGGAGCTGACTAAAAGGGATCCTCCATTCCACTGGCAAACTTGTGGGAGTTGACAAGCTGAAAAATTTTGGAAATCTCCACATAATGATCCAATTCTCGCTTTAAAAATAGCAGTGTGTTCTGGTGCTCTTTCATATCCTTCTTGCACAGGAAGGGATAGGGGGGAGAATTATAAACACCAAGTACGTGAACAGGACATACAAAAATCTCGTATTCCTTTGACATAAAAGAGCCAAATTCTGCAGTCAGTGCCCCCACATTCAGTGGCAGCGTAACTTCTCCTTACTGCCAGCACCGCACCGGCATGTGCTGCAACAGCTTGCGTCTGCAAATCCTCGCTGCACAGGAATACACCCACGCTGTCAGTAATCGCTTTGGAGCGGTTTCTTACTCGCCTTCTCCAGTCGGACTGGTTTTGTGGGTCTCAGCGGCCACAGCAGCGCCCAGACGGCCTGGCCCGAGGCCACCTGCCCTGGGAGCGGGCGTCCCCAGCGAGCTGCACAGGTGGTCGCCCCGGGGACCTGCCGGGCTCCCGGAGGGAGTGCAGGCGGCCGCTGCCCTAATCCGATTACCTCACGCTTTTGGGAGTGCTGCCGAGCAAGAGGCAGCTGCCGCAGGGCTGCGCAAGGATGGGAGGCCCTGCAAAATGGCAGGTGCCACCTCCTGCAGCCTCCCCCACCTCTGAGCTGTGGGAGCGCCAGGAGACACGAATGGAGGAGTTCAGTGTTTTATTGCAAGTGTTATTATTGGTGCTCTGTGCTCAGGGAAACAATGCAAGCCCTATTTTACACTCGGTCCATGCTCTTTAGACTTTCCCTCTACAATGAGGGCAAGAAAAGTGGTTTTTTGAGTGTGTCCCTCTAAGAAGTGGGGCTGGGGAAGCACGCATCTGTGGGGAAGAGGAGACTTCTGTCCTAAGCTCTGTGGCCGTAGATTATGGAGAGATAATTAGTAGTATGCCGTATTATGCAATATCGTACAATCTTCTGTGCTACCACGGAAAGCTCTGAGGAGCTGTTTTTCATCTCTGGGACTTGTGTTTATGGCTCTGCTGTAGTTCCTAGATGTTGCTTTGTTCACTGTTGGTGTTTGGAAAATGATGCTTAAATCAAACAGTAATACATCTATCCCCCTTAAATCCCGTCTGAAATTGATTTGCCAATGCAAAGATGACCCAGGAATCAAGTGAATTTAAGCAGAAAAGCAGGAGAGATATGGAACAAGCATTAAAAACGGGTGGCAATGTTTTGAGGGGTTGTATGACTTGTTCCCGTCTTTGCCACTTGTAATGATCTAGCATTGTGTCCATCTTGGCTTTTAACACCCTTTCCTCTCACTTCTTTCCTTATTTTTAGGGTTGGTCGACGGCCTGTACTGCTCTTCTCTGTCATATTCATTTTGATATTTGGACTGACTGTGGCACTCTCAGTGAATGTGACAATGTTCAGCACACTCAGGTTTTTTGAGGGGTTTTGCCTGGCTGGAATAGTCCTCTCCCTGTATGCACTGCGTGAGTATGCTCTTCATCACCCATCCAAATGTGCTGTTACTGAGTACGTAGCTTGCTTTTTTATAGCTTCCGATTTTCATCTGAAAAAACAAAAGCAGAGTCATATAGACTGAAAAAGCATTAGCCTGAGTTTTGGTAAGGAAGTAGGGATTTCCCAGCGCTCTCTTAGGTTGCAAGAGAACAGTCTGAGAAGCAGTTTGAGGGCTCGTTAATAAAGAGTTGCAAAGTGTTTGGGGGATTGTTTGTTGTTATTTAAACCTAGAAGTCATTTGAGTCCAGGCTTCTTTCACGCGATAGTGGGTAATGGCTGTGGATTTCATCTTGTGGTATTGAGCTCAGTAGGAGGACACTCCTCACTTGCTCTGTCTGTAGTAGTGTGTATTCTGGCACTTTTTCAGAAATGTCCGTGTTACTTGCAGCCAAGAGATCCCTTGCCTCTGCCACAGGATCATAAAGTACAGCAAAAATATGTGAGAAGAGGGACCTGAAGTGCTTTTATCAGGGCACTTTTTTTTTTCCCTTCATGGACCGGTGAAGCAGCTGAGAGAAGCTTGAGGGAAAGCTTATAAGAAAAGTGTGTGTGCTTATAATACCTTGGGGAGATGACTGGTAAACTGCTAGCCAGAACATTCAAAACCTCTCTTCCAGGGGCCTTGCCTTCAGAGAGCTCACATGTAATGCCACATGTAATGCCTGCTTTGTGTCAGCTGGTTATACTCAGAGAGCTCTGTCTGCTTGTACTTCCTTTACTGTTTGTAATTAACAGGTAGTATTGCACCAACTGAGGAAAACATAACATTTCCCCCTTTTTAGTTATGGCTCTGGAAAAGCATCTAAATATATCCTGGCTCTTGCTGTACAGGTCTTCATAAAATTTTATTTATTTCCTATTGTAGATGGTATCTAGCCCATCAAGTCTTTAGATTTAGCACAATATCATCACTCTGCGTGTAGTGCTACATAGTATTAAATTCCTAGATATTTGGGGTTTTGTCTGTAGACTACACTGAAGGGAAGGCAACATGACTAGAATATACTAGAGTTTGTTCTGTCTTGCATTTCTTCATAATAGATGGTATGGTACCCATAGATTTTCTTTCTTCTCTTGCCTTTGGTCATATAATCTCTAGTGAGAATTTTTCATCAGAAAATACATACTGCTATTGAAGACATTACATCCTTATTGTGAAATGTTTTAAAATGCCCGCAGTTCAAATGCGCTGTGATATTTCATAGTGTAAAATGGCAGACAAAACATGCTAATCCCTTTTACTTACTGATCTTAGAGATCTTATTAGAATGGAAGAAACTGAACAAGACCGAATTATTCTTGAAAGAGTATTAGCATCAAATCTACTTTCTGCTCTCTTACTGCACAGTCTGAAAGTTGATCATGATTCTGGCTGTGAAGAAAGATTTTTCCCTTGCGAGGGCAGAAGTTTTATCTTCCATCACCAATTAGTTTTTGCTCAGACCAAAATACCACAGATTGATTTGTGAAGTCAGCCATGTTTAGTCAATAGGTCTTAATCAAAGCTCTTTTGAACACTCTTGTTTTGGATAAACTTGCATTAAAGCACAACAATGTGTTAAGGAGAGCGTAGAATTCATATCTATCTTTTCTTCTTTTTTTCCCTCCTCTCTGTCTGGTTCTAGTGGGAGGGAGCTTCAACTATTACCAATCTGACATTCAGCTAGAACTTGGACTAGCTGGGATTTTTTATGGCCCGGTATCATGTAAGCTGTGTGGGAGTTTTTTGTTTATTTTTGGTTTGGGTTTTTTTTTTCTTTTTTTTGCAGCTGAGGACTTTCATGGGAAAATGTCATCTAAGCAAAAGCTTCATTGTGGATCTGTTGTTTGAGATCACAGTGCATGTGTCACCTTAGAACAGACAGTAGTTTGCCACACAAGACTTTCATTCTGTCATTTAGCAAGTGGGAGACCTCGCTTAATATATGCTCTGCTTGATTCAGAGCAAGGATTTGAATCTGATCCCCCATAATGCAGGTGTTTGCCATAACCTCTGTGTATGTACATCCGCCTCAAATGGACATCTGTCTCTATGAATGTACATATAGTGCTAGCAGGTGTTGGTAGAGATCCATCTTAAAATTAGCAGTAGCCTGACCATCAGTGCACTTCTATGGAAGTGATAAAATGCAAAAGATGCAGCACTTGTACCCTGGGAGAATATGCTGACCTTATAGCTAGGGAAGTGAGGGGCGTGGGTTTTTCTGTATTAAATATTTTTATTTCAATAAAAAAAAAACCTCTGTCATCTTCATGCAGAGTAGAGGGAGAGGATTAACTCTTAAACTCTTAAGGGAGTGGGAGGAACAGATTATTTTTTTAATAATTAGTATTCATAATCTGTTGGGTTCTCTGTGAATTTAGAGTTACCTTTTGCCCTTTCTGCTAGAGTCCACAGTGTGGGTACTGCAGTCCTTTGTGAAGTCATCTTCTATTTTTTAGCCCCTGTGCCCCCTCTCTTAATGGTCTTGATTTCTTCTTGATTTCTTTCCAGGTTCTGTTGCCCCAGAATTACCAGTTGCATGCCCCAAGCAGATCAATAGAAAATGGAAAGTTTGATCTGCTAGAAGTCGTCATTAGCTAAGTTTTCAAAGCTACTGTGCAGAAGCAAACTGTATAGGCTTGTATAACCTGCAAAGGTAATTAGCCTGCCACAGTATCCCTTTTACACGGTGTTGTATTTGCTAGTTATGCTTGAATTTATTGCCTGCCTAAGGGAACTGTAAGTAACCATCCTGGACGCTTTGGGAATGGAAATAGCACCCAAGTGTTGTCTTTAAAACACTGAGCTGCTAAGTTTGAGTTGCTCTCACCATTTGAACTGCATTTTTCTTAATAGACAAAAACTCTTTCCTTACCCAGTCATCTTTAATGTGCAGAACGAGCATTGGAGGAAGACTTGTCTTCTGTGGAGGGACAGCTCTGAGACAGGGTTACCTGTGCTCTTCTGCTGGCTTTCTTCATGTTTGTTGTAATGAGCTGGCTTCTGTTGCCTGTAAATTCAGCATGTTGCCTGAAACTGCTCTGGACTTGCCTAAAGAAACTGGTTTTGATGTTGATTTGTTAAATGAAAAAGTTTTTCTGCAGCTGTTTCAGTTTTGAAAAAAACTTGTGTTGGGAAAGGCTTTTCAGGTGACACTTCTAGCAGACTTACAGGAAGAGACAGGCTTTGCACAGATGATTGTACTTGCTGATAATGGGGGAAGCAGGAAAAAAAATTATTCTGGGTCTTTCTCATCCCCAGCCGTTCAGGTCATTGCATCATCTAGAGGAATAAAAGGGAGTTGACCCTTTTCCACTGAACAAACAAACACAACTTTGAAAGGCTTTTGTTTCATGCTGATGTGGAAAGCGGGAGCTTCTACCGTCTTCCAGCAGCGATTTCCTGCTCAGTGCTAACCTTGAATGGATTACTGTGTTCCTATGCAGCGAGCATATGTGTTCTGTACGGCATTAACAGCGTCATCAGGAAGCCCTCACCAGGAGGGGGAAGTGACTCTTGATATGCCATGCTCAGCAGTCATTTGATGCACAGAGTTGGAGCTGTTTGCTGCGATATGCTGTTTATGTCCCCTGCTATGCTTTCCAAACAGATTTCTGCAGAAATGGGTCTGCCCTTGCTGGAGGAGGGTGCTGGGAATGCTGGCTAACTCTCTTGAAAGGAGATGGCGGAGAAATGCTAAGGAGCAGTCTGACTGGAAAAGTTGGAGCAGATATACTGCCTGCCCAGAAGTTAAAAGTCAAAAAAAGTGTGTGTGTGTGTGTGTGGGGGGGGGGGGGGGGGGGGCGGGGAGGGAGAGGAGGAGTTGTTAAACTTGAACAGAAGGAGAAAAGCTATTCTTTTTTGAGGGTGCCTTGTGTCAGTATTGGTCACTGTACACACACCGGGGGGAAGAGCTGCTGGCATCCTGGACCTGCTGGCTCAGTGCAGTTGGATGTATGCCGTGGTAGCCTGCTGCCTGGTGGAAGACTAGGAGGACTGAGTATACCAATTGGGGTGAGGAGGCTCAAGGCCGGTCCCATGAGGGGCTCATTTCACCCAGGCCAAGAGGGAGAGGAAGGGGTGCGGGCAGCCCTGATGGCACCTGTGCGTGAATAATGCTCCAGCTGAGTGTGTGGACTTTCACAGCAGGCAAAGGTGTGTCTCTGCTCCCCATGTTACTGCAAATAGCTCTGCCTCCTGGTTGCTGAGCACATGGGACAAAGTACGCTCAGCAAATGTGGAATTCACTGGAGAAAGCCAAGCTGGTTATCTGGGGGGGTGGGGAGGGTGCTACTTCTGGGCCGTTTTACCCTCGCTGGGGCCTGGATTTGGGCATGGCTCTGTGACAGCCTTTTCCTGTGTGTTTTATGTAGAAGGCCAGATGCTGTGACTGACTCAGCACCGTCCCTTCCATAGGGTTTGCTTTCACAGGCTTTGGGGAGCTGATGCAACAGCTCATGTGGCTGGAAGCAGGAGTTCCTCCTTCCCATAACCCTCCCTTTTCTTCTGTTCTCACATCCTGTGCTGCTGCCGAGGCTGTGCTGGTGGCAGCTTGTGTCAGACCTCTCGGCAAGAGAAACTGTACATTTTTTTGGGTAGAACAAATGTCCTGTTGTTAGTGGCATGTGCTGTTTTGCTGTTTGGTCTTGCCTTGTTTTCCTTTAGAAGATTTCCTGCAGTGCATTGCATCCCTTGCATCGTCCGAGCCTGGGGAATAGAGCCTAATACTGCACGGGGCAAAGTAAATGGATAAAGGAAAGCAAGGGTTAGCTTCTGACTGGCCCCTTACTATGCCAGGTTTGTCTTCCCTCTGGTGTTCCCGCTTTTGTCACTTTTTGGAGTAGAAATGATGATATTAATTAAACTAAGGGTGGGGGAGAGAGTCATATTTCTCTGGCAAATGCTACTGACAAGTTTAACAAACTTCCCATTAAAGTGTTGTGTGCCATCACTCTAATGACTATACCTGAGTGCAGACAGCACACGCAGTGGCACAGATTTGCACAGAGTTGCAGAGTGTTCAGTAATTTCATGTGTGACTGAACTACAGATTACTCTGCAAAATTAGGAAGTCTAGACTTGAATGAACCAGTAAATAGGCTCTGAAAATAGCTTTGCTATCAGGGAGATGATATCTTCTCAGGTTGGAGCGATGAAGCAGGGGTGCTCCTCTGATGTATAGTAGCAAGATGAGCAGGCACGTTGTTTTATCCATTTTGCTCTTTCCAACAGCATTTCCCATCTTTTTTCTCCTAATAGTAGCTTGTGTTTGAAAAGACTGGGAAAGTTTGGCAGAGACTTCCAGACTAGTTAAGATGTCCAGCTGTGATGTATCTTTCTCATTTAAAGCTAGGTCAACTCAGCCTGTCACTCCTGTAAATTACACAGACACTGATCTAAGAGAGGCTTAATGTGGTTCTTAAGTCTGTGTCTCTCTGTGTCTCTCTCTCTCTGTGTCTCTCTCTCTGTGTCTCTCTCTCTGTGTCTCTCTCTCTGTGTCTCTCTCTCTGTGTCTCTCTCTCTGTGTCTCTCTCTCTGTGTCTCTCTCTCTGTGTCTCTCTCTCTGTGTCTCTCTCTCTGTGTCTCTCTCTCTGTGTCTCTCTCTCTGTGTCTCTCTCTCTGTGTCTCTCTCTCTGTGTCTCTCTCTCTGTGTCTCTCTCTCTGTGTCTCTCTCTCTGTGTCTCAGCTTACTCAGACCAAGGAATGAGCAAGGCCCAAAGCAGAGTGTGGAAGCCTCTGGATGTTGGGCTGTAGTAATGTCAGATTTGTAAAATAACTTTGCTTCCAGTTAGGTGTCCAAATAATGAGTGATGGGGTTTTTTGTGTATTCTTGTTTGGTTGTGTGTTTGTTTTTTCCTTCCAGAAAGGCTGTAAGATCCTGGGCTATTGCAAGTTTAACTCCTACCTCCCTTGGAATTTGAATAGTCTAAATAGTGGAATTGTTTTATTGTATTCTGCATTTCCTCCTCTGACTCTTCAGTAAAAAACATGGCCTAGGCTAGACAAGGCAGGTGAAGTACTGGAAACCATGGACTCCTAAGTTATTCAGCATAATCTGAACCAGCTGAATAAATAACTCGGTAATGCGTTTTCAAATCAGAGGATGTGGAAAACATCTGACAGCTTTCCAGTACACTGAAATGTGCTTTAGTTCTGCAGTAACATACAGTTCTCTCCACTGACGCTTACGTGATAAGATCAAGGTTAAGCCACCTGCTGTTTATATAACCAACCTTTACTTATTCTTTGCGTCTTTTGAGGAAGGAGTAATCATAGTGGGATTGACTGAACGAGAATTTTACTAGATCGCTCTAAAGTGTCCATTGATTGCTAAATAATACAGAAGAGCTTTGTTTAAAGAGCAGCCACAGATTGTTCTAATACTGAGATGGGAGATGGGTTTCTGGAAACTGTGCCTCTGTATTTTTACTAGCTCTGTGCAATATAATATAGCATGAAGTAGGAGCATTCCAACTGCTCGAAAAAAGGACTATGCATGCCATATATCAAATGCCTGAGGCTCAATTTGTACAAGAATGGAAAAGGTGTTTGAAACTACAAGTCCTAGCATACAGTACTGTTCTTACAACTCTTCCTTGCCCTATATTGACAATTTTTCCTTGTCCTATATTGCTTCTTTCAGCAGAATCAGATTGTGAATCCTCATATAATCTGACAGCCTCTTTCCCCTTGATATTTCCTTTGAATTTCCTTCCCTTTCCTGATGGTCACAGTGGATATAAACTCTTCTGAGGACATGGTGTCTAACTCTAGGGCTTTGGCTGGCATGCTTTTTTTAACCCCTGCAAACTACATTCCGGGCCAGAAGTTCCCTAGCAGCACTGCTAATGCATTGTCTCGAGCATAAATCCTGAAACTGACTGCCTCAAATGGTACAGTTTCAAGATGAATTTGTATAAGTCTTGAAGTTTGCCAAAGGAGTATAAAAGGAGGATCTTTTTAAAGCTCTTTGGGAGCTTAGAAGATGGTTGGTTAATGCAGAAACTGGAAAAAAAATGATGAAAATTAGATCCTAGGTCATTTCAGTTACTGAAAATGTAGTGTGTTGTCAGTGTGACAAAAAGCCCAAGGAATTAATTTTACTTTTTGTATGATTGGTCAGTTGGGAGTGCAACTGAGATGCAACACTGCAGTTAAAATACTTGTGATAGTGACAGTCAGAGGAGATTAGAGCACACCTGCAATTTCCCCAGCTTGAAATATAGCCTATATTTACCATTTAAAGTGTCATAATTGTTCCAAAGCAGATTCAGCAGTTTGGGTGTGAGAAATCTTACTGTCTGTCCTGCAAATACTTGCCCTTGTAATTGTTCATGATTATAGTGACATTTCTGGGGATTTTTTTTTTTTTTTTAATCTGAGCAATGGCCAGCAGGCTTATAGGTCTGCTCATTGCTCTCACACAGCTGAGAGCTCACTGCCACTGGAAGTAAATGGGATTGCTCCTTTCTTCCCCTTCCAAATGCCCTTGTATTTTCTCAGCTGCTCCTACAGCCATAGTCTTTGACAATAAGGGGGTGTCGAAGAAGGGTGTATATCTAAATCTGGGAAGCTGGCTTTCACTTGCAGCCCTTTTACTCTGCTAAAGCCTAAGTGTAAGTCTTACTGTAAGTGTAAATTGTGAAGTTTGGAGGAGGTTGGGTTTGGGGGTTTTGGTTTGTTGTTGTTTGGTTGGTTTTTTTGTAAGGCAGTAGCTAAGGAGCTGTTTTTTTGCTACACAGGGTTCCTGGTGGCAAAATCCCTGTTAGCTTCCCAAAATGCATGTGCGGTCATACCTGCAAGCCCTGTCTGAACTGACTGATGCAGCGGTATGGATGTGGGTGGTCTGTACCTTTGCAGAGTCCTTCTGCTAGAACTTTCCTGCTGGGCCCTGCTGCAGCGCCATGCTAACCTCTTTGCTGGAGAAGTCCAACTCTGTATTCGTGCCAGGGAGCTGGCCCTTCAGGAGGGGAGAGTGACAGACTGTGGTGTCTGCTCATCCTTATCAGTGAGCAAAAGCATAGAGCCACTCTTTTATACTATGCCCAATCCCTGAGCTCCAGCCACCCTGCTTGTGTTAGCTGGGAAAGGGTTATATGCATCATAGTTAAAGGTCTGATGTTCCAACAATGTTGCACTGTTGGTATTTGATATTGTTGCAGGTTTATAATTAATCCTGTAATTTCAAGATCTGAGAAGCATGCTTTTTTCTCTGAGAAATGTAAGTGTTTCAGAGATGGGGCTGTGAAAGCTGTCAGTTTTGGTGTGTGTGTGTGGGGTTTCCTACTAGGAAAATGAATCTGCTGCTGAGAGCATCCCTTGCTGAAGCCATAGGTACACAGCCTATTCTGCTAAGTCTGTTGGCTCACTGAGTTTTGGTTGTCCTGTTCCTTAAACTGCGGTCAGTGTCCTCACACCACGCACTTGTAAATTGATAAAGCTAGTTTTGGATGCGAGACAGGCAGTGAAGAGCTCCCTTTAAGGTAGTCAGCATACAGGGTAGTTTTCTTTCCCAGCGATGTCTTCCAGCAAGGCATAGGTGTATGTGCATTTCTCTTTGTGTGCATGTGTTACTTTCTGCTGCAAAAGGAGGCACATGCAGATTCACAAATCAGCTGTGAATGAATGGGGTTTTCCTTCCTACCTGTTCTTACAGGTTAGCTCATTAGGTAAATGTAAGCCAAATTCTTATGACAGCATGCTGTGCATAGATGAAAAAATGCATGTATACAGAAGGTATCTATAGTGACTTGAATATTCAAGCCCAACAACAAATGTCAGAGCAAAAATTTACATACATATTTATGTGTCTTTCAAGAGGAACCATAATTTAACAAGACTAGCCAAATTTCCGTCCCCAGTCATGGAGACATGACTCCTATTTTCTCACTTACAAATAACATAACCCCATGGGATTTTCACTAGTTCAACTTAATTAAATTTCAATCAAAGCATGAAATATGCAGGCAATTCTCTTTATACTATTTCTAAAAATGCATATTATTTAGTAAGATATAATAAAATATTCACTTTTGCTTTAATTCTTGGTTTCATTTATATGATTAAATTCTGTATACTGGCAACATGTTATACAAGTGCTCTTATCACTTATTTCTCTCCTTTAAAGAACACTACCCGCTGTTACACTACAGATGAATTTGTTCATAAATCATATGCTGCAATTAATGATGGACCCAAAACTATGAGCTATGTTTTTGTCTTTTGAGAACATCTAGTCCCTTCTTAAATGGATTATGTATACACTTATGTAGTTTTTAGAGATAAGTTTAGACACAAGTGCTTGTTACTAGCTTAAAAACTTGTTTGCTCACATTCTTTGAATTCTGGTTATGGTATGAATTGTGAGAGAAGAAATCAGTTCACTGAAGTTTAATGAATGATGCGCAAACATCTGCAAGCACTAGTTAAGTTTTGCGTACTTGAGCTTTGTCTGGTTTAGGCACCCAATGCATCAGTATATTCTTTGGACTAGAGATAAACTTGAATTTAGGCTTAGGTGGGTGGTAATAAAACAGATAATGTCATGGATAAAAGCTGCTTGGCTTGGAAACATTACCATTTCTTGATGAACAGTTTCTGCGCTAAACTGTGGGAGGGAGCATGGTCCAGTGTTTGCATCAGAAGTTCTGGATCTGCGTCCTAGCATGACTGCTAAGTTCCTGTGTTTCTGCAGGTGATTTCTCTAGCTCCCAGATGGCCCAGCATCCCCAGCCATTTGTGTTTGCAGGAATTCGGGGCAGATTAACTGTTCTTGTGACTTTTGTCCCCTCTGTTAACATGCAATTACACTTGTCTCCTAGCAGTGCGTGTATTACACAAATTGCTGCAGTAGTTCTGTGTTAGCACTTCCAGCTTTCTGTCTTATTCCTTTGGCAAAGATCACCCTCCGTATAGCAAACTTAGCATTTATAGAGAAGCCTCTGTACTCTTACCATACAGTCAGGCATTTAAGTGCAAATATATCTCCATCAGTGGCTTACCCCACATGTTGAATATATTAGGTTATGCACATGCATTTCATTCTGCTGCTGTTTATTCTCAGAGGAGGATGATCTTTTGCAGAAGCAGCAACAGAGTGAAAGGTCTGCTCATGCCGTAGTTGGCTGTGGACAGTAACATCATGAGTGTTTTAGGAAGATCTGGAGAGCTTGTCTAGGGGAACCCTTCGCATGTGATGTGTTGTGGTACAGTGGAAGAGGATAAATGCCATTGGTGTGCACTATAATTAATTATTCTCTGATAAAAATGCAAACTGGAAGACCTGTGTGCCCCAGTATTAGGCATAGATAACTTAATTTGTTTATTGTCTGTTATCCAAACACTCAGATTAATTCAGGAGAAAAGAGGAGGACGTTTCCTCCACAAAGCATCAAAGGATCATTCGGTTCAAAAGATACTTAACCATGTTGACCAGGGATCATCTTTTTAAAAAAAAAAAAAAAAAAGAGAGAGAGAGAGAGAGGAGAGTGTGAGTGAGTGTTTTCTGCTTGATGTGGTCTGCTTGATGTGGAGCTGCTGTCCAGAAGGAGAACAGTGCCACTCTGTCAACCCCTCTTTAAGGGCCTTATTCAGTCCCAGTGCTGCTTCCACCCTGATTTCAGTGCTGTACAGGTAGGCAGTGTTGGTGTTTTCTGGGCACACAGCTGTTTGCTCTTGGAGCGCTTGGTTTAGAGCTTCACAAAAGGGTTTGAAAGAAAGAAAAGTAACAGAAAATATAAAGGAAGAAGAACCAACAATGTGGTGGGTGGGGGAGAAAATATTTGGAAAGTGATATAAGGAAAAATATGGTAGTTTAATCTGTTTTCATTTTCTATAGAGGAAAAGCAGGAGTAACTTTAGAAAAAAATTGTATAATGGAAGAAATAGCTTACATGTTGAAGTTGGAACCACCATTCCTAATAAAACTGCATTTTGGTTTCCTTTATTGCTTTGACTTTGAAAAAGGAGTTTTATCTAGACCTTGACATATTTGTTTTTCAAGGCACAGAATCAAATCAGTATTTCTAGGAAGCTTGATGAAAATTAATTAAAGAGCTTTTGAATTATAGGTCCATTAAAAATTACTCTGTTTTGAAAGTTAAATAAATAAAGCTGTCAGTATTAGTCATCTATTGGAAAAATTGGCTTTTCTTGTATCTGTGTAGTAGGGAACATCAAATTACTGCATTTGAAAGCTTTGGAATTTGGGCTGCAGAAGCTTTGATTATATGAACCTTGACTCTACCCATATTAGTCTTGTTCAGATGTGGTGTGTGCATTCAGAGCTGTGCATCTGCCTGAATTGTTGCTCAGTCTTTGCTTATTTGTTATTTAGTGTCTGTGCTAAGTCTGGAACAAAAATATGCAAAGTGCAATCTGCATCTTGTAAACTTTAACCAGACGTATTTGACTTTTCAGGTGACAAACTTCATCTTTCTCAATTCTTGCATGTTGCATTTCAGTGAAATAAGTATTCATGTGGCTGCCTTTCCTCATTTCCTGATCTTTTCCTTACTGTTCTCCCTTTACTGAGGTTAGGTGCTTCACATAGATCTGAGGACAGAAGGAAAATAAATACATAATATGTACAACAGATGCCTCTTCTCTTCACCCTTGATAAAAGAGAATGTGACAAATATTTTTCTGAAAGAAGAAATCTGCTTCTATCCAATGAAGAGTAATAGCAACAATTACAGATTTTGTATCCTAGTAATTTCAGAAACAAAAACATGGCCAGATTAAGCAGGCAGTATATTGTATTTGTTTGTGTGAATCTGAGTAGCACTGCTCTGTTGGTGCTGTGCTCTGCTGAGATCCTGGCTTGGAGTTTCAAGTGCCTGGTGGGACTTGCAGTGGAGATATTAGTGCCTTTTCCCATTAGGACAGCTTTGTATATGATGTCTGTTCTGATTAGGAAAGATGTCTGTTTATGCATAATCTCTGTCCCTCCTTCAGGCCACCAGTACATGTACTGCTTGCACACTGCCACTCAGCTACAAGCATACAGCTGCGATATGACTCTATGATCCCATCTGCAGGAGTAAAATGCAAAATTAAATACCTCATGGAGGTGAAAATCTGTCAGTAACAACCCTCTTGTATATTCAAAGCAGTCTAGGGTTTTTGCTGGTGGTGGGTTTGGGGTTTTTGTTGTTGTTTTTACATCCTTCCTCTCCTGATTCCTGCAGAAACTGGCTGAAGTTTTTGCTGTGCTCACTGAGGGAGAGTTTGAGTGCGGCTCTGCAACAGCTTTACCTGACCCAGCTTTGCCTGCGGCGGGTCTGCCCCTCCTTCCCTGCATGAGTGCTCACACCTACCACTGGCCTTACAGTGAACTGACTCAAAAGGAGTAAAACAGCTGAAAGCCATTTACTTTGTTTGTTTGTTTTTGCTTTGTTTTTTTTAAGTCAGCTTTCTGTGGGTTTACCTCCCTCAAAAAGCTTACTGCTTGGTCAGAGGAGCATGGGTAGATGAAGGAGGAGAGCAGGAGCTGATGATGGTGGGAAAGGGCCAAGGAGAAAGGTGGACTGCAAGGGCCATGATACAAATTAGATTTGCCATCGTGCCCTGCTGATAGATGCAGTTAGGAGCCTGATTTATGGCTTGTTCGTAGTGCAGAGAAATCAGTTCTTGCAAACTTATTGCAGCAGTCTTTAGGTCAGGAGCCTCTCTTGGTGAAAACAGATTAGACTGCTACAAGTCACTGTGAAGCTTGCCTTCATTCAGTGTGGGTCGTTCTTGAACATGGGATTTAAAACTTCCTTCTTAAAGGCTTTTTAAAGATTGGACTAGGTTTAATTGCAACTTGGCAGAGACAGCAGCCTGAGTTTGTTTAGAAATATATGTCTTGGACAGGTTGAAGTTTCCTTCCAAGACAGTTGTCTTTGTTTAAAATAGTAGCAGATGAAAGTCCTTCCATTTCTTCTAGGTGCCCAGACTAACTTGTCTTGGAGAAGAGCAGATAAATTGGCAGCAGAGAAAAGGCTTCTTGAAAATACTCTATAGGAATCTGTATGACTTTGTTTAAGCTTTACTTACTTCAGCTCTTGAAGCAAGGAACCTCTGTCTTTGGATTTATTTAAAACTGCTGAAACTCAGAGAGCCAAATATGATCAAGTCTTGGTTATGAGACTTCCACTTTGCTGGCTGGCTTTTCTTAGCAACGTTCAAATTAGTGAATAAATAGAAGCCTCCAGTCTGCAGATGACAATAAACAATCTGTGATTCAGAGTAAAACATCTTGATCAGGGACTTGGCAGTCCTAAACTTTCATGAGCAGAAATGCAGACCATCAATCTGATACTACGATGCTGAAAGGAACCAGTTTCTTTGACAGTAACTTCTTTGCTGTCCCTTCAGTTTTGCTTCAGTACACTTGCTCTTGAAGGAAGACACTGGGTTTTATCTGTGGCTTAAGAAAAAGGTCAGGGCTTGAACTGAGGAGCAAAGCTGATGTTGTTTGCATCTAGCAGAGAGATGCTGAAAGAGGCTGTCTGCACTGATTTGTCTTAGCAGCTCATCTGACCTTGATCTTCTACTCAGAGTTTTTGGATTGAGAGTGTTCTTTTTTTAATCATTTATTTTTGCTTGCTTAGTTAATTTTTGATAGCCATTTAGGTGGCCACCTGAGAATATCTGACTAAATCCTGAACTCTGTATTTTATACTGTATAAATATATATATATATACACACACATACATAAAAAAATACTATGTAAAATCAGGAAAATGCAAAGGGAAGTGTTTGGAGTTGTGTTTAGGCTTCAGCTATGTCTCCTCTTTGTAATACTGAAAAGAGCATGTTTCTGTTTCTCAACATTGGAGGGGAATATTGGAAAAGGCACCTATGAGAAAGGTATGCTATGATACTTGTTATGACACTTAAAGATATTAGATTTATTTAAAAAAAATATTAAAAAATAGATTTGTCCTGATTATTTTGAATTGGGAATATTGGTTTGTGAAATCCTATTCACAATTCTGATTTCAAATAATAGAATTTTAGTGACTCAGATCTAACATGTTACTATAACAAGGTTAGATGCCACACCAAATAATCTCCAAGAATTTTGTATTGCATCACAGCTATACTTATTTAGTGTGTAACTGGCATGAAATAGTACTGTTGTGATGTAAAGCTTTGGAAAAATTTTTAAATTTTAAGGCATCTGACTTCTCTTAAAAGCCCTGCATGAAATTGTTATGCATATGAGAAACCTAAACATACAAACTGTCAAAACTTCCATTTTCAATTTGTTCTGTAAACTGGTTTTATCTTCACAAATTGTTCCATTTTCCTGTTGATTGAGGAACATACCACAATAGGATGTGGCTGACCAAGGCTTCCTGTGTTTTCCGTACCTGGAAAAGCTTGGCAGCGGCAGGTTCTCCTCTGAAACGCTCTACTCCTCCCCCAGCAGGATGCGTTGAGAGGCGTTTTTGGTTCAGTGTGGATTTGAGGGGCTGCCGAACTGCTTCCTACGTGACTAGCATCTTTGCCACAGAATACCTGTGTATCCTTGGTGGTCTTCAAGGAAATGCTTTACTGTGTGAGAACTATGCTGCAGCTGTGATCCCAGTAAGATATTCTTCCCATTGCCGTGGTTGCAGAGTAGGGAAACCATACTTCCACTCTTTAGTTGCATGTTAACTCCTAAGGATGGACTTCCGTGGTACTGCCCAGCAGCTCCTGCAGCTGGCAGGAGCAGCCCTGCTCACCCGCATCCCTGTCAGCTGTGCATGCCCACCACCTCCTTTCTGCTGGCTTTGACATTTGTCTCGCCCTACAGTTAACTAACTCAGCTAGTTAATCCAGCCAAAAAAAAAAAAAAAAAAAAGAAAACTTTTCTTTGCTGAGCTGATTTTCTCTTCTTCTGATGAAATATCAAATGAGAGAGCAAACTGATGCAAATATCAGAAGTAAATGTCAGGGGAGGTGTGAATGCAGAAAGGTGGATTTTCCCGATGAGGTGGCAGGCTGTGTCCTGACCAGCACTATCTCATGAAACTAAATCTGAAAATAGAGCAAAGGTGTGGCTCTGCATTACAGCCTTAGAACAGCACAGCTGGTTTTGAAAGTTTCTGCCACCCATTCCCACCTCCTGAGTTTTGCTGATGTAGCTGGTTTTGTAACTGTGCTCTAAACCAGATTTGTAAGATGTGGCTTGAGCGCAAAAATGCAAAAGTACCTCTTGAAGCACGGGGTATTCCTTCCGCACTCCCCCACTGATTACTCTGTGGGGTTTTTTTTGGTTGGTTTTTTTTTTTTTTTTTTTATGGATTCATTTTAGGATTGTATTGTGTGATTGCATCAGCAGTTGAAATGGTGCTGATGAGGGAACCATAACTTACAGTGTTTTTTTCCCTTCTCACGTGCACATTGTCTGAGTGCATTCAGGATGAGCTGAATGTAGATGAGTTTCTGATGTACAGCAGAGTACATGTCAAATGGAATAAAATCAAAAGGAAAAAAATAGAGCATCATATTATGAGGAAAATTGAATTGTTTAAGTATAAAATTTTCTAATGACTGCATCCAGCCTTGTCTAGTATGGCCACAAGTTTTGGACTCCACTAAAGGAGGTTAAAGAAATGATGAGTGATGAAGGGTGTGTGCGCGTGTTCTAGCTGAGTTGGCAATTCTCATGTGGAAAGGTCAGGGAGGGGAAGAAACTTTCTTGATGAGACTGTTTTTAATGAAAAGTCACAAACTTTTCTTACTCTGGAGTTCTGAAATATTAGCAGCAGGCTTAGTAAAGATGGATGTATGAGTGAATGGATGCATACAGGTCAAAGGTGCATGATAAATTGTTAAATGGAAAGCACACAGGGGCATGTGAGTGAAAAGAGGAGGGGAAGACTGCCTAAAAATATATGTATGTTCTTTTGAAAGCTACGTTGTGTTGAGATGTAAGCTTTCTGCAGCAAATGCTTGACTTCTGTGGCATCTGCTTCTGCTGGGGAAACTGTAAATGTTTAATTCTGTGTCAAATTTAATTTTCTTGTTCTCGGGAGATAGTGTGGTCCTTTTGAATTGTATACTTGTTTTATTCTTTGTGCCTGGATTGTATATTTTCAGAGGCACTGCATTTTCTTTCCTTGCTAAGCTAGTCTAGTGTATCATGGGAATCCTTAAGAAACAAGGACAGGCTTAGGTGAAAACAGATGTCAAAATATTAAATTTTCTCATGGGATAGGAACTCACCATTCCATGCACACAACTTTAGTATATATAAACTACTGTTGACATACTCTCTCGTGCAATACCTTCACTTTCTTTTTCCTCTGTATCAGGTTCTTAATGATGAACTGAGACTGGCTTGCAGAAAATGTTGACTGAACATAATCCAGAATGTCCTGGAATATTGTAAGATACCTGTGTACTTCTTGGGTGTTGGGTGGGGAAGGCAGTTGCTCCCAAAATGTGCAAACGTCAGTATCATGGTGTTTATTTGCACTTACTAATAGCATGAGTACTCGACTTTATTTCAGCTGTGATAACTGAGGGCCGCAATTCAAAACCTTCAGATGTGAAGTCACAGCCTTTCATCTTTGGAAGCTCCTTGAAAGCCTTTGAATTGAATAGTCAAAGGCGAGAGTTGCGAGACTACCCCGTTCTTTCTGGTTTGGACTCTGGTGGAATTCTGTTCCAAAGGGAAATTATTACCAAGTGCTGTTTTTCCATTTCTTTCGTATCCTTTTTGTGCACTTTGAGTTTTGCTCTTTGTGGCTTGAAAACAGGTTCAGTCTTTCTGTGTATTTCTATGTACATTATACCCCAAAGAAAGTATGTTGAAGGAGTATGATTAAACATTGACAGACACAAGTTAGGAATTTAATGTTACCCATGTGATGATAAAAATAATATGAGATCAGGTGCAAAATGTACAAGCAGATTGCACAGGTGTCTTAATTCATTTGTCCAATGCTTAATTTTTTGTGCAGTGTTCATACATTCGTTGTAACATAGGAGTCTTCTGTATTTTTGTGTATGTGCAAAGTTTCTTACACTGTCTTGAAGGACAGCAATTTCTTACTGTGGCATCAGTTGGTTTATTTGGGCTTGGAGCCTTTGGCTGAAATGAGAGAGGACTATAGGAAGAGTATTAAAATGCTGGTAGATTGTCATTTTCTTCTGCCCTTCTGGAGAGAGAGGCATCCTTCCTCCATGGTCTTCACAGATGCTTGTTGACACCATAGAAATGGTCAGACTAGAGATTTGGGGTTCAGGTCCAGGTCTGGAGAAGGACAGACCCCTCTACCTGTCACTTGTAAACATTTCTCTGTTCTATATCATCCACTGTTACCTACTCCTCTTCCAGGTGGCAATCTGCCCCAGTTTTGGCTTGTTATTCTGGCTGTGGTCAGTTTGCTCACCATCCCACCTTTCTCCTCTTTGTCTTCTTGTCCAACCTGTTCTCTGATCTTTTTCTTCATACAGCCTCTGCTTGCAGTTTCTCTCTGTTTTTAACTCCACTAATGTCAATCATTTCTTGGGCTGCTGGTGCTCTCAGCCTGCTTTCCCTCGCACAGCTCCCCTGTCCCTTCTCAGGCGGTTACTGCCAGTTCCTACCCTCCACCTCGCCAGATATATCTATACTGGCAACCAAGTAAGGTCAGGGCACAAGCAGTACAGTCATTTTCATTACTAGCACCATTCCAGGCATAATTTTGGCCAAGGTTAACTAGCGTTCTTCCAGACAATTCCTGGAAACAGCTTTAAGGCTATTTCCAATGGGGATGCATGTGGCCACCCTGTTTTGGGGACAGAAACAAATGTAACACAGTATGTTTTATGAACATGAGTTATGACATGCTAGCTGGCATCTAGGTCAGAGAACAGTCCGCTTACTGTAGGACATTTGAAGTAGTAGTATCACCAGCTCTGCATTCCCATCTCGTAGCTGGATCTTGTCGGTTCTTACTTAGTTTAGCAGCTTTTTTCCTGCCTACAGGAAGCAGCTGGGACAGAAAATGAAAGTGCGGGCCAGGCATAGCCAGCCTGCCTAACTCTTCTGGTTGCATGCCAAAAGCTTCACGTGTGAAAAGTGAAGCTCATCCTCAGAGAGTTGAAAGGTGGGGAAGCCGCAGGGACAGTTTGCAGGCAGTCGGAAATGAAGATGCCCCAGGGCTCCTGTGGTTCCTCTGCTGGCTAGGACTGGGCTGAGGCTTGGGATAACCTAGCAGTGTTTTTAGCAGGGACAGAAAAGCCCTGTGAAAAGAGCCCTGGCTGCTCCTCAGGAGGAGAACCACCAGCTTGAAGTATTTTAGGAAACGTTGAGCAAGCATGCAGAGAATTATCAGGTTTGTCTGAATCATTTCTTTGCAGGTTGAGAGGAAAGGTATGTAGGCAAGGCAGTGCAGAGAGGTTTCCATAGTGTTGCAGATAAATACCTGCCTGGTTTCTGGAATGACTAAGCATGGTATTATAGTTCATGGCTTGTGATAAGCTGGGAAGAGGGAGGGAAGGAGCATAGCATGTGTCTGTGAATATTTACTTTCAAAATAATTGAAGAAAATAGGTTACCACCTGGAAATTAAACATAAAGTCATTATAAGAGAATGTGGGATTGATGCTCTCTTTACATTGCCTCTGATAACAGCTGATGAACTGCGCAGTATCTGGCAGTGCTGCTACTTGCACTTGCCTTGCAGCTGTCAGGGAGGCAGCCCTTGTCATCACAAGCGCATGTGAGATATGGGTGCGTTTGTTCATACAACATACAAATTAATGGAACACACTTGGAAAGCACTGCAAGGGTTTTTGGCAGTTCATGTAGGTGGTGTTTTGACCACTGCTCCAGGCTGTGGTTTGTCTCTCATGCTTCCTTAAAGTAGCATTTTTTTTTCTTTCAGAAAGACTGGCTTCTGCTCTGTTATGCAAGCAAGTGATCATATAAATTGTTTGTGTGTGCAGACTTTATTCTGTCATAAAATTGCAATTAAAAAAAAAAGCCAGCAAAATTAAAATCCCCAACTCTTTGCTAATGTGGTTCTTTAATTCCTAAATTAGGGTGCAAAATCTGTTTATTTCTTAATTTAGGAAGCTTACTGTGTTTAAAGAAAGAAAAAAAAAAAGGAAAAAGAATAATTCCAAGATGGTGGTGTTGCCTTTAGGTCTCTTTTGTTATTGAAAAAGACTATGGGATGCAATGCAGCCAGGAAATCACTTTTGATCCAACAGAAATGCTCTTCACCTGACCAAAGGCATATAATGCTTTGTCTCTTTGCCTTACCATTGACCATATTTCCTGGCAGTGCCATTTAATGAGGTTTGTTTACTTGGAGAAAGACTTCAGATGAATTCCCCAGGCATGCCAGTATGATCTGTCCCCAAAACGTCCTCCAGCCTGACAGTAGCCACTCTTCAAGAGTGCTGCGTCTGAGGGATGTGGGTGCGGGTGCAGGACGGTGGCAGAGCAGCTGGCATTAGCATTGCTCACTGTGTCTAGTTTCTGTGTCAGCATACTGCTTAATGAAACACCCGATGAATCAGTGTTAACTAATTTTACTTCAGTATATGACTGACACCACCCTGAACACTGAGGAGAAGTGCTGTCCATGTCCTGAGGACAATCTAAACCAAAGAGAGATCATTTACATGCATCTAATGATTCTTTCTTAATGTAGTTGTGATATTCAGTACCTGTAGAGATAGGAAATTGCAAGCAAAACTGGCATAACCAGAAGGAAATGTATGTGTGTCCCCTGGTCCCCCAGGCAGCACTTTTACATAAGAAGGACACTTTAGAGATACATATTGAAATTGATTTCATCTTTCTGCCCCATTAAACAAGCAATTGGTTTTCAACAGCAGTTCACAGATGAATCTGAGTCAAACCAGGCTGATTAACTGGAGGACAGCCAACTTTGCAATTGTTTGTCATCTCCTGTTCAATACTAGCCATGTATATTGATACACATATAAGAGCCTTAAAACTTCTCCCCTCAAGAGACAATACAGTAAATTGATCTGTTGAGAAATTGCTGAGCTTCCAGCTTCCCTACAAACTTTTTCATTTAACCAAGTTAAATACTGCTAGCGAGATCACTCAACTTGGTGATTCACAACAGATGCTGGAAGACTTTATTTTTGCTTCTCTGCATTTCATATTTCTAAATGGATGGTCTGGAATTCAGTTGGGTTAAATGTGTTGAAGTGAAACTTAATTCTTGTCAGTTAATAACAGCTATTCCTCATTCAAGCACAGAACATGCTCTGTTTTCTGTCAGAAAGCTGGGTGATCTTTGCATGTATGTATCAGCAACAGATTTTTTTTCTTCCCAAAGTTATGATGTTCTGAGGTCACATATGTACCTGCCTCTATTCTGAATATCTGAATTTGAGGTATCTTGGTAACTAACCTGATTTCTGCTAGTGCAGGGTGATCAGGAGTGCCTGTTCAAAGTCTGTCTGGTCTTACCTTTAATCTCCCAGTATTTGCTATCCTGATTTTTTTAAAGGAAAGACAAATGTATTTAAGAGCACTTCATCATCATCCTGATCCCTCTTTTGGTTTCTGTGCAGGTGAAGCAAACACATTCTAGTCTTTTGGGCATTGGCGGCTGACAAGTGGAAAGATGGAGGGAGAGAGGAAGCTGCTGCTACTGTGTACAGGGTGCTTACTACTTAATTCACCATGTTCTCATGAAGGGAAATCAGAATATAATGAGAATAGTGGAGTTTAAATGGCTTCATTGCTACCTGTGGGGAAAAAAAAATGAACTGAATCTACAAATTAAAGACCAAGGTTATTGGAGCACTTATCTGCCTATAATATAGGTGTATGTCTCTGAACTACTGAATAATTTTATTGCTGCTGCTTTAATAATTAATCCACTCTTTAGAAGCTGCAGGGGTTTTGTCTAGGATTAATGTACTCTTAACATCCTTGTGCCTACCACCTCATCCTGAAAGTGGTAGGCACAAGATTGTTCTACAGGAGGTTGTCCCATCTTTGATCATATGTTCATATATCTCCATAGCAAGCATTTGTAATGACTCTCTGCAGCAAGATATAGACGTAAAATTTCCAGTTTTGTACTGTAGATCTCGTCTGCATTAGTGGGTAAGTCCATTAACAAGTAGCAATAGTAAATGACCGCTTTCTCTGAAATAGGCCATGAAAGAAGGCATGCTACAGGACTAAAAAAAGCTGTTGCATACGTGTCTCTTGCTAGGATTCTGGAAACTCTCACCCTTAAGGAGTACATCTTCCTGTCTAGAGGATGAGCTCTTTTCAATGTGTAAAAGGCTGAGTCACACTCTGCTCAGTGCCTTCCCACAGTTTCTTCAAAGAGACCTTGTGTGGTAAGGTGGTATTGGGATCTGCCAGCAGGCACTTAAGGTTGTTTGTGCATGTGTGTTTTGTATTATTTCTGTTCTGGTTTGTTGGTCCAGAATGGTGACGAATCAGCATATAATGTCTGCCACAGTGAACGTGGTGTTAAGTGGGAGTGCTCTGTATTTGTTGCTGTCTGCCTGTGCCAACTCCCATTTGTTTCCCTAGATCCTGTTATGTTTGTTGGGTGTTGTTCTCTGAACTGCGTAGCTTTTACTTTTTTCAGGTGGGAGAATCAATATTGTGCATTGAGCTTTGCCCTGTTTACCCTTCTGCATTTTATCAAATATGAGTGATATCCCACAGATTGTGTGTCGTACAGTCATACTCTGAGATGTGACTGACAGGGAAGACTCTCCATCCGTATATTGCACACCATGCTGGGGGAGATGGGCCAGGAGTAAACGTCTCTTACTTTTCAAGGCAGGTTTGGTCAGTGGACCTCTGAGCCAGCATCTCTATTGAAGGGGTGAAGGGAGATGAGACTGGGAGGTTGACAGAGACAACGTGCTTGTCTTGGGAAGGAGCTTGTGCCTTTGAGAAGGAGGTGTCCTGCTGAAGGCAATGGTTTTGAGGCAGTCAGTTAAAGCCCTCCTAACTCTTCTGGATGGAGGGATCCACTTAGGAAGGGCTTTGTGGAAAGGTGGAAGAACCAAAAGGAATGGCAAAGTCTGGGCTGGCAAAGCTGCCTCTGTAGATTGGGAGAGGGAAGGACAAGGAAACTTTCAGCAGAAGGAAGTACTTATGGGATTCTGGCTTAATAACCTAAATCCAAAATCCAGGCAGTGGAAAGGGAGGGTCAGAAAAGTGGAGAGCTCCTCTTCTGACAAGGTTTTTTTTTCCAGCTAGTATAAGCCCTTTGAATTAATCCCCTCCATGCTTTGTTTGTATTTATTTTTTCATATATGCAGAGTTGAAATTCCAAAAGTCTCTTGAGCATAGTCAATGATACCTAAACGGGGTCTTCCTCCATGGGTGTTTTTTTCTGGTGTTTTCTGTTGGTGCTTTCTGTTGTTTCCTGGTTTTTTTTCCCTTTTCTCCTTTTTTCCAGCGGCTGACACAGTTAAGCCCTATGAGGTTTGCCTTCATGGCTGAAATCATATTTTAATCCACATTTCCAGAGGCAAAAGGACAGGATAATATTTTTCTGCTTCATCTAGCTGTTTTTAATTCAGTTGGAGCATTCTTCTTCAGAGTTTCCAAAGAAGATCATATGGGTGGTCTAGAAGTAATAGTATAACTCAGTTGTAAGGCAGCTGCCTGGCCTTCCCAGTGGGGCGGTGTTTCTTTCTGAATTAGTGATGGAATTGGGTTAGAACCTGGTCTGCGCTCCTTTGTTCCCCTGTGGTGGTGCAGGTAACAGCAAATATGCTGAGTACTGGCTGGAATTGATGGCTAGTAGAAAAAAAAACAGTATTATTTTCTGGTTTGGGGCTTTTTTGGTCAATTCTGCCAGATTATGTGACCGGAACATCTAACAATAAGGTAATAAAGCCTGTCACAATAAAGAGTGCACTTCCCCCTGTGACTGTAGAAATACAAGGCTCTTCATTTTGTTTTAACTGTGTTTGAACATATGAGTTTCTAGAATTGCTGAGGTCTGCAGTTTAGCTTGGAATGCTACTACAGTAGCGACACTGAGTCATTTTGCCTGTTTTCTTATAAAGCCATGTGGATTTTATTTTAGAAAAAAATTAATTACTAATTTTGTTCTCTAAAATTTAGCTTTCTGTGAGTGATAGTTGTACAAAAACAAAACAAAATCTTAGTCCCTAGCAGTTCAGTTGTGACTTGAAAACTTGTGAATCTGATAGCACAGAATTGAGTGTTCTTTCTCCCAGGAATTTAAGAGCATAGCTTTCTGCCAGTATTAGACTTAGCTTCTGTTAGGGAGCCAGTTGTGTGTGTAGGGGTGTATTTCTAACTGTAGACACTAACATTCATGGATTCAAGAGAGATTTGTTTTATGAGACTTTTTTTTCCCTTAGCTCCCCCAAGCCCTCCCACCTCCAGCTGTAGCCCGTCCACACTGTGCAGGTAAAAAGCTACCTCTCTTGCTTCCTTTCTTGGAAGAGAGAGAAACGCTTTATCCGTTCTCCCTGGCTACCCCACACACACCACCCAACTGGCTGTTGTCTGTAATCACTATTTGAGGAACTGTTCTTGGCTTATAGCTATTTGTCTTGAAAACTTGCCAGTGTTTTCCAGCCAGTTTAGGTGTTCGTTGCGTGGCATTATTTGTCTTTGTAAAAGTTGTTACAGCCGCGATGGGTTAGGCAAAGCAATACTGCTGTTGCTTTTTAGGCACCAAAGGCCAAATGAAGACTGATGCAGTGCAGCCCAGAAGTGTGTGCTGCCCAATGTATGGGAGCTAGTAAGTGCTGTCACTGGCATATATACACACAGTTTTTTGCCTTCCTTGAAAATGTGAAGATTGTAGCTTGTGGAAATCAGTGCTAGACTGGGATAACAGAACATGCTCTTAGAAGATTATCTTACTACTTTTTGGCTACCTACCAGCAGAAAAACAGTGAAACAAGTTGGAAGGGCAAAACTAGCATAGAAAGAGGAACTTCAGGAGTCTGGAAATGGCAAACTGACTTATGGAAATGGGACAGCGTTTTGTCAGTAACAGAATGGGCAGATCTAATTGAGCGGGTCTCAGTGGAGAATGTTGTTTCTCAGCTCACTAGAGTAGCTGCTTCGATTAGGTTTTGCGTTTGTGTTGAAATGTCCTAGAGAGCCATTGGTGTTGGTAGCAAATTTCCAGTCTCCTGAGGTAAAGGCTCTGCTTACTTGAGGCCAAAGGAGGACAGGAAGCCAAGTTAGTTTAGTCTGGATTTCAGCCATGAGGTTTTTAGTGCTTTTTTTCCCCCTTTCTAAAGTTTTCCAATTCTTGCTATGAAAGAGTCTTGGTGACCTCATAAGTGAATAAAATGAGACTGCTAATTATGCTTGGGAAGGTTGCGTGGTTTGTCAGAAACATTTCTGCTCACCTTTAAGCCTACAGACCTTCTTTTTTAAGAAGAGAAGAATTCACGGTGGATGTTGCTGTATTCTGTGGGCTTTTCTCCCTGTTTCCCAAGTGGTGACCTGCTTTTGCTTCGATGCTTGCTGACTTCCCTGTGGTTTTATCTGGGAAGGTAAACTGCTGAATGAAATTACCTGCTCTGATAATCGGCAGTTCTGGGCAAACGAAAGGAAGAGTTTATAATGGCACTGTCCCTAGAATGAGATTTGAAGGGCTCATCTGATCTTGGCTTGCCTTTCCTCAGGACAGGGAGAGGAGGCGATGCTTCTCCTTGGGCTGTGCTGGTTGTGCCTGCCTGCTCCGCGCCAACTGCGAGGGGCTCGTGCGGGGCTCCGGGACCCTGCAGCAGGAGCACGGCAGCGCTCATGCTGTAGAGCAAGTGGGACCCTTGAGGTTTGTCTTGCTCCGTTTTACCTTCCTTCTCTTCAGCTCTCCTTTTCAGAAATACAAATAAGGTGAAGAAAATGCTAATCAAGCTGGGGGAGGAGGGGTAGTTGAGAGACAGATGTCCTGTTGCTTTTCCTCTCCTGGCTCTGTTTCTCTGCTTTCCTACCCCCTCATGCCTCTCCTCAGCTTTCTGGCAGCCATGCCCCATGGCATACTCTCTTGATCCCCTTTTAGGGGGGCGGGAGCACAAGAGAGCCTTTGTTGTAGCTGGCGTGCTATATTTGTATGTTGTGAGAAGTGTTGCAGCAACTGCCTATATTTGCGACTCTGTGCGCTTGGGACAGTGCAGACATGAGCTGTGTGGCCAGCACCCTCTGGGCCGAGCAGCAAGACTGTAGTGAAGTTTCAGGGAAACAGTATGGATGCGGTAATGCTAATTGTGTAAAAACGTGCTAGCAGTCGCTTCTGCAAGTGTTTCTGCAGAACAACCACTGCGTGTTGTTCAGGTAACAGTGAAGCAAGTTTTAGGCAGATCTGTAAAAGGGAAGGAGCTTTTTGGACCTAAGGCCAGTGGCACAGAGGACATAAAGTGTAGAAGCGGCTTCATCATCCTCTTGGCAAAAGGAAGAGGGAAATACTCTTCCTGGGTGACTTGTCAGCTCTGCCTCTGAGGTGCCTTTCTTCAACATGCTGCTCCTAATCTGTGCTGTGCCCAGAAACAAACCTGTGTTCGTGCTACAACGGCTATACTCTATTGTACCAGAAATCATGCAGAGCAGTGGTTCTGGAGAGGTCACTGGCACTACAGGGAGCCTTCTTCTGAGTCAGCATGTAGGTGCAATGCTGCAAATGTATCCTGTTCAAAGGCCATACTAATTATAAACTGGTCTTGGGAGATGAGGATAAAAATATCTTTAGTCAGTTTGACTCCGTAAACAACCTGTGATGCTATTTGAAAACATGGCACAGTTTGCCTGTTGTAGGGAACGTGCGTGTGAAGGACTTTAGCAAAATCTTGGTGCAGAACATTGTAAAACTGAGCTTCCTCTTGGTCCAGCTGATGAATAAAGAGGGGAGGGAATTTTTCTGAATACCAGAGATAGCAAAGTAGAAATTCATGAGATTCTCCTAATGCAGCTCCGAAAGAAATCTGAGTTTCCCTCAGAATTGGAGGAAAAAAGGGGTATTTATTATACTGAGTGTATACCAGTAGCAGGACCTTCTTTTTTAAAAGAAGAAAATGCCCTTGAAGCAGCCACTCTATTTTGGTTGCTTGTGTTCATGTGGAATCTCTCGTGTGCATTACAGGACAGCATTCGACTCCAGGTGTACTGAGAAATCAGCTGGTTAAATCAAATGACAGTACATCCTATCTGCAAGGTAACGTGCCCTGCTGGGAGGGGGTGCCAGAAGCAAGAGGAAGAGCTGGGTGCCAACTTCTAGCAACAGACGTGCACAGGGAGCATCCACAAGCAGATCCTGCGGAAGCGGTTTTGGATAAGGCTGCCAGGAAGGCAACTGTCACCATGACAGGACCTGCCTGCACAGCTGTAAGCCCTGTAGCATGGTGCTGACAGGAAATCAGTGACAAGGCCAGCAACTTTGGCAGCTCATGCCAGTGCAGGGCCTTTTCTGGGAGATGTGCAAGAGGTCCCTGCAAAGCTGGGACCCTCATGAACAGTCTCAGACTTTCCGCATATGCTATATGCAAACTTTCTGATGTGTGCAGCGTTTTTGGGAAGTTGAATGATGTGAATGTGCTCTTTAGTGAGGCAAAAGCACTTTGCTTGTCCTTATTCTTTAGCCTGACAATGACTTAAACCAATGTGATGTAAGCCATCTTTCCAATTTTCCTTAGGTAATACATCTCACTCTGGGTGGTGGACTGACCTATGTTCTGAGCTATACTTTTTATGAAACAGGCAAAATGTGAACAGAAGGGGGAGGAACAGTCGACAGCCCTGCTTTAAGTGCCCTCCAGTTCAATACTTTGGTACTGCATCAAGTCATTATCCTTGGTCTTGAGGAGAAAATGTTTGAAGTACACAAAAGGGTTCATCATCTGAACTAAATTATTCATTGGAATATTAGGAGAAAAGCATGCAAAAATGTAAACCTAGCACATGCCACCGCAGGCTGTAAAGAGCTAAAATATAGACACAGTCCTGGGGAAAGAGCATAGCATTTTAATGAGCCTGGTGCTGTTGGCTACCTGAGTGCATATCGGCACGTTCTGCACAAGGGCAATGCCAGGTGCTCTTCACTGGTGTACTCATTTTTTGGTAGTTTGAATAAGATAGGGTTTAGCGTGTATTAACAGCAGCTTACAGCAGTGCCTGTTACAAGAGGATACTGTGAATCTTTTGAATGGGTAATGGCCATTGGAAGCCTTCTGCTCATATTATCTTCTAACCTTCCTAGCTTTTCTCCCATGTTTTTTTTCCTCAACCTGTAAATGTTTATAACTAGCTTTTTTGAGATGTCTGCCTCTTCTGTTCCCTTCTTGCAGCAGCAGCTCTGGTTTTAGTTGTTGGGTACATGTATGCTTGAATCTGTCTCCATCAGCACTTCAAAAATTGATGGCTTCCTCCTCCGGTTCAGACTTTTTTTTTTTTTTTTTTTTTTAACCCTCTCAGGCTTAACAGTTTATTTTCTGTTTTAAAGGAGGTAGGAGTCTTGCTTCTCTTGCTAGAGTGTGATTACTTGCGCACATCCTCTCTGCCTTTCAGAAAAAAGGTGAGTGATTCATTGAGAGCTTTAGAGTGGGTGAGTGGTGAAGAGATTCCCCTCCTCTTTCTTTTGGTCTTTCTTAATGCTGTTGTGCAAAGGCTAGATTGAGAACAAGGTCTTGTGGGTTCTTTAATGTTATTAAGTCTTTTTTCACTGTTTCTCACTAGCAGTGCTGTAAGCAGTGTCCTTCCCTTTGTGAACTTGAATATCTTGCTTTCATCTTGGTTCTGAAAAAAAATGACTAGAACATGAGCAGAAGTCAATCTGCATACAGGATGGTAGTTAATATACTTGAAGTTGGTGCAATTGTAAGAGGCCATAAGCATTTACTGGAATTAAGATGCTTTTCTGTGCTTGGTCGGTCTCTCTCTCTCTCTCTTTTAATTAATTAATTAGTAGTCATTGTGTGGGTGGGGATTTGTAGAGCCAGAAATGGAATGAACTAAAAATGAACCAGGAAGCTCCTGCCATTCTGCATGTATTTATAGCTCCTAGACAGCCACAACAAAGTAGATAGTGGTAATTATTTTCCAAGTAACTTTGACAGAAGCATGAATAAAAAACATATGTGAATATTTTTGGAAGATCATCTGTGCAAAAACTTTAAATTTAGAAGTTTCTTGCTCTGGTTTTAAATCATGTTCAAGAAAACTTTCTTTAGCAGTAACTTTAAAAAAAGCATGAGAGAAAACTTTTCATTGAAGAACCAGAGTCAATTTCAGCTCTAAATAAAAAGCTGAAAAATTTGTGTAGGCATTTCCTTTAGATATATTTGGAAAGGTTGGGGAGAGGTGGGGGAGAAGTCTCTTGCTGAGCAGTTGTCCTGTATGCTCTTGGTGCTAATATCTATCTAGTATGATACAGAGCTCATCTCAAGCAATAACAGGAAAAGAAAGCTATACAGAGAACAGCAAAATGTGCTGATTAGGGATAAGAAACTTTCACTTGGAACATTCAAGTTCTGGTAATATTTTAGGCTTCCTTCCTTTTTTTAATGAATCCGCTTATATTCAATCATGCTTCTTGGCCATCTCTTCATTTCTGCCCTATGAGAGTCTGATTCTTAACCTGAGAAGTACCAGTGGAGGAGAGAGAACAGAGGCATGTAGGCAGGTATGTAAATAAAATGTGAATGGTTTTCTGCGAAGAGGAAGACTCTTATGTGGGGTCCACAGTGGAAACTACAGGTCTTTATTATAGAGAGCCTGGGAGAGATTGCAGTGGTCTTGCATGAAATTGGAAAGCTAAGCACTTCTTTCATAGAAATGATTAGGGATGAAGTTGTCCCTGCATACTTGGCCAAGGAAAAAGTTTAGTCTTACATGACTGACTCTGTAAAGAACTGAATAGTGTCGTCTCCCATTGTTATAGCTCTGGAATGCTCTATTTTTGGTTTTGTGATCTTCTCTCTGTCATTTAGATATCTTCCTAATCCCTCCCAATTTTCAAATATTCTTGTATGCCAGGACAGCGTTATAGTTGGTTGATCTAGCCTGGTTCGTTGCTTGTAGTCTTCTGAATTTTAAGTGCCTACATTTATCTCTATTCACCATCTGCTGAGTTCAGGCACTTCCTCGTCTGATGTATTTTAGGCTTCTTGCTCTTATTTAGTGTTCCAGCTAATATGGCAAGGTTTGGTTTTATATCACTGTTAGTTCTGCACAGGGGCCCATTACTATTCACATGGCCTAAAGGAACTGATGAAAGAGAAGCGTCTAAAACCTCAACACTGTTTCAGCAGCCACGGTAATTGCATTCAACAGGGCTGCAGCCCTTCGTTCATGGATGTAGAGCTGTGGCAAAATTATTTTCAAGAGGTGTGCTCTGTAAGGTTCAAAAGTGTTTTTGTGCTGCTCTTGTAAGAGGACAGTGCTCTGGATTCCAGCATTGTTCAAACTTTACAATGCTAGGATCTAACCAGCATGTGTTGACCCAACTGTCATAGCTTTGCTTCATTTTTTCCTGCTGTTTGGGGTCTTTTCACTCCCCTTTTGTTAAAATTGGAGAGGACTTCTGAGGGAACAGTGTGTCATCTCAAGGATGAAAGCCCTGCCTAAAATGTATTCTTCTCTTAAAGACTGCAAAACCCCCTCAATCTAGGCTGTAGTCCAGTTGAGCCTGGCAGGTTGGCTATGGGAAGAATTAGCATTCCTAGTCTTGCCATTTTAAAATTTACAGTGTTAATGGACTACAATTCACATGCTGGCCTGAGCTGTGGTCCAACTTGATACAGATAGTGAACACCCTCACTCACAGCAGCTTGCACACTCTTCAGAGATTATGCGAGTCCTCTGAACTAACTGAATGCAAATTGGCAGATTGCTACATATGCAGCTGAGGTGCACAAAAGTGACAATTGCATCACTCACCAGATGAGTTTCCCTGGGTGCTGGAATTTCTTTTATGTATGGGAAGAACAAGCAGCTCTGGATCATAACTGAATGGCACAGCAAACTGTGATCTTCCATGTGTATTTGATTACGAATGAGAAAGGAGGAAAAAAGAAACCCAAAATCTCTCAAACAAACCATTTTATGTGGGTTGGCTATAGATTTGTGGGGGAGTTTGCTTGTAGCTGGGATATATTTATCTCTGTGTTTATTGCCGTATAATTGGTGTTGTGAAAAACTGGAGTCTTACATATTGAGTTACATAAGCCGCTCTGTCTTGAGCCTGTTTTCTTTAACTTGATTTCCCATGTGTCTTTTATTAGTAATCATCATGTATCTGTGAGCAGAGGGGTGACATATTGTAATATGTGAAATAAAAGCAACTGAAATGAAATCAGATGGTTGACAGTAAGGGGGGAGTGGAGAGAAGACAGCTTGCTTAGCTGCCAACATGACAAACTATGTTAGTTCACTGATTTTTCTTTTCTTTTTTTAAATTTTGATCCCCTAGTTGGGCTCTGTCTCCAGCTGAAGTGTTCATTATTTTTGTAAGACAGTGCTGTCATTTCTTCAAGATAAATGCTTACAGTTACTTGTATAAATAGAAGGACTCAGACTGACAGGATTGGTACCAAAATATAGATACTGGAATGGATTTGCCTTGTGCCATATGCTCTTACTTCCGTTCTCTTTTGGGCGTCATTGCACCTAACTGTTGTTCCAAAGAGAACTGCTTCTTCAGGGTGTTATTTTAAGCTGTTTATTTTAAGCTTCTTCTGAGATGGTGAACTGAAATACAGTTTGCTAGTTTATTTGTACAACTAAGCCTTTAGCAAGAATGGGAGAATATTTTGATTAGCTTTCCTTTCTCCCTGTGCCGGACTACACTGATCCTATATGACAGTATTGAATGAACCCTGCAGAAGTGGGGGAAAAAAAATTCTTCCTAGTGCTGCATTTCCAGTGCTAAGAGTGTTGAACAAATACGCTTGTATGTATTAAGCACAGTTTATAAGTAGTAAGTATAAAGTTTCTTTTCCAGGCACTAAGTAATGCATAATTGAAGCTTTGTTAATTTGTTGAACCAATTTATATATCCTTCTCAAAAGCAAGGGTCAAGCTTTCTTGGCACAGATGAACATTTAACACTTCTTTTTATTTAATCCAAACAATCTTTGCTGCTGGCAGCCAAATTGCCCATGTCATTTCATGCTCTGTGCTGCCAACACATTCTCCCTTCTCTGTAGTACTTGTAATGTCATGTTGTGCGTATTAACTGCAGATTTTTTCTGGAATATCAAACCAGTTTAATTTCAAGGAACACCCTTTTTCTTGGCTTATTACAGTTTTCCATATATTTCCTATATATTTTCTGTTTTAACTGTTCTTAGGCTTCCTAGGCCAAATCTGACAGTAGAAAACAAGCATCTAACTTGGGAGTGTTAGGGAAGAGTCATGATCCGCAAGAGTTTAAAGTAACTGTTAGCACTAGGTAGAGTTTACAGGGGAAATTCCACCCTTTCTGCACCAGGGCTAATTTATGGATCCTATTTACAGCCCTACCTTGGCACTGAAAATACGACCAGAAATGAGCCAAGGAAGACTCATATAGGTGAGCACATGCTGTGGTTGCTTATTGGAAGTTGCAGCAAGCTTATTTTCTGTATTGCTTTGTGGATTTTTTTATGGGTGCCATATGCATGCCTGTACAGTCTTTCAGTGGGTTGGTGGCTAATTTTGAGAGTGCAGGTCTAAACTGCACTCTTTGGATGTGGTTCTTTCTGTCAGGTTTTGTGGCTTACTCAGAGCAGTGACAGTGTAGCTCAGTGTGTTACGTGTGTGGGGAACCTGACCATTTTAAACATGCTTGCAGGTGTTGCTGGCATGCTGAGAAGGCCAGAGTACTTAGTTTTGAAGGCGTGACAGCTCCCGTGAGAGCAACAAGCATTTTCTTTAGGAGCGTCCTTTCCCTGACTTTGTAGTTTAAAAACAGCTCTATCGCTTGTCCCATATTGCTGTATCAGGTAATGACTGGCCTTGTGAAGAAACTATTCTCAATGAAGCATTGTCTTGTGGTACTGGCACAGGCCACAGTCAGAAGCAGAACTCTGTGCTTCCTAACTTTGCCTTAAGTTTTCTGAGTCTTTTGGCCAAGATGCTTGTCATTTCGTATAGCTGATTATTTTAAGCTTGTTTTCCTAAGAAAATGAATTAATTCAGCTCATTCAGTCACTGTGCCTCCTCCTCCTCTTCCCACTTCTTTCTCCTGTCCCCTCTGCCCCCATAGCTTTGGAGTTCATTGACCAGTTTCAGTCACACGCAAGTGTGCCCAAATCCTCAAAGGTGGTAACTTGCTTGCCTGGGAGGGAGATGGTGGAAGGAGCTGGCATGGTTCAGGCTTTGTAGTTGCTTGTGGTCAGCTTGTCCATTCTGACAGGAGCCATCCAGAGAGAAGAGTAGAACATGGAGACTAACAGGGTAGATGGATGCAGGGGGATGCCTGCATTCCTCTAACTCATAACTCATAGTGGGGACTGTGCTTATAGACAAGGAGATGTAGGGTGCCACCACGGTGGGATATCCCCAGTATCGTTTGGACCCTGGGTGAATTGTTGTTCCCTTCTGGGGCTAGTTTGCCCTCATTTGTTTGCAAGGCTCTCTGTCAGCCAAAGACTACAAATTCAGTATGTGACTTCCTGTCATTACCTCAGCCTTCTCTCTGAAGCTGGTTGTTATCAGGCTTGAAATTTGGAAGGTTAGATGTGGAAATCAGAGAGATGAAGCATCTAGGACCGGCAAGGTTGGCAGGCCTGCAGGGCAAGGCACACCACAACTGCTGCGTATGTTGTTTTAGACCAGTATAATCCTGGCAGCTTTAAAATGCTTAGCATTCAGTACCTTCAAAGGGTGCTTAGCTTTATTTGAAGGGCAGGAGGAGGGGCTTGCAAGGGTTTCAAAGTAACTAATGAAATAGGTAAAAGCTCATGTGACATTTAAGCATTGCTAGCCTTTGCCAAGTTTCCACATGTTTACAGAAGCACTTGATGTTATAAACAAGATCTCAGCACACACCCTTCTCCTATGTAGGTGGCATGGAGGAGGTTGTGCTTTAAACCCTTCACATGCCTCTTTGCACCCCTAGTAATAATTGATCTGATGACTCTGCAAGCTAAACTCTTACTTCGAAGTCTCATTATATGGCTGATGGGCCTAGGAAATGCTTGCACGTCTTGAAGATTCATGGACAAACTGCTGTAATGTAAAGTGTTTCCAGTCCCTGGAGCGGAGAAGTCCACTAAAAGAAAAAGTAACACAGCTTGGAGATGAAAGGAGGTGGCCTCCCCTTTTAGGTTGAATAAGTAGGTGCAAAGTTTGAGTGTGACTGCTCGGAGGAGGTTTCATTGAAGCCTGTGCTGGGCAGGTAATTTTAATTCTGACTGAGGTTTGGTCACTGATGCAGGTGCAGATAACCTGCTGGGATGAGGACTGGTGCCCCTCTTTGCAGTACCTCTTGGCATGGCATGGGACTGCAGTCGTAGCCGGGGCACCCCCATCCTCAGAGCAAAGGCTGCTGCCTGTTGGGGGCCCATGTTGTTCTCAGACCTCAGTCTCTCTGTGGGATCTTTCCTGAGGGGAATGAAGAAAATTGAAGAACAGAGCTGAAATGGAGAAGTTGGTACTGCAGTTAGCTCTTGGAGCCTAGTTTGTCTTTGGACCCCCTACAGATACTGTGCTGGGGCCAGAGAGACATCAATATGTGCCTATATGCATGGAATGTTTCTGAGGGGGAGCCGCACAGCGCACCAGACTTTATATATTACATATATATTGTCACTGGCTTCTCATCTACCACTTATAACGGACTTCAAGGCTCCTAAATACAAACTGCAGAATTTACATCTCTTCTTTGGCTGCTTTGGGAGCTGTAGGTGTTGACTCCTTGTTTAAGCAAGGCTGCAGCTTCTTTCTGCCTTGCTCCTAAGGGGCTGGGGATTTTCTTGTGAAGAAAAGTAAAAAATACTATTTGGTAAAGCAATTTCTGAAGTAGAGACTGCTGTTTCTCTCACTGATTAGACAGCAATTCCTGTAGACCAAAAGTATCTGTATTTTGTAGACAAAGATTTCTGTAGTATCTTCTAACTGATGAGTAATATATACATGTTTATAACACATGGGTATTGAGGAAGCCACATTTCCTGCTAGCTGGGGGGATAAGGAAACGTAGTCAGAGAGGAGGGACAGGATAGATTATTAGTCAAAAACAAGTTCCATTCTATCATTTACAGGGAGCATGATCACAAAAAGGCATTTTGTAGGAGAACTAGGATTTCTTGATCTTGTTTCAGTTCTCTAAACTTATCTGGAATAGAAATAATCAGAAAAGAATGCTGGACTCTGTGTGTGCACAAAGACATTATGTCTTATTGAACCACAGAAATCTAGAGCCCTGGCTCCTAGGGAAGTCTGGGCTATTGCTTTTCTTTTTTGTTGATTTAATGCCAAAATATATTTGCAGTTAGAGCAAGTGCTATTAGCTAAGTGTAACACACTAGCTAGAGGAACAAGGAGATCCGTAGACATGCACTGCTGTTTTATCTCAAGGTATATTATGACTGTACTGGGATATGGCTTCTTTTGGAAGGGAAGCTGGACAATTTATAGATATCTGTGAATTTCAGGTTTTTCTTGCTCTGAATTTCAGATTTCTCCTGATGCACATGTGGCTTATTCATTTGTCTGAAATGGTCACTTTTTAGGAGGTCAAAACTAAAAGCACTTGAGTGTAAGCTAATGGGTCCACTTGAATTTGTTTTTTGGAATAGGCTGGAAAGGGGCTGCTACAAGGATGTGCAATTCCAACCTTGCACTGCTTCAGTCTTTGAAGTTCCCCTTAAATGTTAGTATAAGCAGAGAATGATATATAGTGATTGACAAACTGAGCTGAATGTATGTGTCAGGCAATACAGTTCTCTGTTGGGAAGTGGAATGAATCTGCTTAGTGATATACTTAAAGAGAGGAACTGTAGTGAACTCCCACATGCTACTTAAATTTGCTTGTCTAATCAACCCTGCCAAGGTCTAATTTGCTTAATAGATACATTTTACTTATTGGCTTGAGGAACTGTTGTTTTTTGTGGCTTTGGTTGTGTGCCTGTATATCTGCAATAAGTTTGAGCTGTCAATTTTTGCTTCTGAGATGTAAGAGACTTTTTTTTTTTTTAATTCAGGTTATGAGCCTTATACAGAGCTGTTGTTTCTGAGCATTGTCTTTTCTACATCTCTAAACAAGCCCTCAGAACTTAAATGAGGAAGAATTTTTCAAATCAAAGCCACCTCTGCTGCCTCCCTCTTTTTCAAAAATCTTTTTTAGAAGAACACCTGAAATTCTATTATTGCAAAATACTGTAGTGTTAAAATGTTTGGAAAGTAACAGCAGTTGTTCAGCCTCCGCCTCTCCCCCATTGTTACACAGCTCTTTCTCTCGACAGAAATGATATCAGCAAAATAGTATTCAGATGTCCCAAAATATTGAGGTTGTCATTTTATGATATGGTAAATCTAGTTTTATGATTTTTTTTTTTTTTTGGTGGGGTGGGATCAGGAGTGCTCTGCAATCATGTGCCTTCATAGGTTTATCTAGTACAGACTCAATCTGACTGAACTCCTTTGCATGCACAGAAACATCTGAAGGCTAATTTTCTCTAAGCAGACCTTGATCAATTAGTGCCTGTGTGTACCACTGTACCTTTGCAGGTCAGGTGTTATTGTTCTGCAGCTGGCAGATTCTTAACTGGCTGATTTAACAGTGCTGTGGGTGTTTGCACATACCTGACTGCATTGGCGATACAGTATTTTTTTAAACATAAAGCCAACTCTAAGGCTTTGCTAGCTGAATGAGGCAAGGTCTAAAGATTCTCTGGGTGGTATTTAACATGGGGAAGTATTGGAGGGTGACAACCATCCCCATCTTTGAGCCAGACAACCTTCCTGCATCTGTATTGGAAGGATGGGCAGAGCAGTTCTAAAGTGCAGAAGCCTTGAATATCTTATCTGTCAGACAGAAATACAAGAAATGTAAATACTTGGTGGGAAAGGGTGGAACTGAAGGAGATGAAGTCCTTTTATGGGGATGCAATGTTGCAAAGGGAAGACAGGAAAGGTGGTGAAGATGGTATGGCTTTATACAGCTGTTTCGTGCTTGTAAGGCCTAGGGCAAGGGCACCTTCACCTCAGACAGCACCTTTGCTCATCAACCACAATCAGCATAAAAAAAATCGTAAGAAAACATCTTTAGGAGTTTCTGCACTATAACCACTGAAATGACAACACAGTACATTTTGAGACGTGGGACCATATGTGTGTTTAGGGTCTAGTTGCAAAGCTTTGTTGCTAAGCTCCTGAGCATGTACCTGCAAGAATAACCCCTTTCTACCAATTCTGAGGTCAGGGTCTGTGAATGGTCTTATGCTACTTAACATAATACACAAAGTGCGGTGGGTCTGCTAGTTGCTGCAAGAGGTGGATCCAGCTGTCCTGACTGGCCCCTGCTTTTGGATCATATTTTAAAGGGGGCAGGTTATTTTGGGTAGGGAACGTCAAAGAGTTGGATATAGATTTTATATTTTTGACTTCAGGCAGCAAGATCGAAACCTTATGTTAAAATCAGAGCTAAATTATTTAAGATGCTTTTCAAAAGGGAGGTAGGTGATCATTGGCTGGTAGTAATTCAGATATGTTGACCTGTAATTAACATAGTTTTCCCATTCATTTGGCACCATTCCTGGACAGCTGGGTGGGTGCATGCCATAGCTGTACACATGCCCAACAAGCAGTTGTTGGGCTAGGCATGCATACACTTACTCAGATCTCTGATTAGCAGTTGTTTTTCTCTTGTGGTTTGTGCCAAGCTGCACTTGAATGCAAAGCAGAATTAAAAAGCACAAACATTGTTTAAAGACTAATTACTAGTGAAATAAAAGTTTGTTCAAATGCTCTTCTGCTTAAGCAAAATAGAAGTTTAGCAAAACATTGTTTTTGTTCTTCAAAGCTGACCAATCTAATTGAACAAAGGAAGCATTGTGGCTTTTTTGTTTCTGGTCACCACGTCCTTCAAGATTTTAGATATTACAGTAGATAATATAATGGATACCTAAGGGAAGAGAAGAATAAGCTTTCCATGTCCTGAAACTTCTCTGCTCCCACAGCTTACTTTCAGTGGCTAGTTCACAGGCTAATTTGAGTAAACTGGAATTAACAAAATATTCTTTGCACACTTGGGGAAAAGTGTAATTGTCAAAAGCCTAGTTAGACCTTCAGCTAACTCATGCTTCAGAGCCTCAGTCTATGGCTTCTGCAAGTTCAGCGTCATGTTTTGCTTGGACACTGTTTTGGATTCATTTAGATTATGGTAAATATGTTGTAATTTTAAATGTAGCATTAGAAAGATTTGATCAAGAGATTCAAATAGGTCTGGTTTAAATCCAGCTGTAGAAGTGCATAGAAGTATGATTTGGAATCAAAGGATTCCTCCTCACTCCCTAAACTACCCCCTTCCCCAGTACATCTGGCTTTTTCTGTTAACCTTTAAAAAAAAAAGGGGGGGGGGAGGGGTGACTATCATAACATAAGTCTTTTTCCCATTTCTTTTTCTTTAACAGATCGTTAATTTTTTTCTTCTTTTGGCAATATCTGAATGAAATTATCAAGGGTCACCATATCACCATCTGCTTACTTCAACGTGCTTTAGGATTTCAGTAGGCTTTAGCCATCACTTAATCAACTCTACCATCTGAGAGCAGGTGTACCTTGCAAATGCAATGGACACCCAAGCTAGCTCAGATACTGGAAATAACTTGGCCATGGCTATAAAGAGTGGTGTTAAGGATAGTAAGTAAGTGTATATGGAGCTCCACTCCAACTAAATATAAGAGTAAGTGGGGGGGGGGGGGGGGGGGGGGGAGTCCTTCCCCAGGACAGGAGCCAAGGCACAGTATTACACTGTGAGATGTGGCTCCTTTGGGCTTTGCTCTCTGAACGAAGAAGCTTCCCTTTGCTCACTTTGTGCTTCTGTTCAGTGTAGCTACCTTATGCACTGCCTGTTTTTGTAAATAAGCAGGACCACAACAAAGACATAGATAAAACATGTATCTTGAGAAGTGCTTTTGAGGATACCTATTAGCAAGAGAAATGCCTTAATTCTTTAATGGTATCACTTATATTCCTTGATTTCACATGCAGACAACATCCTCTGTCTGGTTTCTGAGGAAAAAATTATTATTCTTCAAACTATTTCTTTAGTTACTTGCCCATGTGGACTCATGGGACCTAGCGGGGAGGATTTTATTCTTTGAAACAGCTGTCCCAATTCAAAAGAGATCCTGCCTACAAAACGAAGGGAGGCCAGTGGTCTGAAATCCCTTCTTCTGGTTATGACCTAGTTTGGATTCTGTCGTGACCGTGAGAGTCCCACGAGAATGTCGGTCCCATTGCAGCAGCAGCCCTGCTCGCTAGGACTCATCAGCCGCTACTGCCCTTTGGTCCTGGGGCAAATGCACCAGCAAAAGAGGTCTGGTTTTGGTGACTAGGAATTGAAAAAAGAAGCACTGACAATGCTCCGGTGTCAGTTACTGAAGCATTTCAAGCACCCAATGCCAAAACTGGAGTTAAGGAAATACAGGATATAACATACTGAAGCACTGAAGAAAATAGGAACGGAGAAGAAGAGGAAGTCAAGCTGTTCATCTCTGTGGATCATTTAAGTCTCTGCCCTATTCCTTTGGGTTAGGAACAGATTTGGCCCATGGTACTAAGCATATAACACCACAGATTGGTGTGCATTTGTCTTCTAATATAATAAGATGTGGAAGCTTGCTTCGCTGCCAGCATTGTAAATGTACTAAGAAATTATTTCTGTATTGCCTCTCCTTGTTTCATCCCAAAGATGTTAAGCCACTTAATTTCCCAGCATACTGCAGTAGCTCCAGCACAGAGACATCCATTTGGAGCTCTTTCAGCACTTTGTAACAAGCTTCTTGTGGGGAATGTGCTTCAGTGACAGAGAACTTAATTCTGCAGCCATAGCTTTGCTTATTCTAGTCCTATGTAATGTGCATGAAGCGCCTTGGGTTTTTGGTCTTCATATATGTCAATCATAGAGGCCTTAGTACAGGGACCAACTTTAATTCAAGGAACAATTTGTGTGAAAATATTGGTCTTCAATTTTAGTCTAAGACTCTCCCATGGTCCTGGGGCTTTTTTTTTTTTTTTTTTTTTTTAGGTGCTTCATCTAAAAAATCTCCTAAAATACTTGTAGACGTCATCAGTTATCTTAAAGCTTTGTAAAAAACAAACGAAAGTACCCCATCCCACCTCATCTACATTTACATGTGTACTTGAAAAATCAGTTCTTCCATTGCTTACCTGCCAAGAAGTGCATCAAGGATCATTCAGTATTTCACTGGCAGGAATGTGTCTCCCCTCCCACGCCTGCGGCGCTCAGGTGACAGGCGTTGTTTCCCAGGGCTGCATGGCCAACTGAAGCAAAATACACAGTCCCTTTTTGGTGTGGGAAATATGCCAGTTGGTACACAGACACATGCTATATATTACAGAAAGCTCAACACTTTGGATCTCTTTGAATAGTTTTCCAGTATGCCTTGAAAAGTTAGCTCACCATTGGCATGCACATCCCTCTTCAATGCCAAAATGTTTTTCTGTTATCCATGCAAAATATTTTGGATAAGGGGGAACTCACTTAAGCAGAAGAAATGAATTCCGCTTTCCAGAAAAGTGGACCAAGTAGGATCAGTTTGCCAAAAGCAAATAGCACCAGTGAGTGTAAGGCATTAATACTCTAGAGAATTTTGCAGTAGTTGTTTTCAGCCACGTTTTTGTCAATAAAATATTTTAATTCTAATTTAGGATGAAATCATGTCTCAAATATTCCTTGCTGGTTTTGATTTTTTTATTCATTGAAATTTAAGAAACCTTTGCTCCAGCTTTCATGGGGCCCAATTGAGAATCTTTCAGGGATCTGATCATTTTTAATTAACCTGGTTTTTGGAGAGGAAATGCAGTGCATGTCAAGTTTGTCTGCAATATTTATTGGGTACTAAAGCAAGTGTATAAATTCCTCCCGTTCTGATGCATTAGAAATCATTTCCAAAATCCACAGGCCAACTGCACTTACCTTGCTTGAGTCAGAAAGGTCAGGAGATAAAGAGCCCTTCCCCCAGCCAACCACCTCCTTTCTGGCAAGACATGAAACAGAAATACACATCACTTAATGGAGAAAGAGCATTGCAAATCATATTCATGCCTAGGTAAATTCCCTGTGTAATTTCAGAGCAAGGTTATTTCATGCTGCTTTCTTGAGGAGCAGAGTACTGCTGTGGATTTCTACAAGGCTGCTCTATCCTATACCAGGAGTGGCAGCCTGTAAGTAGATGGTGAAGTGACTCTTGCATTTTCTGTGACACAGTGCTCTTTGTGTTTGGATCATTTGCAGATAAGAGCTACATATTGTAAATATGGATAAATATTAAGTTAATAGATATATTTCAGCACATGGAATTATTTACTGATTTATTTGTGAAATGATAAAGGGGGAAGGCTGGAACTGAGAGGTCCTTTCCTGTTTGGTGTGAAATGTCTGCTGGTACAGGGTAAAATGAAGAGAAATACATTCTTTGGGTTATTAATAGATTATACTCTTGTTTTAATGAAGTCTTGCCTGTTATATGTGGGGATGTTTCTTGTGATACAAATGTACCACGAGAATGTTGGCTACTTTAAAACCAAAATTTTTGTTGAAGTGGAAACAGTATGTTCAGTCACTAAGTGGAGACATACTGAAACATCAGATTTAGATGAATTTGCTTTATGGACTACAAGAGTATTTTTACTATAAGGCTCTCTTCCTGCTTGAAATACATTCTATAGCTGAAAATTTTTATTTGTTGATGCTGTGATCTTATGTCTGTTTCAACCTAGTATCAAAAAAAGAGTCTGAAATGATTTGTCTTAAGTTTATTCTGCCGTTGGCAATTAAGTATCCCATTATGTACTGTTCTGATTCTGTCTTAAAGAAATAATAAATTCAGATTTCTTTGTAATGACAATTTCCTATTATTTCCTGGAATAAATTGTGCCTTTTATGAGTGTTTCTAGGAGGTTAATGAATAAATGACTACTAAGGAAAAGGGAAAATCCTTTTAATAGGCAGTTGAATCTGGTATGATGTATGAAAATTAATAGTTAGGCCTAGAGCTTTAAATTTGATATAGTTTGCTGTAGATATACAATATCTAGGCACAAAGATGTCCTTATTAGCATCACTTTTGAACGTTCAGACATTTAGGTTATGTGCATCCCTGAATAACTTTTAATTCATTCAGTCATCCAAACAAGTTAGTATCTGTGCATTTCTGACCTGTACATGAATGTATTGACTCTTGTTGATTATTCATGTTTGCATGAGGGAGAGAATATCAAAAACACTTCTTTTTCTCCTTCACTTTTTTTTTGCCTTTTGTTATGCCTCTGCAGGCCTTTATTACAACTGAAAAGTCAGCTTTGAATCTTTGTATCTTTTAGAAGAGTGTGCAATGATTGTTTAAATGGAAACTATTTTACAGTTACTGCTTTTATGTTTGGTTTTATGTGATAGCTACTGATGAGCCAATAATAAATCAGTGCAAGCCCAGCACTCCTACACTTTTTCTTCTTTCCACAGGACTTGGTTATTTTTTGCTCACTGCTCTCCTTCCTGTGGTGTACTGCTTGGGGAGTTTTCCTGTTTTGAGGGAGGATTTTGAAATGAAGTTGCTACCACGCTTCAGATCTTAATCTTCTGTGCTGTTTGCAGATGATTCTTTGCTAGTCAGCCAGGTCAATATTAGAACCAGGCTGTGCTGCCTAAACCCCTGTGACTGTGTCTATATCAGCGTTTCCAGTTTCTCATATCTGGAGTTCAGAAACTGGCTATAAATTGAGTTCCCTGCAAGGGAGGAAAGTCACAAAGTTACACTGCTTAGCCTGTCTCCTCAGGAGCCTGATAGTGAAATGTGCTGATGGCTCTGTCCTGCATGGGGCTGGGCAAGGCAGGGAGGGCTGTTGACCCTTGGATAAATTATGGTCGTGAGGAAACAGCTGCTCTGCCTATTTAGAAAAAGCTGCTACCACGTTCAGTAGTGAAAATGAAAAAGTGTGATAGATCTTTGTCTGTATTAATTGTCAGGCTTCACTGAAGTTTCTGCTGAGGTCGGTAGTGCTGGAAACCAATTATATTGCTATCTTAATATCTAAATTGCAAGCACTTTTTTTTTTAAATGAACAGTTGGCCTTGTTCCATTTCTGCACTACCTGTGTTTGTCTTGTCCTTTTAGGCATTTACATGTCACTTACTGTCTGTCACTCTTAGTTGAACACATTAATGTGGTTAGGCTTGTACTTGGGTTTTTTGTTTGGCTTGCTTTCTGTGTGATTCTCAATCCCTGCCTCCTCCCCACCCCCCATAATAATAATTTAAAAAAATTATCATCACAGTTGCTTTTCCTCTGATTTTTGTTTCTGTGGTTGTGCAGAAGCACCACTGGCGATGCCAGCTCAGCTCTGGAAATGGCAGCCTTGAGGTATCTAGCTCAGCAATTCTCAGGCTTTTAAACCCTCAGCCTTCTTGTACCAATTTGTTTCCATTTCAAAGGTGGCCTCCCTCTTAGAGGAGTTTATTTTAATCAAATGCATGTGAGTGTGTGGCTGTGTTGTGGCTGTGGTATTTATAGGCTTACAGTGTCAGATGTAAAGCGGTTCTGAGCAACAGCTTCTGACCAGATTTAAAAAGAGAAAACAAAAAAAACTCAAGGTGAAGGCTACATCTATAGCTTAACCCCATGTAGCCAAAGGTCCAGGTGTGTGTTGTCTGGAATTTGGGGAGAGGGGAACCCATTACTGATAGCAAAATTTTTGATGGTTGGCTGTCTTTTGGAGTATGGGCCCTCTACGTTTACTAGCAATTTACCCTAGAGCTATGAATACTGGATTATGCAACTATATGTAATCTCCAGTGTTAAAGAAACTGTTGCTTATCTCTAGCAAAACTTAGGGAGATATAGGATGTTGTGGGGTTTTTTGTTTCTTGAAATAGCTGTGTGGGCTTTTAGAGAATTGGGATATATATCTAGGAACCTGACTTCTCCTCTAGTGTTGTCTTTTTGTTGACTTGAGGACGCAATTGCAATGGTTGCTCTTTCCTGCGGCAACTGCAGATGGGGTTCGGTAGGGCTGTCCTTGCTGGGATGTGGTTTTATCCAATGCCTGCTCAAAATCAGCAAAGCAGAACTGGATAACCTGCCCAGCTGCACTACATGATTTGTCATTTTGCCTTTGAAAGGTGTTCTGAGGCACCTTACCGAAAGCCTTGTTGTCTCTTCCTCATGATCTAATTTACTCAGAAGATGGGAAAGGGGAGATTTTGTAGTTTCACATGTCCTATGAGGAGCATCTTTCTCAACCTGAAGGTGTATCAACAGGCTTGTGGGATGGGATTAGGACAGGGGAGTGAGTTTTACCATACAAAGGAGCAGATCTCAGAGTGCACTGGGGACTGCTGAGATACTTTTTGTCTCTTGCTGAAGAAGAAAACCACAGGCAAAAGCTGTGAAGCTAACTGCCTTCTTTGGAGTTTTTCTTTATGAAGAAAAGTCATGTTTCTATTCCACCCCCACCAGTGCACTTGTTCTGTGCAATGGGTCCAGGGAGCAGAGGAGGCAAAATATTGTGACCCTCCAGCTCCTATTGCTCCCAGACCCCATGGTATTTGCACTCTCCCATACTGCTGTGCTGTAACTGCATACAAAGTTGAGGGATTTCCTTGTGATTTGGGCTGATCCTTTCAGCTGTGATTTCCAGAGGGAGCATGGATGTATTGGACCTGTTGTGCCTGTGCATGTTCCAGCCTCAGCGGAGCCTGGGTTTCAGGATCAGTCGTGGATCCTGCAGGATGCCATGATCAAGTGGTGGGAGCCAATGTGTGAGAGCTGCGCCAAGGCAGCTGCAGAGCAGAGCAAATACCAAGATGATGCGTTCAGCCCTGCTCACTGCAGGAAGAGCCCCTTGCCTCTCAGAGCTATTTCCAGGGGGAGTGTAGTAACTAATCCTCAACCACTGCAAGAAAAGAGCGCTTTTTCTACTCATTTCCTTACATATCTAATTTAGCTGAATGTTTAACCCTGGAGAAGGAATTCCACTTCTTAAGATTTTGTGCAAATAAAAAAAAAAAAATCTGTTGCTGGCAGTGATTGACTTGACATCAACTCAAATTAAACCAGAAGTTTCAAGATGAGACAAATCTCTGGTGCTGGTTCTTCACTTATGTATACTATCTATATACACAGATTGATGGGCTCTCCTACTTCTGCATTAAAATGAGTGCTGCATAGTCCTACATTTCTTTTGCAGACAAATGCTGACCTATTCAAGTGTGTCTGTAAATAGACAGAGATATCCCAAGCAAGATGAAAATTCATAATGACAAATAAATGCTAAATAACATTGCTAGCTTTTACATGCTAAAAAAAATTAGGACTAACTGTATTTTACTGGTGTATGGACACAGAGAGAAGAGTCACAGTGACAGTGATGCTATGTATAATAGATGAATATAGTGCATATTCACTAGTCTGTGGCCCTGGCTTATCCCTAATAAAGGTTTTTTCACCGAAATGGTGATTGGGTTGGAGGATGGGTTTTCTGGTGTTTTGGGTTACTGCAGAGTTGTAACGCAGAGCAGCAGCAGTAACTGAAAGTCGAGTTCCCTTTCAGGCTCTGGCAGGCTGTGCAGTCTGACATCTCACTTACCTGCAACTCAGGATGTTTTGTCATCCAGCGTTTGTGAACACCAGGCATTTCCTCTCCTTTGGACAAAAACTGAAAAGGAAATAGGTTTGTTTAGAAAAGGCCTTTTTGTTTACTTCTGTCCATTTGTCCTCTTGGTAGAAATGGCATTCCTTCTTCTATATTAAACAGCTGGCTAACTTAGAAATGCAAGGATATGACTGCAGAAATGGTTTAACTAAAATGTTGTTTATTAGATGATTTTGTAGGGATTTCTACATTCTATCATGACTGATCTACATAGGAAGGTCTGTTAAAATAGGCATAGGGAACAGTGGCAGGAATAGAAGCTCCTGTTCTTAGAAATCTATGCTTAACGTTGTTGCAGTCAAAGGCTGATGTCTTGCTGTGAGTGTTGTCCTGGTGGCCTTTCGGTCCTTCCCGTTGCAAGCACTTTTTTCCTTGCATGGCCTCAGGAGCCAGCTCAAGTGGCCTTGGCTTCCAGCGACTCCAGCCTGAGTTGTGAGTTTTCAAGGATTATGGACATTTTTGGGGGAGGGGGGAAAAAAGGGATTAACCTTTGCTTCTGTCAGGCAGCTGCGAAGGAACAAAGAGCAACATTTAAAGTGACTTGCTTGCCTGCTGTTTCCCTACAGCCTCTGGTGGGAAGCATGGGCAACCCGAAGGGAGCGATGGGCAGCCCCTGCCCCTGCTCCCGCATCAGGCCTGCTGGCTGGCACCTGGGGGCCTGCAACTTTGTGCACATCGTTTCTTGTGTTCTTGCTGGCCAGCAGGCTCAAAGATACTGAGGCAAGATGAGATAGGCTAATAAGGTAATTTTCACCCATTTCCCCTTGCCACACATAGGGCAAGCTGTTGAATTTTGCCAGGCCTGCCTTGAGTCTCAACTCATGGTTAAGAGATTCCTCCTGTCTCCCAGTCAAACTCGAAGCCCACAAACATCTTGCCCTCTTAAGACTGCAATTTGAGTAGTAAAACTATTAAAGCTGGGTTTTCTCAACCCCAACTCCTAAACCAACATAATGTGCCTATTCCTCTTTTATTTACAATAGAAACTTTTGGAGGTTTACGATGTATTTTATTTATTTATTTTTAGGACCTGTCATTCTGAACACTTTTGCTTTATTTATTTATTTATTTATTTATTACTTTCTGGCATTACTTCTCCTGATTTACTCATTTATTTTTGCCCTTGGCTCACAACTCAAGTTGCATCCCAATTATATAGCCCTCTGAGCTTTATCCTTCACTGCGCAAACATCAGAGTTCAGTATAATAAATATGACTTTTCTTTGGCAATACTCTCTGCATGTCTTTCATAGCTGAAGGTTTTACAGCACTTCCAAATATCTTTAAATTTTTTTCTTCAAATTTTGATTGGAAACATCACTCAGCAAGGCAGAGGAGCAGTTTACATTTTCTCTGCTTTTATAAACATATATTGTTTATAAGAATGTAAAAGCAGCATGTATAAATGTAAGCAGACATAAATTTTTTTCAAATAGGGTCTACACATTTTTTCCCAAGGCATACATCTTATGGATTTAATTTGTTTTAGCGTTTAGACCAGAATGCCTTTTGGATACAACTCATTAGTTAGTATCTTGGTAAAATCCGGATAATAAGCATTGGGTGGTTTTCCTAATTGAACTCTACAGCTCAAAAGATGCATATGAATCCTTTTGCCAGGAATTAATTCCTCATTCCCACACATTTTTGTGATAACTTAACAACTTGAGGTTTTTGGTGTGAATGATTTTGGAGATCTTGGGAAGAGCTCTGACCTCTGCTCTTCAGGATGCCGTTCCAGTATGGTATGTGCCTGCAATGTGTGAGAAGTGCTGTTCTGAAGCCAGTGCAACTGTATCACCTTTAGCTGCACATGTAATTACTTACCCAGGTTGATGATCAAGCCTCTAGCGTGTTTCTGTGACACTGTTGTCCGAGAGCATACATGTGCCTGCGGGGAGCTCAGGTTTGTTGTGCGTGCGTGGGCCTCCTCTGTGGAGGCGCTGGTGTCTGACCACCACTCAGCAAGGGCGGAGGACCCCCTTGTCAGACCGGGAACATCAGGTTCATCCTGTGTCAGGGTCCTTTTTTCTCCCATCACCCAGCATTTTTCTTGTGGATGGAAATACTTGTCTGGTTTATCAGGTTTCTTTAAGTGGTTCAACAATATGGGTGTGTAGCAAACCTGTGTTTAAGCTGAAAACTGAGCTTGACTCTTCTCCGATTCAGCCCTTCTTATTGTCTTGCTGGCTCTGCAAGTAAATCCAAAGGAAAGTTTTGAAACCTTAACTTAATTAGTTCTGTTGTATTGAGCAGCTGAGTGATTTGTTCGTAGCTCAGTGTGGGAAGGGAATCTGATATAAGCTGGGGACAATAGATCCGTATTTGTTTTTTTGTCCCCCCAGCCTTCTAGAGCCACTATGTCCTTTCTGCCGTGTTTCTCCCCGGGTAAATGTGGATGGTAAATGTGGGAGTTTTCTCTGGCATATCTGAAGCTGCTCTCCTGAGCAGGGGAAACCTAGCTGCACATGCCATGTACCTTTAGCATTGCCTACATAGGAAGCAGCATGTAAAAGTTGTCTTGTCATTTATGTACTAAAAGCAGCGTAAATATTGCTGTAAAAACAAAAAATGTGATTATCTTAATGGAGAAACTGCTAGCTGTGTGCTTTTACTTTATGATCCACTTATTAATTATCTTAAAAGTATGTAGATGTTGTGTAGCATGACATACTAGATAGACAACCAAAAATCCTCTAACCTTAATAGTACCTACACAAGGTGAGGTCTATACCAAACTCTACCAGCAGGTCTGCTAGGTGATATTAACTCAACCTACAATTCTTGCTTGCTCCATCAGAGCTACTGTGAAGCACCACTCAACAGTAACTGCCTTTTGAAACCTATAAATCATGTAGAGAAATATTTAAGAACTGGTGAGGAAAAGCTGACAATCATAATTGCATCTCCAAGCAGCAGGGAGTGTATGCATATCTGTGTGTGTGTGTATATATGTATCTTCACAGTTTAAGCTGTGGTTGTGATGTGTGCAGAGTTTACTAATCTTTGTAATCAGAACAAGTGAAATTCACTTCTATTAAATGCAGCTGGATTCTTTCCAAGGAGCTCACTTTTCTTTTTAATGTTGTGTTATTAATTAGTTCAGCAATTCATTGGGGGTTTATTCAGAGGAAATCAGTCAGTATTGTCATCTTTAAACTCCTCTGTAAGTTGCAGGAGTTTTATTTAAACAGACCTTTCACTGGAGCAAAATGAGCATCCTCTGCAGGAAGATTCATTCTGCCAAGTGAGATCTGTATGTTCCCAGTATACTTGCCAGCCTCCATCAAAGGAGGATATGAAGAAATGGGAGGTTCTTCATTTTCCAAGTTATTGCAAATCAGTGGAAGTGGCAAGGTTTTGCCATCCATTCAGCAGAAATATTTGGCTCTCACTGCAGTTTTATCAGTATATATTAGTATTTTGCCCTTTTAAAACTATATATTCTTTGATATGAAATATGCTGTTGAACAAACTCATTCAATTTTCAGGGATGATCCTGGGAAAACTTTAAATCTCAATAAATGATGTTGAGTGGTGTGTTTTGATATTGCATGGACATACTTAGCACAGCAAGTTATAGGGAAATGTGAGATTCTGGAGGCATTGTAATGCCAATAGCTTTTTCATTGTTCTTCACTGTCAATTCAGATTTTAAAACTTCAAGAAATTCTGTTTTTTTAAGGGGAAAAGCTGTTCACAGATGGTGTTTATAGAGAGAGCAAGGAGGAAACTTTAGGTATGCTTAAGCTTTGATTATGAGATCATTTTAATTGTGTGTGACAGTAGCACACAAGGGATATTCTACTGTGCTCACCTCTATGTATGCAACCACAGATGTTGCCCTCCCAAGTTAAACTTATGGCCCTCTGCTCTTTTTTGAAGCCATGCTGACAGACCCGTAATGAGTCCTGGATTTAGGCATAAGCATAAAGAATCCATCAGTGACAGCATAATCATGATTAGTCATGCAAAGTTGGAAAGGCGGTGGTGAATGCTCCTTTCCAAATATGTTCTGGAGAAATTTTTTTTTTGCCATTTTTTGTGTCTTTCCAGAAGGAATCATAGCAAGCAGATCTGGAAGAGATCTTGAAAAGCATCCAGTCTTATCTGCTTGTGCCATAGCAAGATCAACCAAACCATCCCTCAGGGGTGCTGTTGAGAATATAATGCAAAAAACTCTGGTCCTAGATTACAGGGTTATATGTCATATTTTTTTCACGTTAAAATCAGTTAACCAAAAGTCTTCACTGGGCTTTTCTTTTTCCCCTAGAAATGATTTTTTTTTTTTTTTGTTCTCTCATGGAAGCGTTACTTGGAAGATAAAAACTAGTTGGAAAATGGAAGTGGAAAAGCAATACCTGTCCTTCTTCCAACTGTGCTTTAGCCAATTTTGTATCAACTGGAATTTTCTAGCCCCCTTTGCTACCAAAGTTTCACTGTATCATTTTTAGTATTATCATAGGTTCAAAGTAGGTCATGCAGAAGTTGTAGAAGGGCACAGAAGTAGCCTTTCAGCCTGTGCTGGCTCTGGTGCTACAGCTGTGCGTGCCGCTCAGCGCAGTCCTCTGCCTTGCATGGGCTCTTTGACTTTGTGTTCCTGCCTTCCCCTTCTACTGTTCTGTGTCAGTCTTTCATGCTGAATCCCAGAGAGAGCGAGCTATTAATGCAGAAGTCATCTGTTAGTCTGAACAGCAAACATGTATATTGGTAAAAGCAGCCAAAATAACAGCTTATTGGATCTGAATCTCCCAAGTTCCATTTTCACAGTGTTTATGAAACATCTATCCAGAGCGCCTGACACACATCTTTAAAACAAGGATACCCCAGGGGCCAAACGTGTGACAGCCTTTCACAAGCATGTTTACTAAATGCTTTTGATTTCATTGCCCTGATGTCTTGACAGCTCTTGGTGTATGCTTTCAGCGTGTTCTGTGCTATTTACCGGCTCTTCCCAATGCTGGTGATTGCACCTTAGTAATTCAGGTCCTCTGAAATGGCGCTGGGTTCCTCAGGTCATGATCCACATTTCTGTTGGTTTCTTTTGACATCATAAGGACTCAGTGGAGGAAAAGGTGCTAAAGTTTTTTTGCATTTATGACTCTATTCTTATGTGAGTGTGTGTGTGTATTTACAACTTTATGCATGAAATTTTAATATCAAATCACCCAAATATTTACTTAGACTTTGTGTGTATAAACATTTGGGTGATTTGTTATTAAACTTGCACAACTGAAAATGGCAAGATGATTTCTGGTGTGTGCCTCTGATGCATGGGCTTCAGACAGGACACCCTTCTTCAGTGTGAAAAGGAGTCTGTAGAGCAGAGCGTGTTTTATTAAGATCTAGGGAGCACATGCACACCAAGTACATTTCAAGGCCCTCTGTTTTTCTCCATGATTGGCTTTTCTGGTAGATAAGTTGAGAACAGCTCAAGGCTCTCTTGTCAAGTTTTTCCAGCAATATGCAGTTCTGCTGGGAATATGCTCAAATCCAGGGCTTGGTGTGTTTACTCACTTGTCCAAAGGAACGACAGTAATTGTGAAAACTCTGCCTCTCGCTTATGGTTGTTTCTCATGTGGGATCAGTGCTTAGAGAGAGAGGTGGGGGGGCTGCTTGAGGCATCTCTGGAGTGGGGTGGCTTGGGACTACCCCCTTCTGTCCTGCTGTCTCAGCTAGCTTGGAAGTGTTTAATAAACCTGAAACAAGATGTTAGACCATTATTTCTTTGTTCTTGCCTTTTTGAGAATCTGCATCCATCTGGCTCTTTCTCTCCTATTTATGGATACTGCAGTGATAATCAAGAGGATGCAAACTGAGATTTAAAACTAGCTGTTGTTGGAATATTGTTTGCTGCTTGGTTAATTAAGAGATTGCTGTGCAGATTTGTGGCTATTGAATTTCTTGTCTTATTTCCTATTTTAAGTGGCTACAGTATTGTTAAAATTCTCAAACAAACACAGATGCAGAATCCTTTCATGTGAAGCAAAGGAAAATGAGCTCCTCTGATATTTCTTGCACTGTGGTTTTTGCTTCAGCTGTTCTCATTCATTCCCGTCAAAAAGATGCCAGTTGTGATTTAGGTCCCACCAAGAAAAAAGGGGCCAACCATTGTGAACAGCAGAGGTGTGAGATTTGAAAAATATTTGTGAGATCAGCTGAGTATTTCCTTTAGAGCAAGTCACCTTTTTGGAACAGAGAAAAATCTGATTTATTTCTACACAGTCTTTATTGTGTAGAAATAAAAACAGATGCTGACATCGTTTTGGAGAGTTTGTTAATGGGAGGGGTAGGAAGTTTAAACTGTAGGGGGAAAGAAAATGATTTTTATAAACAGCAGATAATATCTATGAGGAGACATCTCATGGCAAAGCCCTTTTTAGATCAGTGTTGCAATTGCCCTTAAATTAAGTCATCTTTATTCCGAAATTAGTGTGTTCTGTATATACCAGTTTCTTATGCTCTTTGTCACTGTTGTTTGGGTTTCCAGGGCCATTGTCCTGTTTTTGTTTCATAATGCTGTTATTCTCATAGAAAAACTATCATCAAGTATAAGTGTTTGCAGGGAGCTGCTGCATGGCAGCATAAGAGATACTGCTGCTTTCTACTGGAAGTAGGATAGATGGTAACTGTAGTAGCACAAATGTGTTTTAACATTTCTTTTTATTAGTTCATGAATGGCAAGCAGTGTGGTATGCTGAAGATTTCTTATGCAGTCAGCCTTCTGTTCTGTAAAATGTTGGATGTCTTGTGCAATGAAACCAGCAAATACAGATATTACAGGATGAAAAAAGGAATGAAATACGTTTCCATCTTTGCTGTTGCTTCTCCCTGTGAGTCAGCTTGGGTCCAGCTGGAGTTATCTGTGGCGAGCATGATCGCAGACATTCGCGCATATCTGTGCACAGCAGTCCCTGCCCTTTGAGCATCCTGTGCAGCATTTGGACCACAGGAGCTCCCAGTGGCTGGCTGATGAAGAGCAAAGCCCACCTTTGTGCTGCCAGGCTCACCCTGCTGTGAATAACCTGGCCTCTGGCCAGGATTTCCAGTGTAGGCACCACATGGGGCCAGCTGGTCCCCGGTTCACCTGAGTGCACTTGTGGGATGCGAGCTGTATTGAATCCAAGTTGGCTCCGTATCTGTGGTCCAAGTCCTCTGACTGTGGGTAATTAAAGGTTGATTGCAGCTGAGTAGGAGAATTCACCCTGAAATACTGGGGAAGAGTTGAACAATACCAGGCTTGAAATCAAGTTGGAATGGTGCTGATTTGCGTCTTACATGGGAGAGTTGGGTGGATGGATGCATCAATTTTAGCACTGTCCTGATACTTATATACAGAAGGAACACGTGGTCTAGTTTTGGTAAGCAAGATGTCTGTTCTGGTTAGCTATCTGTCTATCTGGTATATCTATCTGCTATATCTATCTGATAGGTATCAGTTGTCTATCCTGATTAGAAATGAGCAGTGCCACTGCATCTCTGGGCAGTTGTCATACTGGATACCTGCTGATAGCTGTCAACTCAGGTAATGTTAGTGCATAGACAACTGATCTGACACATATTAAAAATGTTAATTAGATAAAACTGGTAGGCCAGTGTATGTTTGAAAGAAAGAACCCTGAAACTTCTGATGTATGGAAAAGTACCTTTGAAAGAACAGCTTTGTCATCTTGTAGATTATTTTAAAATAACTTCCGTCCTCCAGTGCTGTTGAGGGAAAGCAATCCCATTTCTCTTACTCAGTCACTGTAGTTTTAGTCTATTACTGCTCCTTTTGCTTGACAAAAGATTGGATTTCTCCAGAGAGGAAATTAGATTTCTCCTTTTCTTTCACTCTGTCTCTGTCCTTTGTTTACATGAATTGGCTGATTGTCTGTGCATTGTGGTGTGTGCGATAACCTTTTCTTCTGCATGTTGCTATATTTGTTGTTCTTTAATAGACTCCATTTACACATGGTGCTTCCTTACATGCTTCTGGTGACAGCAGAAACGATCAAGAAAAAGTGCTGTTTGTCTAAACTCAGCCAGCAGTGAAGGCAGACTTAACCTGTGCCACTTCAGCCAGTGCTTGATTAAAACGGCACAAATTGAGATGAGAAGTGTATTTAGCCTATGTGTAAGGCCTGCAGCACTTAGATGTTAGTGTCCAACTACCTGGAAACTTGGATATGTAAGCAGATATGCTGTGGGTTTGTGGGTTTTTTCTTTTTCTTTTTTTAAACTAGCAGCAGGCTGCAAACTTGAAGGCTTGTCTGTGAGTTATTATTAGGTACTGTTGCAATTGTTTGTGGTAGTCTAGGCTAGCTCGGAGGCCCTGTTATTCCAGGAATATCTAGCGAGATGATCTGTTTACAGTGGAGGACAAATCACTCACAGCGTGTTGGGGGAAGAAGAGGCCCTGAGGTGCGAGGGAGCTCGGTGGGAGCCGGGGAATGCGGCTGCAACAGGACGGGGTCGTCTCTCCACAGCCTGCGGGAGCAGCAGCACAGGGGTACGCAGGAACTCGGCGTGCCCAAATGCTGTGCTCGCACTGCCGGGGAGCACAGGGAGACAGTGGCACATGCGCGAAGCACTGAACAGCTTGGAACAGAGCACCCCCAGTGCTCTGGGTTGCTGGGGTTTTTTCATTCCTTTTGCTTTGTGCTCTGTTGAAAAGCAGAGCCAAAGTGCCGAGGTCCAAATACAAAATCCTATGCTAGGGCTGCAGTCTGCACTTCGCTCTCGACTGAGCTGAGCAGCTGTTGAGGCTGAGGCAGACATAGCTCTGGGGCTTTGGGATGTCACCGCTGCTGGGCGTCCTCTGCTGTCCTGCATTTTACACCTAATACTATGTTGCCTGAGCTTTCCCCTGCTCCACATGTGGTAGCGGGAGGTTTGTGCACCTCACAGAGTCTGACTGTTTTCCCTCCATTTTGCAATAGGGGAGCATGAGCTCTGGTGGATTTTCGTTTGGGTGGATGTCTTGAGGGGCCCTTGAAGGGAGGGAAATAATTGTGCTGACCATACAGTAATATGATGGAAACTGTTTGTCAAAAAGCAGATTTTCTGGTAGCATTTCCTAAAGCATAATGTGATTGTGGAATCTGACTGTCTCCTCAGGGATTTTCTTCCGTGGGAATGCTTTGCTGCCCAGATTTCAGGTGTTTTGTCCTGGCCGTTGTCTCCAGGGGGTATTCCTGTGTAATTACAGTCTTGGCGGCTCCTAGGCTGAAACTGGGAGGGAAGCGTGAGAGACAACTGCAAAGGCACCAAAAGCAGTTAGGCAGCTAGTCTGTGGTTTCTAATGTAACTAGTGCTTAGACTGCAACGCAAAAATTGCTTTGTGTTTTGGGACTAGAGATGGGTGAGCAAATGCTGGAGAGTTGTTCAGGCAGTGTGATTTAACCTTTTTTCCTCTTGACATATTATTTGGAAATGACTTACAACTTTTTTAGTAAAAATATTTGCCTATTCATCCTTGTGCAAATATCCTGTGAGAATAAATGTCAGCTTTTGAGGACCAACAAGAGAGTTTTTTAAGCAGAAATCTGTGGCGAATTACTTGTTACTAGAGTGCAAGTGTAAGACCAAGTGAGAAAGGATGTGATGTGGCCTTTAATCCCTTCCCAGCAACGGGAGCTCGCTTGGTGGGCTTTGAAGGAGGTGGACCAAGCAGAGTTTAGGCATAAGCCAATGTTAACCCAGGGTTTCCATAGTCCTCTCTGGCCCTCCCAACTCGTTTTATATCACATTCAGCATAAGCGATGCCTCAGCTGAAGCTCCGTCAGTGAGAGGTGCGTATTCTGCATGGCCCATGGGGCGCCCTGATTCGAAGGGCTGCCCGGTTCCACTTGGGGTACATGCTCTGAATGTCCCCCTTCATCCCCTAAAAGCAGTAAGCCGTCTTGGGATCTTTGTAAATTTTGTCAACAGTGCAGCAATATAGCACAGGGCCTTGTTCATTCTCATAAATCCCAGCCTTTGGTAGGGAGCTTCAGGGGACAATCCATTTTTGTACGGAACAATCTAGAGCCCTGTTGTCTTTGGCAAGCTATTTCTAAGTTTCCAAAAACTATAAAAAGTAAAACCTTTCAAAACTAAGGGCTCTCTGCAGACACTCCAGCAACTCACGCAGGCCTGAGATGTGTCATGCCTTATTTACCTACGGATTTACTCCAGAAACAACTTGCCTTCTACTCTGCTCCCTGAGTTCCTCCAAACATCCCTATTTCTAGATTAATCGATGCGAATGCCATGCATCAGTTTCATGTAAGTATTGCATAATTGTAATGATTTAATTTGCTGATGTTTGTATGTAATTTCTTTTTGGTAAACCAGCAGATGTGTTTGCAGAAGTGTTGGCACTTCAGATTTCTTCCTCTTCTGGTCTATGGAGGGAATCTGCTTTTCTTTGTGAAAGGCCTCAGCTTTTCCTTTCTTTTTAATGGAAGTCCCACAGGGCTGGGTAGCAGGTGAAACGCAGTGAGGTGTGTATGTGCCTGTGTGTGTGAGGAAGAGAAAATGAATCCTGTTTAAAGAAAAGTAATTGCAGTATTCCAAAACCTGCTTGGCAAGTCTTTAGTCTAATCTGTCTAGGATGGCATGCCATGGACTGACTCCTGTGGAGTAACAATAAATTTCTCCTTTTTGTTTTTTTCATTTTGGTCTGTCAACAAAATATTTCAGTCTTGCTACTGTTGTGACATAGTATGCAGTGCAGATCAAACGAGGACTTGAATGTGACGATTTTGCCTTGAGTGAATAGTTTTCCTGGTCACAAGAACTACTTAGGCTTTTTGGGAAAGTTTGGAAAATGCTGCAGGTTTGAAACCTCTGCCCATACTGGGAACTCTGTATTTGCCTGAGATAAGGGACTGAACCCCACCAACCTGCTTGTTAAAGGCAGATCTTCAGAAAGTCTGGCAACATTTGAAAGCCTGTAGGCTCTTCAGTGGTCTGATCCTGCCTTTCTTGTGCCAGCACCTGCTGTGAAACTGAACTCCCCTGAAAGCGCGGGTTGGCTCCGCTCTGGTGTGGGTGCACTGGTGAGCGGGGCCAGCCGGAGACATCTCCAAAGCTGGCTCTCAGGGGGAGCATTGGGGTAGAGACCCCTCCTCGGTGAAGGTTTTTCCTCAGCATGCTATTTAGAAAGTTTAGCTAAGGCATCGTAGTGGGTGCAGGTGGCTCTGTTACGCGTCAAACAGGGCCATTACTGCTGTACTGGATGGCAAGCAAAAAGGCTGATGTGTGCAGTACTGAGGAAGCTGGTTCGAGTGCTCTGAAAGCAAGCACTTGTAATCCATCCCCTAAGTTAGTATACCAAAAATGTTGGTTTGAAAGTCCTTTTTCTTTAAAAAGGCTTTTGTCATTAGGAACAACCAGTGTTGCTGCTGTGATTCTTATTCTTTCTGTTAATGTTTGAAAAGATTCCCCATGCGATTTCTACATAATGTGCTGGATAATATATTCGTTCTTAACTGTCATATTCACCATATGATATATTCCATAGCCTGCTTTTAAGTTATGGAATAAAATATGTTCCTATGCAAGCCTGTGGAATTAAGAAATACATACTGTACTTGCCTGCCTGTGTGAGTTTTATATTTTAAAATACTGCTGTTTCCATTTGACTATATACATACTGATTTTCATGTCGGAAATCAATGTAACTAAACTCAATGAGAGACCTTACAGAAGGACAAAGTGGTACTTTTCTTTTTCAAAATCTCTAGCTAAGTAGACTTTGCACAGTCATGCTTTTTCACTCATGGATTTTATTCATTCATGCTCTCATACTCACATACTCATGAGCACCCACACACTTGTGCACATGTGGTCTGGCTAGGATCACTTGTGTGATACTGAGGACAGAGGGTGGTGGCCACTGGGTCCTCATCCCTGAGGTTTTTCTTGGCAGGCAACAACAAACTGATTTTGGATTTTCCTCTCATATCCTTTAGGAGTTGATGTCATTTATGATTTTTTGCTTCATTATTTTTTTCTCATCCTGCATAGTTCTCAGAAAAACTCCTGAATTTCATGGTTCTCTTCCTTCCCCTTCCCCCCTCCTGATATGTTATGACTTTCAGTCTTGTTCTTGGTGGTCTTGATACCTTATCTTTAGGTCAGTTGGTTCCTCCTCCTCTTGTTATTTGAATGAAATCACAGGTAGGGTGCTCTGTAACAACAGACACATACCATTCTGTTAACCCTTCTTCTGCCAGTTCTGGTGCCTGCTTGCTTGCACGTGTTCACACACACACACATACATACACACACACTCATCCTTTGTTCATAACCCTTTTTAATACTTCTAGTATAAATTGCTGCATTCAGGATCCTGTATCTGGTTCCAATATTGTCACTTCCGCACCACAGCATTTCTCTGTGCATCTTACAGATTGGTAGCTGGGTTTCTTTGAATGCATCAAACAGCCACCTAAAAGCTGTACAAACAGAAATGCTTGATTCCCTTGTAAGAAGGGATGTAGTTGATACCGGCTCTCCCTGTTGCAGATTTGTAGGCTGCGAAACTGGTGAACATTGATTTGGTCATATTTGTAGTGGAATCACTTAAAGGATAGCATCCAAAAGCAGGATTTTTACATTTCCTTTCTGCATTTCCAAGCTAGAAGCATGTGCTGTGCACTGAGTCTAGAGTGTTCTGAATTTGTATTTATTATGCATACAGACACCAGTTCTGCAGCATGCACATGGCAAGCCTGCTTCCTTCAGGGTGTGTTGTATTTGCCAGCATATGTAGGGACCTTCTGCCACATGGGTTGGCTGTATCTAACTTAAGCACTTGTGCTGCACACTTAGGTCCACTATGTTGCTGGGCATCTACAGACTGTGAGAAAATTTGCCTCACGTATGCTGGACACGTATGCTGATCTCACTGCCTCGGTACTGCAGGATTGCTTTGCGTACAGGTGACAACTTGCCTGTATGATCATTTGCCTGGCCCTTCCAGAAATAAGGCATCCAAGAAGGATCCTCTGCTGACTGTGTTGCCTAAAGACTAGAAATGCTGGACAAGTAAGAAAAATCCTTACCACACCTGTCCCCTTGCCCAGACAAAATTTTCCTAGTAGAGAAGATGGTTGTACCCAGAAGTTTTTGATAGTGATGATCACTTCCGTGATTTGTATGTATGACACTCTTTGGTCAATAAAGTAGTCAGAGTGAAAACCTTTGCGCCGACAGGAGATCTGGAGCTCTCTTGTTGCATTTGTCTTGGATGGGTAAAGCTGATCTCTGTCCTGTGGTGATTTTATATGAGTCAATAGTTTTGCCTGTGAGCTGAATGGAGGTTGGTGTTGTCTCAGAGGCCTTGTGCCTGTGTATGTCATGCCACCAGTGTGAGCATCAGTAGGCTGCAGGAAGCCTTTCCTGCTGCTGGGGCAGAGGTCCCGCAGTGGCTGACAGTGTTGAAAAACCTTGACTGCCAAATGCTTGCTAAAAACTGCAGTGCTGAATCTTTTATCACATAAAATTGATGCCAGAGGTTTTGGAAAGTCAGTAGACTGCCCTAATATGTAGAACATTTTAACAGTGATGTGATATTTCATGTACAGAGAACACCTGCTGATGTCACTTGAAAGTCACACTCACGTAGCTACAGTAGGGATTTTTTTTCCTATCCAGCTTTTCTGGAGGAAGGGGCAAAATTTGATCATATGCGTGTGATGATCCAGAGAAGAAAATGGATGCAAAATGATCTCTGAAGTTATTTCCATTTTCTATAATGAATAACTGCTGCATATGGAGTTACATGTATTGTGCACCAGTGACTCAAAAAACATAATTTTATTATTTTGATACATCTTTCTGACTTCCTCTAAAAGTTGTTCTCAGTAATTTTTTTATGTGATACTAGCCTAAGCAACGCAATTGAAATGCCAAACTCTTACCTATCTAATGCAGACTTCCTGTTTCTATAGCAACAAAACTCGTCCTTGTACTTAATGAAGGAATACTGTAGCATGAGTAACTATGACTTTAAGGTTTAGAAAAACAAACAGAACCACTTTATATTTGAATGTTAGAAAAATAAAATGGAAGTGACCTCTTTGCATAGAATAAGAAATTGCCTAAACTTGGGATATTTCATTAGTAGGAATGAAGCCATGTTAATGTCATAAGAAGCTCTAGGTTTTAGCCTTGTTTTCCTAATTAAAATGTAAAAGCCTTTTATAGCAAGTGAGAGTTTTTGAGGTTTTTTTCTCCCCTTCCTTTCCCAAAGCTGCTGTGTCTGTGGTTAAGCTAATGAAAATTTGGGCTGCCTCACAAAATTTTTCTTCTGTATTGGCAAAAATCCATCCACAGTTTTTGTCATTGGTCAGGGGGTGGAAATCAGTGTGTGGTGTTTAATGCTGTGTTTGATCTACAAGCTAGTTCCTGGTCAGCTAGTTTAAATCTGTATTACAGTGATAAATGCTGAACAAGCTACAGATGAGAGCGTGAATGAATGAGCAGCTACCATCTCCTCCTCTTTCTATTGTCTTGTGGCTTTTCAATTATAATTTTAACAACCATTAAATTATAATTTAAAACAACTGTAGGAAACATCCCAAGGAAAAACAACAATGCTGACAACAACATATTCATGATGACATGTATGTTTATGAGCCTGTATTTCTGTATCAGCTTGCTGATAGGTACTACACAATGCTTGTGGCAGGTTTGTTGTACTTTATTATTAATCTGTGGAACTGAATGTAGGTAAATGGGAAATGTGAAAGAGACAACTCTATTGTAATTCTTACTGGGGAAAAAGTCATTTATTTTAGAATATGTTTACAGAAGACAGTCCAATTTTATTGCTATTTCTTCTGTTTCTTTGTGTTTTTTTGGCTTTTTAAAATTGTTTCTGAAAAATTTATCTTCATTTCTGGAGACTGAATAAATGTATAGCCAGAATTCAGGGATTTTAAGGAGGCTTTTATCTACTGAACTAACTTACCACAAGGCAGCTGAGACAACTGGTGATAGCAATGATAGTGGTAAATTGCCCTACAGCAAAAGGAGGGATGGAGGACAGGATAAAACAGATGGAGGGCTGTCTTGTTGGAAAGTTGATCAAGACTGGCAATTACAAAAACAAAAATAAAACCCAGAATCAACCCACTCAGCAAAATCCAACTTGAAACTGGCTGAGTTGTAGTGTGTTAAGCTGGTGGGCAGGTGGCACCCCATATGAGCTGGGAGGCTGTATCCTGTTGAGAGCCATGCTTTTCTGTCTCCTTGGCTCATTGATTGGAAAGACATGTGGTGTCTCTGAGAATTGTGAAAAGGCTGGACCTAGAGTCATTGGATTGTGTTTTACCCTTCATTCTCCTTAAACAAATATTTTACCTTTTCATAAAACGCTTCCCTGGGCACAGGCTGGAAGAAGGTTTGCAATTAGGATACAGCAGACCTCCAGGAGATGCAATGGATGTATGGAAAACCCAGTGTCAGCACCACAGACAGCTGGTAATGAGCTCCTCTGTTGCTGCTAGGGTATTTGAAGCCTAAATACACAATGAAATGAGATTTATGTGGTCATACCTAACTTTAGCCAAAGGTCTCAAAGGATGCTAAGTCCATGAAAGTTCATGAAAATAGGCAGCTGGCCAGAGAGCAGATACTCTTTTGGTGCCTTCGCTGGTGGGGGGCTACTGCATCTGCTTGTGCTCTGTGTTTCAGGGATCGAGCTCTGTCCTCCTGGGCACCGGTTCGTGGTCACGATGGTGGCGAGTTTCATCGAAATGGCAGGGCAGTTCCTCATGCCTGGGCTGGCTGCCCTCTGCAGGGACTGGCAGGTCCTCCAGGCGGTCATCATCTGTCCTTTTCTGCTGATGCTGCTTTACTGGGTGTAAGTATTCTTCCCCATGTCAAGTCACAGAATATGCAAGCCCCTAATGCTGGATTTGGGAGGTACTTTTGATAGATAAATCTCTCCCTTTGTTATTCTGTTCACCTTTTGCAAAGATGTGACTTTAAGATAGGAAGTAATAACTTTATAATTTACTGTAGCACACATACAGGTTATGTACTGAGACAGGATGGGAAGTTAGGAGAAAGTCCTGTTTTGGTGAGCAGAAAGTTGTACTTTGTAATTATTCTCTTTAAGACAGGACACATGTTTCCTTTAGCCATCTGTTCCCCTTTAAAGGTGGAAAAAAGATTCTCAAGAGGATGCATCTCAGCCTACATGTTGTCAAATTGTGGCTGTACAACTAAATTTCTCCCTTAAAATCTCTATTGTAATTCTGGGCTGCCACTATTGGTTTCTTCAGCCTTGGTTAGCCAAGCTAGGATAAAAATAACACATATCAGCAAGGGTCTGCTGTGAACAGGCACATGTGAAAGTCTAATATACATGAGGTACCCAGCTCTGAACTGGACTGCCTAGTAGATTTTGCCCAAATTAGCACATGCTGGACCAAAGCCTGCACTGCCAGTCTCCATCAGGCTGTGTTAGCACTTGATAGTTCCCACAAATAATTCTCTCCTAGTTGTTTCTTTTACTTCTTCCTCTGTCAGCTGCATTGGGGTTGCCATTCAGCTTTGTGGTCTGGGTTTACTACCATCAATACTGAAAGAAATAGGGTGGCTCTTACTGGGGGCGAGTACCAGGTCTGTCTCCACCAGGACTTTATAAACATCTTTGTTGTTCTGTCTTAATAGTGACACACAGTGGCGGCATAACACAGCAGAGGCTTAAGAGAACAGATACCAGAACAGTAAAAACACTCTATATAATTCATGTTCAAGGTAATGCTAAACAAGATTAATATACTTAGTTGTTACACACTGAAAAACTGCAAAAACAGACTTCACAGCATGCGGAACCAAGTTGCACCTTGCCGGACCCAGTTGCTATTTGTAACTTGTAATGGGTTGCAACATGTAATAACTTGTTCCAATATGTAACAATGTCTAATAGTTTCATGTATTTTCTTTTCCTTCTCATGCACTCATTGCAGTAGCCCTCAGTGGGGATTTTTCTATCTAGCCCTGAGCTCACAGAGGCAGACATATGGCAGCTTGGGCTGCGTGCAAAAAGCAGCACACAGGAGAGAGGTACAGACAACGTCTTTTACAAGAAAATGGCTATTTTTTTCTGTTTTTCACCCTACAACATCTAAATGGTTTCATCTTGTTAGTGTTATCTTGATGATGGGTAATCTAGAGCCTTCTCGCTTGTGTATGGTACTGTTCTCATAAACCTCCCATCTGTTATACACATGCAAACACGCACAAAGGTCAACCCCAAAACTCCCTCTTGGGATGCCTGCCATGTGAAAAGCAGTATAGCCACCGCTGGATAGGATCCAGAATGGGATAGAATATGTACAGGTATTTGTGTCTGAAAGGACAGTAAAATGGGGTGAAGATGTCTAACTAACACGGTAGACTAAATGGACAGAAGTAACTCCTTGGCACTTCTTTGGAGATAGCATGTTTTCCACATGCAGAGTCCAGATCTGATGCATTCTTGTTGAAAGGTCATCAGGGACCTCTTCACCAGGCAACACTGAAAGGGATAGGAAATGCTGACATGTATTCCTAATCTGCACAAGTTTTGTGGCATTTTGGCTGAGCAGGATAGAGAACACAAATATATCCCACTTGTATAATGTGTGATATGACAGCTTGATAAATAGTAGTAATAGCCAAAATATCAGGATTTGCGTAGCCTAGGTTTTTTCACGTTTGCAGAAATGGACTGTGGTTAGGATTGTTGTTTAATTATACTGCTGGTACAGTATGCACTTTTGTCTTAGGCTTTTCTCTTCCATCTGTTGCATATTCTCTGGAAAGTGTTACTGTTTTATTACTTCTCTCCTTTCATCCCCTCTTCCCCCAGCATCGTGTTGGAGTATAGTGTGGACCCTCAGCATATGTTGCAGATGAAGGAAAAAATTGAACTGATTTGTAATAAAAGAACTGCAAAACTACACTTCAGCACTGCTTGCTAACTACCCACAGTGTACCCAAAGCCATTAGTTCAATAATAGATGCTGTGACAGACCCTTATGCTCCCTCCACCTTCCTCCCTTCTCAGTTCACTTCTGTCTTCTGATGCAAAAGAGCCATTTGACTCTCCATGCTGGGGTTAGCCCTCTCCCATCTATATATTTGCTCTGCTGCCAGACATGTGCAATAAGAGGTTATACTGGTCCCTAGGATCAGGATGCCTGAGCAGAGCTGGGAGTTGGGCACCAGTGGAAGGAGAGGAAGAAGCAGATCTCTCTAGGAAGGAAGGTCTGATGGGCTGTGACATTTGGAAACTGAGCTGATGCCCCTTCTCAGTTCTCAAGTAATTCTGGAATAGGAGAGAGGCACCCGTGTAAACCAGATGGGAGCACAGGGGTTGGTGGCATGCAGATTAAAATACATGAATAGAAGATGGACTTCTTTCAAGTGTATCTATTTAGATTAGTGAGGGAGGGGGAACTCCACTTCTCCAATTATACAGAGGTGTTATTTCCTCTTGTACTCAGGAAGCTCCTAATAGGACTATGCCATGAAGGTCAGCAAAGATACTAATGATCTAAAACAAATTCCTGCTTTGCTCTAAATAAAAGTGAAGAGGTGGAAAAGGCTAGCTTTTCCTTTCTGATGCTGTACGATAGGGTTTATCCTTGCCAAGACACAGATCTTGGTTGTAGTGACTGCAGTCATTTTCCTGGGGCAGACCTCTAATTTACACACCATGCCTTTTCCATGGGCATGGGTTTGCCTTGCATTGAAACTGGATCACAGTTCTCCTTCCAGCTATGCGTGGTACCTGCCTGGCCTTTTTACTGAGCATCTAGGATTTTTCTCTACTGTTAGGATTTAGGATTTTTTTTTTCAGTATCCCTCCCACTCTTCCCCCCTCTTTTCTCACAAGCAGCAGCTGCGTAACAGCAGATGAACATTTACCTCCACCTTCTGTCCTCTCCCTTATCTGTGGAAGGTTCCTTCTTTTCTGGCTGATGAAGGAAGTGGAAGGTTATCAACCAACTGTCTGCAGTCAGCTCAGCTTGATAATCTGGGAGACTGACCAGCTCTACCAGTTTCCCTCAGTGGAAGGCTTTCTCAGCTCTTTACAAAGAGAGCTCCAGAAGGAGAGACCCCAAAATGAGTTAGTGGGGAGCAGGAAGAGACAGAGGGAGAAAGTTGGTAGGTAACAGGTACACACTTCTTTCTGACTGAGAGAGAAGAAGAGGGGGAGAAAGGGCAATGGTCTTGTAGCAGAGTGACATTTAACTTTTTCTGTGCCCCATGACAAATTAGTATTTAATGCCAGATGATGAGGGACACTGTTGTGACCAAATTTCTGCACAGAAGTGTTGCAGCCAGTGCATTGTTTTTTTGGGCTTTTGAGTTTGTTATGCTGCTTAGTCTGGCAAAAGTAGGAGTGTACAAAAGACCATTTGCAGCAGGCCGCTTATGCCATGGGTGAGCTCTCACCCTTGCACGGAGACAGGGGTAGTCAGGGTTTGCACTTGCTGTGCCTGTTATCTTTGGGGTGAAACAATACAGGAATTAAATGATCCTTAAATGAACTTCCTGCTTCTCATGTTGAGTAGTTAAACAGGCAAAAGACCTGCGATTTCCGTACTTCCAGTCTGAGAAGCTTATAGGAGCTGGGAGGCAGAGATAGCTTTTGTCCCAGCGATGGGCCCCGTAATGGCATTTGAGACCGGCCATTCCTGCCGTTCTCTTCCTTCTCCTACAAACAGGCGTTCCCCGTAGGTCTTGTCATTTGGGATCTGTAACCAGCCCAGTCTTCTGAGCTTTCCTGATGAGGTGAGAAGACTCACATAACAGGCAGTGAAAGTTTAAAAAAAAAAAAAAAAAAAAAAAAAAAAAAAAAAAAAAGTGGAAAGTGGAAGGTCCTTATCCTGAAATACAAACCAGGTCGAGAGCAACGCTGTTTTCAGCAAGGCTGTGTGGAGCTGCTTAACCTGTACTCCGTTCTTGGACTGGAGGCAGAGGCCTGAGAAAATCCGCTTTATGCCACCTCTGATTTTGCAGTGTATTTGAAGACTGTCTGCATAGGTGGTGTTTTAAGGCTGGGGTTTTTTTGGTGCCAGCTTTGAACGTGCTCTATGGCTAGTAAGCCTAGATGCCTTGTAACCTGGGCTCTCCCCAAGCTAGTAATATTTTCAGAGTCCCTGGTGGGTTTGAAGGACCTCTTTCTCAGCAGCTAACACCTTCTCCTGCCCAAAAGAGGCTGTTGTGCACAGGCAAGTGGGAGCAGAAGGGACAAGAGGTAAATGATGTCTTCTGTCCTTGCATCCACTGTGTTTTGGTTTGCAGGGTGGACCAATATAAGCCCTTTCTCTGAAAGACAGAAAAATCGCCTCCATTCAGTTTAGCATTAATAGTCACCTCCAGCCCAGTTCTTCAAAGGTGGATGTATGACCCACTAGCCTTTTCCTGTGGCCCCTTGATTTTTACATATAGTTCTTGCCATTTTGTAGGTAAAAGAGTGCCTTACTAACCAGTTCATCTCAGACTTCAATTTTCTTCCTGCCTGTGTTCAATGTTCCTCATTTGCTGCTCTATTTGTTTTTCTGCCTGCGTCTCTCCTAGTCCTATTCTTCTCCCTGCACCACCCTTCCAGCATCCTTTTTACCATTTTGACTTCCCGTCCTGCTCTCTCTGACCTGTGATTTCCTTGCACACAGCCTGGAACATGGTGCTGCTCTCCCCTTTTGCTGGGAAGATGGAGAGGAGGGATTGCTTACCTAGAGGGAAAGCAGGTAGCAAGGTGAATCCAGACCTTTGCCTTCCTTTTCCTGAAGTTGCTGAAATGATCTCTGCATGCAATGAGGCTTTTATGTGATTGCAGGGCTAAAGGCCTTCCAAGTATAAGCTGAAAGCCACCTTTTCATCATTGGCTTTAGTAGTTGCATTGTGGAAGGAAACACATTCCCCCATGCATCCCCCTGTTATCAGCTGCAGGTTTCACCACTTCACTCCCTGCCAGATCAGAAGCTCCATGGTTGGTGTGGTCTCTTCTGAAGAGTATCTAAAGCAGCACAGCTAATACTAGAAGTAACGGTAAAGGATGAGGGGGAGTAAACTGTGTGTCCGTTACTGACCCATACCATTGAATGACAATAGCTTGAAGGGAAAGTGTCTGCCCAGCAAGCCAATTTAAGAGCCATTATTGTTATTGTATAATAACTTTATATTGGGTACTGTATAATTAGCACATTTCTTGTTATCAGATGTTTTGTGTGTGATTTTTTTGAGGGGGAGGGGTCAGGGGGACAAGGAGAAGGGGGAAGAGGCGTTTGGCTTTTCTTCCCCAATTGCTAAGTTGATTGTTCAAAAACTGCAGCTTTAGACTAGCGACTGAGGCTGTCCTCTCTCCAGAGCCAAGCACTGAGAGTTTTTGCATTCAGAGAATTATTAATTTTTCAGAATACACATTTGCAATACAGGCCATTCTGCAAGAGAATATGCCAAAGCATCTGTGCAGCACCAGTGTAGTAAATAAGCTGTCAAGCTGAATGGCTGTCATCATTGCTGTTATGTATTTTTATTGTCTTGAATCAATTGGATTACAGGCTGGCAAACATCTTTTTCCTCCTTAAGAAAAATACCGTACTTTTTCTTTATCTAGGATGAAGTTCTCAATAAGGGTGTTGTCCAAGTTGCATTAACCTTAAAAGGTGACAGTGTAATGGTGTAATTGCCTGCTCCACTGCTTGAAAGTGTAAGAAATGAGACAGCATCCATGGCAAAGATAACTTCTTTGTGGTGGAAATTTGAGATTCATTGGGTATTTGAAGTTTAAAATAGTTGCTAAATTGGTTGTTAGAAAAGTTTTTCAGAAGATTCATGGAAATAAAGCCCAAATAAGAAAGAAAAATATGCTTTGCAGCTATGTCTGGAAGTATACATATCTATGAAAATGGTTTGGGGGGGGGGGTTGTGTGTTTTTTTTAATATCTACATGCTCCTTTTGGTTGTGTGTAAAAATAAACTCATCTGAAAAAACAGAGGTTGAGCAGTTAAGTTAGAGATTCAGGTGAATATCAGCACTTGAAGGAAATAGCTGGATGAAGAATAAACTTTTCTGTGTCTGTGTGTGTATGTATATATTTTTAAGGTGACTCAGATAACATAACATTGTCTTTACTAGTGGAAACTTTTACAGCAACAGCTAAATGTGATCTGGAGCATACATAATACCGATCTGAATAAAACAATGCCTTGAAATCTGCATAGAAGGGAGAAGATTTTTTACATGTTTAAAAATAATTTTTAAAAAAATTTGTTGCATTATAATCCTAAAAATAACTCTTCTCTATCCTCTCTCCATCTTTACAAGAGAACTCAAATCCCTTCTGTCAGCTAGAGATTTTTCTTCCTTCCTTGGTCTGAATTACCATGTCTTAATTGCACAACTCATTTATTCCCTGCTCGGCAGCAAATATCTATTGCACACAGCACTTCCTCCTTCTCCCAGTTCTATCAAAATTGTACTAATAGGCATAATTCTTCTAATATGTTATAAAATTCTAATATGCCCTATTTCTAGGTGATAGGATAATGCCTGTATCATTTGTGAATCAGTATAAAGGAAAACATGATTGATTTGCATATTGTGAATCTTTTTTCTGATTGTTTATATCGTAAGTGATACTTCTGCTTTTTGAAAACAATAACATAGCACGTAAAAGGTTAAACAAGCAGCTAGACACGATCGGTTCTTTCTCCAAAAGAAACTCAGAAGTGAACCTAATGTGTTTTCCATCTTTTAAGTATTTTCCCAGAGTCCCTTCGGTGGCTAATGGCTACACAACAGTTTGAGGCATCCAAGGAACTTATCCTTCAGTTCACTCGCAAGAACAGGATGAACATGGAAAGCGATATCAAAGGAGTGGTGCCCGGTGAGTAGAACAGACAGCCACAAATCAGACTAAGGAAGGCCAAACAGATGAAACTGCTTGCTCTTCTCTGAAAGTCTCCACATGGCATTACTGCCCAGAATTAAATACTCGCAGTCTGTAAAGTCATCCTATTCATTCATTTTGCTTTTGTTGAAAAAGGGTTTGAAATCCCAGTACTGTGCTTACAACTACTTGGCCTATTGAACAGTCCTAGCAATTATAGTCTTGCCTTCCAGTGCCCTATGTTTTTAGAGACATCTCTTCAAGAATTTTACCATGGCTACAAAGTGCACCATCAGCTGTGTGTGTCTCGAACTTATGTATTAAGAATGCTCCTAATTGGGATCACGGCCATCACAAAACTTTTTTTTTTGGGGGGGGGGGGGTTTGGAGAAGTGACAAAAACGCCAGTCCTGTGGCAGATCTAAAACGGATTACAGACCTTTCCGTAAGAGTCATTTTGCTTTTCTTTCCTGTAGTGTTTGAATTGCATAGTTTTGGGGGGTGGTGGGAGTCCTGCAAACAGTAGTGGTAGGGTGGAGTTTTTTATTGATTCTAAATCATTGTTCCTTGGTTTACTGGTGCTTTTAAGAAGAGTAGGCTATTGTTGTCACTGGGTTTGTCACTGAAACAGTTGCCCCCCGGAGTGCCTTGCCAAAGAGCCTGTGTGTGTGGCTCCTCCTGCTCTGTAATTATAACAAAAGAGAGGATTTTCTGAAGCTCCTTCATCTCACTGCTGCTCCTGCTAAATTTGGTTCAGGTTCCCCTTTTCTTTCTCACAGATCTGACAGTGCCCATGAATACCTGTTTAACAGTGTCATTTGTATTCTGTATTAGACTACCTACTAGTCAGAAAACAGTTGAAATATTTTTTTTTCTGCATGTTTTCATACCTGACCCCAGTGGTTGCAGGGAGACCTCATTCAGTAATCTCTGCTCTCCACCTGCTGTTACGAGTGAGGCTTTCCATGCTTAGTTGGCATTCACTGTCTAAGATCTCTGGAGTAATATACCCTAAGACGTGTCAGTGCTAAAGGTGTCTATCTGCACTGGAATAGATTTCATCCAGAATGGAAAATATTTGCTGTTCCATAATAGAAATTCACTGCCTGATGCCTAACAAAGGAAGCAGTCTTTCTCAGTAATGTGCTTAAAAGTGAAAAGGGAAAAAATATCTTTGGGTCTGTGCTTCATCTAGGTATTCATACCAAGGTCACAGCTGTGATTTCTGTTACTGGTGCTGCAGCTGGCAGAATTGTTTTAATTGTCTTGTTTGTATGTGGATTGCCTATCTGGGGTCACAGTGCCTGGACTTGCCTCACACATGGCATAGCTGTACAGTGTGAATGATCTTCTGGAAAGATTCTGAAAAACTAGGATGCAACTGAACTGCCGTTAACCTGGCAAGCCCCTTCTCCTCCTTTTTGTAGATCTCCCCTGTAGCGTAAGTGAAGAGGAATCTTGGAGAAAACTTGTCTCTGAGGCAATGAAATGCCTCACAGTTGGTCTTGGAGAGTCCCAGCTTACTCTAAATTTGGCCTTTCTCAGTTAGTCAGGTTCTCGAATTTGCAGACAATATGCAAAAAATTTTTAGGAAAAAAGATTAAATTACCTGAATTTCCTTTAAAGGAAAAAACACAAAGATACAACTGTGTTCTAGAGGGATTTTTTAAAGCCATTTATGCTGATATTACTGTGAAGGAATGTTAAGTATCGAAATGGTTTTATGACTGTTATTTGTGACTAATTACGTTTTCCAGCAGTTTCATGGTAGGGGCAAACTCCTGTTTAAAGAGGGACTCTCATGTGGAAAACAGAATATTATTTACTCATCTTGATGCAACAAATTCTCTGCCTGCAGCAATACATTAGCACATACCAGTTGTCAGTACCTTACCCTTTGCAAAATTTCCTCGGTAATACAGAACATGCTTATTTCTGCCTTCTTGCTGATGACAGTGTTTTGGCTTTTTTGCAGGGGGGGTAGGGGTAGGAATTTCCTCCTCCTACTCTTTTTTTAAACTCTCTCAGCAGTCCCACATGTGAAGGCTTTTCTGACCCAGCTCTAGGGTGATGCTGCATTTTTGTAGGGGAAGTAAGGGAGGAGCAGGATCAAAAGGAGGAAATCAGTTTAACTAAAGATTTTGGACGGACCTTCTCTCTCGTTTTGGGTGCATGGGAGTGTTGACAGTTTGAATAAGGACTGTGGAAAGGTAGAAAATCTGAATGGAGAATTTGATCAAACAGCAGGCCATATATGTCTCAGTGGGTCCATAAGCAGAAGAAAGCATGCTTTTGTGTTATAGTCACATATGCATACTTGTTGTAGTAGGGAATGGGTAAAAAGCTTATACTCATCTGTGAGAAAGGATGCTTCATTTAGCTTGATGCAGACATCTCCTATTTCTGCTTTATTCCTTTGTTGAGTTTTCCTATCTACATGGAGGTTTTTTTGTTTGTGATTGTTTTATTCTCTGTTTTCCATCTGCAAAGGCTGCAAATTGTTTTGCTTTAGTTAGGGTCCATTGTGTTGCCATTTATTGACTCACTGCTTTGTCATAATAGCTTCGTATGATTGAGTTACTCAATACATTTAAATGATAAACTGCTTCCACCCAGCCCCTTCCAGCTGGAAACCCTCTTGTAATTGTACTCATAGGTATCAGTCAAATTAGTATATCCTAGATAACATATCATTATGGGTGTTACAGTAGTTGCATATATACCCATTTTGGCAGCTGATAAAAGTTCCATAATAAAAAGAACTAGGAGTCCAGTGGGTGAAGTACTTCTGGGATGGAAGAAAAAGCAATTTTGAATTGCAGTTTAAGCAAACAATGGGTTTATTCTCCCTTCTAAGGAGCCACACTGTTCCCATTGCCTGCTGAGAGCTTCTCCTGGTCCATTTGGTTATTCTACCCATAGCTGAAACTGCCATCAGCCTTCTGTAAAGCCTGTTTGCTCCATAGAGAAATCACCCACGTGCTGGGGAAAAAAGGAAAGAGAGATTATCTGATGTTTTTGAATCCATCCATTGGATGAGAGCAGCTTGCCAGTGTTGTTCTAAGAGATGTCTCTGGAGAGAACAAAATGTCTTGACAGGGGTCCAGTTGTAGTCAAAAGGGCAAACGGTTGTGATAACCTCTGTGTCTGGAGAAAATCAGCATGGGAAGCTGATGGGCTATGTTTAGCCAAAGAGATAATATAGGAGTGCTGTTGCACCAGAGACAAATTAAAGCAAGACAAAGGATCTTGATAGTTGAGAGTGATGTAAATTAACATTGGCCTTATCTTCACAATAAACTGACCCAGGGGTGTAACACTGTATTTGGGTGCATTTTGCAATGTGCAACCTAGAAAGTCATGTCAGTAATTATCAGAGTGTCAGACTTCGTGCTTCCACAGAAACCCTCCCTTGTGTGGTTTTCATTGTATTTGTTTATGGTGAGGAACATTTCAGACATTCCTTAACAGAAGAATAATTGCCTGGCCAGATTGAATAACAATGCCCTATTTTTGCTTCTCTGTAGATGAAAACACAAACTGGAACATTCCTGTGAGCACACATGATGCAGACATTCATTTCTAAGATGCAGCCAGTCAATGGAAGGAATCACAACAATATACTACAGCGTAGAGAAATAATATTCATGTAATGGCAAAAGTGGCCACTAAGATCAAGCATCTAAGTAGACACAAAAACTTTAAAAGTGTAGAACACATTCTGGAGAGGAAGATGAGGTGCAGTGATGATGAACGCTGTGTCTGTGTTGATTGCAGTGAGGAAAGCTGGGGTTTTCAGGGGCTTTTCCTTTAACAGAAAAAAATCATTCTTGTTCACCTTTTTTGCTACTGAGCTATATACTGCCATGATTTTTATTTTTCTTATACATAAACTAGATCCCAATTTTGTTTTGCTATATATTTTTATTTTTCCTAACCACAAGGGCTGGATATGGCATAGTTGCATGCTGTTTTTTGATTAGATAAAATGCAAAGGGAAGGAGGAAGAGGCATTATGTCTGAAAATCAGTCTCTTTTTCCCAAGTAAGAGAGATTAACTCTCTCAAACCTACAAACCTTTGCTAATATCCTTAGACCATCACAGCTACAACCATGTTACTGTTTTAAATACAAAGAATGGGATGGATGAAGAGTCAAGTGTATTAGCTAGAGAAAGAAAGCAAGTTCCCTTGCCCCATAATATAGGTAACTGCATGTGATACTACTAAATACAAACTCGTTGATTATGTCCCTTTATCAGATCTGTTTCCAGGTTGTTTAACTGTGCAAAACTTAAATATCTCACATTAGTCCCAAGGATAAGCACCAGAAATTCAGTTCAAACAGTTCAAGCTGCTACTTAAATGCAACCTGTAAGTCTTTAAGGCAAAGGACTGTGTGTGGAGATTGGAGATGGAAGGAATGGAAATTTCCATTTCAAACAGATTGACAGCCAGTGGGCAGTGATTTAAGTTGCACTCCTGTACATTACATCAGCTTACAGGTGGTCTGTGTTTCTCCTGACAGTTCCTCTTTGTCCAGGAATGGGAACTGTTAGAGTCTGTGATTCCTTCGGGACATGAGGTACACAATAAATAATGAGTGCAGAATAAAACTGATCAGTTTAAGTCCTCCTGTGCTAACTAGATTTGCAGAAATAAGAGAAGAGCCCATGTATGTGCTGACTCTCCCAGGTAAGGATTGTAATGACCTCTGATAATTGCAGGATTTGGAGGTAGCAGGGTAAAAGGGATGTCTCTGCTGATATTTGTCTTTCGATGCCACTGGGAAAAGCCAAATATGTTGTAAGCATCTTTTTATTAAAAAAAAAAAAAAAAAAAAGTCAGCCTATATTTAAGCTTGAATGACTCTCTCTCAGCAATTCAGTCCTCTGCAGACTCATTGCTGGCTGCACTCCAGCCTATCACAACTTCTTTGTGTTTCTCTGGCACAGTGGTCTTTGGCTATGTTACTACTTTTCTCCTGGAGGAGCTGATTTTGTATGGCAGGAACTGAGTCTAGAGAGCTGGCAGCTCGCCCTGGTGCTCATGGCACACTTGTGGCCCATGTGCACGAAGAAGGGAAAGGACAGATTAGTCTGGATGCAGATGTGAGGCAAGATGAGAAGAAGCTCTAGGAACCAACATGAGATGGAGAGCAGTAGGAGGGACAGGTGATGGAGAAGAGAAGAAATACAGAGGAGAGTAGTGAGAACACAGAAACAAAGATAGTTGGAGGGAACTTAGAAGGGCAAAGGTGGCAAAGGACTGGGTGGGAGGGAATTAATGGTTGTAGAGAAAGGAGAGAGGAGAGAAGAAATAGAGCAGGGGAGACCAGTGGGACCATGACCATTAGTTTCCATCTCATCCAGAGCAAGCTATCAAGCCCAATAATTCAATCTTTGCATTCTTCTACTGTGAAATCCACTCACAAAATGTGTGCCTCATCTCCCTGTACTGCCTTAATTCACTTGCTGTATCTGCCGTGGTTTCCTTTATAGCTCCAGTAGTAGTCAGTGGCAAGATACCTGTAGCTATCTGAAACCTCCAATGTGGTTCCACACAATGCCATTGGAGGCATTCTTCATTTTTTGAATGTTGATAACAATAGAGGAATGTAAACATTGACAAGTCAAGCATTCAGAAATACAAGAAGTCAGGTTGCCTGGGCAACCCTTGCTTGGCCTCCTGGTGTGAAGGCATGATGATACAGCCTTTAATAACATGATTACGACCTATTTTTTCCACAGGGCATAGGATGGACGAATCAGTGCATAGGATGGACGATGCTGTGGGAATGAAGCTGTTGTCTGTTCCTCATTTGTTGCAGAATTTGGAAGGTGTGTAGTGAATGAGGCACAGGGTTGCACAAAGAAAGAGGACAGTCTTGGGGGAATGAAGCTGAATACCTCCTGAAGAGCGGAACTCTTTCCCTGTGTCTTCCAGGGGTGTTCTTGTGTGATGATGGAAAATTCCCTGAACCCAGACTCTCTGAGTGTGGTCACTAACCACAGTTTCTTCCATGTCTGTCTCAAGCATATAATTCTGGGGCTTGATTTGCAGAACAGTTGAGCATTTAAATTGACACCTGCCATGGGTGTAAATAGTAATTTCTGCAGGTATTATATGCCAGAGATTCTGGGCAACTCAGGGCCTGCATTCTTCAAGCTATACTCCCAAAATTACTGGATGATTTTCTCATTCTGCACACAATTCTTCTGTATTTTATCTCTCAGTATACAAAATAGGAATAATCCTTGCCCTTGCTCTTACAAGAAAGTGGTGGAGATGCTTTCATTGATATTTATGAAGTATATGAATATTCTGACAGCACTGTAGGAATGTCTGTGAGGAAACCTGTGATTTTGTATTCACTGTGAGGTTTGGATAATAAGGCCACATGCTGAATGGGAAAGGTGAAGAGACATTGTTAATAGCTGCCCATTTGCTGACTGCAGTGAGCACTCTATAAGGAAAAACTAGTGTGTGATCATCTAATTAAATACTGTATCATAATGCATATGCACAACTGAATATTGCAGTGGCAACCTGACATTTCCTATATTCTTTGAGGGTGATTAGAAATATGGGATCGAAACAAATTATTGCAGTCAGTCCTCTGCTATTACAGTCACCAAGTTATATAGTTGCTTTCATGAACTGAACTTCATCTTTAACACTGTCAGCATTTTTGTTCCATGGTTTTGTTGGTGAGCTGTTTCAGAATCCAAATTGCTTTTATAGTGGGGTACCTGTTAATATTCAGCTCAAATTTATTACAGCTGTCTGGATTCTTTTTTCCTATTTGCTCCTATTCCATGAGTATCCTTATTTTTAATATCCTTTCCTCTTTTCCCTTGCTGTATTAGTAGACAGCGGTCTTGGTGTGCTGGAGTTCTCCTCTGTCTCCTCTCCTTTTATAAATAGGCTTGCCAAGGCTTTAGCTTCTCAAATGTGGATGACTGGAATTGTAAAAGAGCACCGATATTTCATTGTCTGAATTGGAAATACCTTATGGACATATCAGACTGGTGCCTTAGAGTCATTTGTGATGAGGTAGTATACAGCCAGGTCCGCCACAATATTTATTAAAAACTTATTTTCCAGCAGAAGCGTTTGTCATTAGTCCTTGAATGCCTTACACTGTATTTTGCATTTTCAACTCACTTTTGCCACTCCCAGTCTCAAGCTTACTCAGTTTTCTCTGATGTCTCTTTTCCCTGCTGTATTGCTGGCAGTGCCTCACTTTGTCATCAGCAGACTTCAGTGGCACATTCATAAGCTTTGTCCCTAACTCCTTAGTGAAATTATTAAGCAAATTTTCTTTTTTTTCTGAGAATGAGACAAGTCACCCCACCAGTAAACTCCTGCCATTCTGTTGCAATTTCCATTTTTCTATCCCTTATTGCTGTTTACCCATCAATAAGCTCCTTACCCGCCTCATGATTTCTGTATGTGACTTGATAGCCTTCAATATTCCTTCAACATTAGGCTTTTCAGAAATACAATATACCAGGCTGCTACTCTTCTGCAATAAAATGAGCACAAAGGGAGTTCTTGGAGACAGAAATCCTGGAAGGTATAAATAACCCCGTGTACCAGTGTGGCTGTGAGTAGCTTGCTTCACCTCTCTGCATTTCAGTGCTATCTACCTCCTGCTGCAGAGATGTCATGCTCTGGGGATTGACTGAGCCTCTGTGCTGTGCTTCCATAGCTCTTTTCATGTTCAAAGAGCTACTGACAGTAACATTTAGCAGCCAGAAAAATCAAGCAGAAGTCCATCACCACAGGGCACTTGTCATTTTGGACATCCTTTCTCGGAGGCTTGATCTGAGCTTTGTCTATTTTGTCTTTGTCAGGTAATGCAGAGATGGGTGGTTTTGTTTGAAGGCTTAAAGTTATTTTATGATTTTGAAAGCCGTGGTCCTGAAACGCAGAGAAGCCAACAAGAATGCGGCAGCATTGAGAGTTGGAAGCTGATAGGGTTCCCCTCCCCATGAGACTTTTAAAGTTTCACGATGAATAGTTTTAATTTCCACTGAGATATAAAGAGTTAGCTTGTTGACAGTTTTCCTACTGAGCTCCTGAATGGGAAGCTTAGTGTGTGTGTGGGCCCTGGAGTATGGGAAAGCTCATAATGGGCCTCTGAGTAAATGGATAAAAATATTTCCTATTTTCCGCACTAGCTCTTCTGGTAAAGCAGTCAGAACTGAAATGTTTCATGCAAATTCCTTCAGAACTGGTGAGTTCAGTGCACAATCAAAGAATAAGTTGAGGGCGAGGGGGAATTTTCCTGGTGTTATTCCAATAACTGACTGAGAAATGATTTGGTTCTGTGTGATTTTAATAGGCACTGACTTGACTTTTAAGATCGTAACATTGACCTATGAAGTTCAGATGGCCTGAGAACTACCTGCCCCATGGGCTGGGCTGCATTTCTCCTGAGGTCCCATCACAGGCAATCAGAACAGGTCCTTTTGTGCAAAGCAGACTACCTCCAAAGACAGCAGGCAACTTAAATGAGAGCCAGTACTGTCTTGTGCGAGTCATATAGCTTATTCGTTGCTATATAAATGATATTTTGATTACTGATGATTGATTTTACGGTTCTTTTTTGGAGAATATCTGACTGGTAGATATGGAAATGAAGGATGGGGAAAGTCATCAGAAAGATAGATGATGTTGGAGACTTGTGGACCCGAGTCATTCATCTGAAGCAGGTGACTTGTGCGTAGATTTGTTGTTTTGACATATCCAAGAGGGGAAAAAAAAGATAACTGGTAAAGCCAGAAGGCTTTAAGTAGAGAGTTAGGTGCTATTTACATTTTTTGGTCTAAAACTTGAGGCTGTTTGTACAAATATATTATCCTTTTTTTATATCATTGTGATGCAACTACATCTAGAATCTATTCTGGGACATTTTCCTATCACGATACAGGGTATTCATGGAGTGTAACCTGAATCAGAGCAGAGGCAAGGATCTACTGCAGGAAGAAGGCTGTCGGAGAGGGGGTAGAGAAGAAGTAAAAATCCCCTCACATGTATAATCCATGCTGCTGCTGAATCAGAGGATGTATTTGCCAATTCACATAGCACATAGGTTATCTGTTACATGAGAGCGGAACAGTGGTTCAGTGAAAAACAGTAACATAAATTAGTTTGGAAGGGGTGATTTACAGGAAATATTGAAAGGGGGCCTGAGTGCATATGAGAAGGATGTGTGACAATAAATAAAGGACATATGGATTGTACCAATAGCTGACATATGAAAAAAGCAGGAGTGGAGAATAGAATAATGTTTGGCTCCTAAGAGAAGTGTAACTAAGTTAACTGTTGCTTCTCTTCATTTCATTTTAGTAAGTTCTGGCTCAATAAAGTACATAATGACAATAAAATCTACTTCTTTTCCCAAAAGAAAGAAGTGAAGAAGACCTTGAGAATCACAAAAATCCAAACAGAGAAAGCCCTAAGTATATGGCATCAGGGACAGTCTTGTGCAGGCAGAAGAGATCTTTTACTTTGAAAGTACAGATCTGGACATCCTTAGACAGTCTGAGAGTGAACTCTTATGTCCATGTGAAATCCGCACAAAATGTCTTGTTTGGGTGGTGATTTTCCTTGTTTCCCCCAAGCTGAAGTAGTAAACTGTCATTTTCTGTTAAGCCTTTTAAAAATTGTGTACTTTTTCTACGACTTAGTTTGAGTTTTTCCACTGTAAAAGATTTGGCTTGGGCTCAATTACCAACTTTACAACAATGTCTTACCTTACTACTTTAGTTGTTCTGAATTATTTTGCTCCCACTTACTCCTTTCCAGAATCTTGCTACAGAAATCATTCTGACCTTGCTCTTTGAGATTAGGTTTACTGCCTTTTTTTTTTTTTTTTTTTTTTTTTAATACAGCCTCAATCTAGTGCTGGGCCTGCTGATTGCTCCTGTAGTGCAAATATTAATTTTCACCAATTTCCTCTTTACTCAGTTTCTATTTTTATGTTTTTATGGGCCTTGTGCTGCATAGTTTCTGGGAGAATGGACATTTTCAGGTAACAAGAAAAGTAGCAATATCCTGCTTAAATAGAATCATTGATGTAAATTGTCCTTTGCTTCTTTTCTTAAAAAAACATTCCCTGTAGTTCTAGATAGAAGACCAAAAGTG